>NC_062561.1:77340000-77940000 GCF_022837055.1 Prionailurus viverrinus
GCTGGGGCCTTCCCCATCCGGACGCACCCCCCCCCCCCGCCCCCCAAGGTAAGGAAGGGCCCGAGGTAACGCAGCCAGAGATCTGAGCACTTTCTGGTCACCGGTAGCTGCTTCTGCCCTGTCTGCCACTCTGCTCTCCACACCTGCGGGTGAGGAAGGTCTCCCCGGAGGGTGGGGAGTCTGCAGATCAGTCTTAAGACCCCAAGCCCACCAGCGCAGGGGAAGACATCCCCAACCCCCCGCCATCTTCCCCAGGAAGGCCAGCATTGAAAACGCGGTTAAAGTCACCACTGGCCTCTGGCTTGCTTCAATCTGGTGTCACAAAGCATGATTTCATCGGCGCTAATGTCGTACAAAGAACATTGGACTCCTTCCTTCCTTCCGGGATTCTGCTGTGAGGAAAAATGAAGGCTTCGACAGCAAACTGCTTTGTTCGAGTGGAAACTAGATTTGGAATTAGGCGTTGAGATAACTAAAGTCCATTTGCCTGCCTCCCTTTCCTCTGGTCACTTACTTAGGTCACTACTCGACACTGGGGGATCCAGGGAGACTAGGGAGGTTTTCTGTTCAGGGTGGTTAGGACTTTACAAAACTTTATGATCAGATGATTTGTGAAATGTGAGCTCGAGTTTTATGGGGAAACCAATGGGCTCCCTCGTGGCCCTCTGCAAGGTTCACATTCACGTTATGCGAGTGTCCTGATTGGGAAAAAATGGGCACACAGGTGCCCACGGGCAGAAGGCTCTGGATAACTGTTAATTATAGAGAAACAGAGCAGAAAGCAAATTAAAATAAGCAAAAAAAAAGAAAGAAAAAAAGAAAAGAAAAAGGAAGGAAAGGAAAATACTTTGAAGGCGCTTTTTCCATAGGAAAAAAATATTTTATTTTTTTAAGAACAAATTCAGTTTGAAACAGACGTGGAATGGGACCTCACGGATTCCGTTTCTGGGGGCTGACTGCAATGTGGAAGGAGGCTGGAAACCTAGGACAGGCCATTAAAATAAAATGAAGAAAGAACAAAAATATTTATAACTCAAGCATAATACTGTGTTACTTACAAATTGGACAACGAAATCTTAAATAAATATCCATGGTACATAATTACGGCACAAATATGCAGCAATTTGGCAACCTTTTATACCGTTTTTCTTTTCCTCATTACAGTGCAAAGGGGGGAAAGACACTGCCGTTTAACAAGCTGTAGCTAAATACATTGCAAAATTCAGATTTTATACAAAACATCTTGCTTAGACTTTATAAAAAACCAACATTGCTCTATGTACACAATCTGGGTAAGAAAAGCCATTTCTGTCTTGTTTTCATGTGTATTTTTATTAAAAAGGTGAATAAGGCTACTGTAACACCCCGAATCCATATACAGTAAAATCTGAACCCTATTTACAGCATCTTCAGTTAAACGTTATGGTGCAAATTCCAAAGTCAGGTGACTAGGGATGAGAATACAAGCAAGGCATTTACAGTAACTTTCCAAAGCGGCACCAACTTCAAATAAAGGGAGAGTTGGTAGATTGTCATATTCTGCACCAGACACAAAACAGACGCACAGAACACTTTTCCATTGGTTGCAGGTAACTCTTCATCGAATTCATCTGATTTTTCACAGTTTAGCATATAACCAAAAGGTAGCCAACCGATGAGACACATTTGATTTCATTAAAATCAGACTATTTCCCATGTTTCCCCTTCTTGCCCCTCTCCCCCATCCGAAAGGTAATTGTTGATGGCTTACAAGAAAATCTTGTACGAATGCACGTAAAGGAGAGGGTGGGGTGATGGAAAGAATTACATATGTACTGTGGCTGGTCACCATGGCAACCCTCCACAGAACTATGATATAGATATATATAATATATATTGTAGATATATATTATACATATATGTACACATGTATACCACTCACCCACTCACACACACACACACGCACTTTGGACCAACATCATTTTCAGGTTCAGGAAATAGAGAAGGAATAATTTCTGTGACAACTCATGTTTGCAGGCATTCACTGGAGGTCTGAGAACCTTAAAATGCTGTTGCTACATTTTTTTTTTTCTCCCAATTCAGAAAGCAAAGTGTTACCATAGTAACGGGACTGTGTTAAAGATGTCTATTTTGCATAGCACATAAAAAGTAGGTTTCCTGTTTACTCGTTTTGTTTCCCAAAAGGGAGGGGACGGGGAGGGGGTGGGGGAAGGGGGCCGGAGCTCAACTTTCAGCCCTAAGCCCCCTCTGAGGGGACCCGGTGGATTTTAGCGAACACTTCAGCCATAAGGCAAGGGAATACACAACACAGAAATGAAATGCCGGAACATCTTGCCACTGTTAAATATATGATGCGGTAACATCCATTTCCTGGTATGCAGGGCTTGTATTTCCTAGTCTACGGTTACGTGAGATGCCTTCAGAGGACTGGGTTATTTTTGTATTTACTCCCGTTATTGTTATTTTTGGAGTGATGTTGTTTTTCCCAGATGGAGCTGTCCAATTTTTCTTTTTTTAAGCACTGAGCGTTGGGACCACGTAATTGCCACAAGTGAATTTCACGTCTTTCTGGTGTGATTTGTGTGCAATCTTAAAATATATATTAGTACAAATCTGTCAGTTTCTATCCCTTGTGTTCTATATACCTGTTATAAATACGTGCCATCTTCCTCCCCCCTCGACATCATGATTTATTTCCGTCTTAAGGACTCAAAGAAGTTCGCAGTATGCGTCACCTGGACACAGCCTGCGGGCTGTGGCCTTGCTCAGTACCTCCGCGTCCGCCCTTGCAGCCGGACAGGACAGCACCGCCATAAACCAAAGTGTCGTGAGGCTCAAGTGGGGGTGCGGGGGGAGGGCACGGGGGGGGGTGGGGAATCTGACCTACCTTTCACATAGGAGAATGCCTCAATAACATGGATGATGATGGAATCACAGCCTGTTTGACCTTTGGCTTGTAAACTTCTAGGTCAGATCCGGCTCTCTGCTGTTCTCCTAAATGCTTTCCCTGTGTTTCATAAAATGTGATCAGTATAGCAGCTGAGTCTGCTTCAGACATCATCCAAAGCCGACCGACTCTCCTACAGCGCCGAGGCCGTGCGCCTTATTGCCAGTACGACAACAGTCCTGCCCAGATCTGTCATCGGCGGCCCTCCCGGCCCGCCCCTCTACGACAATGCCCCTTTGTCCTACCCAGCGGAGAGAGACTGTGCTCCTCCTGCGCGTTGCCATTTGATCGGCGGATCCCTTCCAAGGCACCCCACCCCATCGCGTGCGTGGTGTCTCCTACTTGCCTCTTAAAACCTCAGCCAACCAAAGTGCTGTGCTACCTAATTGGGGTTCTCCCTCGACTTTCTGCTCCCGACGCACCAGCAGCAGCGTTGAACTGCATTTGCAGACAGCCCTCCCCACCCCCACCCCCCATCCTGGCCCGCCCCCTTCCATGAGCTCCTGGTCTTTCTGGTCTTCCGCAGCTGAAGGCTCCTTAGTAGCAGACGCAATTTCTAGAAGTGTAGGACCCATTGGCTCCAGCTGCCGTGGCGCGGGGGCAGGAGACTCCCAAGGTGAGTGTGCCAGCAGTGATGCGGGGTGTGGAGTGAGGGGCTCGCGCTGCAGGGCCCCGGAGGTCGGCAGGGGTGTGTGCAACGGTGAGGACTGGGCGCAGGACCTCTGAAAGCCTCCCCCAGCCAGAGGTCTGTGTGACAAGTCCGGACGCTCCTCGGGAGGGACGCCCAAGGCAGAAGGCGGCGTTTCCAGGCCCCGCGGCCCCCGGGGGACACCTGCCCGGGATGCTCACGGCTCGCCCAGTCCCCCCCACGCCCGCTGCCGCTCTGTCGCCCTCGGCTTCCTGCAGGCCCAGGTGACCGCGGCGCATGGCTTGGAGGTGGAGGGGGGAGGCGGGCGCTGCGGTCCCATCGGGCACCTTCCACGCCAGTCTCCCGGCCGGCGGTGGGCGTCTGTCTTCACCGCGGTCCGGGCGCTACAGACTAGGTAAGCTGTCCAACTCAACAGGGCTCTTCCGAGAAGGAGTGCTCCCTCTCCCCCGCCGTGCTCCGGTCCATTCGAGACACGGGGGGGTCATCAAACCCTCCTCGGGGCGGTGGCGGGACAGTGGGCTTCCTCCGGGAAAGCGAAGGCACCGCCGCGTCTCAGACCTTGTAGTAAATGTTCGCCGGGCTCTGGGGAGGCATCTCCTGGACTATGTACACGGGGTGCCCGTAGTCCCCGCTGACCTTCTCGTAGTGGGGGCAGAACACACTGTCCGCAGTCCTCAGCGGGATGATAATGTCACTGGGCTCCGAGCCGCTGTTGTTGCCGCTGCGCTTGGGGGTGGCCAGCGTGCTGAGCGACAGTGTGGCCGTGTGCTGCGGCGAGTGCTTCCTGTGTCTCCTCCGGTACTTGAGCAGGAGCACCACCAGCGTGATGATGATGACGATGAAGATGATGCATCCTGAAGCAATCCCTGCGAATAAGGCCACTTCGGAACCGAGGATGTTGTTCCCCGAATGCCCGGCACTGCTGCCGTCTGTGCTGGAACCTGCGGCCGGGGACGGAAAGGAGCAGCCCAGTTACTGCTGTCCCTGCTCGGATGGCAGCCCCCCAGCCTCGGTTCCCAGCCGCGCACACCGGGCAGGACGTGGCGATAGCCCCAAAAGGGGACACGGACGGGACCCGGGCTCACCGGCCGCTCTCAACCACAGGTGTCCCCATCCGTCCACCCTTAGGGACAGGAGGGGACAGGCTCCCACGCTTCCGCCCCAGGTCCTAAATCGCCGCCAGCCACAGCAGGTGGACACAAAGGAAGCGGCCACCTCTGGGGCCAGGGCTGACTGCCGTGCGCTGCCCCCCTTGCCCCTCTGGGTGCCGGCCTTCCCGAGCATCTCCCGCCGCCTGCTTTCTATAGACAAGTCCTGCCTGCTGCGCGCTGAGGGGACCCTGGGGCCCTGGGAACACATGCCGCTCATAACTCACTTGTATTATTTGGTTTACACCTAAAATATATTGGGAAGGCAGCAGAAACACTCACGCTGAACATGCTGCCAACCCAAATGGGAAGCACTAAAAACTTGCCTGGCATCATTAGATTATCCATTTATCGGAGTGTCACAAGAATTTGACACATCTTGCCACTGAAAATTAGAAACAACAGCCTCCCTACATGATGCTTGTAAAGCGGGGGAAGTGGCCTGCAGATGCTGACTGCACATGCCACCAACAGGCACGCTGGTCCCTCACACGAGACTGCTGACGTCGGGGAGCAGCTACCGTACAGACATGTCATTAGCGTGGAAATAAATACGTAGCTATCTGCTCAAGGACCGGTACGAAAATGAAATTCAATGGCGGCCAACTTTATCCTGTATTCTAAACTTCAGCCAGTGATCCGACTGGTATTTTATTTTATGCTGAAAATGTGAAACAAAAATGTCAACAGTAACCACTCGAAGAACACGGCATTATGCGATATTTTAAGATGCCACCACCTAAAATGTAGAGGAGGATCAATCAGGCTCTTTGTGGATCAGACATAATTAGGCGAGGTATTAGAACATTAATTACATACATGTGAATATCGGCTCTACGCTACTGTTGCAACAGGCACGATTAAGTGTCTCCAATAAAAATAACTTTGGTCTGAGTGAGTAGTGCTCATAATTGGCACTTGCATCTGATAAATTCTACTCTTCTGAATGGGAAACTTCCGTGGGAAGGCGCAATTCTGTTCTTATCGAGCCATTAATAACAAGTACCTGCGAGCAAAGGTTACTGACTTGGGGAACTACAAGTTAATCCCACTAGTATCCAAGGGCTTGGACTCTGTTCTGCCTCTTGCTCACGGGACCCATGGATGCATCCACACACACTCACGCTGCCATACCTGGATTTGGTTTGACAAAGGGACTTGTCGTTGAACTTCTTCCATTTGTACCGGCTTCTAGTTCTGGGCGTCGTGTCGGATCATTATGCCTGGTTGACCCAGCGGAACTCGCATCTATACGAGGAACAAATGATTACTTATAGCCCAGACACCTAATGAGATCTAGCTCTAAGAACTGCCGCGTGTCAATCTCAAGAGGCACAGACAGCAATGAACGTGAGATTCTTTATGCAAAGTGCTGTGACATACAAGAATAGAGTTCTCCTTTTACAACGGAACGGTGGTACTACTTATGTCAGAGGTTCAGATCGTGAGGCCATCTGTGGAAACTATAGGGATTCTTGCATTTGGCACGCAGAGCATTGCAGATGACATTTCAATTTAAATGAGCAAGTTGACTGACTACTATACCAATTTCTAATTAGAAGAATAAATCTTTCTGCACAATAGGTTATCTGTGTGGGAAAAGGCTCAGTGAACTAGTCTTCTGTACTTGAGATGCAGAAATGGGCCAAATGGCAGAAACCTAAGTTTTCACTCTGGGTAGCGTAATTTTTTTTGAACCAAAGAGGTGTTTTGCTTTTAATAAGAAAAAAAAAAAAAGTGTGTATAGAGATACACGTACACACACATATGGCAATGGATGTTGTACCTGGCTGACCTTAACTGTGAGAAGAAACTCCAATAAAAGAAGTTTGTTACACCGACTTGAGGAAATCTGTCAGTGGCTCAAGGTGCAGAGAAAGATGTGCTTTCGAAACTAGGCTACGAGTGCGTGAAGGTGGGCGTTCACGGCATTGGTGCCACACTCGTTGGGGACTCAACCAGATTATGGTGGCTTCATGGAGCAGACGGTCTTTACCTTGTCCAACTTTCATGAGGATCTTCATGGCTCTTGTCTGGCACACCCCTCCCTCCTGGTTATCCAGGCCCTCCAAAGACCCATTTGATGTAGCTGATTAAAAATAAAATGGACAAAACAAAAAAATAAAGAAAAATCAGGAAATCAATAAGCCAAGTTTATATGAACATGAAATGTCTGAAAACAATTTGAAAAATAAGAATTCACTCTTAGTCACAAGTTTTCGGAAAGCATGGGATGCTGAAAGCCAAAAAATAAAAAATAAAGAAAATAAAGAAAAATGGATCCTGTCAACACCGCTGCACGTATGCTATCTGGTTTCAAGTTTACTTAAGCGCTTTCTCCTTCCTTCAGAATCAACTGATTTAGGGTCAGTCCATACATAAAAGGGACAGGACCTTCCAAAAAGCTTACTATTTCAGGGTCGGCCTCAAAAGAGCAAAGTAGTTAATACAGTAACTTTAAAATGTGGTAATCATCGCACAACACCTGCTTCCTCTACTACAGATTTCCTGCTTCGAGAACAATTAGCTCGATGCTCCCTGTTTGCCAAGCATCCAAGTTCGGTAAACACTAAAAGAGGAGACTCCCACACCCCCTCCTTTTCTTTCCCCGCCTTATGTGAGATGAAGTATGTTAGGATTCAGGTCTTCCACTTCTGAAGTTTTCTCTCCATCATTTTGCACTGGACTGGAAATAATAAGTGTGTTATCATTACGAAGACCGGCCTTAGACAGACTCTTCAACCAAGCTACCTGCTGGAGCACAGCTTGACCGACAGAGGGGACCACGCGCGCCCTCTGCTCTGTCAGGGCCCTGGGGCAACCCTGGGGTATGAGGGGAGATTGTGCAGTACCCACTTGCCTCCTGTTTAGCTCGAGTCCCTTCCCGTTTCAAGAGGGAGGAGGAAGGACAGGACATTTGACCACTGTCAGTACTTTTAAACAAACAGCCTATGCTCCACTGTGTGTAAACACGTTGCTGTTGCGTCTCCTTAGGACGGTGAGTTCTCTGAATAGCGTTGTGACTAAAGCTGTAAAAAGACTGCCAGGTACTTTGCTAAGGAAGAGGACTTAAATTGCAGGTCAAGTTCCAGAAGAAAAAGAAGGTGGAGGGTGCTAGACGTTTCCATTCTTCCAAAGTTCAAGGGGCAAGGAACAGAAGTGTTTCATATACATTACCGTGCGGTAAATCATTCTCTACTTTGATTATCAAAGGCTGGTCTACTAACACTGTACTTTTCAAGGCACGGAAACAGGGACAGAATTTCTGGTAAAAATACATCCAAAGGCACTCTTTCAATGGGTTGTTTGTTTTCCAAATGGTGGACCGGCCAGCAAGGTCTACATGCACACATAGCTACAGAGTTACAACTTTTACTTTCACTGCTTTGAAAAACAATGGCTGCTTCTTGTGTGTATAAATATCTCTGTGCTTATCTGAGTGTTTCCTTAAAGTTTACAGTCTTACGATCAGACCTCACTCCTCCGCTGACACTGGTGCCGAGTTTCTCCTGGGAAAATGGGCAAAATGGCCATAATCATTCTGGGGGTAAAAAGTAGACAGTCTCCTCTTGTAGATTGTTGAGAAAATGTTTGGCAGAGAAGTTAAAACAAATACCTAAAAACTTTATACGCCTCTGTGAATCTAATAAAAAAAAAATCGTTTTTTTCCTTCCCCATTTCTCCACCCGCTTTCTCTTTTCCCTCCTCCAGACAGTTTCCTAAATTTTGAAGGGTCCTTTCCTCCCAAAGCCATGAAACAGTGTGGCTGTCTACGTGCAGGCACTGTTTGAGGGCAGGTGCAGAACAATGCTATCATCTCTCTTTAATCTTTCTCAAAAATTAGGATATGTTTTCATGTAGAAAACCCTGGAAAGCTGAGGTCTAGCCAATGGCTTCAGAAGTTTACTTAATTCAAATGGAATCTCAATGTTTTCTATGCTGTAGGCACATAAATGCACTCTCATGCAAAAGTGCACCCAAATGCACAGCGAAATGACCTCTTTCTGACTAACGGCTTAACAAATATGTTAAAAATACGATCTGAAGGGTGGTGCACAGAAAAGGCGGGGGTGGGGTGGGGTGGGTAGAGCTTTGTTTGTTTGAACCTGGAGGTCAAAAGGTCAAAGATTCAGATCTGAAGGAGAAAAAACAATGAATACCAGAGTGGGTAAGACAAGACGTGGTAGAGAAGAGTCACCGTGGAACAGAATTCAAACCTGCGTCCTCAAAGATAAAAGCTTCTGACTGCTTCTACCAAGTCCATTTGGAAGCAGGAGGGCTGCACCTCATTTGGGTGATTTTTTCTTTTGATTTTAATTTGTAGGTCACCGCCCTTTCTGGATACCAATGCTTCCGTGCAGAGTGCTTGTGGGTGTGCCCTGAATGCTGTCCAAGTGACCCCCAAATGTAGAGAGCTCCAAGAATTCAAATTAAACTGCAATCTGTAATTTAGCATCCACAGACTGTAAGATGGTAGGAGGAAAACTGTGTAGCCGGAGAATGAATCTGCTCTCCATTTTTAACAGTTGAAACTTTTTTTTAATTCCTTGAGGGAGGAAGAGCCTTCAAGCCCTGAGCTGCACAGAGAGAAATGGGAGCTTGTGCCTTTGCCTGGTTCTTGGAGATCAGAGGCTGGTGCTGGTTTGGCGGGGGGGTGGGGGGTGGGTGGGCAGTGGGGGTGAAGGGGGAGGATGGGCCAAGAGGGAGAACACTGTGATGTGCATTCCAGACGCTTGCTTTGTTCCCCTTTAAGTCAACTTGCAAGTTGCAAAGGTGACTGGAAGATATTGGAAAATTCATTACTAACGTTAACACAGCATCCCAGATACCTGGTTGTTTAAAAAGGGAATGAACTATAAAATACAGCTGGATGTTTGCTGTGAAGGAGTTTTGCCCTGCCGTATGGTAGCCATGACCCGAGCGGTCCCAGAAAGCCTGGTTGGAAGATGTCAGCAACCAACTGAAGCTTCAGAAGGTTAGCTTTCTAGCAAGCATAGAATAATTTAGAGTGACTTGAACTTACTTTATATTTGATTCTGTAATGAAAATTACCCTCACTCTTCCCTATGACCTCCTCAGCAGGAAGTGTAGGGAGCATCGTTCTCATTCTAGTGGTCCTCCTGTCCCTTGCCTTGAGCAAGGACACTGACAAGTGTCCTGTCCTGATAGCACCTCCTTATGGCAGTCAGCTCTGAAATAAAGCCACAAGATTAATCCTCTAAAGGCATAGTAGTGGCTCACTCTGAAAGACAAGAAAGTGCTAATGCTTGGGGAGAAAATCTAATTCCATTTCAGGAGACAATTTGGCAATATTTTTTATTGTTGATCTGAATGTATTAGGAATTTTTGACTTAGAGAGAGGGTAAAAATAAATTGCTACCTCATTATCCTTCGCTTTTCTTTGTATCTACCAACATTATCTAATGCTGCCACAATTATAGTATTCCTAAATAGATGAAATTGCATTTAATCATTTGGAGACAGAAAAAATAATCCTGTTATACCTAAGCTTTTAGTGCCCATTTTTTTGTTCTTGGTCTAGAGAAAATATAGACTTTATAAAATTAAAAATTACTAAGCAAAGTTTCTCCATCCAGTTAGAAAATGGGCTTAATAAAGATACATGGGCATTTTATAGCCTGCTTTTAAAGGCTTCTGCTTCAGGGATCTAATTGCATGTAGTATGTATACTGAAATTACCAGATTGTTCCCCTGGGGCCTGATTTCCAGTGGGTGGAGATCATTACTCAGCAAAAAAGTACCCCGAGTTCTCACTGCCTAAAAGTTCTTCACATCTGAAAACTGCACTGCCCCACATCTGTGTCTTCCCATGAATTTGCACACGGACCTATATCTGCAGCTCCTACTCCCTGGGAATGGTACACTGGTTATCCAGGGAGAAAAAAGAGAACCGGTGAATAAAACAGACTAAAGGGGCAAGAATCTTTCTGGCCGTGTTTTCTAGACTGTGCCCACAGAGAGGAAGTAAGAGTGCATTTTAACATGTCTTCATCTGATGGCCACTGCCCCACGCCCCGGGAGGCTCCACTCTGTGGCACTGGCTTTGGGCGGTTTTCAGTCTACCACTTCGGTAACCTTGTGCTAATCAGATGGAGGAGTCACTGCTGGGTTGGTACTGTTATATGGGTCTCATTCACAAGGAGGTCAGGAAGGAGGGCAGCACAAAAAAAGTCTGCAGGATAATGTAACATCACTAGGAAGGAATTCTTGGCTATTCTGGAAAGGATGAAAAAACACACTCATACTATGCAGGTGATTTCAAACTATTCTCAAATGTAGCTTCCTGGGATGGGGCAGGGAATGGACGGACACTCAAAAGCAAACCTTTTTATCCACTTTATCAAAGCAGTCTACCAAAGGAGAGACAGATAATAAGCACAGAGGATCAGGAAAGCCACAGAGATCAGTTTCCTAATAAGAATAGAAACTATAATGTATATAAAGCTGCACATATTTGCTCTTACTTGATGATGAAACAAATAGCACTTTGTGGCAATTCTCTATCAATATATCCTCTTTGCACGACTCTCTTCCATGCATGTCATGATACGCTGGCCCTGGTAATTCTGATTTCTTAGGGCCGGTCTTCCTGCACGTGGGTCTTTCTCCTTAAGCTCAACACAGACTCAGAAGAACCAGAATCCTATCACCTGACAATCCGAGGAACCCAAAGCAGCAGAATCAAGTAGGAAACAGAGAAAGCCATGACCTTCAAATAAACATGATACAAACAAGCTTACTGTCTTCTACCAGGGCTCGCAATTCTTGGAACGTCTAAAGGCTAAAAAAGCTGGAGTGAGATGTGTAGGTTGAAAACTAAGGAACCCGATAAAAATGTAATCGATGACGGTGAACATATAAACCCGGGAAACTTAGAGCATTGTCCTTAACACCCTGACAGTAATTCAAAGTCAGAATGTCTAGTATCAAAACAGCGATTTAATTTCTAGATCTCAAGGTAGTTCGATGCCTTGGATATCACAAGGGTCCTTTCAGATACTGAGGAGAAAGATTCTAAACATGGACATGATAGAGTTCAGTGAGTGCCAAAAATAAATGCCTTTTTCTGTAATTAATAAAAACTTCTGAAACAGAAAAAACTGTATAATGTGCCAAAAGGAAGGAGAAAACGTCCCTTTTTCTAGCTTCTTTTCACGTGTTTTTCTTTGTGGATTTATAGTGTAAGAAATGAGGAATGTGTCATCATCAGTTTCCAAGGGCTTCGTTATTTCTCCTTGCCAGAACATTCAAGAAAATTCAGCATGATTTCAAGGCAAATGGCATTTCATCCCATAATACCAAATTTGCCTTATCTTTGCTATATAAATAAATGCTTCTTAAAATGGCCTCAATTTGAAGAAAAAAAAATACAAAGGAAGATATTTTCAAAGTGAAATATACATCCACAAAAAAGGTTGCCTTTTTTTTTTTTAAATCTCTACTTGATGTGACAGCTCTCACAGGCATTTGATTAGCTGATTTTTAGTGTGTGGGGAACAGTTCACAGTTCAAACACTGTATAAGCTACGAGTGAGGTAGGATGTGTGTGTTTCTCCCCCAAGGAAACATTGTTCCAGTATGATAAGAAGAATCACTTGAATTAAAACCACATCACTGTGGTTGTGTTTTGAAATTTTAAGGCAGTAAATCATGCATTAAGAATTAATAACTGGCTTAGCCCCAGTGACTTCTACCCAACACAATTAATTAGTTTCTCTGCTAGACAGAACGATTTGGAAAAATGAATTTAAAAAGGGAGTCACAACTTAGACCCTCCCTCTTGTATTCTAGCATTAAAATAGGAGTGAAGATACCAGGTATCAAATTTAAATGGATGCTCTTGAATAAAACAGTATAATTTTATTTCCTCAGTTTCAAATGTTCATCATGAACAATGATAGGATATTCTATTGACAGCTCAGGAAAAAGAGGTGGTTTTAAAAATGTGTTAACAACCTTGAAACAGCTTAGTAAACTTTGTGCGTTCACTAGAAGATTTAATGACCGATATTGCCACTTTATATTAATTTGGGGGGAAGAGGGAGGTAAGAGGTTACTACGTAAACTGAGTATGAAGGTGCCAGTGTATTTATTATATCTCGTATCTCATATACCGCATGAGACTTGGACACTGAGGGAGGTCAACCTATTGAGAGAATCGTAACAGCATAGAGTCATCATATGTAGAACATAAGAAATCCTATCACAGCTTACTCAGAAAATCTTTTAACCATCAAGAACTGTATACAAAGATCAAGTTAGTGGCAATCATGAAAGATGCTAAGAGCCAGTTAGTTACCTTTGAGAACACAGTCCCGAAGAGTCACCGATTACCTATGACCAGACTGAAAAGGAGAAGCAGCGACCATGTGTGAGCGTGCGTGTGGGTGCGTGCAGGCGTGTGCGAGTGCATACATAAGGAAGGGGTATATGTTAGTGAAAGGAATACCCTCCGGGTTCCAGCAGTGTACTGACGTTTTTCTGACAAAGATCAAACAGTCCCAGCAATAAATTAAGTGTCCGTATTTTTACTAAAGGCCCACTAACCACATGAGACTGATTATGGGGTTGTTTACTCTGTTTCCCCTTAAAAATACTGCCTCCAACACCTTAGTGCCTTGATTTTTAATGGAGAATTCTGTGGAGAGAAAACACCCCTTTCTAGGTCTAGGATTTTATGGCTAAAAGCTAGGATGATTTATGTACGGAATCTTTCATTAGGTAAAAAAAAAGTTTCAATAAGATCTCAGAAAACAAGTTTTCATCTAGGTATGCTTTAAGGGGATTTATCTTATTGTCACAACAATTCAGACAAAGTTAACTTTCTAAGGATGTGTCAGTCAACAGTAAAATTACCTTTATACAGGAGAGTCAACCTGAATATGGGCCAAAACCCACTAAAAGGAATTATGTCTTATTTATTTTTTAAAAGTTTATTGATTTATTTGAGGGGGGAAGGGCACCAAGAGGGAGAGAGAGAGAGCGAGAGCGAGAGAGAGAGAGAATCCCAAGAAGGCTCTGCACTGTCAGCACAGAGCCTGACACATGGCTTGGAACTCACAAACTGTGAGATCATGACCTACGCGAAATCAAGAGTCGGATGCTCAAATGACTGAGCCACCCAAGCACCCTAGGAATTGTTTTAAAAATAGGTGGCCAGGGGGCACCTGGGTGGCTCAGTTGGTTGAGTGTCTGACTCTTGATTTCGGCTCAGGTCATGACCTCACGGTTTGATAGTGTGAGCCCCACATCAGACTCTATGCTGAAAGTGTGGAGCTGTTTGGGATTCTCTTCTTCCTCTCTTTGCCCCTCCCCTACTCACTCTCTCTCTCTCTTTCAAAATACATAAAATAAACTTTAAAAAAAAAAGTGGCCAGATACCCATTTCAATAGACTGACCAAAACTCAAGTTAAAAAAAAAAAAATGGCAAGAATGATATAAGAGTTCAAAAGATAAAACATTATTCCCGGTTGCCTACATTAGCCTTACTTAAGCACTCAGATTTGTAAAACTGAGAACTCCCGGTCAAGACACTGTGATATCATCTCATCCAAACATTCTGAACCGCGGAGACGCATGTGTTTGAGTGAATTATTTCTAGCCCACAATCCGCTGCCCACTCCTGGGTTTTTGACAGTCTTAATCATTAAGGTATCTGTGTGGAGATATGGAAATGTCTAGATCGCAAAGGGTCAGAGTACAGAGTTCATGGTGGGGAGGGCGCACCTCCCCCCAACTTCTTGCTCATTCTACTGTCACTAATCGGATGCAATGATATTAATGGCCCAGTAATTGGGAGTCTGCAGCACTGAAGTGGAAAACATCCATCTGAGGCAGAGTTCATCTCTGGGTGGTAAGACTTCACTAGTGACTGAATTAATGTTTGCTGACAGTTTAGAATATAGCCCTGCGGATGAGAGAATGTGCCCCTCTCCATGGCACACGCGTTTAGATGGACGTGACCTTATTTGCTTTGACCATCTAGAGACCGCTGGTAACCCCAATAAAGTGCCCTGTCTGAGTCTGCCCTACACCTGAACCTTATTCCATTCAGGGAACACGTTCTATACTCTGGGAATCCAGAGCAATTTTCCACATGTTTGCTTCAATAAAAGAATACCTTCGTCTCTTGGTTCAACATCAGGAACAATGAGACTAGGCTATTTCACTGATGCAAAAAGCTGTTTTCAAAGCAGAGCTGTTGTTAGTAACACACAGCCTGGCTCCCTCCGTAATGTAATCAATTATGTTTCTTCCAGAGGTGCTGCACACCCACCCATCCACCCACCCTCCATCCGTCTGTCCGTCCGTCCATCCGTCCACACTGCAGCACTTGTACTTGACTACGGAAATTTAAAGTCTCGTTGCCTCTATTTGTATATTTGAGAAATTAAAAATTTTTGTAATTTTACTATTTAGCAACTTTCCATTGAGGGGCACAGCGGCACAGTCTGATTTGATTAACAAATGGAACTGACGGGGCGCCTGGGTGGCTCAGTCGGTTAAGCGTCCCACTCTTGATTTTGGCTCAGGTCATGGTCTCACGGTCTGTGGGATCGAGCCCCGTGTCGGGCTCTGCGCTGACAGTGCAGAACGTGCTCGGGGCTCTCTCTCTCCCTCTCTCTGACCCTACCGTACTCAATGCGTATGCACTTGTGCTCTCAAAAGAAATAAACTTCTTAAAGAAAAGGAATGTTGTTGATTAAAAGATCTACAAACAAAGAGGCCACGTGGAAGAATTGACACACTGTTATTACAGCCACCTTTTCTCACTGGCCCTTCTTCCTTTCCTATTGCTCATGGGATGGTCTTTGTTCGACTCTGGGGCCTATGATGGAAGTTAGTTCTAGTCACACGACAGACCACAGGGCACAGGCCCTACACGTTTGAACAAGCACAGAGATCGTTCAGTATCTGGATCGTGCGAGCTTCTTGGTACCGCTATGTGCCGTGTGCACACATGCCCTCTCTCTACTGTCCCTGGGTATGTGGTGTGCACACAGGCATAGTCTCTTTACAGTGCGTGTGATGGCACGCGTACGTGTAAGACCTTTCCTCTCCCTAGGCGAGAGACCCAGGAGCACCGTCGCGGACCAATGACGCTGGTCTAAGGCCCCCCAGCCCTGGTCTGAGTTTGGACTCTGGCATTTCATGGCCTTGGGAACTGCCCATACCATTGAGGAAGTACTCATACTTTCCAACCTCTGGTTTTCTCATGGCGATAAACATTTCTCTGCCGCGTTGTTTCTGAGACTGCAAAGTGACACAGCATGTGAAGCCACAACGCTTTCCTTTATGCGACCAAACACCTGGCCAGGGATCTCAGAATTCGGGGAACAATTGTACGACTCCTAGGAACTGCACAGGTTTTCTCAAAGTGATTTTTTTTTTTTTTAATGCCTGTCTATGCCTCTTGGCTATTTTTAAAAGTGCTTTAGTTTGCTTTAAATTTTGATCTTCAAGGTGAATATTTAAAGGCTATTAAGAAACTCATTCTCTCTCATGCTTGTATTAGGTCTCCAGTATTACTCAGTTATTTATAAGGCTAAGTGAACTTTCAAAAAGCTATAAATACAGGTGTTAGATATTAACATGCATTTTATGAAACTGTAAAGGCAGTTTTATTCTGAGTGATTCCTAAAGAATTCCACTTTTCACATGGAATCTTCTCATCTGCTCTTGTTCTGCTTATTTTGCACATGAGGTTTTTCAGTGTCTACCACCCCCCCACCCCCACCCCCTTCAACGCCTTCCCATTGCTTTAAGAGTCGGTTGTCTTTTTCTTTCCTTAGTGGTTTTTGGGGGTAAGGAATAGTGTTCACAGGACTCTCTCTGTCTAGCTTAAATGAGATAACCTGTCACGCCTGCCCAGGTGACACCATTGGATGTGAACGGAGTCCCATTCCATGCTAGCCCTGTCCTTCTGCACCCTGGGGGATCCATCGGGATAATTATCCCAACGGCCATGACTCCATCAGTCCCATGAGCCCAAAGTTTCTCAGCACAATGTCCAGTTAAGCAGAAGCTGAGACTTTATTCCTCAAGTGCAAAGAACGTGAGCTTTGTTCGTCTGAAATCCAACAAGGAGTCTTACTGATACATTCTGGAAGAGCCTTCAGTACAGTCAGAAGACGATTTCACATTATGTTAAAAAATAATAGAAACAACACTTCTAATTATCAGGCTAATGAAATACCTTTCCCAGCCTGTCTCAGTGACAAGGCAGCCCTGACACCCTTCTCTCTAGGAGGATATTTATACCACGTTAGAATGTTGCCGAAATTATCAATAAAAACACAGCGTTTCCTTTGTGTGGCAGGGAACTGAGACAAAGCCCTGGCAAGGTTGGGGAAATGCAAGTAGAGAAACGATTCCATGGACAGAACAGTCCTCCCGCTCTGTCTCTTCTGGGTCTTACAGAGGATCTGCTAACAAGCTCAGGCAATTCCACCAACAGAAAGATACAGAAATGCATGTTTCTTCGGAAAGGAAGCCCAGAGACAAAAGAACTTTTATGACACTCCAACAAGACGAAGAGAAGAGATCTTATAATTAAGTTACGCAGCATTCCTGAAACTTGTAAACTCTCTGGAGTTTCATTTTATGGATGGTTTGCAAATAACTTATACTTTGCTAGCACATCTTCCCAGCCTGCTAGCTTGCAGGAAAGCCTGGCTTCGCCCTTGGGCTCCTGCCTCACACACTCTGCTCCAAGGAGACCCCATGGGTTGTACTTACTGGGAGCCAACCTTGGAAATGAGCACTTTATATAGATCATGCATTTCAATTCCTGTGACCCTGCGCAGGCAGATACAGTCAGCATCCCCAGTGCACAGATGAAGAGATTGGGGCAGAGGGTGGTTAAGTTACCCGCTGAAGGGCATTCAAGAACCCACATCTGTCTGACTCCAGACGCACACCCACCAAGCTGATCTGTCGCTCTACGTGGCATGTGTAGATAATCCTCCAGACACCCAAGGGTCTGATGGACAGTCTATTACAAAGATGACAGTTGTAGGGGCGCCTGGGTGGCTCAGTCGGTTGGGCGTCCAACTTCGGCTCAGGTCATGATCTCACAGTTCGTGGGTTCGAGCCCCGCGTCGGCCTCTGTGCTGACGGCTCAGAGCGTGGAGCCTACTTCGGATTCTGGTCTCCCCCTCTCTCTGCCCTTCCCCTGCTCACGCTCTGTGTCTCTCTGCCTCTCAATAATAAATAAACATTAAAAAAAATTTTTTAAAAAACAAAAAACAAAGATGACAGTTGTAGGTTAGAAATAAACGTGTTTAAATGCTGGAATTTGGCAATTATATACAAGGTATAAAGATAAATCCTCACCCCAAAGTCAGGGGCTTGAGTGACAGGCTGATACGATCATGTCACTAAACTTGATGGAAGCATAGCTTTTGCTACGTTTATCATATAAAATAATTCATGAAAGAAAACCCATAATTATTTTACACAGACCACACATTCTCACAGAGCTGAAAAGAAATCTACATGTACAAGGATATTCGAAAGTTCCCACAACTTTTGTGCTGGCGAAAGGTTACGGTACACCCAGTATATTTTAGTGTCAGCTGCCAGACCTACTATTCCCCGAAATAAAGAAGTATGTCGAAAACCCAAAGGGAAAACAAACCCAAAAGGAAGACAAATATAATGAATATAAATACAAATGTAATAAATGCAGGAAATGGAATCTGCTGTTCCCCTGCTTTGATTTCTTTAAGGATAGTATTCTGTTATATTTGTATGTAAGCATTTTGATTTATTTTGCAATTTTGCTCAGAAGTGAAGTCTATGCCTAAAAAATAGCAAGCAAAGCTGACTGTGGAGCCTTCCAATTTTATATGCTCTGATTTAAAAAAAAAAAAATTGCTTTAGAGAACTAAACCAATGGCCTAGGAAATGGTGACTCCTTCAGACTTGTCTACTGCTCCCTAAGGAAGACCTTCCCAAGGCAAAGAAAGGGAGAGGCAGCTTTGGGAAGGACCGCTGTGAGTATGGCAGGGTGGACGTTAAAGAACGACCTCTGATCAAACCATCGTTGGAAATGACGACTTTCAGACTATTCCACAAGTTCAAATCTTGGCTACGGATGTGAAGTAAAACATCATGAAAGTTACATAAGGCTAAACTGGGGCAGGGGTGGGGGTGGGGGGGGCTCGCACACGTGGTCTTTGTCACAGGGCTCTGCTGCGGCCACTGTTCACTTAAAAAGTATTAACACAGCGGCACTCACTCGTCATTCATGTCTGACTCACATAATTTTGGAGGTGGGGTGAGAACCTCTTTGTAGGTATTTTGCAAGGTCCTGTGCTGAGCCTGGATAACCAACCTGCGGAACCTTCATGAAGTCGGATGTGGCCTAGGGCCAGAAAACTGCTGACTCATTCGGCTCTGGGTTGTCGTCTCTAAAAAGAAATTGGAAGCCAAGCACAGAGAGTATCTACAAGAAAAGTCTAGAACACAAATATGGATGAAGGCTGAGAATACAGTTAGGGAGGTTTTCCTTCTGCATTAATTGGACTGTTTACCAACAAGATAGAGCTTCCCTTAAAAATGCACACTTGAGAACAGATGGTTATTTCACAAACTTTAAAAAATGTTAAAGGCAAAATAAAAGTAACTATAGGTTACACAAAATAACGCGTACTATGCTTTTAAGGCAATTGAGACTCGGAATGTAACTGGGGTGCCTGGGGGGTTTGGTCGGTGACGGGGGTCCAACTTCAGCTCAGGCCATGATCTCTCAGTTTTTGAGTTTGAGCCCTATGACAGGATCTGTGCTGACGGTTTGGAGCCTGGAGCCTGCTTCGGATTCTGTGTCTCCCTTTCTCCCCTCTACCATTTGTGGTCTCTCTCTCTCTCTCTCTCTCTCAAATTGAATAAAACATTAAAAAAAAAAAAAGAATATGAATGTGATAAAGAATAGGGGGCTTTTTCAGACCAAGTGGCAATAACACCCCCCTTTTGAGTCATTTAAGATTAGGAGATTTTTTGATGCAAATTAGGCCCAAGGCTAATTACTGAAATAGGTCACTTGAAAAAGTCAATTCTAAACATTTAGAAAACCCACATGTATCATTTTGCCACATGTCAAAGCAAATAATCATCTATGAGAAGAACTAATGAGGAAGCGTATCATTTTGTCACTTCCTAAGGGAATTTAGTGGATACTTGGTAGGTTTAAAAATACACATCCAATTAAGAATTAATATTTACTTCTAAAACTCCAAAGGGTGGTGACTACATTCTATATCCGGTAACACTGTAAATCAAATTAAGTGTCTTTAAAGAATTCATAGCAGATCCCGTCCATTTCCGTTGGAGGAAAGGCACGTGGACACGAGACCCTACCCTGGATGTGTGTTTCCAGCCCTAAGATGGTTTGGAACTGCAGCCCTCCATCATGGGCCATAACAACAACAATAAAGGAACATTCTAGAAAACAAATCAAAATTCAAAGAAATAAAGGGACTTTCTCCTTAAGCACAGGCGGCAGGACTGGAACCCAGGTCTCTGGGCTGCTGGTGCAGTGCTCCTGGAATCAGTTTACCTAGGGAATTAGCCAACACCTCAGGACCCCACGGGCAATCTGGACCCGTCCCCTCTGCGGTAACTCGACTCCCAACTATCCCTTTCCTTTTTCCTTCCCCTGAAAAGGAACCACACACAACGGTGATGGTGTTAACACTACTACTCTTAGTTATGAAGGTTCTGAGACGCTAAGATTTGGAGCTGAACACACTGTCCACATGACAGCATCTTCCACACCAACATTATTCACTGTCTCAAAGTGAACCGATGACCTGAAGTGTCAAAAATACATTTGTAAAGCTGAGTACTTTCCAGCCCGCTATCTTGACTGGTGCTATTTTAAGTCGAGTGGGACTCCTGGGTGTGTGAGTGATCGTTGGAGGTGGAAATCAGTGACTTCTAAAAATCCTGAAATTCTTGAAGAAGCCATGGAAAGTCAGCACGAACTTTTTAAACTATTTTAAAATGTGTGCCTCTCGTCTCTCACCTTCTTTCCTGGGAAAGCTGTCTATCCATGACCTCTGCTGTGGGGGTGGGATAAGAAATGAGCTTCTGGCTTTTCCCAAGTCTCTGCAGTGACTTTCTGTGTGTGCGACTCGACAGGAGTCCCTCAGCTGCCTAGTGAGGGACAGTCCCCCAGGTTGGCCTCTCAGCCCCAGGCCCTTTCCCCAGGACCCCCCACAACCACCCAGTGCCAGCGCTCAAACAGCCTCTCACGGGTTCCCACTGGAAACCCTTCACTCTATTTTAAGAAAGATTCTTTTATCCCAGGCTACCACGTGGTTTTATACAGCGAAACTTAACTCTGAGGCAAGTCCTGGAGGCCAGTGTAGCTCAGCTACCTGCTACTGAAGTTAATGATGAGTTTTTATCAAAAGAAAAACAGTAAGAGATACCATGGTTGCATAGATTAATAGTATAATTTTAAATTAAACTGTGCTTCTAATGTTTGTTTTTGAGAGAGAGAGAGAGAGAGAGAGAGAGAGAGAGAGAGCACAAGCAAACATGAGCTGGGGAGGGGCAGAGAGAGAGGGAGACACAGAATCCGAAGCAAGCTCCAGGCTCTGAGCTGTCAGCACAGAGCCCAACGCAGGGCTTGAACTCACAAACTGTGAGATCATGACCTGAGCCCCCAGGAGCCCCTAGACTGCTTCTAAATACACACCTGTCATGTGTTGATGCCAATACCAAGCACGCAGTGTTTGTGTTCTTGCCTCGGACCTCAGACTGAAGGCTAAATCCCACCATGTGTGCTGAAATCCCATCTGTGCTCAGGGGGGGACGCAGAATGTACAGAGCCATCTTTATGAAGTCATCATTGAAAATAAAGGGGCAAAATCTGGGTCTGTTGGCTTATCTCCATGGAAGAGCCAGCTCATGGACTTGGGCTGCACACACAGTTCTAGTGACAACTCAGGAGCAGCAGGCACTCGACGGTGCCCCCTCTCAGGCACTGCACCTGCCCTCTCCCACCTCCTCTGGGCACCAGCCTTCTGTGTGAATTCATCTGAGGTAAGTTTCGGTTCCCTGCACTAAAACATTAGGGTCCTTGGTAAACAGTCTTTAAAAGTATTTTTTTTTTTAATTTTTGAAAGCTTATTTATGTATTAGTTTGAGAGAGAGAGAGAGTGTGTAAGTGGGGAGGGGCAGAGAGAGAGAGAGAGAGAGAGAGAGAGAGAGAATCTCAAGCAGGCTCCATGCTGTCAGCACAGAGCCTGACGCAGGACTTGAACTCATGAACTGTGAGATCATGACCTGAGCTGAAGTTGGACGCCTAATGAAGCCACCCAGGTGCCCCGTGAAAAAGTCTTTAAAATAAATAAATAAATACGTAAACTGCTAGACTTCCAATAGCTCCATTTATGTTACCTAATAACTTTTATATTTTCAAAGATTTCTCTATTGTTTTGTATCATTTACCACCCCACCTGCTTGTTTCTTCCATCGGAATGCTTTTATTTTCATTTTATGATAATCATTCTTTGAAATCTATAATTTACCCCCTTTCCTTTCTTCATGGTACTTACTCTTGCTAAGCTACTCTCTGGGTGTCACATTGGCTTAAAGATAGGCTTTTAGTCTCTAGTGTTTCAGGTTTGCACAAAGGACAGGATAATTAGACGGCTATGACCATCTTCATTTTAATAACTAATGTGGTAAAAACTAGTGTACTCTTGAGTACCAAGTAAGTCAGGGAGTTACTGACTTTGCACACTAAAGAGTGAGTGGCCGGCAGGTTGAGAAAGCCAGTTTCAATGGGATCCAGAGAAGACGGTGGGCGTGCCCAGCGGAGAGCAGTTCTGCATTCCCTGACGGACTGAAGCCGTAGTGACAAGCGAGCAGACGTGCGACCCAGCTCTGAGCAGAGCTTTAAACCAAAGAAATTAAGAAAAACATATTTCATTGCTTGAGTGATGTAACCAGCTAACTAACCTCAGTCACCCAGATTGCACTCTGACAAAATCCTGGGCCGGGAACAATCCTGCCTTTGTGCCAACATGCAATCTGCCCCTAGGGGGCATGTGTTTGGATGTGTGCCGCCTCGGCCTTCACAGCTTCATGAAGGGAATGCTAGTTCAGATGCGACCCAAAGGATACACAGTATGTTTCCTAAAACAATGTGTCATTTTACTATGTAGATAGAAAAAACCAAACCAAAATAAAACTAATTCATTGAAGAAACCCAAGTTTTTGTCTTATTCTTCTAATTGTGGTTTGCCTAAAACACCCTTCCTTTGAATCTGGGAGTCCCATGTGGAAAGGGTACCATCATCCCACCTTGTTTATTGTTGAATCCCTAGTGCTATGCAGTTTCTGGTGCAGAGTAAATACTAAATGCATGAATGAACAGATGAATGGATGGTTGGATGGATGGATGGATGGATGGATGGGTGGATGAAGAGAAAAGTCATTGCACAAGATTTACCTATCAGATCTCACCAATGGTCCTTAAAAATGTTTTTGTCAGTAGAGATGCTGAGAATATTCATATATATCCATTTATTTCAATACTATAAAAAGACTAGGAGGTTTTTTCCTCTTTGGGTATTTATATTATCGAGTACTATGAGTATAGGGTCCCTCATTCAATTAAGGTTTCTTTAAAAATGGACAATTTTCAGCAAAGATTCTCACCAAATTATTTGCCATAATAACACTCAAAAAAATTGATACAAACCCATTTAGCTTATCCTATATTCTGTAAAATAAATGAATACAATTATACTTACATATAATGTAATAATCTCTGTTCTTCTGAAATTCTAGACCCCAGAGGTTAGGGCTGAACTCTTGAAACTTGATGGTGAATTTTACATCTTGGTCTGGTCTGGCACAGTTGAGAAGAGGGGTATTTTCCTTCTTAATAGTGCATCGATCTGCTTGCTCTTTATCAACCATATAAACTTTATAATATTCATACTGGCCAACAGTTTTAGAGTCCACTTTGGGGCAAATAATATCCAATTTGTCTCCTATCTGTGGGTATAGTACCAGTCCTTGTCCAGGTAGAAATCTAAAAGCATTAAAAAGAAAAGAAAAAAAAAAAAAGCCACTGAGTTGATAAACATGAACAGTATTCACAATAATTACAATACAGCCACGCAAGGACAGTAATTCCAAAGCATACTTTTATAAATCCACATTTGTATTCATCCAAAGTATCTTAGTTCAGATCATCACGGGGCGAATGTATTTAGGAACCAAGCTTTAAAGAAAAACAGTCAAAAAGAAACCACTCTCCTTACTCCCGAGTAGGATCAGTCAACCTCCTGACACTTCTTTTTACCACCTCCTCACTTGTAATATTTCAGGACTCCTTTGTATAACTTCACAATAACTTTTCCTGGGTGGTGAGTCACACCTTCACACCTGTTTGTTATTTTTTAAACCATCGGCAGCTTTAGTTTATTGGGCATGCCACAGAAAGATGGCAGGGATTCCAGGGAACAGTGGGTGCACTCACACTCTGTTGTCCTGTTAGTTTCCATTTGCTGTTGATGTTAATTAACAGACAAGTTTCATCAAGAATGTTTCAAATTACTTATCGTAATTAGTGAGCCACTGATCAAACAATGGGGCTTTTATTACACCGAACAAAAGAACTGTCTTACAAACCCATAAAAGATAACCAGAAGTAATTCCCTCGAGTATTGATTCAGCTGCAAGATGAAGAGTCCCCAAATTACAAGGACAGCCACTACGGTCCCTGCTTCACAGACCTTTTTTTCTGCCTTGAGATGTATTTGCTCCAATTAATTCTTAGAAGCAAATCTTCAGAACTAAGATGACTGAGACAATATCCCCCTGGTGCTTACAGCTGAAAGCTTACAGCTTCTCTCCTCTTTTCTCCCTCTTGCTTGCCATGCTGCTGAAAGATCTTTCTTAATGGGGAGTTTCTCTGAGAAGCGGACACAAGAGCTTTCTAACGAACATCCACCTACAAGTGCTAACACTAACAACACACTTAGAAACCCCATCTCGTTCCTCCCTCCAAGCAGCCAAGCCTGTAGGCTCATTAAAATACTCAAGCCCAAGAACAAAGCATCACGTCTGAATCCTTCCAATCCAACCCTTTATTTAACCAGGGAAGCCCACCAGCCATGACAATGAACGGGTCATAATTCACAGAAAGAGAGAGAGCGAGCGAGCACATGCATACCTGGATGATGAGGCACCCCAATTTCAAATACACAGTGAGGATACAGGTTATGATTTATGCTAATGAATGGTATTAATTTTTCTGAAAAGCACATGAGGTTGTTATGAAGCATCAAAGAACATAAGAAATTGTGGTATAGATTATATTAAAAACCAATACTCTTTATGGCAGGAAAAACGCACGCTGCACACAGTTTATCACCTTCCTCGGGAATGTGTTATTTACAATCCCTAAGAGAGTGTGTGTGGTTCCTCCTCCCTTTCTTTCCCCCAGACTCCTTTAGCAAGGACATGGCATTCAAAGAAAGAGAGAAAGAAAGAGAATCTAACAAAATCTTTCTCAAAATGAGTATTTTTTAGAACAATGACAAACTTCAAACAACCATGTGTGCACCTTGAAGAATTTCTACAACTTCTGACAAATGAGGGTCACCACTAGTCAAGAGCCTCTCTGTGACTTTTTTGGCCATTTGTATGGTTTTCTGGGGAGATGCTTTGAAAATTCAAGTCCCAGGCTATTGCCCCCGCCTCCTAAGTGCCAGTGTGCTCTCTTCTCGGCAATTCTGTCTTTCTTGTGGGTAAAACACAACTCTGGGTTCTGGGGGGCGGACTGAAGGGCTGAACCAGAATTTACTCCTGCCTCTCACAGCGATTCTCATGTATTCTTGTGGTCACGCAGTGGGGGCAGGATGCCTGGCAGTCGGTACGAACGAAATGTGCTCGCCTTCCTGACACATCCTTTTCCTCCTCTTTTATTCCTTGACCTTCTTAGGAAATCTTCTCTGCGTCCAAGAACCAGGGGCCATTCCTGCCTGGGGGTGCCCACCGCACTCCAAACTTTTTCTGTCCTAGATCTGCTCCTCAGGGAGCTGGCAGAGAGAGAGAGCAGCACATGTTAGCTGTGTTAGAAGTATTCCTAAACCACAGCTAAGGCCTGCAGCCTGCAGGCCTGGGTCTGCCTCCTCTCAAAGCACTGGTCTTCACCATCAGCTGTGACCTGGGACCATCTCCCCAGGGACTCGCTCGGGGCTTTAGAGACCAGGATCCTTCGCGGCCAGATGGACCCACCTTCTTGTGCATCCAGTCAATTACCTCAAGGAAATGGTTGGCTCTGCCCCCTCCCCCCCAGCCTCGGATCACGGCCACTTATCAGAACTTGCCCGCATCACACCCCGTATGTCACTAAGCTCTCTCTTCATTCAAAATGCTCCCTAGATTGTATATCCTTCATGAGAGGGCTTTTTTTTTTTTTTTTCCTGGCTTCACTAAAGAATCACTGCAGATTTCCTCCCCGCCATGTAAGTAACTGCTTATGATGGTCTCTTCACACTCCCCAAATGCGAGTTCCAGCTTGGGCTGCGGCTGCCGGGCCGAGGCCACGAACCTACGACACACGGGCCGGTCTGGCTGAGAGGACCAGCATGTTTTAGACTGTATTCTCAGAAGGCACAAATCACCTAGAAGCTAGAAACTGTCAGTGATGAGGGAGTGACGTACGGGGAGGGTTAAGCCATGGGATGGCCTGGCAAAATGAAAGAGAAGGGCAGAAATCTCGAATTTCAATAAGCCTATCTGATATGCTCATAAAAACTAAATCCCGATGAAGCACCCTATTGCAAACACTTTGCAAAGTGTCTGTTTGCTTTTCAGAACACATTGTGGCAAAAAGTAAGGCGACGATTTGATCCTTTTCCCTTTCAAGAATCCCTTAAACGGAAAAAAAAAAAAAAAAAAAAAAGAATCCCTTAAAGGAAAAAAAAAAAATCCCTTAAAGAAAAAAAAAAAAGAATCCTTTAAAGAAAGGCCCAGCATTTCAGTGTTTTAAAGGTATACTTATTATATATATATATATATACACACACACATAATATATATTTGCACGTAAACTGGTTTATAGAACATGATTTATATATAACATAGTGTATGTAACATAAAAAACATATAATGTATATAAATACACGCATACATACTGATGAGACTATGGTTTCTCAGCAGAAACTGAGAGCCTGAATCATACATTTCTTGCCTACATTACCCACTGTGCACCGGCAAACCTCAGAAGCTCCTTTGCTTCCCAGGAACCCTCAGTTTCTAAGGCAACACGAGAGCAAAAAGAGAGTCAAGTGAGTGTAACAACTAAAGCAACCTATTTTGTGCCAGATGCGCCGAGCGACAAAAGTGTAAGGCTCTCCTCACCAGCAGGGCACAGTCTAGTCTAGCTAGCTCCCTGAGGGCAGGCAGGTCCCGTGTGTCTGAATACTGAATGCCCAAGGGCCACATATGGTAAATGCTCAATAAATTACGTATTCATCGACAAAATGCGTAAGAACTGGTGGAAGCTAAGAAAATGCACAAAGAAGTTCCAGTCCAATTACGTGCCATTGTCTATTTGTGGATCACAGGCATGGAAGAATTCTGTAGACAGGACCCCCAGGTGTTGGGACAGGGATGGACTGAGATGAGAGCAGGGATGGGATTTCCAAGACCTCATTCCAGGCCTGGCGGTCTTTCTGGAGAGCACGGAGCAGTGCAGACTGAGCTTGTGATCCATTCTTTCTGGAAGGATCTGTCAGCATGGCAGTCTTGTACAATCCCTTCCCATCTAAAATGCAGGGCACTTAGCCCCTCCAGAGCCACCAACAACAAAAACACCACTGCTTTGGAGAACTTATTCTCGGCTACGCACCGATCAAAGCCCTTTACATCACATTATCTTCATTTAGTCACTGCACACGTACATGACATGCCAAACAGATGAAGACTCGCTGTGCCAAACACGCGACACGACAGGAAAAGCCCCCTTCCTTTGCACACTTTTCAGTTCTCGCTGCATCACATTACAGCATAAATCTGGTTTTGTGAGCCGCAAGTTTTTCTAAATTGAGGTTTGCATAGTTAAGCCACGAGGCTAAGCAAAATGAAGAGAGTCAACGGGACACACAGGCTTGCAAGTGCCACGTGGGGCCTAACTCCATGCCAGGCATGTGCCTGAAGCCTGTTCCAGATGTGGTCAGCTGAGACCACGGCTCACAAAGGCGGCCATCTGGTAACCCTACCTGGCCCAGGAGGCTGTGAGCAAACAGGCGGGGAAGAAACCGACCAACTCTATGAAATCTGTGTTTTGATTAGAATGCCACGGACGGTCTCCTGACAATTCATGAGAATCCAAAATGTAAATGAAAACAAAATGGGGTGAATTTCTTAATACCACTTTTGAGTGGAAAACAATGCGTCCCATGTGTTAACATCAAGTCGGTAACTGTAGAGTTCTGCTTTTGAAGCTGGGTCATTTATATTTGGATTTTACTACCTCAAGATTGAGAGACCTTAACAATAAGTCAGACTACACAGCATAAACAATGCCCTGAATATTTCGTAATATTTAGTAATACATTTCTCCTATTTTGACTTAGGAAGTGTTCAAAAAAACCCACAGAATGATGGGGGGTGGCAATGGGCTAATTTCAAATCACTAACCTGGCTCTCCACGGTGGGGATCAGATACAGATTTCTTTTTGTGTGATGAAATAACCTTTACCTTCTAACCAAAAGGAGCACAGAGGAAAAGCCCCAGAGGTACAAGCCATACCACGCAGGGGAGGCGGTTTTTATTAAACTATATGCAAACAAAAGTAGGTACAGGTGTCACTTAATAAAGTCTGCCGATTTCTAATCCCAAACAGAAAACAAAGACCTACAGGGCTTCGTGTCCTAGATAGGACAGAGACGGCTCCCTCTCTGAGCCAGGCTACTCTTCTTGTTGGGAAGGAGAAGTCACATCTCCTGTCCATCAGGAGACCTGGGGCTCAGGGCTGCTTCCTGGAGTGGCGCGGACTGGGCGTGTCAGTGGAGGGTTCCCCAGAAGGCTCTAAGAGGGGAAGGCTGGGCATAAACAGACAGCTTCCATGGTTTTCCCCAGTGAGTCATTTCCAAGCAAGACAATAGACGTGATGGCTTTGAATCAAATATAGAGACAATAACGGAATAAAACAGAAACCCTACATAGGGTTTCCAAAGTTAAGCTGCATGAAATGAAAAGGTCTGATAGCAGAATGTTTTTTATCTTCTGATTACCTATCAAATGTAATCCAAGTTTTTTTTTTTTTTTAAAGTTATTCAGCAAACCAGACTCTAGTATTTCCCATAGGGAATACTTTGAATCAATCTAATAACTGAAATTAGACATTAATATTTAGTAATCTAAATTAGATCTCTAATAATCTAAATTAGACATTTCAAGTTCATATTCATTATTGTAGAAACTATTTATAATACAGCTCTCATGTGACATGATATTCCTTAATGTATTAATAATCCACACTGGGGGCACCTGGGTGGCTCAGTCAGTTAAGCGTCTGACTTCAGTTCAGGTCGTGATCTCACGGTTTGTGAGTTCAAGCCCCATGTCAGGCTCTGTGCTAACAGCTCAGAGTCTGGAGCCTGCTTCAAATTCTGTGCCTCCCTCTCTCTCTCTCTCAAAAATAAATACAATGTAAGAAAAAAAATGTATTAATCCACACTAGGTATCCATGCTTAAAAAACCAAAACAACAAACAAAACAACAAACAAAAACCCCAAGCATAATACATTTAAAGTATAAACCAGCTATTTCAGAGTTCAAGGGTCACAACATGCAATTTTCTCTGACAGACCAGAACATCACACATGTGACCTCAAGTCTGGATTCCTCTGTTGACTCCTGTTATGTTACCAGGACTCAGAGGTGCCTGGGAAATAATCGGATGGAGGCAGGGGGCGCCCCATCAACTTCAAACCCTGGCCAGATGGAATGTGAGGATCCATGGGAAGCCAGGAGCGGAGATACTTAGGGATAGCTGTGTCGGGGAACCACAACTGCACCCCTAACCCCACGACAAATGCCCCATTTCCTCCCCTATCTGGTCCCGTATTTGTCCCTGACCATGACACCCACACCTCAGGACAAACATTCAATGACTTCCTACACTTTTCTTTGGAGTAACCCACCCAAAATTAACCTAGAAGAACGGCCAAGTTGTGGGATGGCCCCTTGATGCTGCTACAGTCTGTGAGAATCTCCATGAAAATCAGAAGGCCTGGTTCTCCTGGGGGAAGCAATCCTGGGAAGGTCGACTGAAGACTATGCCAAACTGCCGTATAAACAAGGGCAACTCAGTACATGGGAGCCGAATGCAAAAGTACCACGCTGACACGGAACAACAGAGATCAGAATAAGATGTAGACAGGACTGACCAGTTTCTGTGTCCAAATAACTGGGTCGGGCAAACCCCCTCCAGCCAGACACGATGACAGTGCTTCTAATGTAAAAAAGTCTCAGTCCCGGTCCAGAGTCGCTTGTATTTGCTACTATGTACCTAAGAATCTATTTAAACATCTGATCTTTCTGCATAAGTAGGGCAGGTATCATCCACCTGAGAACAGGAACCCTGTCAAATCCTGCCAATGGGCAAACTGGGGAGACTGGGGACCCACCCATGATGTGCTTGCTACCTCAGGAGCACGCGACTGAGCGAAATAAAATTCATAAATGAACAGAGGTTACTTTTTTTCACGGAGGACTGATCTTTCCTTTCGTTTCAAAGTTACATCAGAGTATATGGTCGCGGCCAATTTCAGCTGCAAACATGCACGCTTACACAACGTGCCTTACACCATTCTGCTTACTCTGCTGACGACACAGAAAACATACACCGATGATCCAACTGAGGGCCTTTACCTGAGACTGCTTTGAGCTACTGGGTGGTAGATTTAGGGTGATTTTCAGCTTTCTGCATTTTTCACAATTTTCTGCAGTAAACATTAAGTGCTTTTTGTGATCAGACCTGGGACATCACATTCAGCGTACAGAGAACAAACTGTAGCCTGTTCCCGATCAGTCTTTCCAAATGCTGGTTTTAAAAATAAGCACTTAAAATATTTAAAGCCTGCAGACGTTTTAACCTTTTTGGTGCACTTCCTTAGAAAGTAACTAAATAAAGTTATTATGGGGGGAAGTGTGGTCTATTTAAGAAGTCAGTTCCTGAGTCCACAAAAGCTTAGTAATTAGTGCACAACCAGTGTATTCACATGAATGAAAAATACGGGATGGGTATGGTTTATGCTGAATCACTGCACTGCAGAACTCTGTCAGTTGGCTAACATTTGAGGGAATCTGAGTTCCAGCTTCAGAAGCAGGTTTGGCCCAGGAGCTGGCACCAAAAATCACATCCGATCGCGGAATGGGTTTATTTGCACGCCGGAGTTCTTGATTAAGTACGCTTTGCATTTACTACATTTTGGAAAACGTGCCCTTTTCCCAGAAGATGCTCCTATTTTTAATTAAATGTCAAAGACTGCAGAGAAAAGGAGCGGGTCTGTTTGTAAATTAGTCCCTTTTGAAATCTGAATGAGAAAGAGCCCTCTGTAGCTTGGCTGGCCCCTGGTGGGGCTTTCTGGTCACCCCTGACAAACGGCTCTGGGTTAGCCCAGACCCACGAGTGACCCGGAACGTCACTGTGCCCTGGGGGCCTCCCACGTCCACATGGACTGTTAGAGCATGGACACAGCAGCCCAAGAAGATCCCGTTCAGAAACACTCTGTGCACCAGAGAATAGAAATCCTGCAGAAGCAGGACTTCAGTTCGTATGTGGATTTCATCAGCGAGCAGAATATACTCCTCTTGTATCACTTTGTTTAATGCTAGATTGCTGCCACGGTTTAATAAGACCAGCTCTCTGAGTGCCCCGCACACAAGTGCTTCTTACCAAGGGAATAAATAAAAGCAGGGCCCATGGCAGACAGAGGCAACATGGACCCGGAGAGATACTTGGAAAAAGTTTCCTTTTTGTGGATAGCCCTTTACTGCCCCCTTTAGCACTTTCACATCAGAACAAGATTCTGCACAAACTTTCTCCGAAACCAGAGAGAGTGGGGTGTAGCTGTGGGGTGTCAGCTGTATCCAGAATTAGGTCACCAGATACCACGGCTTGGAGTAGCAGGTTAAAGGGCGAGTGCACCACGATCGTGTCAGTGGCTCTAAACCTCCAAGAAATAAGACAGTCACTGGAGGTCTTAATTGACATTTTCTGCTTTAATTCGAAAGTGTATGGGTGCTGGGACAATGGCTTGTTTTCACAGGTGCCCCTTCTTTCACACTTTTCTCACACAAATATCATCTGCAACATGAACCTGATTTATTCAAGGAAAAGAAAAGGGGAATAAAAGCAGGCTGTACAATCTGGGACCATTAAAGTGTTATAAATCTAAGAGCTGAGTTGGGGGGGGGGGTGAGGGGAGGGGTGCCTTTCAAGCTTCACACCAATGACAAGCAAAATCTTTTCCAGAAAAAGAAAGATGAGAAGCAGAGAAATCACAATGCGCTGTGAGCCGGTGGATGAGCAAACCAGTTTACCAACTTTTCAAGGTGAGGAGTGTGCCTCTTTGTCTCTGTACACGCTGGAGAAAAAGCATTCAACTAGAGTCTAAAGGAGAAGTTTTCTTTCTAAAATCCTAATATGCAAAGCCAGAGGCCTCACTCTGGCCAATGACCTCAACTGGTGCTGCCGAGCGCTTTTATTTCAACTTAATCCACTTCCCTGTTGTCCTACAATTACTGTACGAGTCAAAATAATATTAAGTTTCACAGCCTGCAATGCTGCACAATTGAATGAAAACGGACCCCTTTTGATGTTAATCTTGTTTTTTATTTGTGACATAGTGCTCAAACATTGGTGGCTAAAGTGAATTTTATTTTAGAATGTTCAAATATTCTCATGGTTTAGGTTTCCATTCAGGAAAATAGAGCAAGTTATTTATTTAAGTTTTATCTGTCCCACTGTAATAAAAACTTCCAAGTCAGAGGCCAGTCTACAGCAAGCTGGGGTTGACAAAGATATCTTCGCACACTTATGATGAGCAGCGAGTACTACAGACAACTGTTGAATCACTCTGTTATACACCTGACACTAACGTAACACCATGTTAACTATACTGGAATTAAAATAAAAAAACTCAATAAAAAAAGAGAAAAAGATAGCTTTGTCTCTGTAAGTCAGACGTCGAGCGTGTCACTGTTTTCTTTTCCCAGGTTCACAGAGAGGAGCTGATCTCTGCAATGGAATTAAAAACAAAGATCGGCCACTTGCAACAACAGCAACAAAACAATAGAGGTTTTTATTTATGGAACTGATCTAAGCTCCCCCCTTCTCTCAAAACTTTCAGAAAAGGCATCCCATGAAGTCTGTAGCTCGAGAAGGCAAAACTGGGGTGGCTGGGAGGCACAGTGGGAAAGCAAGAGGGAAGTGAGTCACCCAGGCCAACTCTGTCCTGCTGGCTCATCCACTGGTCCCATTGGCGAAACAGGTATTTCAGAACCCTCAGAGGCAAGAGACGCTGCGAGAGTCTTTCCCAACTGGGATCTGTTTGCACCTGTAAGGTCTTGTTCCAAACGTGCTATTAGCAAGAGTCTATAAAGGAAGGTGGGACTCCTGCTATTTATAGGTGAGGCACCAGAAAGAAAAGTGGCTTTCACATCCATACAGAAAGAAATTCAAGGGGCATTTCCAGATGGTTCTCTGTTGTCTTAGAAGTGTGTGCATCCCCTTGCTCATCTACTTGAGTGGGAACATTGCAGACATGAAAGGCACATGTAAATCACAGAAGGGAGTGGTTTGGCATTTTAAAAACTGGAAGGAATGGGATTAAGATCTCCCCGCACAGCAACATCACAGTCTAGAGTGTGGGCGTCTCTTCCTTCCATCTCTTTCTTCCCCATCATCACAGTTTTTTTTTTTTTTAATTCCAAAGAATCTTGCCTATTTAGAAAAGCAATTCACCCATGTTTCATGGGTGAATGAAAAACCTCTCCCGTTTGGTGGGGAAACGGCACTAAAAGAAAGAGGCACACCAAGAGGGTCCAATTCCTGCTCTTCAGGCTGGGGTGTGACCCCGAGAGTGAGCCTGTTGTGTTTACTGAGGGATGCCCGGCCCTCCACCCCACAGCCTTGCACAGAGTGGGCCGCTCAGAATGAACACTTGGATAAGTAAGGTTTAAGAAGAGACAAAACTCGCTTCTCTCCTGATAGAAGCCTGCCAACACAGCTTACAAGGCTGTGTGCCATCGATTTACAACCAACCACCTAAATGCCTGCCTCCTGTGCCCTTCCTTCTTCCCGGGCTCCGGAGGAGGGTCAGGGACAGGTGTGCTGGGGGCACTGGGCAGGACACAACCCAGAGTGGGGGAGGGGGGAGGGAAGGAGGAAACCAGGTCCCACGGCGGGCAGGTGGGTCTTGCTGACATCACACAGGAGTCAAACCTGACCGGCTGGAGACTTGCACGAAGATCCCCCCGAACGGTATTTTATGAAAATGTCCACGGCGCCCTGCTCTAACTGTGCGCAATACATTTCCTGCTCTGTCGCCACAAGCAGCTCGAATGCGGCTTCACCAAAACACAAAAGTGCACAGGAATTCAATACTCTTAAGCTATTCAAGCAGGCCGCGTGACTGAGTTAAACCGAAGGACACGGGACACGGACAAACGAGGAGGACTCCCTGGGCCCTGAACTCTGGCCTGGCTGAGACCTGTAGCCAGCTGCGGGGTCCGCAGGTGAGCAGACGCCGAGGTCAGGTCCTGGGGAAGTTGAGGAACCTCCTTCTGGAGGCAGGAGAGGCCCAGGCTGCCTGGCTTCCTAAAACAAACTGCTCCGAACTCGCAGAACATCAAAAGCCAGATGGGATATACTGAATGGATCCACAGGCAAGAAGCCAGAATCCCAGTTTGCTGTAGAAATAGGCCTGGACTTGATTTGAGTCTTCTCAGCTCTGACAAGCTGGAAGCTGGCCCGGGTCCCAAAATCCAAAATAAAATGGCATTTAATTGTGACTAGACTCTAAAAAAGATGTCATCCTATCTCCTTAGCCTGACACACACCCGCGGCACCTTACCAAATGCAGCCCTCCTCGGGAAGCCGACCTCTTCTCCCAGCAAAGAAATGATCAAATATTTAAAATTTTTAAAAGGAAATGTTAATAGTCAAAGGAACAGTACTCGATAAATGCATTAATATTACATACTTTCATAACGGTCTAGTTTCCATTGGGTAGGACTTTGTTATCAAAGATTCAAAGGATCCATTTAGAATTGTAATAGCCATCATGGGAAAGGTTATAAATCAAGATCGACATGGAAAGGATTATACCTCAAACTTTTTTTTTTTTTTTTAAACCCACCATGCATGCACTGTTTTTGGTAAACATAGGCTTAGTTTAGTTACACTATTTCTAATTACTCCGTGCCATCACATGAGAGAGAGAGAGAGAGAGGCAGAGAATTAAGAGAAAGGGTCCCGGAAGCAGAGGAACCAGAGGAACCAGGTTCAAACGCAGACAGTACCACTTATTAGCCATATGACTTTGGGCGAGTTAATTAATGTGCCTTGGTTTCCCCACCGATATCACAGGAGTCATCAAAGCACCTCCCTCAGACAGTTACTGTGAAGGTTTAATGAGTCAGTATTTGTCAGCTGTTGGAGTAGCATCTGGCACATGGAAGGAGCTCTGTACCACTGTGGTTAACACCAACTGTGTCCACCAGGTGAGGAGGTTTCTAAAGAAGGAACATGTAACATTAATGCAAAAAATGCTACTCTTCTGCCCATCCCTACAGGTTGCATTCACGTATGTGTTCAACAACACGATCTCTTACTCCATCCTGTACTAGGATCCACAAAGCGGATTCAGCCCAGGCTCTGCTCAGTCCATGGTGGAGAAACTGATTTCTTCAGTGTTATAAATGTTACAACAAAGCATCAGGGGTCGGGTCGGGGAAGAGAGGAGAGAGCGCCTACTTTACGGTAGAGAGGAAATAGCGTGCTTCATATAAGAAAAAAGTCTTGAAAAATGAGTAGAAGTCTGGCAGGTGAACCCAATACAACACAACAAACCTTGAAAGGTGAACATGGCATTTTGTAATCTTTATTCACATGTCATTTTTACGTATTCTGCATTTGTATACGGTAGGCAAAGTAAACCATAGCCAGGCACACAGATATTCAATTAGTTTTTATTAACAATAGTTGACATTTATGGCTTCATTGTGCCAAGCACAGAGCTAAGCTCTTTTAATCCTGACCACAATTTTATTACTCTTTTATTCAGCACTATTAGATTACCGCCTCCATTTTAGAGACGGGACACGGAGGTTACTCCCCTAGTTACACAGTAAAAAAACAGCTGCACTGGGACCGGCCCCAAACAGCCAGATTCTGAAGCATGTACTCTTAGCTCTTAACTCGGTGAAAACAGCACTTGCCTGGTTGTCTTTGCTAAATCAAATCGCCAGACCTTTCCGTTACCATCACATGCGTCTTGAACCAGGAGGCACTGCTAATTGTCCTATTAGGAAAGGTAGCTGAAATCACTGTTGGCATACCCCCATTTGCCTCATTTGTAGGGTCTGTCTTTGAGCTACGCTCACATGTATGAAGTGCTGTGGGTGCTCACGGATGTACCCTTGACGGACACACACACACTGAGCTGTGGTGTTACTGCTCTGACTTGCTTCCTGCGTATTTCAGAGATCTCCTGGGACGACACCTCCACCACCTTTCTCTCATCAGTAACGGGGCCTCAGAGTTAACAAATGCCTGTTGACTACATTAATGCTTTATCCACTGGGGATGACTGAGATGATCCCTATGGCCTCCAGCAAGGCAAGGACCACAGATTTCTTCAAAGATTCCAAAACAACCTTAGAAAATGATGAGCTAATGTTGAGCTGTTTCCAAAAAAAAAAAAAAAAAGAAAGAAAGAAAGAAAGAAAAAAAAAGGTGATTGAGGGCAGTGGTTCTCAAGGTGTGGTCTCAGAGTGGCATCAGCATCAGCTGAGAGCTGGTAAGAAATGTAAATTTCAAGCCCTGCCCAGACCTTGGGAAGGTAGAACTCCCGGGGTGGGGTCCAGCAAAACCCTGTTTTAACAAGCCCTCCAGGTGACTGTGTGCCACTAGGGCCACTGCTCTGGAGGGTAGATCTCTAGTAATAGGTGCCATTTCAACACAACACGAGCAGCCATAAACACACATCTGGGTTGTGTCTGGCCATCGGACTAATTCTTATTGGATGTCACCGCTAGCTAGTAGTAGGTGGGGGGACTGCCAAAATGAAACAGCTCTTGCCCCCACCTCTTAGGGATAGAGAGGGCCCTAACGGGGATTAAGGCTTGCAGTATGAATCATGACAGCACAGTGTATAAGGTTTTCTATACCCTAGTTATTTAACTAAAGTGCTGTGGGATTATGGAGAGAAGATTTAAAGAAATTATGTCTGATCTGTCATAAAGAGGGCACTCATCTAGGGGAATCTGTAAGCTCTATCAGACAGTCCATTATAATGAAGATCCATCTATAGGAAGGAAGATCCTTCCTATAGACAAGGGGAATTCGGGGCTAACAAGAGCTCGTTTTTATCTAAGATGTACCCCCAATTTAGTTCTGGTAGTTAGATAAAAACTGGCATTTTCTAACTTCTTTGGCAGGGAAGTTACATTCTGAGCTGGCCCTGAACACGACCGGCCTGGGCCCACTCATTCGTAAGACAGTTGTGACTCAAGGCAAATGTTTCAGGCCACTGTGAGCCAGCTCAACTAGTGGAAAGAGCAAAGGACCATGATTCAGAGGCATTTCATCAGGTGGTGGAACCACGCTGTGCCTCAGGTCACCCGTGGGAACCATACAGACTGCAGAGAAGCTGGAAACTCTGATACGCCAGAGGTGAGGCGTCCTGAAGGGAGTGTGGCTGGGGAGTAATAGAGTGGGCAGACAGCAGGGTGTTGCACCTGACACACACACACACACACACACACACACACACACACACACACACGGGCGTTGCATTACAAGCACACCCCCCGTAAGTACCACCCAAGCCAAAGGCCCGTCCACCATCACTTTCCTCCAATACAAACACGTTGCCTCTACTGGTGTCAACAATGAAGAGTGGCACTCATTATTCTGGGGTGACGTGGGAGGAATCCGTACACTCTCAGCAAGTACTGGAAGACCTCTACAAGGACTGGAATTAAAACTGGACATAAATGAGCTTACATTGGGAAAATAAACTGGACCATTCCATGGTTTCACATAGAAAGCACGAAGCCTCAATAGCACTGGAGAAACCAGAGCTTTCAAAGCAAAGCACGTCACCCGTGGTTCATTCCGAGCGTCCTGAACGTCTGCCGCCACTGAGCTCTTGGAACCTTTACCTATCCGTGCTTTTAGAGAAAGAACATAGTAAACTGTTAATACTTCACTGCAGCCATTTCCCCCTTCATATTCTGGGTAGAGAATTACTAAGGGCTTGTTTTTCCTTAATGGAGTGTTCTCCTACCAGTTTTTTTTTTTCCTTTTTTTAATTCAGCAGGCACGCACTCACCAGCCACAAAATGCTTTGAACTAGAATTACACGTTTGAGTTTATACAGGAAAAAGGAAAATAAAGAGGCCCTGCCAATTCTCTGCAGGAGCAGCAGGAAGAGGTTCACCTGGCACTCAGCATGCGTGGAAAACGTGTCATAACTGATCACCTCCTTTTTTTCACCAGCACACCAGATCCAACCATCCTTATCTCTAGGATTGCTGAAATACACTCATGCAGGTAGAAGGAGCGGCCGGAATGCACCACATGTCGGTCAGCGGACAGAGGCAGGGCTCCCCGGTTCCATGTAATCACTTTAACCCCCAGTTCCTAGCAGAAAGCCCGAGGCCAGGGCAATTCAGCTTCTCCTTTTGTCATTTGCCTGCCATAAATATGCACCAGTCTGCATATGAAAAGCTGAAGGAGGCCGCAAGCTTGCTGGACATTTATCATGCTCTGTTCCCTGTTAACAAGCAAATACTTTAGCTGAATGGGCCATTAGCAATCATTGTCAAACGTAGAATGCAAGGTGCTTGGATGTGACCAGCTTGTAAATTAGGGGTGTCCCTTCTCTTTGGCGAATCTAGACAAGTGCAAAGGATCTTTTGATATGGATTACTGAATTAGACTGGAAAGGAAGGTAAAGTCCGCAGGCACTGGACCTGGGCGAGTGCAGGTGCAATAATTTTTAAATTGTTTGTGACCTATGAGAGCTACATAGTAATGACCAGAACAAACAGGCGACAAATCCCAGCGCCAAGCAGAGGGTCGGGTCAGCTGAGCATTAGGAACCAAATCAACCCAATGGGTCTGGAATAGAGTATTTAAGATTTGATGCAGATCTCAGACGCTCACAGGAGGAGTTAGTCTAGAAGGGCCCCATGTTGCTGTTAAAGGGAACAGCATGGAACCCTCTTCATCCACTCCATCAAGAAAGGCACTGGGGGTGTTTGTAGCTTTTGGGATTGTCAACGTCTTAAGGGTTCAGACTCTCCTAAAGAAATGCCGAGACTCTTCTAAAACGCCAAACAGGAGGCAATAAAGCAAATATTTCCTCTCTGGCCCGACCCGACTGGCGGATGTCACTCCGCTTGTAACCCAATCATGGTTTTGTGTTTTGTTTAAGGACTAAAATGGAAAGTGTGGAAGGCAAAAACAAAAGTCCAGTTTACTCCCAAGATTGTTCAAGACAGAAGGCAGTAAGACCCTACAGCACAGCGATTCTTTTTGTGTTTGTTTTTAACTTTCAAGCGGAGCAGCGCTAACACTTTACAATCCTATCCTTAGGTGAAGGGCAACCATCCCATTCAACTCTAAGGTGAAAACTCACATCCAAGAGTAAAACATCCTCTAGATAGAGCCCATTGGTTTGGTCCTATTGGATTACTGCTGATTTGAATGAAAACGCCCCCCACCCTGGTACTTATTGTATTACATATTCTTTTCCAGGGTGGGAAGGACCAACCTTGGAGGAGAGCTCTTTGGCTGAGGGAGAGGGACAATATGGAAAGTTTACCTTTGCTTCTCCCATGCAGGGGGATGTGGCACCGGGTCTAAAACATGGCTACAATCCAAAGGTCTCCCTTTCTTTGCGGGTAGCGCCAGCCTTACCTTCCCCTCTGGTTTCTGAGCCTTCCCAGCATGGCCCTGCCTCAAGCCCAAACAGATGTAGGCAAGGACCGCCAAGGGCAGTTAATCCTACAGAATGGCCGCCGCTGTCAGGCCAGGAGTTAAAAGGGAAAATCTTGCAGGCTTTCACCGCGGCGCTGATCCGAAGTTTTAATCAGCCCCGTATCTCAACCGCTAGGAAAAAGGGCGGCCAATGAAATCTACCTTGGCCATATTATCCACCATCAATGAGCAAGAACTGAGCAGCTTTTCTTTGCTGCTTGAACCATCCCGGGCCACAAGTAGGGCTTTCATACTTTCTAATCTGAGTTTCCAAGTCTGTGTGGTTCTCACATAATAGCCAACAGCCTGGAGCAAGGGCCTGCGCTTCGACACCCTTTTCAGGGACGTGTCATTTCCAACATCAAGCTAATCTATATGTTGCCATGGCTTCACCCTTTATCTGCCTTTACATCTTATGAACTGCATGGATTTACCACATTATTTTTATCTGAAAGACAGAAAATGGTGGTTTTATTGCCATACAATCAGATTACTGCCGCTGGTTTCTCTATGCCTTTTTACCATACTTCAATCAAAAGGGATCAGTTTCTTTATACTCTGCCCTTGATTTACATTACATCTGTAAAGACCTAGTCTGGGTTGTAATCCCCTTATTAACTATGACCAGGGTTGATTTGCCTAAAAATAAAAGCAAATTGTGTCAGACCCTTTCACTTTGTTTTTGATTCGGAACTACAAAATGGATTACTGAAGAAATCTTCAGAGTTCACACGGCTAGCATAGCACTGAATTTAAAACAAGAATTAAACAAGTTAAACAGGGGGCCGTGTCAACGGTTTACATTTTCCATCATGGGAGAAGGACTGAGTTCCTTATGTCTTTGTATTCTCTGGCTTTACAGAGACAATAAAGCCACAGGAGTTTTCCCAAGCTGTTCGGAACACTGTCCCCTTCGCCATCCTTCTCTTCTCTTTTCTTCTATCCCTCTCCCAGCCCCATTCTAATCCCATCCCTTAAAAAAAAAAAAAAAAAGGTTGGGGAGGGGAGAGCTCTTCCCTGAAAGAGCTAATTCCTGCCTAGAAGCTTATAGCTCTATGGGTTCTGCATATTTTAATCAAAATATTTTAAACAGTTGAACACTCCTATTTAAGGCTCTCCTCCACTGCACAAAGGCTGAGCTCATAAGCAAATCTATGTAGATGTATGATAAGTGACCTGAAAAACAGGCCCTTTATGTCAGCAGCCAACGAAAGCAGAGATTAGACAGACAGAAGTGCCATTTTCATCACTATTTTTCTTACAAGAGCCCTGCTTTTTGTCTACTTTGTGAAGGAACGGTTTAAGAATAAAGTTTTCATAAGACGGTAAGGAAATATCCTTCCTACAACAACAACAACAACAACAAAAATATCCTTTTTTGCCGAGGGTCCACAGTCTGTATTTCCTTTCCCTGCCACTCCCATTCCTATGACGCATGGCTGCAGTCACGCTGGGATCTCAGATCGTCCCCATTAGGCAGACGCTCTGGGAAACATCACACTAAGGTAGATGTCACCCTCAGCCTCCTGCGAGCCGCCCAAAGCGTTTCAGGGGAAGGCAAGGTGGCAGGGATTGACTTGCACCCGCTGCTGCAGTGTCCCTCTGAGGATAATTACTGCACTGATCCACCAAGCAAAGGATTTCTCTCAGGAAATTTACAGACAAGAGGTTTTACAATAAGTAATCGAAATGCACCGATGACTCTTCAGCCAACTCCACATGGAGAAACCATGCCCATCTATAGTTTTCAGCTGGTCCGGGGGATGGTGGCTAATCCACCTGTCCTTCTCCTTCTGCCCAGGACTCAGAAACGTTCGGGAAATTTGCAGTCATTTGCATTTCTTTACATCCATAGGACAAGTGTCAACAGCTACGCTTTGTGAAAGATTTAGAACCGAGTGCTTAACAAATCATCTTAACCTCCAGCTCCCGTTTCTGAGGCTTGAAGCTGTAATTGGCGAGGTTAAAAAGTGCAGTCCCTAGACACATGATTCCCAAATAAATTCTCTTCTCGCCTGAAAAGGAGGCGACCAGGCATGTGGTGAGATATCGCTTTAGCTCCGTCTTTGTGCTCGCCCTGGCTCAGTTGTCCTGTGGAACAACGACAGTCCATTACCTATAGTTTATCATCCTGACAAAACGTGAGGAATGTGGATGGTAAAGCACTAACAATTTCACCCCTGGTGTTTTGTGCTTTTTTCTCTCTATATTAAAACCGACAAGATTAACCCAAACGCAAACTGTGGAGCATAGTTCAAGGGGCTATTCAATCCGTGTTGAATGTGCATTTGTTTATCTACAAAAATAAGAATTTCAGACACAATGGAAGGCAGGCTGGCTTATATATGGTATTGAATGGACTGTTTAAACAGCACTATCCTTTGTAGTTTATTTTATCAATCTCTGACAGGTCCGTATTTATTCAGAGCCTGACTGTGGTGGGGCCCACGTATCATAGGTTATCTGGATATTATCCAGCCATTCTTTTGTATCAAGTCAATCAATACCAGGAATTCAGCATTCTGCAGGGAAAAATGACATGGGAAAAGAAAAATGCTTTGCTAACTAACCAGTATATGGTGCACAGGGAACAGTCCCCCTAGCCAAAAGAAATTAATGCTCGGCTGAAATCTTCAACAAAGTCAGTGCAATTCATTGTAGAATGCCACACCAATACAGCCTTGCCTCTGACATGGGCATCCTTTTAGAAGAGGCAACTATTTGATTCTGGCAAAAACATCACGCTCCTTAAAGCTGTTCTGCTGAAATGTTAATTGGAAATGAAAGCTAGGCTTTGCTATTCTCTGCTGAGTTGGGGTGGGGGGTGGGGGTGGCGGAGAGGCTGAAACAACCTGATGGGCAAAAACTGAGGCAAGCCTACCAGCGCCTGTGCATGAGATGTGGGTGACCCACCTCGCAGGGCCGCCGCTAATGTTTCAGCACACAGAACTTCTTTTGATTGCTGTATAAACTCTCGGGGATGGGAGCAGCAGACAGTGTGAGTCAAGTAGTTATGGAGACAGTGAACTTACAAAGGATTTTCTGGACCCTGCATCCAAACAGCTGCTCACGCTCCCTATGTCGACCACCTGCTAAAAAAGCTGACCTCCGAATGAAACAAATCTAATTACTGATGGCTGCTTCATTACAAATGAATTGTTCCACAGTTCATACGAACTGATGTGAAACTTCCATGCATTTGATTACCTTCCTGCCACATCGCATCTACTGACTGAAACTTTTCCCTGGAAATAAATACGCAACTTCCCCAAATAAAGCAACCCCTTGGCACGAGGGGTTTTTATTCATTCTCCAACTGAGAAAAGGCTCTTTCATATCATTCCTCCAGGAAGAAATCTTTCTGACCTCTCAAGCTAGCATTCACAGTTGCATACTTTCTTAAGTAGACCTTTTCCAGGGACAAATTATCCAGTCCTCCAGGCAAGGCATTATCATGACAATTTTAAAAGAAATTCTACTCTTAAGGACCGGAGCCGTCATAGCCAACAGAAACCTCATCAGGGCAGGGAGGCAGGCTTCTCCAAAATGCAGGCCTCCAGCAGGTCTCCACATCTGTGGCCAAAGCACAGAAAAACAGTAATCCTCATCATCCGGACGGTGGGTAAAATACCAGTCGCCTGCCCCCACCCCAAATACAGCAGGAAAAGAAGATATTGATGTCCATGGTGGGGAATAATCATGGTTCTACATTTTTTCCCAAGAAGGTTATTTCTAATCTTCCTCCGGGATACACACCAAGGAGTAAACACGGAGACACATAGATACTGAGCTGAGCAATGGACGGCTTAATGGGAGTTTCTTCCGACGAGATTTAAATGTAAATATTAAATCCTGGTGGAGGGGAGCAGGGGAGGGGAAGCAGCCTCCCCAAACAATCCGTCAGTGAAAGTGCAAAGTGGAGCGGAGCAGACAGCCCGGGGGAAGAGGTGAGGGCTGGCGCCGGCAGCATTGCGCGTGGAAGAGTGACCTCTGTAGGCGCAAATCGAACACTGGCTGGCCTCTTCCCTGCTCGCCCAGCCCCGGCTCCTGGACCGCCTGGCCCGGACGCCGGCTGCTGCACGCCGGGCTGAGCCCGGCGCCTCCCCGCACCACCCGCTGCCTCACCACTCCGGATCTGCGCGAAGATGTCACCGCGACTACTTTCTCAACAAATACAAATCTTATGTTAAGGGAAAACAGCAGTCCCTACAAGACCAGGCGGATGGAAGGGGACCGCACGTAGTAACTTTTAACGGGGAGCAGTGTTGCAAAGTGCCATCTAGCATCATGCAAGAATGTGTTTAATCCGATTTATCGCTGTGACGTTTCTTGCCTTTGTAATGGGGGACTCTTGGTAAACATGTTGGCAGATTTGAAATTTATCACTTTTAAAAGAGTGGATGCAATTCTTTAATTAAAATGTGGTTTGTAAATCAATCCCTCTTCTCTTTACTCCTAAACCCATGGCCAACTTGCCTGTCTTCAATTAGGCCATTGGTTTTCCTTCTGATCTCAAAGGCTTACTCCAGGAACCGGCCAATGTTTCCACACTTTCCCCAAGTTTCCCAAGGCTAAAATCCCATGATTCTGTAAGACATTTCTGGATCTGATTCGAAATGTATCCCAAGGAGGAGCTAATACGCAGAACTGAATGTACAGGTAACTAATTAGGAGTCACCGCCCGGTATATTTAGGGAAGAATCGCCTTTTCTGAATTCTAAATGTGTCGTATGCTGGTAGCTCCCACTGAAAGTTAATGTTCATGAGGCCTAGCTTTCTCCTAGCTACACTGCTTGATAAAACCAAGTCGGATCCAAGGACCCCATTTCTACACAGGCTTCCCAAGCGCCAAGGCTTCAGGGGCCGTGTCGACTGGGCAGGGCCTTAAGCTTTTGCAGAAAGCGCCCTTAAAATCAAGTCAACTAACAGGACCGCGCAGAGTTCGGGGCCACTGGTTTAGCAACGGAGGGAGAAGCCGACGTGCAGAGAGCTCTCCGGGAGAAGCCTAAGGCCCGTCTCCCCGGCGGGGAGGAGAGGGCTCGCCGCCCGAGTTCTCCGGTGGAGCTGGCGAGCTCCCCGCGCACCCTCGGGCAGGCGGCGGGGGGGCCGAGGCGCGCGGGCTCCGGGGCGCAGAGGGCGGCGGGGGACCGCAGGCTCCGTCCCCGGGGGCGCGCTCCTCTGGCCCGGGCTCATCGCCGCCGCCCGCCTGCGGGGATCTGACCGCGCTCCGGCGCTCCCGGAGAGCGCAGCATCCCCTCCTCTCCCCGCAGCCCGCCAGCGCCTGCGCGCCGGCCAGCCCGGTTTGTGGCCATGTTCTCCGTCCTCGAAAAGAAGTGAGGGTCAGGTACCGCCATCGGATACTTTCCCGGACGTGACAGCCTAGCCGCCGAGGGCTTTTTAGCACACCCCCCCCCCCGGGAGCTCATGGGGGAAGGAAGGCGGGGAGGGCGCCCCTTAGAACCAGAGCACCGGCTGGAAAGCCGAACGAAGAGTTCCACCAAGTAAAATGTGGCGAGGGTGGGGGCCAGGGAACTTGGGGTGCGGGGAACCGGGGTTCCAGACACAGGCTCCGAGGCTCCGCGGCTCAGCCCTTCCTCCCGCCCGGAACGGCGCAACGCGGCGAACCCCCAGGCGGGGACCGAGGGGGGAATCGCGGACGCCACTTACTTGGAGTTCGAGGAATTCCAATAGATGGGCTCTAAAACTATCGACCTGGAAATGGCAGTTCTGCATAAAACCATCAAAACTCCCCAGCAGTACTTCCACACGGAGTCCCTCCTCGCGGCCATGGCCAAGCCGCTCCCAGCTCCGCGCACTCCGGACGACGGAGGGAATGGGCGCAGGCCGGAGCCCCAATCCTCGGGGCACACAAGGAGGAGACGGCAGGCAGCTCCGGGGCGCGCCGAGCAGCTCCAGGCGTCGCCGAGGTCGGGGGGCGCTCCGCTCGGGGCCCTCAGGGCGCGGGGCGGGAGCGCACGCGCGGGGCGCGGCGGCGCGGCGGGCTCGGGGCTCCGGGGCGCCGCGCCGGACGCAGCTCGGACGGCAGGCTCCCGTGTGGCTCCAGGGTGCCGGGCGCGGGGCGGCAGGGAGGGCGCGCGGCCGGGACACAAAGGCGGAGAGACGACTCGCGCTGGCGGCGGACGCTGCGCTCCGAGCGGGCCGCCTCGCACTATAGATCCAGGGGGGTGGGCAGCGGCCCGAGCGCGCGGGCGCCGCGTCGGCGCGGTTCCATGTCCCGGAGCGCGGAGCGGCGAGAGGCGCCTGCGGGCGCGCGGGAGCCTCCTCGGTCTTCGCGGCTCCCGGCCCGCGGAGCAAGCAGGAGGGCCTCGGTCCCCGCCGCGGGCGCCGGACGCGCGCGGGCCTTTGTGTGCGGGGAGGGCGCCGGGACCGCTGTGCGCGCGGCTCCTAGCTCCCGCCGGCGCCGCCGTCCCCGCCGAGGAGAGTCAGCGCGGCCGGCGCGCTGTCAGAGCACTATAAACGCGGGGCCCCGCCCCGCGCCGCGCAGCCCATTGGCCTGCGGCCCGGCAGCCGCGCGCCAGTTGGGCGGCCGACCCGTCCGTCATCAACCCCCGCCCGACATTGGGCGCCGCGAGGCGGGGCGCCGGCTGACAGGTGAGCCCCGCCTCCGGCTCCGGGCGGTGGCGCAAGAGGAGCGCAGCCGGGCCCGCCAAAGACCCGGCCCTGACGCTTGCACCGGCGCCCCTCAAGCGGCGGGGTGGGGACGCTGTTCCGGACGGTAGAGAGGGGAGAGGGGACAGCACGGGGCCACCTGTCCCCGCGCCCAGCACGCGCCTTCATTTGCCGGGCAAGCATTCTAACTTCAACAGAGAGACAACGTCGAGGGCGAAACTTTCCCTGCGGAATGGAAGGCTTTTCCCGCGGGTCTCCGTGTTTTACACGGAGTGTGCCCTCTGCGGGACTGGCTCACACCCTGTACGCGCATCCCTTCGCTGCCCCCAGCAGCCGTCCGAGCGTTGTGTTTCACACCTGACTTCGGTACCTAACGTCAGCTCAGGCCCGACCAAAGTCAACGGGGGCCAGGGATGCAAACGACTCCTGGGGACGGGGCGCCAGCTGGGCGGCCGACGATGGGTCCTGGCCCCGCACCCTCCGTACCTCGCTGCGGGCGTTCCCTGAAAGTGTCGCTGGCCCGGCCGCGGGACCTTCTCCTTAACTAGTCTCTGGGACACACTCACGCCTCCCCAAGGTGACCGAGAATTTAGGGTGACGGTGACAAATAACGCCCAAATGGAGAGGTGGCAGGAATTCTTCACTTTGGTTCTCGGCAAGTGCTTTCCCAAAGAACGCCTTGGACGCGCGCCACCGCGCCGACGGCTTCCACGGACCCACAGCGCCCACTAGCGACCTGCCTGACTTCCCTGCGGGCGAGAGCGCGACGGCCCGCCCACCCGGAACCAGACCGCCTGGACTCAACAGAGCACCGAGTCCGCGCCGGCAGCTCCTGAGATGACGGACAGCAGGGAGGACTCGGCAGAAAGAAGGCATAGTACCCACGTACAATTGTTTGAATAAGAGGAAGATACGCCGTATACCCCCAACATGCTTTAAAAAATTTTGTGTACTCCAGGATTTCTTTAATGTTTCAGACGCAACGAAGCAGACGGTATTCCTGCAAGATCTGTTTCTTTAGCTAAATTATCTACACTACATTTAAAAATATACATGGTAAAACATCTTGTTTGGATATTTACCAGTATTTCCTTCACTCTTCTTTATAACCACGTTTGAGAATGTTTACGCCTTAGTAAGTATTCCTTTTTGGCAATACTAAACAAAAGTTGATGTACGTTTCCACTGGGAATGTAAAAGTTTTGTTAAGACTAGTTAAGATCGAAAACACTATGGCACGCGAGGTACCGAATACATTCATTCATATTATTCCGGGTAAATCTTTGAGATGAAAACTATTTTATTTTCTCTAATTGCTAGTTTTAAAATAAGCCTCCAATTTGAGGATTTTTTTTTTTTTTTAAATGCTCAAATACTGCACACCAATTTGAAGTCACGGACTGATTCCCTTGAAGACTAAAAAACCAGGAAGGGGCAGACAGTATTATTCATAACTTTATCACAAGGGTTAAAAAAGGAGTGGTTTTAACAAATGTCCTAAAACATTTACGGAATTCGTTTGAAATTTAATGTAAAGCTCGTGATTTTCTAAAAGAACTAAAACCGAAACAATACCATCCGTTTCATATTTAGCAAAGTTATTTTGTGAAATTTAAATGGTGACCTCTTTGCTCCCACATCCTCTCTCCAAGTAAACTAGAGGAAATAAAGGAAATTTGCATGGTCTGAAAATAACCCTGGCTTCCATTTTTAGTAAATCAGATATTCACACGTCCAAAGCATTTTACCTTGGGTAAAATCTAATGTAAAACTTGTTTTTAAACAAAGTGTGTATTTGATCAAAAAAAATAAAATCCTACACAAAGATTACCACTGTGTAACTAGGGTGTGAATATTTATCAATTTATTTTCAGTAAACACGGATCATCTGTAGAGACTAGGTGAAAAACATCAACAGTAACAATTTCAAGGTGAAAATGTTCCTCTGCTGTTTACCATAATTTCAGTTCCATTAACCTGTGGAGGAGAGGGTCGGGAGCCCCTGCCCCCCCATCAAAAATCCTTGTGTAACTTTGGACTTCCCAAAAACTTAACTACCAATAGTCTTGTTACAGAACCCTTACCAATAACATAAAATCAGTCACCACATATTTTGTTATGTGTATATTCTGTATTCTTATAGCAAGCTAATGTTAAGAAAAATCTAAGGAAAACACATTGAGACCACTGTATTTATTGAAAAAAAATCCCCGTAAATGGAACCACGATTTCAAACCCAAGTTGTCCAAGGGGCAACTGTAATTAAAAGCATCATCTCAAGTCATTTGTGTCTGTATCTGTACATATATGCCAGGCAGAAACTGTTACATCAGCATGTTACAAGACAAAGTTCAAACTTTAATGGATGCCAAACCAAAAAGAACCTAATCACATCAATTTGATACATGTTTGTATTTGGATTTCTCTTTATGATTAAAATTGTAGGAAGAAACACAGTTATTCCCGAAAATCCATAATTTTACCAGCACATATTTAACCCCACCAAAAAAAAAAAAAAAAAAAAAGGAAGTTTTATTTCAGCTGAGGAAGTTAACTTCAACTACTTCCAAAGTTAAAGAAGAAATTTCTAAAAGGTTAAAACTTGGGGCATTTCAGATAGTCAATTATAAAAGTCAATAGAAATATAAATTTGAATATGTAACGAGGTAGCAAGTGTAAATTTCAGTTTAGAAGATTAAGTTGGCAATCAAGTTTACCCAAGTAAATGCACCTTGGTAAAGTCATGTTCCTGCCCCCTTGAATTCCTAAACATGCTTTGGTCTTTAGACCTTATGGATGTTTCTTATATATTCCTTGTATAGTAATCCATCAATTCTCAGATGTACTTCAAAAGACATCTCTAACATAACTTCTATAAAAACAAAGAGCAAAAGCCTTATCTAAATGTAACATTACAGAGAAATTACTGAAATTTGATATACATGTTGATTAAACGTCGTCCAAGCCATGAACTTCCCGTGTAGCTGTGAGCCTCTACTACTGTTTCCTGGCATTGCATGCGGTTTATTTCATAAAGGTCACTGAAATTTTTAGGACTCTTCTGCAAATGATACAGCTCAAATTACTCAAAGGGAAGACCTTTCAAAACAAGAGTAAAATAAAAGTCTTTTCTTAGTAAACTTTGCCATACACTCCTGTGTCATCTTTCTGCTTCTAAAATTCAGTTTACACACATCGAAGCATCTTAATTAAAAGTATTAATTATTACACTGGGCTCTTGGGCCCAAAGAACATTTTTCCCAAGTTTAGTGACAACTGACCTTATAGACTAGAACAATATATTCCTTATGGAACTAAAATACTTCTCGACTACAGTAGTCATTTCAATTTCTAGTTTATAATCTATCACTGGTTTCACATTATTAATGCAAAAGCAGCTTATGTGGAATGAGTACCATTATGGCTCCAACTAACTTGGGCACTTGGCATGAAATCTCATTTCCTTATTTGCAAACCAACAGGTTTAGAAAACCAGCCAAACTCCTGTCAACCTTCCAAGTTGGTTTAGGAGTTTGGTGGAGACAGATAGGTAGCAGCTGTGCTGTTTTGGTTTTACCACTCACAAACACTAATACTTTAACCTCTCCAAAGAGGATTCCCACTTCATGGACTGATACAGATGTGCTGTATATTACAACAAGTTAAATTCTGCTCTAAACACAGAAGTGGTATTACTGACAGCAATCATAAGGAGATTAACATCTACTGTGGCTCCATAAGATCATTTTTGCTCCCTCCCTAACCCACTTTACAGTAAGATGTTCAACAGCACTTAGAAGAGGTTGCATTATATATTCCTTTGTTAATTCCTTGCTACTTGCTTTTCAACCCATAGTGCAGTTCCAGAAGCCTGGAAAATGAGGAAGGAAACAATCATTATCCAAATGTATATAAAACCACAAACCTATTTTATTCTAACGCTCAAGGACCAGGTTTAGTAATCAATTGTTGTACAGACCCTCTTACACACACCCACAGCCGCACCCCTTAGGAATTCCTGAGCGACAGTGAAAGCTGCTGACCACTGAAAATTTTACTCCTTAACTTACTGGTTTCACATTAATACATCTGAAGAAAATATATGTGAAAAATACAACTGTTCGACATCCTCTGGTCCAACCACTGGAGGCTCTGGAAAAGAACACTCTTCGGCCTATCAGTTATATACAATATATAGATTAAGACCATGGGACCATGGGATCTAGTCCTCTGAAAACCAGTGACCAATTTGCTTCAAAATGTATTGTGCAGGCCAGGAGCAAGGAAGTGCAGATCTTCTGGATTACTGCACCAGTAGCAGCTCTATGATCATGCAAAACTGAATGCTAAAATAACACAAGAGTAAACACAAAACAGAAATAACAAGTATGATAAAGACAAGTAGGCAAGAAAATGGCAATTCAACAAATGAAAATGTAGGCCCTATTCTTTGGGCTTCAACACCCATTCGAGACTCCTAGATTGAGGCCCTTCTCCCTTTAGTAGTCCTTTCACTAATTAATAACATTCTGGTATTTGAGTGTTCATAAGACTCCTTCCTGGAGCAAGTGGCAAGTCTCAAAAATTAAGATATCCTGTCTTCAGAAATTCTCATGGCCAGTAATCCAAAACAGATGGACGGTTCTGGGTGTAAAGGAACAGAAAATTAAGGTAACTGAAATGAGAAACTCTAGTTAATAATAACAGCTTTGGAGAAATTTTAGTTAAGGGGCAAGTGGAGGTGCTTAATATAAAATGAGGGATCAGAAATGATACATAAGAGTTCAGCAAGCCAGGAGCCTATGCTTATTTTACTTTGGAAGATAAGAGGTGCAACATTACTGAAAAAGTTTGAAATGCTGGTGGCCATACAAAATAGCTGTGGGCATCTATGAGGCACGACTACATGGCTGGGTCGTTACCTTGAGCGGACTTCGCTACGACTTTGTAAGGGAAGCTGGAACAGTCAATCTTTAACTAAAAACCCCTTTCCCCTCTGCAAGCATTAAAGAGTCCTCACACCAAGCTAATTTAAAGGTTTCGTTTATACAATTGATAATTCTGCAAACTCCACAATAAAAATTGCAATAACTACATATTTTAAATACTGTAATAAAAATAAACAGTCATTAGTTACTGCTATAATGCATTAATAATAACCTAAAAAACAAATTATGAATAAAGGCGTGTTTAATAAATTAGGGAACATCTGAACTGCTAATTGGGAGAAAATTTGAACTTTTATAATACGTACACAAAGGCAGTGGAAACAAATGAAGAAAACAAATTAGTACACATTGTTGCAGCACAGAAAAGATTGGGTGTATTTTATTAACAATCACATCCTCTTTCCTGTAGCCTGGCACAGGAACAATTTCAATATCTGATGCGAATCTCCCGCAGCCGGCAGATATGGCGGGGTGTCACTAAGCAACTTACTGTGATTTCACACCATATGTGGCAGTAAGAGATTTTCAAAAAATTAAAAGGCACGCATAAGCTAATTTAAAAATGTAAGTCCAGGCTACTCTCTTAGATACAATGTTTATAACACTCGTAGAGCAAAACAATTTTTAAATAAACATTTCCCAAAACTTGAATATACAACCTAAGAACAATGGATCTGCACCAAAAAAAAAAAAAAAAAAAAAAAAGTTACATTAAAAAAAATCATGAAATAGAGCTAACCTCTATTTAAAGGTTAAAAAAGGATTCATAAAGCAACCTATATTCTTTAGGTAAATAAAGTGAATGTTTTAGAGTAATAGGTATCATAAGTCAGTTCTCACTACAGTTCATGCCTACTTAAAATTCTATCTTTAAAGATATTTAAACTGATAATATTGTTCCTTACCACAACAGACTCACTGAAGAGCTCAAACTAAAGCAATAGCATTTTTCTTAGCATGCACACACAAAATAATCTACCATTTAGGCATCTCATTAACTTCTGTTTTCACTTTGAAAGACTGATCAAACGGTCTCAAAAATATTGGAGAACATGTTCTCTACTTTGAAGACATGTTTATGCAGCTCAGGTAGCATTTTTAGATCCATATCCTTGTCTTGAATAAATGTTTTAATACCAGTAGACTTAAACATACGTAGATAACTGAGGCAGATTCTAGTGTAGTAAGAGTCATCCGTAAGGTATCACATGCAAAAACAAAAACTTGTAAGAAGTTTAAATGTGTTTGTCCCAAAAATAAACGTGCAGGCACCCTACATCAAAGAGGATTTGACTACCTTAGCCTTTAGTCAAGGCACAAAGCTAAGTTCTTTCTGATGGCCCACTTTGAAAATAATCTAAGGTTCTATACATTTTTAGAACCATTTTTCTTGCCTTCATTAAGTATAATTTGTGATCGTAGTATTTAATATCCTAAAACAGAGGCACAGGATTGAGAATTTAAATCTTTTTCTGGGTGCTTACTCTTTCTTAAAGGTAATACTGACGTCTTAATTGCCGTAGCAGCATAAGTTAGGTATTTGTAAAAATAGCCATTAAATACTAATACGTGAGGATATTTAATGTACATATAAATCCTATTTTAAAAGTATGAGGAAATATAGCATGGTTCTAGGATTCCTAAATTGTTGACCATCAAAAAGTAAACCACCCTCTTTAAGACTTAACAGAACTTTAAAAAAAATTGCTTCAACATATGAATTTAAGACTTTACTTTATTCAGCAAAATCATTTATTTACACAATGGGGAATGCTGGTTTGATTTTGTCAATGAAATAAAAACAAACTGAACAGAGACAATACTGAACTGTATATATAGTTTGTGCCAGAGCTGACCAACTGTTTCCTTACCTGTATCAGGAGCATCAAGGACACTGGTTTAACAATACACCACACAGGTCCAGTAACACCCTGGGAGCTTCCAATGCAATTACCAACTTTTTCTTTTTTTATAAATATATAAAAAAACAAAAAGTCAGCAAAACCAGCATTATGACGTAATAGACAGAGTAGAACTCTGAAGTCAATGGGTCAGTAAAAACCTTATCAGACCATCCAGTTTACCAAGTGATCTGCTCTCCTTCAGACCATACTACAGAATCCAAACAGATGAAAAATAGATCCCTCTTTAGAAGACAGCAATGATCTGATAAGGATTTGACTTAATGGAAGTTAAGGGGGGAAAAGGAATGCAGAGCAGAGCCCCTATTAGAACAAGCTAACTTTTCCAGATTTTCCAAATTAAAAAAAAAACAAAAAACAAAAACAAAACAAAACAAAAACCACTTCAACATGAAGCTACCATACAAAGTTTTTCCATTTTTCTTTGTAAAAAGTTCAGAGTTTGCAATTTAATCCTGTGTTTTTAGTGAGAAGGACAGTTTGGGCCTGGACTTCCCTTTGCCCAGGATAATTTTTTGTTCTTCTTTTTGTTGACGTTGTCGCTCTTGTTCTAGTTTCATCCTTTCCTCATGAATCTTTCTTTGTTCTTCAACAATTCTCAACTGTTCCTCAGCCTGAAAGTTAAAAGTAAACATTAAAACTTCCAAGAATTTCAGGTCTTCCATTAGTAATATTGGGAAATCAGGTGACACAGGAACATACGTACTACAGTATGCTTAATAAAACTCACACAAAAAGTGATAAAGGAAAAATTATAGTGGAATTAGAAAATAACTCCTTATTAATTCTGCCTATTCTTTCTTTTTATGAAAAATATATTTAAAAATTGTAGAAAAGCACTTGCACATTTTGAAAATGGAAATTTCTAAAAATCGTATCTCGAAACCAGTATAGATTTTGTCCTAGTACCTGTTTTTATCCACATCTTCAGTGAATCAGATTAAGATTGTCAATTATGAACAAAGGCACCGATTTCTTCAAACGGTTAAGTTCTCTACCAATTACTAGAACTAGATTTGTAATTAGAAAGACATATAAAAAAGTTACACGAGGGACACCTGGGTGGCTTAGTCAGTTAGGCATCTTTCTCTTGATTTCAGCTCAGGTCATAATCTCATGGTAGTTGAGTTCTTGGCTGAAAGCTCAGAGCCTGCTTGGGATTCCCCCACTCCTGCCTCTGCCCTGTTTGCATGCTTGCTCTCTCTCAAAAAATAAATAAATAAATAAACTTAAAAAACAAGTTATAGGAGGGGTGCCTGGGTGACTCAGTTGGTTAAGCATCCCACTCTTGGTTTCAGCTCAGGTCATCATCTTGCAGTTTGAGTTTAGACGTCGAGTTAGGCTCTGTGCTGACAGTGCGGAGCCTGCTTGGAATTCTCTCTCTCAAAAGAAATAAATAAGCTCAACAAAAAAAAAAAGTTACAGGGGAAAAAAAAAAAAAACCTCTACTGGGGCTACATTATATTGTCAATATGCAATCAAGAAATACTAAAGACCCCTTTCTCTGGAGTGAAAAAATTAAATACCCTTTTCACCCGCTGATTATAACACGCTTTTCGGTTTCAAATGGACACTGGAATAATTAACTTTTGTGGTGACTTCAACTCCTTCAGTCTTAAGTAACCAACTCCCTTCCTGTGTTGTCTATACGTTTCCCCTCTTTACCAAAAAATTCCAGCCATTCCAATTCTCCCTCCTCATGGTCTCTCTCCTTCAGGTCTACTTCCTTACTCCCCCCCATCCCCCAGGTGCAAGTCTACCCCTCCAGCACAAGGGACATTAGGCCATGTGTGCTGGTGACTCCGGTGGTCACGAATGGGAGAGTGGCTCCTGGCATTTAGTGGGTAGAGGACAGGCATGCCGGTAAACATCCTACCACGCACAGGTCAGCCCCCCACAGCAATTATCCACTCCCAAATGTTAAAGTGGCCAAGGTTGAGAAAACCTGCTCTAACCCTTTGAGTTTTTAAATCTCAGTGATCACTGTGGTCCCTTCTTTCCTATTTGATCTTCATCCTAAAACACTCACTGCATCCTGTGAATGCTTTCCTATTTCCAAAGTCAAGTCTTAAAGTCACTACTTCTATCTCCATTATTCTACTAAAATTATTTTCTAGATGGTCAGAAACTCCATTCTCAATGACTTCCTTATTCTTCTGTTCACTTGAAATCTTTTAAAATTTTTTTCTCTTCCCACATATTCTTTCATACAAAATACAGTGGTTCAAAACATACATTAAGGCTCCAGGTATCTGTGGCTCAGTTAAGTGTTTCGACTCTTGATTTTGGCTCAGGTCAAGATCTCCTGGTTCCTGAGATAGGGCTCCGCACTGACAGCATGGGGCCTGCTTGGGATTCTCTCCCTCTCTGCCCCATGCATGTGCACGCTCTCTCCCTCTGTCTCCAACTGAACATTTTTTTTTTAAAACAAAATATTTAAGGCTCTCCACCCTGATCAGTTCTGTTTGTCTCCACTGATAGGTTTTTTTTATTCTGAAATAGTAACATTCAATGTGACTGAATTACAGGCTTTTCAGCAGAAGACCGGAAAGATGATGGACTCTGGTATGCAGCATAGAATGTTTAAAAAAACAAAAAACAAAAAAATCCTGACATTTAAATACATAAGTAACACAAAGAGGTTTGTTTTACTTTAAGATGGTATGGGTGTAGACTAAAAGGCAGAAGATAGATGGTGGGACAAATCCACTGAAATCAAGTGAAGGGCAAATGGGAGGAAGATCAGAATTAAAAGGTGGGAATTTGGGGGCACCTGGGTGGCTCAGTCAGTTAAGCGTCTGACTTCAGCTCAAGTCACGATCTCACAGTTTGTGGATTCAAGCCCTGTGTCGGGCTCTGTGCTCACAGCTCAGAGCCTGGAGCCTGCTTCAGATTCTGTGCCTCCCTCCCTCTATGCCCCTCCCCCGTTTGCACTCTCTCTCTAAAATAAACAAACATTAAAAAAATAAAAAATAAATTAAAAAGTGGGAATTGGGTCAGTAGGCAAGATGGAAAATCCAATGGAGAGGTGAAACAGATCTCTCTTTCAGACCTTTTCCCTAAGCTCCGTTTCTTAAGCTACAGCACACTACAGGACAGAGAGCTCTTCAACATGTCTAAGATTTAGAATCCTCAAAACTAACCCTAAAATAAATCAGCCCTCTCTACTACCTTCTCTATTGCAACCCATATTCTGTAGTTTTATCCTGTCTTCCCCGACACAAGCAAATAGCCAACCAGTTTGTTAATCCTCCCCTTATATTCTTTTCCATTACGTTCTCTCATCTAGAGCCTGTCCTCCATTTCAACTGCCACCACACCAGCACAGGGCCCCACATCTTCTTAGAGACCTGAAATGGTTTCCTCATTCCCAGTCTTTTTTGCCCTTCATCCACCATCCACCCTACAGAACACTGCCAGTTTTGGGAACATCTTTCTGTTCTCTCATGCTCCCAAGTGATCTCCACCAGGTGTGGAATATGGCCTAACTTCCCCAATTAGCACACTATTTAAGACGTTCTATAATCTGGCTCCAACTGTGTGTCTGCTAGTATCTCAAAATTATGCTTGCTTTCTATCTTGCCTCCGCTTCTCCTATACTCCTGCCATTCTCTCCTCCTACTGAAGTCCCACCTGTACATCCATCTCAAATCTCCACTTTCGTGCTTAGACTTTCACTGATGAATACAAGAGAAAAGAATTACCTACTTCTGTTCATCCTCAGTAATAAATTCATATGCCAATTACTTTGCCCAATTTTAACAAATCATCACACATTTGGGGTAAGAGCCTGGCAAGTACAATTCAATCAAAGAACAGTAAAGAATCTTACTTTGTGTCCATGTGCTTGGGAAACCCTTACCAATATAAACACCCAGATTCACTGCTGCCTATGGTTCTAACTCAGCCCTCAACGAAGCAGATTAGATCCTTAAAGAGTGAAGAGTCTGAACATCACAGCTTTACCCTTAAGAGAAATCTAATTAAAATTACACACTATTTTTCACTGTATCATATTGACAAATTCAAAAGTGAAATACAAAATACTAGCTTATGAAGAGTACTATGGCACTACTTACCAAAATTTTATCTTCATAATACTTTTACCCAGAAAATTAATTTTCTGGAATATCCTATAAATAACACTTGCAAACATGCTAAATTGAACAAGGTTTTTTAATGCAACATATCTTGCTCAAGACTGGAGAAATCCAAAATTCCCAAATATGGGACTATTAAATTATGCAAAATCTATGTAACAGACACTGTGCAGGGGCACCTGGGTGGCTCAGTCGGCTAAGTGTCAAATTCCTGATTTTGTCTCAGGTCATGATCTGACAGTCATGAGATCAAGCCCAGGCTCCGAGCTGGGGTGGGAGCCTGCTTAAGATTCTCTCTCCCTCTGTCCTTCCCCCACTCACGAGAGCACATGCGCACTCTCAAAAAAAATACTGTGTGGTTAACAAAAAAAACACAAAAATAGGAATCCCTACATACTGAAATGGAAACCCCCCCAAGTTATACTGTTAAGTAAGAACAGCAAAGTCCCAAATAGTTATGTATAGTATGCTATTTCTCTGCAAAAAGGGGAGAATAAAAATACATGTGTTTGTATCTGCCAAAATATGCATTTTAAACTCTGGAAAAATAGACAAAAACCATAATTGAATATATTATTCTGGAGATGGGAATGAAAAGTAGGTGGATGGGGAAAAAAAGAGACAGAACCATTTATTTTTCTAAAAAATAAATCTGAATGATGTGATCACATACCTAAATTAAAATGAACAAGATTTTTAAACTAGTTTCCTTCATTAACAGGAAATACTGATTCTGCACTGCAATTGACTTTTTTTTTTTAATGTTAATTTATTCTTGAGAAAAAGAGAGACAGAGCACAAGTCGGGGAGGGGCAGAGAGAGAGGGAGACACAGAATCCGAAGCAGGCTCCAGGCTCCGAGCCGTGAGCACAGAGCCCTACCCAGGGCTCGAACTCATGAGCCACGAAATCATGACCTAAACCAAAATCCAAGACTGTGCCACCACCCAGGCACCAATGAAATTAGACTGGGTAAAGAAAGTTTCAGTGTCATCCAGGTTTACAAATACAGGAGACGGAAGTGCATGTGTGCAGAAGAGGGGCTGCAGTCTCTCTGGTTCTCCCTTAGTGCTGAGCATATAGTGCCTACTGGAAATACCTGATAATGAAATGACTTTTAAAAATGAAGTGAGCAGGTGAATATCCTGTCTTTACATTCAAATGTTTATACTTTGTTCCACTATAGCTTTAAACTAAGCATAAATGTTATTCAATTACACCAGAGCAAAACCAAACCAAACAAAACAAAAAAACCAAAAAAAACAAAACCAAAAAAACTAGTCGAGCAAAACCCAAAACCATCAATTTTAATATAGTGGTTCTCAAATGATGAAAAACTGGTTTCCTACCCCATCCATCTGTGAGGTTTGACCCTACACCTTATTTGCTAGGTATTCTAAACCCTAGCCCCCTCTGCAATCTGATATGCCATTTCCTTCCCAATGCCCCTGGAATATCCACTACTCCTCCACCCTTCTGTTGTTTCAAATGCATGCAAAAGAAAGAACTATTCCAGGGGGGAGGGGAGATGTACACGTGTATTCATACAGAAAAACAATACCAAGCTCTCCTACAAGGATTACACATGGACGTCATGGAGGCCCAAGAGAAAGCCAACATCCACCATACTAGAGCCATGAAAAGAGGGTGGGCCTTCTTAGCCATTAAGTCCAGGACCCTCACAAAGGTGGCTTTCAACCCTGTACCTCACTGGCAAGAGTGGCGGGTGAGATAAAATACATAAAAGCAAAGTATACCATTCTAGAAGAGTCTATTTACCCCTTCCAGTACCTTTTGTTCCCCCCTCTTCTACCCAGAGGTCCCAGTGTCCTTATTACAACTGCACCTTTCTAAGCATCCCCCACCTACACGGTCTCTAACTGTACATTGGGGTGATCCCTAGCAGCAGTTTTTCAGCAAATAAGGATGCTGAAATCTACTAAAAATACATATGAAATTTTACGACATCTTAAAAATACAAAGAGAGAATTACTTGTTATCAGCAGTGATTACGGGAATGACAGGCAAGAATGAAAAAATATTACAATTAGGAAATCATGCCACCACTCAGAAATGTGGATTTCTGCATTTTAAACTTCCCAGACACACATCCTGTTAAACTCTGCCATTTGTAACTTTAATTCCTTGACTCATCTTCCCCCCTGTAACAAGTGTAATGTTTATCCCACTTTAAATAAACAATGCGTAAAAAAAATATTAGAAAGAAATTTGAAGTAATTAATTCTGACCCTTAACAAATTACGGATCAGTAAAGTTTTCTGAAATTATTAACGTACAAGGTTAAAAAAAATAACATACCAGGATTTTTTTAAAAAAGTAATCCCCCCCCCAATGGCAATTTGGTTATTCTGTTACCTAATGTTTACAGTGTATGCTATAGCATACTGTTAGCTACCATATAAAAAGAATTCGTATCACTCCTTCTAGCCCCTTTCCTTTGCAATTCCTCAGTTGCTACACCTTTATAATCTTAAATATATTTTTGGAACGTCAACATTACAGAACATCTCCCAAGATCCCGTATTACTTAAAAGTGGACACAACTGCTTCAAGAGGAACTGATAGCCGAGACTGGTAAGGGATACTCGACACAAAAATCAGTGTCCTCCAGGGCTCAGCAGAGACCACTCTAAGAATACTGCCCAAACACCAATCTCATACCTTCAGGATTTTAGTATTTGTGTCCTAACGTGAACTCATCCAGATGTGGTTCTTTTAATCTTCCATACCCTAAGTTCTCTTTTCTTTCAAGTCAGTGCTTCTGTCTGCCTTGGTCACTCATTCCCTTTTGTGGAGGTTTTCTCAAGTGCCTGCTGATACCTGGCTGTCAGCATGAGATCTTCTCTGGTTCCCACACCACATTTTCTCCTCTTCTTTCTCCTCTTCCTCCCTCCGGGCACTTTTATCGCTCAACCAGGTTTACTCTCTTTACAGTTTCTCCTGCCACCTTACCAATTCCAGCCCCATCTTCTGACAGGCTTTCAGTGGGTTTCCGGTTGACTTTCTGTCCTTCACTCACACTATATAAGGCCAATTCAGTAATATCCAGAACATTTTCCAAATACTGTTGCCCAAAATACACTAACACACTCTTAAATGAGCTTTTTACCGTATCAGTTGAAAACAAGCCTCTCCCTGACTAAACATTCTTCCATTAACTCCCCATCACTTCGTTACAAATTAAAATATTTAATTGACATTTACATTTGGCGCCATGCCGTCCCTGTCTCTCTTAAAACGTGTAAATACATCACAATTAACTGAATATATCACTCGGTCCTGTGCTCTCTCAACTTAGATGTGCTCACTCTACTTACTATAAATGCCCCATTCCTTTTCCATTTGTATTAGTTTCCTGTAACCACTGTAACAAATTACCACAAACTGGATAGCTTAAGAGAACAGAAATTTACTCTGGGAGCAAAGGAGTCCAAAGTCAGTGTCACTGGAACTAAAGGTGAAGACAGGGCCACCTTCCTTCTGTAGGCTCTCGGAGGGAATCTGTTCCTGGCCTCTTCAAGGCTGCCAGGGTTTCTTGGCTTGTCTATGCACTGCTCCAATCTCCAAATTTCTCTCTGTGCTGTCCTCAAGTCACCTTCTCCTATACGAGTGGAGTCTGCTGGGAGTCTGCGAGCCCTTCATCACGGTGTCCTCTCCATGTCCTTTTCGGTCCAAGTTGGCAGTGTTTCTGCTGACACAGCATCCTCACAAACCCTGGGGGTCTCCCAAATCTGGCAGGCCACTGGACAAGATGCTCCCCAACAGATCTTTCCTGGATAATCTCATTTACTCCTGGTGTCTGCTACTAAAGTGCCTGAAGGAACTTATGAGTCACAGGCATAATCTCTTCAGCCCTAGCAAATGGTTGTCCAGCCACAGCCTTGGCTTTGTTTGCAGTTTTTTAACAGGAAGCCTCCTGACTTTATAGCATCTTTTGTAATCTAGATGGGCTGAAATTTTCTCCAAACATCAACTGCTCATTCTATTTTACTTATCTGTTCTTTCCTCTATCTGTTCTTGAACTTTACTATCAACAGCCAGGGGAAGAAACCAGACTGTACCTTCAACACTTCACTTAGAAATACCTTAGTTAAATATGCCAGTTCAACACGGAGAAGTTTCACCTTCCACACAATTGTAGGACACTACCAGGTTTCCTACCACTATACAGCGAGGACCTCCTTCCCTCTAGTTTAAAGTAACATCCTCTTCCTCTGCTTCTGAGCTTTAACCAGAAGCACCTTTAAAGTCCCTATTTCTACTAACGGTCTTTTTTAAGGCCGTCCAGGCATTTTCTATCATGTGCCTCAGAATTCTTCCAAACTTTAACTGTCCAACTCCAAAACTACTTCCATATTTTTAGTAATCAACTGGGTAGGTCCAGACAACATAAAACTATTCTGGAGGCCAGAAGTTCGAAATCAGTATCACCGGTCCAAAATCAAAGTGTCAGCAAGGCCCGCTCCGTTAGGAGGCTCTAGATTGAGAGTCTATTCCTTGCTTCTTCCAGCTCCTGGTGGCTGCCAGGATTCCCTGTCTCCTGACCACATCACTCCAATCTTCAAGGCCAGAATCTTCAAAGCTCTCTCTGCTCTGTCTTCAGCTTCTCCCGTGTGTACTGTGGTAAAAGCCCCCTCTGCCTTCCTCTTACAATGGTTATGTGGAATGGCTTTTAGGGCATAGTGGATAAACTCCCCAAGATTTTTAACTTAATCATATCCACAAAGACTCTTTTTTTGGGACCACACAAGGTAACTAGTGTTACTAAAGTAACAGGAGATCAGGACACAGAATACACAAATAGCTTTGTGTATGTGGTGGGGGGGGGGAGGGGGGAGGAGCGCAGGGAGGTATTTTCCAGAGATACCTCTTAATTGCAAAGCGAGCTCTGGTTTACTTTAAGTATGTGGAACACATTTCACATATAATCAACTTCCAAACATGGTACAATTTTTTCATTTCTCAAAAGAGAGAAGTACAAAGCGTTAAGCATGATGAACATGGTAAATCTCCTTATTTGGCAAGTGGGTAAGGAAAAACTATTTTTTTCTTTGTTAATTTGAGAGAGAGAGAGAAAGAGATCGAGTAAGTGCGCGTGCAAAGGGGAGGGGCAGAGAGAGAATTCCAAGCAGGCTCCATAGTCAGCATGCAGCCAGAAGCAGGGCTCAATCCCACCACCCTGGGATCATGACCAGAGCCGAAATCAAGAGTCAGACACTCAACCAACTGAGCCACCCAAGCACCACAAAGAAACGGTTTTTAATATTAAAGAGAGGAAATACACTGTAGATCTCAAACTTATGATCTGCATATATTTTAAAAATTCCAAACAATGTTTCCCAGTTAAAATCAATTTTTCCTTTTTATCAGCATGTTTATAATTTTATTAGAAACTGTCCGTCTCTTATTATAGTTTCAGTATTTACTCACAAATTAACCAGATAACATTTGACTACCACTTTCATTCACCCACGGATAGTCTGAGGGTCATGTTTTTCCTACTGCTCTAGCCTCCTGCAGGGACACTGAATTCCACAGCAACATCTATCGCTTTTCTTAGTATATTTCCCTTTCTAAATAAGTAGGATTCATACACATTTCAGAATAATATCTGGGCTTTTCCCAGGCACATCACGAAAAAACTTGTGAAGAGGAATAAAAAAAATTTTTTTTAGTACTATTTTTAACATTTTTAAAAAACATTAAAAATCTCCATTGTACTAACAATACCCTTTCAAATATCTGAAGACAGTGGTGCACTGCCAATAGTCAGGCAGAACTAGATACCAATCTGCCAAAAAGCCAAGTCCAGGCAAGCCAAGACACGTGTCAATTCTTCCTTGATTTTATTCATCAAGCATGTCTGTTGGTTAATATGCTTTTGCCTGCTTTTGGACAGATAAAATCAAATATCTTGACAAACAATTTGGAACGGATGTGAGCAAAAACTACTGGTCTAGAGTACCTAACATGAATTCTACATGAGAGAACCCATGGGGCTAAGCTAATACATTCCTTATTACAGTCATTACTGTGATCAATCTTTGAACTTTTGTCATAAGGACCTACTTAAAAGTTAGTCAAAGTGTGGTTTAAATTTACTTTCTCTACTAATTATTTTTATGTGATCATGAAAGTGATGTATGTTAGTTGTAGAAAATATAGAAACCAGAGAAAAGTATAAAGTTACATGTAAGTGTACCAATTACAGATAGCGATTCTTAGCATTTTTTTCCCATCTACTAAACCGTGCAAATATACTTTTCAAATTAGCAGGATCATAATGTACACGTAAGTTCTGCATTTAGCTACTTCCCCTGGATTAACAAATACTTTGACTAAAGAAAAACCAACTATATAAGTGACATAAAACCTGTGAAATTTTCACTATTCTAAATAATAAAGGGAAAAGTTTTTTTTCTTTATTAGTTTACTTGTATCTGAGTCACTTTTCTCAAAATAAAATTCTTAGACACAGAATTAAAGGCTCCTGATATTTACTGATTCACTGTTATTTTCTAAAATGGTCACAGCCATTTAAACTCCCCAAATCACTACATAAAAAGGTCCCTTTATACCTTATCCTTGCCAACAGTTGGTGCTAATGAGGGAAAAAAAGTCTTTTTCTACTGGTATTTAGCATTAGAGGAAAAGAAAGGGGGGAGGGGAGTCCTTTGTTTTGCTACATTGTCAAGAATTTATGAAGGCACTTTTCCATTCCACTTGTGTGAGTGAATTGTCTTTTAAGTCTCTTTTCTTTTTCTATTAGGGAGTTGGTCTTCTTTACTGACTTCTAAGAAATCCTTGTATTATTCTTTCAAGATTACAATGTTTAAGAAATACCCTTTGGGGAACCTTCTCTCCCCACCCTCCTTTAATCTGCTTTCGAACCTCATCTACCATCACTTACCTCACCACCTTCTTGACTACACAAAAAGCTGGTTCACTGCTCCGGCCCATCCCACTATCCCAAGAGCACCTACACACTCTTGCCTTTATTCTAAGGCCCCCAAAGGCCTTTTCCCTGCTTCATTTCCTCACACTCCTGTCCCCATCGTAAGTGCAATTTCTAACTATCCACGGAGGCCCAGCTCACACGATCTCTTCCAGGAAGGTTCCCAGGTCTCCCTAGAGACCTGGGCAATGATGTCAATTATCACACATCACCCGTTGCACTACTTAGTATTTTCATATTATTAACTTTTCTTGGAATTGTCCTTGTCTCCACAATAAGTACATTAAATACTTTAAGAGAACTTAACATCTTATCAATTGCTTTTTACACCTAACAAATTCTCAATATGGATTATGGATTGGCTGCTCCCTCTTCTCCCCTTGCCTTCTAGAAGCTAAGAATGCATCCCATTCTTCTTGCTATAGCATGAACCGGTCCACATTTCTAGCATATTTATTAGGTCATAAAAACAAACAGAACTGTTGCTTCAACAAGATAAACCAGCACTACTGACACACTCAGGAAAAGTCCCGTGCTATCTACAACATGGGCATATTTCCCTAAGTATCTATTCTTTTAAAAATATATTCCAGTAGTATCTCCCAATAAATGTGTGAAAAGATGAAAGAACTTGCTGAAAACTGAGAGGATGAGGAATGGACAAGAACGAAAGTCTCCGTACGCTCCTGGCATCTTTATGCAGTAACATTCTGTCTTTTCCTACACAAAGAATGTGCTAGTTTCCCTGCAATAGATGATGCCCAACAGAAACAAATAAAAATTTTCTCCAACACTGACAATTATTTCTCGAGCTTCCAACATTATCATGCACAGGAAACAAATGAGTTATGTGCAAATTCTTACCAAACAGTCTCAAATGCAAACTCTTTTTTTCTCCAAAATATCTTTTCACGAAAGTTGTACTGATAACATGCAATGCACAGTCTATTCTGCCAAATCCCAATGTTCCAGAACAGTGCTGGTCTAGGTATGATCCATGAATCAGCAATAGTCTGCAAACCATAATGGATCCATAACAAGATATGTAGAAACCAGGAGTGTTTTAGAAGCTTTTATAGCCACTTGATGTCATTTTTCTAGTAATTCATCTTAATTGTATTTTGCAAACATAGTCTGAGACAAATTAGGATTAAAAGACAAAAACAAAAACTGGCCAATTACCACCACTTGAGAAGCACTGCTCTAGAATAAGCTTGCTGATCTTTTCCCAGTAAGGACACACCGAAAGTTATGTTTTTATGGTTTGTGTGTGGGTAAACAAAGAAAACTGCCAAAAGAAATATAAAGCGCCAAGTTTCCCTAGGCACCAGACAGCTACCTCGGGATCAGAAGGGATCCTGGCAGGGCATAAGCAGAGGAACTCTTGTTCTAGGAGTCATAATCCGGCATTCCAGGCCACCCAAAACTGAAGTCACCATGCTATCCAATCTCTTACCACGGTCTAAGAGGGATTCCCCCCACTTCGTGATGCCGGTACAACATTTTCAATACCAGCTATACTGTTCCACCCTTCTGGAAACATCCAGGCCCTACAAACCACACTATATTTACCTTTCAAAAAAGCTCAACATTCAAGACTCAAATGAAGGTTCATACTTTCCATCTTCCTTCTTCCTACCTGAACTGAGATTTTCTTCTTAGCATCACTAAAAAAGCACGATCACGTACTCATTAATGAGCAGGTAGGGACAGACCTCAGAATGACTCCTCATCCATTTCACTTTCATAGTGCTTGCTCTACCTTAACAGATTTTAAGGCCTTTTCATTGGGAAAGGCAGGATTAAGTCCCTCCCTTTCACTATGACCTTTACAATAACCAGGATGGCAATGTGCATGAAGAATCCTGGTGTCATCCTCATTAAGTTGCTTAGTTACTTACTTAAGTTGCATTAAGTTACTGATATTTCCAGTACTGGCTTTTATCTGGGGCATACCACCTCTTAAAAGATTATGCCTTAGAACCAACTGGACCATAGTTTTAACTTTTTACATTCTTATCAATTACGGGACACATTACTTATGATCCTCCTTCACCCCTACTCTCATTGGGATCCACTGTCAATTAATTACTTAGACCAACTCAGATCTTTCTGTCCCTTTATAAACAGTCACAAAATTTGTTTTTCCTAAACCACTTAACGAGAGCTTACAACTTGCTTTTATCCTTCATGTGACAGTATGACTTCGCAGCAAATGTCTTCTCAACACATTTCTAAGTAAACAAAACTTTTCTAAGATGTCTAGAAGCAAGAGTCCCTCCTGGGTCATGTCTCCATTCCTGGGCACGAACTAGCACTCATTCTCCGTTCATCCTAAGTAACTTCCCTTCCACTTGATTTAGATTCTTACTTCAAAGTAGAATTCCTATATGCCACTTTCATGAGGCAAAGAAAGTTTTTCCTTTAATGCCTGTCTCTTCCTTTTGTTTCCTGGATTTTTTTGTATCCACAGTCATTTCATTCTGTTTTCTTCCTCATACTGAGACTGCTTCAGAATATACATTTTTAATGGAAATCCCTAGGCCACCCAAAACTTTACCCTACTTCTTTATTCTACTTTAAGTGCCAGTCTGTGCTAAAAATAAAGAAACATAACAAACAAAAACCTCTGGATTTTTGTACTAAAAAAAAAAAAAAAAAGAATTGGAAGGAAAAGCAGAAACAATCACAGATTAGTATTTTTCTATTTTCAAAAGATGACCTCAATGTTCTTACACTGGCTTCTTCACTAATATTTCCAAATTGTTCCTCACCCCCGTTTAGATCCGTATGTCATAATTACTTAAGTCTCTGTATTCCTTGCTGGATTACAAACTTGGAATAGGAAAAATAGCTTATGAGTCCGGCACACTATCAAATACAGACTCCCTACATACTATACCCAGTAACTGGGTGGGAACAAGGTCACTCATGTGAAGTGAAATGCTGCGTTTGAGTTTAAATACTTCCAAGCTTTTGTTTTTACTATCCAGGCAGAAAAATGTAAATGAGGTGAAGAGAGAAAAACTCTGGGACTGGGGATAGTACAATTCTCCCAGGAGCCCTGTTTTAAATGCAAATTTCAGAATGTTCTCCAGAGTTACTAGAATCTCTGGACTGCCCCCGGATGGATTCCTCTGGAAGACACTAGCTAAAATCTCATGAACCATTCCTGCTCTTGCCTCAAATCCCTGCAAACAGCCCCGAAGACTAAAAAAATGTGTCCATGATAAAGCACAAAATCATCCCACAAAATCTGAAGCAGCAAAGCAAATAAAAAATGCGTTTCATACATACCAGTTTGGCTTGTGCTTCTGCAATTTTTCGGTTATTCTCTTCCAGTATTCGCTCTAGCTCCTCACGTTTTGCACGTTCTTCCTCCTAAAGGGGAGGACATGTTAAGATGTTAGAAAAACAAAATGTTTATTTTTACTGATAAATATTTACTAATCTTCCTCTGAACTTTTTTGAGCTGACTTAGAGGGCAGCTTTATAGCTACCTTCTGTCTGACAAATGATAAACTGTGCAGCCACTAAAATTTGTTTCTAGCACTAAATTTAAATCATCCCTCCCAGTCCAAACAGCAACCGACTAAACCCTCCCTAATGATAGTTTCCTGGCAATTATTACTAATACTTTAATATCACACAAATCAACAAGGACAACTACAAAACTGGATAGTATTTACCAAATTAAAAAAATAATATATAAAATATAAATAAAGTGAATATTTGTCTCACCAATTATGTATACCTACGTATTCTTTACCTATACTCCTTTAATCAGCATTAAAAGTTGAATATTTACTGTCTTGTCCAGTGTCCTGCAGAGTGTGCTCCTCGGCTGCCATACGCGCCAGCTTCCTCTTTAAAATGATTTGTACTGTTAGCTTGGCAATACCTGCATCAGCAGCTCAACCATTTATAAAGAAACAACATACAAGGAAGGCTGAGCTGAGGAATGCAGATGTTTATGGTAAGAAGGAACAAAAAATGTAATTCATCATTCCTAAGGCAAACAATTAATAAGAAAAATACATTTACTGTTAGTGAAAAATACAAATGGTAATCCATACTTCATGGAACTAAGGGCTTCTTCCATGGGGAAAATGGACTTAACATTCAGATGTTGACAATTTCTAAAGGCAGCTTATCTTGTCATCTACAGTCTGAACTGAAATTCAGGAATCCAGGGGGTGCATGGTCCGGAAATAAAATTCTGTAATTTATTTTTTATTGGAGAATTTAATGAGATTTTATAATGCAAACTATATGAAGATTGCTTGATGGTTTGGGCAGTGTTCAGATCACAGCATACATATTCAAATGATTTTAATATTTGGAAAGACTGTCAGAGGGTTGTGTCCGTGTAAAAAAAAATTGTTAATACGAAACAAAAAGCAAATGAAGAGAAAAAAATCTTCCTATGATTAATAACTCGCTACAAGACAGCACCATTACTCCAAAATTATCTCCATTATTAAAAGCACTGATCTAAGTAAAATTTCATACATTCAATTGCACAGTCTGTGATAGCTACCAAATATAGACACGTGTATCTAAAGACAGCACAAGGGAGAATGCACTTGAAAAGCTAAGCTTACTGGAAAACAAGAGAGATTTAGTATGATGCCAACTTGCCCATACTAATGCCAAGATTAACAATGATATGAGACATATATTTTGAGTCAAATATTTAAGTTCGAGAAAATAGAACCACAGGATTTTCTATGGCACGCACCAATGGAATTCGTATTCATTACACAAACTATGTCAAGGGACACTCAGCACTGTAAAGTAATTTGCCTTGAGTGTTTCAGTGACTTTCAACAAGTTTTAGGAACCTGGAGTAATCAGTGCAAATAAGCCATAAAGCTTCAGTAGCAAATTACTGTCTCACAGAAAGACATTTTCAACTTCTGCTCCAGCTGCTGATAAAACAAATCATGTGTTTAGCTTGACTCCAGACAAGGACAACCTGTTCCTTCATAACTCTCTAGAGAAAAAAAGGAGTTGTTAGTAGATACTAAAAAAAGTGGATGAATACTCTGGACATTTTTCCTAAAAAGATTCTTTGAAACACATTAGGAAAATGGAGGGAGGGCCTTATGATCAGAATGCCAGAATTAGTCCATTGTGTTGAAGCAGGATTTGGGGGAGGGGGTGAGGGATAAAAGAAGGAAAAAAAGAAGAGCAAGAAAACCTATTTATCAAAAGCAGGTGCTGTCACTCAATGTTAGGCCCTGCTCTTTGTAATCTGACTGAAGGCAAAAAGCCTCTCACAGTCTAGGCAGTAAGAATGATAAACAGAAAAGAAGAATACGTAACCACAGGTGGATTTTTACCCTTTTCCCTTTACCACTCCCTGTCTCCCGCCACCCTCCCAAAAAAGAATGTAAGTCCTGCAGCCATGGCAAAAGTTTCAAACACTTCTCAAATATGTAAGCCAGTTCCGTTAAATCAAAAAGTATCCTTGAATACGTTTTATGAAAGTAACTTTTAGATGTCAGTCAGCACTTCTGAACAGGCTAAAAAATTAACTTTCGCAGCAATGTTAAGTTTAGATGAGAAAGGAATTAGTCTGTATTCCATCTCTTTCTGAACTGAGCAGGAGGCACACCCAACACTGAAAGTTTTGCCATGGACTGTCTCTACTTTCCAAACGACCGAGCGTTACCTCTCTGGCTTTTTGTGCTGCAAGCTCAGCTTGTCTCTGTCGCTCGAGTTCTTCGAGCAACTGCTTTTCCATGATGCGCTTGGCTTCCTCCACCCTTCGGAGAACTTCTCGCTCAATTTCATCCTTCCTTTTCTCCAATTCTTCCTCTACCCTTTTGGCCACTAATTCTTCCACTCTTCGTGCTGTTTCTTCCTCGATGAGTTTTTCTTCTATTTCCTGCTGCCGACTAGCACACAAAGTAGAAAAAAGTGACTTAGATGACAGAAGTAAACGTAAGAATTAAAACTAGTTATACGTCTGTAAAACATTCAGCCTGATTCTATGATTTTATAATTCATCTGAGTGCAACACTCAAGGAAATACTAGACACCAAGATGTTCAGGGATACAGAAACTCGAACAAATATGAAATCATGTTTTTGTTAGCTTTCACTTTCTAAATCCAAAATGACTCAACAGAGAGCTTAATTCATTAGTTTTAATTTAAGAACTGTTAAGAAATCTGAAACAAGAAGTCTACTTTTTGTTACCAACTTTATAACGAAAGGACAAAGTGCATGGATTTACTCATTTGCCAATGCACTCAGTCTAAGGGTTGAGCTTCAAGAGAAGTCAGGAGAAAATACTATGTAGCAAGCAATTCAGACTAAGTTCATCCCCTGCCCCCCAACTAGCAAAATCAGAAGAAATACAGACTCAAAGAGATTCAGACTGTGAAGGCAATGAAGCTTTTTCTGAAAATACAGACCAACTTAATTCAGGTTCTGAACCTAATACCTTTCAGCGTACCTTCTTTCTTTGGTTAATTTTTAATTAAAAGCTCTTCAAGATGTGGGAGGGTAGATGAAAATATATTGCCAATTCTAATAAAAAGTTTAATGACGCATGATACGGTTTAAATTATTTTAATCCCATCTAGATATTATAAACCAACTTATTTACTCAAAATCAAATTCTGCACTGAAAATACTGACATTTATCAAGGCACTGTAGTGGACACCATGTACATTTTATACCAATGACATCCAATATGGTCTACTGGGAATGACATCCCAGTATAAAATTGGTCATTTTATACCAATGACATCCAATATGGGCTACTGGAAAATTTCATTGTACATATGTAGCTCACTGTATTGAGACAATAATTTGTACTGAATTAATAATAAATTCAGAGGCTCTGGAAGTATATCTAAATCCTAAGAGGCCGATTTATTATTATTAATGCTTCAACTTTCTCACAGCCCATAAAATTAAATACAACCTGTAACCTTTATATCTTTTGATGACTCATAAATATGTATGAGCCAGTCATTCAATTTACGTGTTTAGTAAAGACTTTATAGTGTCTAAGTGACCTTTAAACACCCCAATCCACTTCAACTAAACTGTATTTTGGGGGTGGGGGGGTAATTCAATTCCCACTCAAGTGCTTTTATTCTCAACTCCTGTTACTTATTCACAGTGATACCATACTAACACCAATGTATCTTTAACATTCTGATTCATTTCAGTTTCTGCATTTATAACCTCTTATGTTTTTCTGACCAGGAGATAGTAACTACTTAAAAAAGCACAATTATTTATTCTAGGTTCCAGACATATGCATCCCATTCTGAAAACTCTGTTGCCTGTTTCTTAAATATTTCCTCCCCACACTAAATTATTGATTTTTATTTAAAAATATACAAAAGCTTAACATATACTCTAAACAATGCTCCTTTTCCTATTCAATAACTTCGAATAAAATACAGTTTAAGGTAGTTTCAATAAGCCTTTACCTATAGCAGCTCAATAAAAGAGAATAGTTATCTATCCCAACACTAAAATGAATTGCCAGACATACCTCAAGGAAACCAGGCAGGGATTTTAGTGGAAATTAAACTACATTTCAAATATAAAAATTTTGTTTCTTTACCTCATCCAAAGAGAAAAATATTAGGCTGAAATAAGCCTGATAACTGTCAAACCTAGATGATGGGTGTATTAACGTCATAATATTCTTTCCACTTTTGCAGAAGTTGGAAAGTTTACACAATGCAAAGTTTTAAAAGTATACACCACTCACCACAAACAAACTTTTGCTAGTAAATGTAAAGGAGCCTAAGAAGAAGTTCTCTTTTAAGATGTCAAAAATGGTGCAATTCAACTCTAAGGACAACGTAAAACAATTTCAATTAAAACAGTCCAAAGTAAAAAGCAGAGAGAAGAATGGAATAAGGCTTTAGGTTAGCTCATCACTAGAAAAGTCGCCAAATAACTTAGGAATTTTGGAAAGATGGAAGAGACCTGATACATATTCAGGGTTTTTTTCAAGCAGTCTGTAAGTAATAGCAATAGCACAATGGCTAATGGGGTCACATTTCTGGATTTAGTACGGAGAAAATAAGCCTAAATAAATTCAGTTTATTACTTACAGCAAAAGCCAGATCAGCACAGTGTCAGCTGTTTCTGGTCCCACTCATGGACACCAAACCAGAGGGGACAGGTGACATGCAATACAGGCATAGGCAGTGGGCTGTTTTGCTGCTAAGGAGTCAATTCTAAGGGCAGCTCAGTGGTTTTATAGCCCAGAGGGGAGGGCAAGTGGAAAGTCCCAAGCTCAAATGAAACTGAGAGGATGAGAAAAGGCCTCGTGGAGTTTCTCACAAGGCTGCTTATCTCCCTTTGTTCCTGGAGGAAGCACAGGACACACCACTGTGACTGTAATTAAGCCTTGCTGCTGTGTTCCATGTGGAGACAGGCAAGGTCAGGGCACCACAGCAGAACTGTTCCCCTACAAGTATTATCAACAATATAATTTTTTGTTGTTGCTGCTATTCTTAGTAGCAACAATCAGAAAAAAAAATTTTAAGTGATTTTTCAGATCTAGCACTGAAAAAGTTACTCTCAATGACGCTTCAATTCCCCTCTCCCCACACTGAATTCAGAAAAACAATGGGCACATGTACAATTGAATTAAGCAGTTCATCTTTACTGACGGCAAGTTTATTATCATTATCAATGATAAAGAGGTAGAAGGCTAACTTTCACCAGGGGCACTGAAACTTTCTTGGGGAAAAAAAACCAAATACTTTTGCTCATTAGTATCATAAAAAACATTTCATGTCACTGCCTATCCACTCCTTAAAACTTTAAGTTTTTATTTATTTGAGAGAGAGAGAGAGAGAGAGAGAGAGAGAGAGAATATGGGTGTGTGAGCAGGCGAGGGGCAGAGAGAGAGAGGGAGAGGGAGAGGGGGAGAGGGAGAGAGAAAATCCCAAATCCCAAATCCCAAGCAAACTCTGCGCTGCCAGAACAAAGCCCATCGTGGGGCCTGAACCCAAGAACCATGACCTGGGCCGAAATCAAGAGTCAGATGCTTAACTGACTGAGCCACCCAGGTGCCCTACTCCTTAAAACTTTTGCCATAGGAGTTGTCACTTTCCTGATGTTCTTTAGTGGCTCTTATCTCTTCCTCGGGCTCCTCTGCTCAATGTATTCCCTTGCCAAGAATTTGTGCCAATGTTGAAAGGGCTGAATCACAATCTTCAAGATTTCGATGGTAGTATGTATAACACTAGGTCCCCATTTTCTCCATGCCTCCATGATTTCAGGTATTTTAAAAACTCCAGTCACCACCAACTTTAAAACGGTAACTATTAAAACAGTAAGGACCCAGCAATACAGCACTGTTAAACCAGAGTATGACTCTGAACATGGCAAATGGCAATATTATTTAAAATATTATACAGAAATATTTTAACGTGTATGAACTCAACCCTAGGAGTTTCCTTCTAGGAAGTGCTTCATAACATCACAGCAAACAGCATTAATTCAGTACTGAACAGGCACCAAATACTGTGCCAACAGCTTTATACACCATGTCATCAGTTACACCTCTGATGATTCCCAAGGCATAGGAATACTTTACTAGCTGGGCTCCAGGTCACTGCATTTTGCTAAGAGAGGACTCCTAACCTAGGTAGACTCCAAAGCTCATGATCTAAGCCCTATAGTACCCTACAAAGGCAAAGGCATGCAATAATATTTACCCAAATCATTTAAAAAATTTATAAATTTCTTATCAACATCAGCTAGATCTTATGCCCTTATCCTTTGTCTTAAAGCCCTAAGTGTCCCCGAAATACAGTTCCACATACTGAATTTGCTCATAAAAGCTGTTCTCTACTCTCAACAATGAGCTCGTCAAGTACTCTAAGGATCACTCATATAGATCCCAGTTCAGCTTAGATACTTTAATTCAGAAGGCTCTCAACCTGTCATGCAATTGAACACTAAGCATATTGAAACCTAGATTATAACAGGCTACAGTAAATTATTATAGCATTAACATTTCCCGGATTTGCTGCAAGTTATTTTACAACTGCCTATTTTTTCAACATGCACAGTGAATACAACATGCACAAAGCCATTTCAAGAGAATACATATGAAAATGATAAGGAGAGAGAACCACACTAAATGGTTGGGACACAGGGAAGAGGTAGAACTTCTGAATTCAATTTTGAAACATGTGAACTAGCTATTCAGAAATGAGAAAAAAAATTAATGCTAAGGTCTACCTTTTACTATATTAATATAACTCATAAGAGCACTTCATAAACTCACCAGGCTCAATCTGGCTGCATTTCGTAAATTATATTACATTATGTACGGAGGCCCATTATATGCCAAGTATGTCTAGATACTTTAAATGTGCCATTTTTTTTTTTAATGTTTCATTTTTGAGAGAGAGAGAGAGAGAGAGAGAGAGAGAGAGAGTGAGAGTGAGCGAGCGGGGGAGAGGCAGAGAGACAGGGAGACACAGACTCCGAAGCAGGCTTCGGGCCCGGAGCTGTCAGCACAGAGCTGGATGCAGGGCTCAAACCCATGAACTGCGAGATCATGACCTGAGCCGAAGTCGGACGCTTAACGACTGAGCCACCCAGGCGCCTCATAAATGTGCGATTTCTAATCTTCTTAACGAAGACCAGTACCTTCATTTCACAAATAAGAAATCAAGCTTACAGGTACGTGATTTATTCAAGGCTTCACAATTGTAAACAGCAAAGCAATCTGGTTTCCATTATTACCACAAAATTAGTTAAGCCCAACAGAGTATTCAAATTTTGCAGTCTCTCCCCTCCCACGGACCCTTTTCCAGGTACAGGGACACTATGCTCTCTGTTGTCTTCTCTGCTTCCAGCAAGCACTGGTTTCTTCCAACAAACATTCCCTAAGGTCCTCTCAGTCCCGTAAGCCAACTGATTTTTTGCCTTCACACGCTACCTGGGTCGTTCTATCTACTCTCAAGGTTTCCTCCTCAAGGCTTCAGTCTCTCATATCAAACTCGCATAAACTCACTATACCCAAGTGTTAAAGTGCCTACAGTGGAAGTGCCAGTTGAAACTCCCCTCGACGTTCCCTGTCCTCTATCTATCAGGTTTCTGCCGTTTTAACCACCGTCTGCCACACAAATAGTTCCTTAAACATTTGGTGCCCGACATGCAATAGCTACAATATAAACACGAGAACCAATATTAATGCTTTATTTCCCTTATGCTCCAATCCAGTTTTATTTGCACTGTTTCCTAAATCTGTCCTTTCCCATTCCAACAACCGCCCCCTCACTACTCCTGTGTGGTCTTACTGTAACTAGTTATCTATCCTACACAGCGTTCAGTGCTGTTTTGGGGGGGGTGGGGAGGGAGAGAAAAAAGAGCTCATCCCATTTACCTCCTCAAAACATTTCCTGTTTCTAGGATGAAATCCAAGTTCCTTAACATGACTCCTTTATAAGATTCTCAGCCTCTGTTTACCTCCCCTGACTAAAGAGACTCCATGATGTTAGTACTTATAGAACTTCCCATGTTTTACCTCACTTGTAAGCCATTCAGCCCCCCTCCCTCCCTTTACTCTGGCAAGGGCTGAAGGGACTCTGTTTTGGTCCACATGTACCTTCCTATGCCTTGCCGGACAATCTCATTTCTATCTACCACCCATTCCTTAGGAGGATGAAGGTGTTTACCCATCTGAGATGCTTCCTTCTTAAAGTCACATCACTATCACTGAATTTACCACACTATTATTACATACCCACTTAGCAGTCTTTAAGCTTCTTGGAGAGGGGTCAATTATCTTTATCTCAGCAGCACCTAGCACAGTGCCTGGCACTTATTAATTGCTCGAACCGTATTAGCTGAATGAGACCTGTAGACACACAACTACTTAGGCCCATTTCCAAGGCTCTAAAACCTAGGTCTTTCCATGGTTTCCTTTGTGTTCTAAGACATTACACCGTACTGAGGAGTACCTACTGCATGGCACACAGAATTCAGTGTACAGGTGGCTGCTCGCCCCTCTTCCCTTCATAAATGCTGATGGTAATCTGCTGCTTCTGCCAACTTGGAACTATATAGCTCTCCTATTTTCTCTTTTAATCCCTGGTTTCTGTCCCTGCTATTCATGTGCAGCTTGCTAAACACCTCTAATTATTCTCTGCATACCAAGTTCCCTTTTATTTTTCCTACAAGTCATAGCTTTTTAGAGAATGGCAAATAACTTCTCTTTGGACACCTGTTTTCACGTGGGAAAATTATCTGAGACATGACTTAATTTTTAAAATGTTCGGGGCGCCTGGGTGGCGCAGTCGGTTAAGCGTCTGACTTCAGCCAGGTCACGATCTCGCGGTCCGTGAGTTCGAGCCCCGCGTCGGGCTCTGGGCTGATGGCTCAGAGCCTGGAGCCTGTTTCCGATTCTGTGTCTCCCTCTCTCTCTGCCTCTCCCCCGTTCATGCTCTGTCTCTCTCTGTCCCAAAAATAAATAAACGTTGAAAAAAAAAAAAAATAAATAAATAAAATGTTCATCTGTTGACATTTATTTGAAAGTTCATTTTTACAGTTAAGGATCTTGTTATATACCAGAAAAACCCGGATTCTATATAATCAAGGTTTGTTGCAAAACAATTACTTGTATGTATCTGATGTTAATATATGTATCACCGACAGCTCTACATAAAGGAAAAATAAAGACACACAGCAAATAGCTCTCCAGGTACTGCTTCCTCTGTAATATTAGTCAGTGCCCCAGTCCCGTAAATCTTAAAAACTTTGCTCCTTAGAAATACGCTCTGCTGGAAAAATCTACATAACGCAAAGCCAACTGCAGAAAAATTTAAAGCCCCTAAACAATCAGTGCATATATCTGTCTCAGAAAATTCAGGTAATTCTCCTACCTCGTGTGCACTTTCTAAACACCGACGGGCTGAGGAAGATGGCCAGTTAAACACAGACAGTTCACATCTAACACTACCTTTCCAACTGGCTTTGAGAAATGAATACCTAGAGCATCAGGGTACTATGGTCTTAAACCAAAACCAAACCCAAACCCTACATTTTAAAAACAAAAGATGATCAATTTGGAATTATTTGTACCTACTCTTGGATCTAAAGATACTTGAGAGGTGACTCTCAGAGATACTTTTACCCCAAGTATTTCAAGTTGGGGACCTCACTGTGATCCTGATTTTCCCTACATTAAGTACCATACGTGAGCAATGCAAAAATAAAAGCAAATATTCAAGTGTCCTCTACCACAAGGGAAAACAAAACGCAGGATTGCACCTACTTTTTCTACAGAGGAATATAAAGCCATATAAATGAGAAGTATAAGGACGGAGCAACTTTTGATAGGGATGATGGTTATGCAAGTGAATTCAAGTATCAAAATTCATAGTACTGCAGGCTCAAGGTTTGTGCACTTTATTTTTGCAGCTCCAAAAATAACAAACAAAACCCGAACAGGCTCGAAAAAAAAAAGAAAAGCAACCGCGACATCTTTAACAAAAGGAACTCACTAACATAAAATGCATCTTTGGCTGTACTGTTGGGACCACCAACAGGGTCTCATTCCCCGAGAAGCCCTGTCAAATCGAAGCCCCGGTACTAGAATGCTCTGGCCAGCTGCAATTTGCATCCCAAGGGTTAATTCTTTCCGGCTCCCCCCCCCCCTCCCCACCAGCGGGCCCCAAACGCTCTCCATCCCTTCTACGGGCTCCCTTATCCCACGCCCTCACTGGCCGAGGCAGCGCCTCTACCCCACTCTGAACTCCACCCCCTACTTCCGGCACTCCGCTCCGCTCTCGCGCCAAAATCGCTTTCTCTGCTCCTAGCCCTTCCTGCGCAAGCCCCGGTATTTCCCAGCCCAGCCAACTCGTGGGTCCGTCCGGCCCCAAGCTCTCCACTCGCGCGGGCTGCAGCCTCTCGGGCAGGTTCCTGCGACCCCTCGACCCACGCCCCCCCCCCGCCCCCCTCACGCCCCCACTCGGCCCACCCAGCCCCGCCGGCCCCCACCCGCCAGGCTCCCCGCCCCTCCCCCCGTGGCCGCTCACATTTTTCGCTGCCGCTCGAACTCCGCTTTCTTCTCCTCTTCCTCTCGCTTCTGCTTCTCGTCCAGGCTGCTGCGCTTGCTCACCGTGCGCCCGAAGATGTCGATGCGGTCGGGCGGGGACGAGGCGCGCTCCCGGTCCCGCTCGCGCCGGGACACGGCCGTGTTGGTGGAGCGCGAGCGGGACCGCGACTCCCGCCGCCGGTTCCGTTTACTCTCCCGGGACTTGGAGCGCTTCCGCACGCGCTCCTTGTCCCGAGACCGCGACCGCGACCGGCTCCGCTTCTTGTTGTGTTTGCTGCTCTTGGTGTGTTTGGAGCGGGACGAGCTCCGGCTCCGAGACCGGCCCATCCTTCCGGGCGACGCTGTGACTAACCGCTGGCCTGGGGCCCCGCACGCGTCCCACTGCCCTCGCTTCCGCCTCTGGACGCGGGCTGGCCGTCCTATCGAGGCCGGAGGAAGGAAGGCCGTCGGCCAGCTGACTTTATACCGCTCTCTGAGGTGAACGGCCGCCACGAAGGCCGCCTCCGACGACCAGGCCGCAACGCCAGGAGTTGCTAAGATGGCAGCCGCGGCTGCACCGGCCGCCCTTCCCACAATGCCCCGCGCGGAACGCGCCGCTGCGCGAGCCCCGCCCCCTGACGATTGTTGCCGAAGGCGTAGCGAGCGCTTCCGAGCTCACTCGGCTCCTTCCGCCTGCCCCGCGCCGGCCCGACGCTCTCGGGAGCCGTCGTCACCCAGCTCGCTTTAGTGCCCTTCTGCTTTCCGGTAAGAGGCCAATGCCATAAGAATGAACCTGTCGCGTTTTGGTGAGCATGAAGTCGTGCCTCAGCAGAAACCACTGATTGCATTATTTTCTAGGAGCTGGTTTTGTCAGGCAGCCCTACATTGTATCAGAGTGACTCTGAGCAGATGCCTTGCTTCTCTGAGCTTAGCTTCCTCGTTTGTACAGTGAATGTACCCACACTTCACCAAGTGGTTGTGAGGCTTACGAGATGACGTGGGCTTTGATGCGTGGAAGCCAGTGCTTGATACGGGGGGGGGGGCTCCGTGTGCTTTGCGTTTTGTGAACTGGTGGTCCATTCTCATTTTGGGGGTGGGGACGCTGAGGTCCATCAGGTAAAGACCTTAGCTGCCCAGACGGCACAGCTAGCAGGTGGCAGAGCAGGTGTGTGTGTGTGTGTGGTGCGAAGCCCTTGCACATCACGGGTAAGACCCACGGTGGCAACAACAACAAAAAGTACTTAAGAATAAACATTAACAAGTTACAAGATCCTCCTGCTGAAATCCCTCAACCTTTGCTGAAAGGCAGAAACAAGACCTGAGTAAACGAACAACATATGCCATATCTTTGGATGACAAGTCAGTCTCAAAAGCATGCCAATTCTTTCCAAGTTAAATTACAAAATTAGCGCAATTCCCGTCAGAGTCCCAAGCACTCTTGGGAATGTGTTAGAACTAACTAAATAATTTCAAATTTTATACAGAAGATCACCTAGTTGTGAGTTATCAGGAAGCCCTTTAAAAAAAGAGTAGTAAGCATTTGCCCTATAAAAGATTAAAATAAACGGAACGCCAAGGTATTGGGACAGCAATAGGAAAATAATCAGAATAGAAGGGAAGATTTATTATTTTTCTTGAGATACATTGGAGTAAAAACACTTAATAATCTAGATTGTATAGAATTACCCGTTATAAAGTAGATATTCCTGTCAATCTAGTCTGTACACACACACACACACACACCTGAGATGATGCCCATCTAATGCTAAAGATAGTTATTTCTTTTTTTTTAATTTTTTTTTTTTTACATTTATTTATTTTTGATAGAGCACAAGTGGGGGAGGGGTAGAGAGAGAAGGAGACAGAATCCGAAGCAGGCTCCAGACTCTGTCAGCACAGAGCCTGACGCCGGGCTCGAACTCACAAACCGCGAGATCATGGCCTGAGGTGAAGTTGGACACCCAACCGAGTGAGCCACCCAAGTGCCCCAAAGATAGTTATTTCTGATTCACCGATACATTGGTTTTGTAGAGCACCACAAACTCATGGCATGAAACAAAAGAAACTTATTCACTTACAGTGCTGGGGTCCAAAAGTCCAAAATCAAGGTATTTGGCAAGCTTGGTTCTTTTGAGATCTCTAGAGGAGAATCTGTTCTGTGCTTCTCAACTCCAGGGGTTACTGGCAAAACGTGGCATGCCTTGGCTTCTGATCATTGTTGCTGTCTTCACATGGTATTGACTGTGTGTCTGTCTTCTTATAAGGGCACCCAAGATTGAGTTTGGACCCATCCTAATCCAGTCTGACCTCATCTTAATTATAACTACAAAGACCCTATTTCCAAGTAAGACCCCGTGTCTGGGGTGGACATGAATTTTGGGGGACCCTAGTCAACGTACTACAGGTTGGATTTTTTTTTAAATTTTTTTTTTAACGTTTTTATTTATTTTTGAGACAGAGAGAGACAGAGCATGAACGGGGGAGGGGCAGAGAGAGAGGGAGACCCAGAATTGGAAGCAGGCTCCAGGCTCTGAGCCATCAGCCCAGAGGCCAACGCGGGGCTCGAACTCACGGACCGTGAGATCGTGACCTGAGCCGAAGTCGGACGCTAAACCGACTGAGCCACCCAGGCGCCCCCAGGTTGGATTTTTAAAAACTTCTCCTAAGTGTTTTTCTACATGTTGTGAATTTTTTATAAATACATAATATTTTAGAAAAAAATGTAAGATGTTTCTTTCAAAAACTACAGGAATGTGAGAAACTCTACAGTAAATGATAAAGACGATGTTTTAGTGGAAAAAGAATGGTTTATTAAATGCTGTTCCTATGATGAAAGTAGAGACACTTAAAAATAAGATACAGTTGGGGCACCTGGGTGGCTCAGTCAGTTAAACATCTGACTTTGGCTTAGGTCACGATCTCACAGTTTGTGAGTTCAAGGCCCGCCTTAGGTTTTGTGCTGACAGCTCAGAGCCTGGAGCTCGCTTTGGATTCTGTGTCTCTCTCTTTCTACCCCTACTCTGCTTCTGTGCGTGCGCTCTCTCTCTCAAAAAATAAATAAATGAACATTAAAAAAAATAGAGACAGTTAATTAAAAAATTTGTGGCATCATAACAGGAACAAAAGTAAATTTAAGATGGATTGAAATCTATATTCAAAAGCATATGCTTTTTTTTATAATAATGTAAGACATAAAAATAAGAGACCCTGAGCCAGTGGTTATACCACTTGGAGATTTGATAAGACACACAAAATCCTGTGTCATGCCAGAAATTCTCGTACAGTGCTTGGGCCCCAGAACCCCCATTTTTAACTAGGACTCCATGTGATTCTCTTGTAGGTGTTCCACCAACCACAGTTTGAGAAGCACTGGTACAGACGAGCAGATTAATATATTTGTCTATGTAAATAAAAGACAAAACTTTGGGAGAAAATATTTGCAATATTTAGCATGCAAGGCATTAATATCTCTACTATAGAAAGAGTTTCTAAAAAAAAGGGGGTTTCTAATCATCAATAAGAGAAAGACAACCCAATAGAAAAATGAGCAAAGAATATACATCTGCAGTTCACAAAGGAAATACAACTGATTGAAAAAAAAAATAAACGGAAGAAAGAATCTAAACCTCACTAATAAACTAGGAAATGCATATTTAAATAATAATCATTTGTGTGTGTGTTTTCCTTTTAGATTAACAATTATTTTAAAAATTACTGACAAAGTGTTATGGCAAAGGGTTGATTTGGCCTTGCCTATCAGCATTTTAAGTTTTTACATCCCGTAAGCTGGCAATCTCACTTCCGAGAATTTGTCTTACAGATACAACAGCACAGTATATATGATATGATGATGTATAAGAATACTCACTGGGGCACTGTTTGGATGTCAGACAATTGACAACAATCAAACATTAAAAGTTGAAAAGTCTGTGGTACATCCACAAACGTAGCACAACACAGGTTTATGTGGACTGACTTGCAAATGTGTTCTCGGTATACTTATGGCTGGTGGGTGAAAAGGAAAGTTGTAGAAGAATGTGCACGTTGCCATCTCATTTTTTTTCCCCCAAACACATTTGTGTGCTTATATTTCTCTGTGTGAATGATAGCTACAAATTACTTAGAAGGGTCTGGAATTGGAGGAGTAATCTGGGAATTTAGGCTGGTTGCTTGCAAAGCACATTATCTATTTTGTTTAGATGACATGTATTCTGGGGTTGGCTTAAAGGTAACTTCTGGAACTTTTAAAGGAAGATGATATATATCCCACTCAAGCCATGTCTTTTTGCTGCCCCTGGGGGAGCAAAAAAAAAATCCCTAGAAACAAAAGTGCATCAAAGACCTCCCTCCCTGCCCCAAATCACTAGGGATTTTCTCTGAAGGTGCAGCAAAGAAATGAGGGACACGTATATTTCACCCCTCACTTTATAGTATAATTATCAAAGTCGCAGTATTTCAAGCTCCCAGAACTTACTTTGTTTTCTTATATACTTATTTATTTATTGATTCTCTCCTGCACTGGAATCCAAATTCTAGGGCCGTTTGCCATTTTGTGTTCAGTGACACCCACGGGTTAGCATGCTAACCGCAATAAATGTACACCAAATACATGTTGAATGACGAAGATTTGAGTGGTTTTTACTTTGAGTGTGATTTTGGTTTTGTGTGTTTTGCTTTCGCATTCTGTTTAAATTTCCAGATGCCCACCTTTTCCATTCCCTTCTCCCAAAATGTTTCCTCAGTTCATCTTGGAATAATTACAATAGCCAAATGTAAATAACAGATCCTTCAAAAACAGATCATTCTGAAGCACAATCTCCTAGTTTAAACAAAAAATACCAAGGAGATGCCTGAATATATCTCTCCTCCTAATTCTTTTATTTTTATTTTGTTTAATGTTTATTTTTGAGAGAGAGAGAGAAGAGGGAGAGAGAGAGAAAGGAGGGAAGGGATAGAGAGGGAGGGAGACATAGAATCCGAAGCAGGCTTCTGGCTCTGAGCTGTCAGCATAGAGCCCAACGCAGGGCTCGAACCCACAAACAGTGAGATAACGACCTGAGCCAAAGTCAGACGCTTAACCCACTAAACTACCCAGGTTCCCTAATTTTTAAATGAGTAATCCTCAATTTCTTTTGACAGCTTTTAAAATTTGAGGTGTATCCTGTAATGTGCCGATGACGATCATTTATTCACGCCCTAAATATCGAGTATTTAGTTCACGCCAAATACTGTACTAGTTGCTCATAGATTCATACCCATGCTTACCGTATAGGTGGAGCCCTTGGGCACCAGGTGCGAATCTCTCCATAGCTCACTGAACAACAAAGTGGTTTTCTTTGCCTGGAGCTGTCTGACACCCCAGCCATACTCATCCCTCCCTGCCCCACTCAACTCCTTACCCCTTGGCGGGTTAGTTCTCCTTGACAGAACTTGTCAGGTTTGTAATATAAAAAGTGATTTAGTGAGCTTCTCAGGAGGGAACCATGTCTGATTTGTTTGCTGCTGTTTTCTTGTTGTGGCCATACTACCTGTCATATGGGAGGCATTTAACAAAACATAATCTGAATGACTAAATAAACATGGAATATGCATTGTCTGGTTTTCCTGGCAACCTTAAAACATGGCCTCTTTTAAAACTGCTTGAGACATCCAAAATTACAGGATATTCCATAATTTGAATGTAGAGCAAGCCAATTTCATCACAGCCCTGATAATAAAATCAGCAACACTCACTTCCAAAAACTATTTTTTGATTTAATTAAATATGTTCAGTTCTCTACAACACATACAACCTTTTTTTTTCCCTAGCAAATGTTACTCTCATTCTCCACCTCAAAGTATTGCCAGGAGGCCCTATGCTAGGTAAGGTTAATTGTAAAATTTTAAGCGCGCTTCTGTGAAAAAAAGAAAATCCAATGTTTGCCTAAGAAACAGGTAAGGAATTTTTTACTCAGAAAGAAAGAAGAAAAAAAAAACCCTTCAGACTGTTAGAGTACATACAGATAGAGCACAGCAGAGATCTGTGTCTTTTGGTTCAAATGCATGAAGAGCAAGACAGCCAAAGCTCTTGGTGTTGTAAGCACAGAAGAGCAAAGGGAGCCTCTTCCAGAAACTTGCTCAGACTGGACGGGACTAGAGCTGATCTCTTAGGGATGGGAGAGCGAGCTTGGCAGGCTCTGATGTGGAGCCAGTGCAAAGCAGAAGCCAAATTTCATGTCGAATTAGAAACAAGTCTGGACTTAAGAGAGACTTTATTCAAAACGATTATCGCAAGGGGTAGGGTGTAGCATGAGGGGGATGAAGCTGTTGCAATAGGGGGATGGAGACTATGGAAATGGGGACACTGTCATGACCATAACATCTGCAAGTGTCTCCAGAATGGTTGTCTTTGATAAAGAGGGGTAAACAAGGTGAGAAAGATCCAGGTGTGGGGGAGTGAATGAAAGGGGGAGCATGATAGGATAGTACATCAGGGAATGTTTTCCTCTGAGGTCAGCCTAGTTCTCAGGAGGGGTTGTCAATGGGCTCAGGCTGAGGGTGGGCCAATGTTCAAGCACCTGGGGGCAGGAGAGAAGCTCAACCAAAGTTTGATAAACAAGCATTTTGTTCCCGTTGATCAGTGGGGACAAAATAATTCAGCTCATTTATGAGGCAAAGAATAGGAATTTGGAGGGTCTGTGTCTGGAGTCATCCTGGGTAATCAAAAGGGAGTTCCTGTGAGTCTTACCTAAGTCATAAGTGGAGGAGGGGTTCTTTGCAGTGTCATCTTCCAGAAGTCAAAGTACGGGTGGGATATCTCTTATTCTTTGCTGTTTTCCAGGAGCATGGGGTTCAGTTCAAATTCAACACTGTTGGCAGGAAGAGCTTCTGAGGACAACCTCAGAGTCTTCATTTATTCCTTCTCTGATTCTTTCTTTACATAGATCTGAGTTTCTGATCCCTTTATCCTTTTTATCCTTCTCTTTGGAAGAACTTTTCCCATTTCTTTCAGTGTGGGGTCTACCAGTGACAACTGCCCTCAGGTTTTATCTGAGAAAGTCTTTATTTTTCCTTTATGTAACTTGGAAGGATAATTTTGCTGGGTACAAAATTCTGGGTTGGTGTTTTTGTTTTGTTTTGTTTTTTCCTTTCAAAATTCTGAATGTTTCTTTCCACTCTCTTGCTTACATGGTTACTGATAAGAAATCTGATGTAATACTTGTCCTATATGTAAGGTATCTTTTTTTTTCCTCTCTCCTCTTTCAAAATTTTGTCTCAGTCTTTGGTTTTCTGCAGTGTGAGTACAATGTGCCTACGTGTAGATTTTTTGGTATTTATCAGACTTGGTATTTTTTTGAGCTTCTAGAATCCATGGTTTAATTTCTTTCAGTAATATTGGAAAATTCTAAGTCAATGTTATTTCAAATATTTTTTCTGCTTTCCCTCTCATGCTTCTCCTTCTGGAATTCCCATTAACTTATGTTACATCTGTTGTAATTGTCCCACAGTTATTAAATATTCTGTTCAATTTTTTTTCATTCTTTTTTCTCTTTCATTTCACTGGGAAGTTTCTATTGACAGATCTTCAAGCTCACTGATTCTTCTTCACCTGTACCTAGTCTACTTCTGGGCCTATTAGAAACATTTTTAGGGTACCTGAGTGGCTCAGTTGGTTAAGCATCTGACTTCCACTCAGGTCATGATCTCACAGCTTGTGGGTTTAAGCCCCGTGTCGGGCTCTGTGCTGACAGCTCAGAGCCTGGAGCCTGTCTCTGTCTCCCTCTGTCCCTCTCTTGCTTGTGCTTTGTGTCTCTCTCTCAAAAAATAAAAGAAAATATTTTTTAAAAAGCATTTTTCATTTGTTGCACTTGTTTTGATTTTTCAGGTTACCTTTGAGTTTTTCAAGTTCCATCTCTCTGCTTCCATTACTCATCTGTTCTTGAATGTTATCTACTTTTTTTTTATCAGAATGTTTAGCATCTTTATTGTGATTATTTTAAATTCTCAATATGATAATTCCAACATCTCTGCCATATCTGATTCTGGTTCTGATACTTGCCTTGTCTCTTCAGATTTTGGGCTTTTCTTGCCTTTTGGCAGGCCTTGTAATATTTTGTTAAAATGTAGATATGGGGCACCTGGGTGCCTCAGTTGGTTAAGTGTCCAACTTTGGTTCAGGTCATGATCTTGCAGTTTGTGAGTTCGAGCTCTGCATCAGACCCTGTGCTGACAGTTCAGAGTCTGGAGCCTGCTTCGGATTCTGTGTCTCCCTCTCTCTCTGCTTCTTCCTAGCTTGTGCTCTTTCTCTCTCTCAAAAATAAACATTTAAAAAAAAATAAAAATAAATAAAGTTAGATGTGTTGTATTGGGTGATAGGAATTGAGTAGATCGGCCTTTGGTGTGAAGGTTATTTTTATGTGGCTGAGAGTCAGGCTGTGTTTACCGTGCTTAGGTATCAGAGACTTCAGTTTACGTGAGTGTCCTGGTTTTTGTCTCTCCATTTTCTTTGGGTTTCCCTAGGAGCTCCTTCCTGGGTAAAGTCTTGCAGTTTTTTTAGCTGTAACCCCCTTATTATACAAGGAGCCTATTGATTTGGTGGTAAGGGAGTGGGAGGGGAATCATTGTATAATCCTGTAATTAGGTCCTTAGTGTTTTAGTGAGTCCTACCCCTGGGCCATGACCTTCATAAGAGTTTCTCAGCTTATTTTCCTTCCCCTGAGGTAAGGCAGGAAGGCTAGAGGGGGCTGGAGTTGGCTAACATTCCTTTCCCCTGGAAGGCTCTAGGGAAGTTTTTTCTCTTGCTGCGTAGGTGTTTGTTGTGACGCATTTCAAAATGGCTGCTCTCCCCAGCCCCCACCCCCAGCCAGATAGGAAGGGATTTTTCTCCTATCTTCACCGTAAGAACCTACTGGGGGTCCCGAAGGTAGAACTCTGTGAAAATGTGGGGGATCCTTACTTACGCTGGGCCTTCAGGAGCTCTTAACTCTCAGGTTAATCCATCCTCAGCTTCCAGCAGTTTCTGAGGCACGGGCATGTCCCTGCCTGTTCTGGCTTCAGCGGCTTCTGGTTCAGGTCAGCTGTTTTGCGGTCTCTGTCTTCACCTGTCCCTCTAGTTTTCGGGGTAGTGGTTTATCCCGTGACCTCGTTTCTGTGGTAAATGTAAGAAAAGTCATTGTTCTGAGGTAGAGAGACATGACTTCCAAGCTTTTGGGGTTTTTTCGTTTGTTTGTTTGTTTACACATTTAAAGAATTTTTTAAATTCTCACAAGAATTGCATACCAGTAATCTCCAAATTCACTGTTTCTTTCAGATAACACAATCTTAGAAATGTATCTGCACTCTCTCCCCTCTCTGGATTTCTTTCTCCCATTTAATGTGAACAATATACTTTTTATGTTTATTTTTCAGAGAGAGAGAAAATGAGTGTGAGCGGGGGAGGGACAGAGAGAGAGGGAGACAGAATCTCAAGCAGGCTACACGCTGTTAGCACAGAGTGTGACACAGGGTTCACGAACCCATGAAATCATGACCTGGGCCGAGATTAAGAGTTGGAAACTTAACCAATGGAGCCACCCAGGTGCCCACGTGGGGCTCGAACTCACGAACTATGATGACATCATGACACGAGCCAAAACCAAGACCCGGACGCTTAACCAACTGAGCCACGCAGGTGCCCCAGGACTCTATTTCCAAATAAGGTCACATTCGTGGGTACCAGGGGTCAGGACTTGAGCACGTCTTTGGGAAACACAGTTCACCCCACAGCAGTGTCCTAAACAGAGATCTAAACAGAGGGCTGTGGTTGTGGGGATGGCAAGATAATTAACCGTGGGACATCCCTTTGCTACCTCTTTTGTCGTCTGAAGAACTTGGATTCAAATACTCACTGGCTGCAAAGCTGGTACAAGAGCTCTGTCACCCCTCAGTCTCAGAGTACTTATCTGTAAGTGGACATTAACTGGGACAAGTGTGGCCCCACACAAGCAGCCTGGGCATCACCTCGTGAAAAATGCTAAAGTCAGGCCCCAGCCCAGACCACTTGAGCTGGAGTTTGCATTTAAACCAAATCTCTAGATGACTCAGAAGCACAGTGACGTGTGAGGGGCACTTAGCACGGTCCTTGGGGCATAATAATCTGCCAATAAATGCTAACCGCCCCCCACCCCCGACACTATAAAGGCCCTTCAGTAAAACAGCTGAGTTTACATTTAATTGCACAACTTTAGATGGAAACAAGAGAGAAGGGACAAGAGTAGGCCATTTTTAAACTACCCCAAAAGAAACTGGTTAACTAGCAATAGGCTGGTAGTAAAATGTTAACTCTTAGGGCACGTGGAATATCTCAAAAAAAATTTTTTTTAATTGAAGAAAATATTGTTCAGGGCACCTTGGTGGCTCCATTGGTTAAGCTTCCAAGCTTGAGGTCATTTCTACTAGAAACTAGTAGAAACAATACAACACCTCGGTGCTCCATGTTTCTGAATGGATGGTCGTCGGGAAGGTTTGGTGGCTGCTGAGAACACTTTAAAAAAATTTTTTTTTTAAAGTTTATTTATTTTTGAGACAGAGAGAGACAGAGAGAGACAGAGCATGAATGGGGGAGGGTCAGAGAGAGAGGGAGACACAGAATCTGAAACAGGCTCCAGGCTCTGAGCTGTCAGCACAGAGCCTGACGCGGGGCTCGAACTCACAGACTGCGAGATCAAGACCCGAGCTGAAGTCGGACGCTCACCTGACTGAACCACCCAGGCACCCCATGCTGAGAACACTTTGGAACTTCTCCAGCCCTTGTCCTACTTTGCTGTTCATTTTGCTTGAGAGAATCCGAAAAAAAGTAATGGCGCGTTTACATCATGAAAGTAAATCAGCTATATTGTATGTTAGAGCAGAGAAGCCCCTGGTTTGCTTTTCTCCTCAAATACTTTTCGAAGCAAAGCTGTATTTTCCAAGCCCGACAAAATCTTCTCCACAGGAAGAGTCTTGTCCACGTGTAGTTAATTGCCTAGATATTTACTTGAGAACTGGATCAAGTGTTTATCATCTGACGACGTTGTGACAGTTAAAAAAAGACAAATCTTCGGGTTTGTTTTTATTGGTTCCCCCAAAGAGTCTGAGCTGCAGGAAGTTAAAATTCAACGCCAGGTTTTATTTCATGATCTTCCCAAAACAAATACAGCATTTTGGCTTTATCTGGCCTCTAGCGAAGATCAAGGAGACCGGGAATGAGCTTTCCTTCTTCACTCCCCTCTAAAAATTGTTAGTAGTAGGAAAAAAAATGTGGGTGCTGGTGGCTGCCTGGAAGCTGTCGGCTGTAGCACCTACATGTGGCCTCTTCGTGTGGCTCAGGCTTCCTCACAACATGGCGGCCTCATGCCAGTTCGGTGCCCCAATGGGAGCGACCCAAGAATGAAGGGCGAAGCCAGCCAGCCTTTTCTCTCCTGCCTTCATGAGCTGTGCTGCACACCAAATGCCACATGCTGTTGGTTACAAGTCATCCAGGGCGGCCCAGATGTAAGGTGAGGAGACGATTCTCCCCCTCTTGACCAGGGTCTGAGGAGTGGGCAGGTATCTCGTACAAATTGTTGCAATACCCTTTACGAGTAACCCACGTTTCACACAACGTGCAATGAAATTGGCCCTGCATTTTAGCTGAGGACGTTCAGCACAGTTTCTGCCTGAGCGGCGCCAAGACACCACGCTTGCCTGGCGCTCGCGTTCCTCCATCCTCAACTCCGCAAGGAAGGGCCCCAGAGGCCGCCACCCCTTCGCAGAGCTGCGATTTTCTGCTTCTTCCTGCAGCTTCACCATCGAAACCTTAGAGGTCGTGGTTTGAATTCCTCAGACGTTCCTCTGGGAGGAGGCTGTTGTTCTGCCGCCTAGAGCTGTCCAGGGCAGAAAGAGGCAGACAACACGTCTGATCTGATCTCAGTCCTTCTCCCCACTTCTTTCCTATTGTGATTACTAGCAGACAAAGCTGCCGGTTACTGCGAGTGCTGGAGGCTGCTTCTTGGCCTCCTTTGCTCTTCATGCAGCAACCGTAGCCACGGAATATCCTTAGACTCCCTTTGAGGGGTCTGCTCAGGCCCACCCCTCACCGTGGAGGCATCTTTCTGCTAGAGGTCTAAGGCTGTGAGCCCGTGAAGCAGAGTTGGTGTGGTTATCAAACTAGAAAGCGGTCAGGGCTCGGGGGGAGGCCTGACTCACCAAAGTGCTACATGAAGCATATTGGCACAGACAGACCAACAACCGGACAAACTGGGAGGGTGTCACAAATACAGTAAGACCTGGGATCGCGAGTTACTTGTTCTGCGAGGGTTCCACAAGACGAGCAAACATTTCTAATACATTTTAACTTGATAAACGAGGGATGTCTTGCAATAGGAGTCGTACGTGACGTCGAAAGTCACATGATCACAACTGAGCCCGTGGTTCTCTCTCTCTCTCTCTCTCTCTCTCCGGGATTGTGGGTGATCGTCTCTCATGCTCGGTCTCAGGCCACAGCATTCGGCAGAAATCAGTGATTTTTCAGGACGTTCGAAGGTGTCCACACCTGGCACTGGTGTATTTTTGGTCACTTCAGAGCACCTAGGGACAGTCCTTTGCTTTTCCGTGCAAGAATGAGCTTGGGAATGCTTTGCTCTGTTCTAGGTCAGGCTGCCCTTTCCTCTGCTGCCTTATTGCCACTTACATTAAATACAGGACATGACAATGGTTTGTGAATACCGTACCGTAGCATATACAATGGCCCCCATGCAGAAAAAGATTCCATGGGGCAATCGACAGCAGTGATTCCATTAGTGATAGTGAAAGCCTCTCTACACAATAACCCTCCTCTCTCTTGTCTCCCTCACACCAGCCATAAGGGTTTTCAAAGGGAAGTGCCGCTTAATTTGTTTATTTTTCTTTATATTTTGTATTCTCTTTATTATTGTATATTACAGTATTGTAATCATTTTTAAAAAATTTTTTAATGTTTATTTATTTTTGAGACAGAGAGAGAGAGAGAGAGAGAGTGCGAGTGGGAGAGGGGCACAGAGAGAGGGAGACACAGAATCTGCAGCAGGCTCCAGGCTCCAAGCTGTCAGCACAGAGCCTGACGTGGGCCTCGAACTCAGGAACTGTGAGATCATGACCTGAGCCGAAGTCGGACACTTAATGGACTAAGCCACCAGCCCCTAGTATTGTAATCATTTTTACATGAATATTTTTGGGTTGTGGAATGAATCATCTGAGTGTTCCATTATTTCTTATAGGGAAATCTGCTTTGATATACAAATGCTTTGTATTACAAACATGCTTCTGGAATGAATTAGGCTTGCAACCCAGGGTTTTACTATACTAAAAAAAACATTGTTTATCTGAAATTCAGATTTAACAGGATGACCTGTATTTTTATTTCCTAAATCTCCTAACACTAACGACATAGCCTTCCTGTTTTTCTTGCACGCCAACGTAGTTCTTGCCACAGCCCTGAACTGTGGGGGCCTCCTGATTATACTTTAGGGACAGCACAGAAATCCCTTTGGATTTGCCAAAGTAGCCTCCTCCACCTGGGACATTGGGATCATCCCACCAGCTCTGCAAGACCATCCCTTTCCCGCATGGCATATCGCAAAAGTCAGGAATCTGTTTGCTGTTTGGTGGGAAAATGTACATCTTGGTATAATTTTAATAGTTCTTGTTCTCATGGGTGAGGGTGAGCATTCTTTCGTATGTGTAAGGGTTGTTCGCATATGATGAGCAGTCTGTGAGCAGTCTATATCCTCTGTGTGTGTGTGTATGTGTGTGTGTGTATGTGTGTAAGTCAAGTTTTTGTTTCTTCCCTCAATTTCTAGGAACTCTTTCATATCAGAAAGCTCGGTCGGGGCGCCTGGGTGGCGCAGTCGGTTAAGCGTCCGACTTCAGCCAGGTCACGATCTCGCGGCCCGTGAGTTCGAGCCCCGCGTCATGCTCTGGGCTGATGGCTCAGAGCCTGGAGCCTGTTTCCGATTCTGTGTCTCCCTCTCTCTCTGCCCCTCGCCCGTTCATGCTGTGTCTCTCTCTGTCCCAAAAATAAATAAATGTTGAAAAAAAAAAAAAGAAAAAAAAAAAAAGAAAGCTCGGTCCTTCCTTCATCCCAGACTGACTGAAAATACTTCCTCCCAGTTTATTGACACTACTGTGTCTTTTGTTTATTGATGGCTATTGTTGTCTCCTGAATCTGTTATCTGCTTACAGGTGAATTAAAATCTCTCCCTGTGAATATTGCTGCTGGGTATTTAATGTCCTTCATGTTATTTCTAATGGTTTGGGGGCAGGATTCTCCTCTGTGTCACATATCAAGAGCTCAGGGTTTTTTTTGTGGGTTTTTTGTTGTTGTTGTTGTTGTTTTTGGATTTGCTTCCTTGTACTTTGCTTATCTCTTTACCTGAACTGAACCACTTTTACGGGGTGTGCCTTTTGTGCACAGCATAGAGTTGGATTTTGCTTTGTGATAAAATATGAAGATCTTTCTCTTTTAATAAGTGATTTAATCCTATTTTCATTTAATGATTAACAGATATGTTTGGTATTATCTCTGTCCCTTTACTTTATGTTGTACTCCAGTTTCTAGTGTATTTTTTAAAAGTCTTTCACTATGTGATTTGTTTTCTTTGCTTTTTGTATATAGAGTCTTTGTATTTAAGGTATATAGTCCCATTTTATTGGCCACTTTTATAAATATAACGTTACCTATACTTTTACTCCTTCATTTTTTAGGCGGCATAGATGACATTAGAATCTTCCCCCTCCCTCTTTTTTTTCTATAATCTGATTGTGGCAATCATTATGTATTTTTCAGTATTTACATTTGAGCAGTATGGTCTGCTTATGCAGACTCCCAGTGATCGTCCAGGGATTCCCTCTCCTTCCACTTCTGATCCCGCCTGGCCTGTGGTCCTGTGACCTCCCCATCCGTGTGCAAGGCATGCACATTCCTGTCCTCACCCTTTGTCACCGCGGCCACCTACAGAGCCAGCCTTGCGGCAATGCCTTGGGTGGACTGAAGTTCATCCTCTGAGAGTTCCTCAGAAAGTCTCATGGGACTCATGGTCTCTGAGTCTGTGTACTTCAAAAATGCCTGTCGCTTATGTCTTTGAAAGACAGCTTGGTTGGAGATAAAATCCTCGTGTCCTGGGCTGTTTTTGTTGTTCCTCTATTTTTAATCTCAGAGTTACTTCCACATTGTTTTCTGGGGTTGACCATTGCTGGAAAGAAATCAAAAGCCACACTGATCGTTTTACCAACCCGCCGCCCAAGGAATCTGACTTCATCCTTAAGGCCGGGTCACCTCGCTAGGATGTGTATGTTCCTTGAAGATTCTCATCAGTTTCTCAGACGTAGTGGATGCTTTTCTCACTTGGAATTGTGCATTCTTTTACGTTGGAAAATTTTTTTTTTATTATGTATTGAAATATATGTCTCATTTTACGGTTGCTGTTATTATTGTCATTATGAATAGGGAGAGTCTAACCGCTCAGATGTTGTTTTCTGTTGTAGTTTTTCATCTCTTATCTTCTCTCCGATCCTTCTAAACTTTTAATTTCCATTCTTTGTTCACTTTTCTCCTTCCTATCTCTGTTTCTCTACGTTTTTATTATCTCTTGTCCCTTGTTTGCCTTTCAAGTGATCTTCATTTCCGTATGATTCATTTATTTGTGTTTTTGTTTAGTCTTGCCATTACTTACAGTCTTGTGTTTCTCTTATGGGGTCTTTCTTCATAGAGGCTTTTCCCTTTGTTTAAGAATGAGAATGTTCCTTAGTTACTGGTATTAAATAATCTCTGATATATTTTCAGTGAAAAAAAAAAGCCAACAGGCGGAGCTCTATGTCACTGATTGTATAAAAAAGGGAAAAAAGAAAGAAGAAATGTAAATGTGTTTGTGTATGTATATAACATATTTCTGAAATAAGATTCAAGAGATGGTGACATTGTGGGCCTTTGGCAAAAGGGAGACTTTTTGTCATTGGTATGCCTCTTGTAACGTTTGTAGTTTGAACCATATGAATGTATGATCACTTCAGATGAAATGAACTTGATACAAATAAAAATAAAATTGAGGTCAACTGGAAATACATGTGTTTGTTTTTAAAGTGTTTTTTAAAAATTTTCAAAATGTTTTTATTTTTGAGAGTGACAGTAACAGAGTGCAGTCAGGGGAAGGGCACAGAGAGAGGGAGACAGAATTGTAAGCAGGCTCCAGGCTCCAAGCTGTCAGCACAGAGCCCCACACGGGGTTCGACCTCACAAACTGTGAGAACATGACATGCATGAGCTGAAGTCAGATGCTCAACCGACTGAGCCACCCAGGCGCCCCTGTATGTGTTAGTTTTTAAAATAAGGACTAAAGGGGCACCTGGGTGGCTTAGTCAGTTAACTGTCTGACTCTTGGTTTAGCTCAGGTCATGATCTCACGGCTCATGAGTTTGAGCCCTACGTTGGGCTCTGCGCTGACTGTTGTGGAGTCTGCTTGGGATTCTCTTCCTCTCTCACTGCCCCTCCCCTGGGCAACGTGCTGGGAAACTCATGCTTTCTCTCTCTCACTCAAAATAAATAAACAACAAAAAAAATTTTTTTAATAAAATAAGGACTAAAAATAACATTAGCAAGATGTCCCCTGCTCTGTCAGACATTCAAATGTTCCATCGAATTCTAGAACTAAGTGGGTTTAGGCCAACGTGAGAGCCACAGGTGAATGGGGTAGAATAGAAAAGGAAGACGTGTCCTTGCCCTGCACAGAGCTCAGCCCCAGATGGGCCCAGATCCCATTCTCTCATTCCTGCCTCATCCCCTGTCATCCACTTGGTTAATTTCTTCTTTCTCCTGGGTTAGTTCATCAGTGTACAAACATGATGAATTAGCCCCCATTAAAGACAAACAAAGCTCCTGACTCTAGGGATGTACTTCTCCAGGCACTTCTGCAGATGCCTGTTTTCACTATTTCTGGTGTCTTCACCCCTATTCTCTTCAACTGAGAACTCCTCCACAGCAACACCTCCTCCGTGCTGCCACTGACTCTTCTGCAGCAGCTTTGAAAGAGCTGACCTCTCCTCCTTCCTAAAACACTCTCCCTTCTGGGCCTCAGGGCACTACACCCGGCCTCCGGGACTGGCCTGTCCTCTGCCTTTCCCTTCCCTTCCCCACCCTCTGAGCTAACTTCTCATTTACGCTTTCTCCCCTGGAGGCCCTGCAGACTGCATGAATGCTAATGACCCTCCCAAACTTGTATTTCCAGCTGGAACTTTCCTCCTGAGGGAGGTCCTACACCCACTTAATGCCACCACTTGACAGGTAGAAAGAATTTCTTATTTAAAACAAACATATTTAAAACAAGGCTCTGGCTGTTCCTACCTGGAACTTTGCGCATCACCAGTTTTTACCACCTCAGTTACCATCTCTCTTCTCTTGTGGCCGGTGAATCACCAAGTCCTGTAAGCTTGAACGTGGCTACACGCCTTGAGTCTGATCCCTTCCGATCCTCCTGGGAACGGCCGCCTCCCTCTCTCTTGGATGACTCCTCACTGGCCTGTTTCAGTCCTCCACACACTGCTCCACAAGCAGTGGAAATCCGACCACCCTCCCCAGCTACAAATCTTCATTCCGTGGCCTGCACAGACCCCCATCTAAATCTCTGAACTTCTGCTCACTTATTTCTGTCCAGCTGCTTTGGCCTTTTTGCTCCCCCCACCCAAATACCAAGCCTATTCCTGCCCCAGTGCCTTTGCGTTTGCTGTGTTCTACCCCCAGACTTTCACAGGTTCTTTTCTGTACTACATGTGGGCACCCCTTGCATTATTCATGTTCCTTTTGCATCTTTCAGGTGTCTGCTCAATTATCATTCTTCACACAGGCCTGCTCTGACCACTTTTGCTGAGAAAGCTGTCCTGTCTTCTTCTCCATGCGGTTGCTCTACTGCATTATTTGGCATTGTTCCTCTTCTTCCTACTTATCACAATTTGTTGATGGCCTGTGCCTATTACTTGAACAGAAGCCAGAAAAGGCAGGGATCTCATCCATTTCATGCAGTGATGTATCACTTGTGCCTAAAACAGAGCCTAGAATATAGTATTTGCTCAATAAAGATTAGTTGAATGAATACGGGAAAGAATGAGTGAATGAACACTCAGATGTGAACTTGTTTATGTAAAAAATTAGTATATAATGAAAGTAGCAGTATAAAACAGTAGATAGAGCATTGCTATTTATTAATACCAGGATAATTAACTAACCATATGGGGAATAAATAAATCTCATGTCTTACCTGTGTGCATATAAATTATGTATGATTCTAGCAGAATTAAAGTTTTTAATTTATGTTTAAAATTCATGTTTTTATGTTTTATGCATCCTGGTATACATTTTCCTCTTTTTTAATTTATATTTTAAATATTTAAAGGTAAAAATCAAAACTATGCCCGTGCTTTAAGAATTTATATTTTATTACATGTGTATTTTAGGTGATTGTTTAGTCATGACCCTAAGGAAAAACCAATATGGGAACATGTTAATTTTAATAAGTAAGAACTTAAAGCTTCATCTTTTTTTTTTAAATTTATTTTAGTGTTCACCTATTTTTTTTGGGGGGGAGGGGCAGAGAGAGGGAGACACCAAATCCGAAGCAGGCTCCAGGCTCTGAGCTATCAGCACAGAGCCCAACATGGGGCTCCAACCCACGAACCAAGAGATCATGACCTGAGCTGAAGTCGGAAGCTTAACCAACCGAGCCATCCAGGCACTCCACGAGCTTAAAGCTTCTTAGTGTGAGAAATAAGCCCACTGACCCAATCAAGGGAGGGACAAGGAGACTCCGAACACAGTGGAGTGCCTTCATTAATGTTCTTGGAAGAGCAGGTGTCTGACCGACAGGCACTCTGGGGGCAGTAACAGCAGACAATTTATCTCCTAGCGTGCAAGTCCCTCCCCTGGTTCCTCATTGCCTGAGTGCTACAGAGGTTACAGCCTGGCCCAGATGTCGCCTATGCCCATGGAAGGCAAAAAGTAGTCTGACTGAAGGAGCGTACATTCCTCGAGGTGATGCAGAGACTTTCATTCCCTCCTCCCTTTATTCTATGGCACATGCTCATTGCAAAGCCTGAGAAAATAAGCCCACCAAATGGAGAGGGGAAGAACAAGGAAGTGAAGTGTCTAAAGGTTTGGGACTCCATTGTGTGTGTGTGTGTGTGGGGGGGGGGGGGCTTTGTACATATTTCCAGTAGGTTGTAAACCTACTGTTAACTGGACAGCACAGCTTTTATTTAGTATTTCTGAAAATGAATCATGTCTCTTCTCACACTTATGACAAAAAAAAGTTTAGAGACAATGTGTATAATGGGCTGGTAAAAAATATTTCAATATATGTTGCAAAGACCTAATAACCTTAGTATATAAAGAGAGCTTATAAATCAATAAGAAAGATGAATACCCAGTAGGTAAAATGAATACCCATGAACAGGTACTGCACTACAGAATTAAAGACAAACATTAACATTTTTTACTTATAGTTAAAGAATGATACTTAAAACAATGTGATTCTATTTCTCTCTTATTGTATAGCAAAGATTTTTTTTTTAAATACTAAAATGATTCCTTGTATTGGCAGGGGGAAATGAATTCCTGTATACTACAAATTTAAATTAGCGCAATTTTTCTGGATAGTAACTGGCACTACTACAGCTCTTTTAAAAACGTGAACTAATCAAACCCAAATTTATACGTCTTAAAATTGTTATTTTTAAAATTGGAATATAACATACATATCTAAAAATAGGGGGTTGTAGGATTTTAATATACCCATGCAAAAGAATAGAATCAAGTCATTATGAATACTGATATAGAGGTAAAATACTTACAGGGAAAAATCTAACAGTTAATTAAAAAGTATGCAGATTGAAAATAGTAAGTTCAACTTTTGTTAATAAGGATGTGTTTATTACATGAGATCAAAATGTAAAAATTAGACATGTTACTTGTTACAGTAAAAATATGTTATCAACAAATGGGAAGTACTAAAAATTAATATTAAAAAGGTAAAGTAAATATGAAAAGCAAGCGGAAATTGAAAAGATGAATAAAAATATGAAAACTTACCACAAGTACATAAAACATAAAAACATCAGTTGGCAATTGGAAACATTTGCTTTAATTTATTTTAAGGTTTATTTATTTTGAGTGGGAGAGAGAGAGAGAGAGAGAGAGAGAGAGAGAGAGAAGGGCAGAGAGGGAGAGACAATCCCAAGCAGGCTCCACACTGTCAGCACAGAGCTTAATACGGGGCTCAAATGAATCCCAGGATCATGACTGAACTGAAATGGAGAGTCAGACGCTTAACCGACTGAACTATCCAGGCGCCCCAACATTTGCTTTATCTTTTATCTACACAAGTTATACATGAATGAGCTCTTGTTGGAAATAGTCAGGAAGTATTGATGAAACATGGTCCCCTTGGTCATTCTGTCTCCCAGAGGTAACATCTATTATACTTGATGCATAGTCCTCTAGGCTTTTTCTCGTATGTATTAAATATATTATTTTGTTTAACTTTTTAACTTAACCGTATGTCTTAGAGTCTTTGCCTGTCAGTGCATGTAGATTTAACCCATTTTTTTCAATGCTACGTACTATTTCAGAGTATATACACAGGCTTGTGACTGAGCTCTTTTCCCTTTACTTGTCTATTTATTCACCCAACGACAATGTATATGCCTTGCAGAGTTCCATTCTGGGGCTAGAGTTGGAGGAGCCCAGAGTCCTTGTTCAAGTCCATCATCTTTAAAAAAAAAAAAATTGAAGTTTCTGCCCTCCCCACCCCCAAACCAATGCTGTGGGCTCACCTCCACTTTCTGTGTCGCTGAGTGGGGTGTGCGTTCGCAGAGGGAGTGGGGGACGGGGGGAAGGAAGGCATGAGGTGTCTCAGTAAGAGTGGTGGCCCCAGCAGCTTTGGAATGCTGACAGTCATTTGCCTCACCCTTTGAGAGCCTGACATATGGCAGAAAATATTGCTTTAAAGATTCACCTGCAGGAAATACTGCTTTAAAGATAATACCTGCATGATGTCTGAAGGCTGGTGCAAAACCGGATGCTATCAGAAATTTAAGTCTATGGTTTTCTTATTTGTTCGGATGAGTAGGGACTCAGCTCAGTTTTAAATAACTTGACTCTCCTTTCCATTGCTTAAGTTTATTTAATAAAAGTTGGTTCCACCCGGTAGTGGCGGGATTAAAATGCAAAGTCATGCGTGCTTAGAGTCAATTTATATCTGTGTGGAAAGTTATTATTATTTTTGCCTAAACAGGCTATATATCATGCTGGGCACTCCTACTGCCAAGAATCTGAGATCATTTTATTTGAGATGTGGTTCACCTTGGTTGGTCTCAGAAGCTCTGCAGGGCATTGGGGTGGGGTGGGGGGGAGATGTGCCCGTCCATGTTTTTGTGTGCATCTATTGTGAAAAACTTAGACATTGGAATAAAAACAAAACTTTATCTCAGATGAGAGGGAATAAGGTTCTTATTACTGTTACCCGGACCCCTTTGTCATTTCCACAATTAGAACTTATTTTAGAGACTTGCGTTTGGGTGCGCAGGAGTTGGCATAGGTAATTAACAATCCCCGCTTTCCCAAAGTCCAACAGAATGGCAGAAAAGTCACTTTAGTGCAAAGGCATAAACAATAAACACGGAAACAAAAAGGATAGGAGGAGGGACTGTGTCAGGTGAGGGATCAATTGGGAGCATTTTTACAAGTGGGAAAATGGAAGTGAAATGGTAACTAGTTGAATTAGGAGAAGGGGCAGAATCTGGAATCTTAGAATTTCTAGCAGGGGACGTCAAGAAGCAGCCAGCCAGTGGAAGCAGCAGGTGTGGCCAAGACCGGTCCGGGCTGAGAGAGGAGGAATAGTTGACCCTAGGAACAGTCACCCTTCTGGTTTCTTCTCTTGCTGCAGACTCTCCAGGAGACACAGCCCAGCAGGAGGTGGGGACGTGGAAACATGACAGATGCAGACACATAGCTTATGACAGAAATACGAATAAATTAGATTATATTACAAACCAATGTAATTTTGTTCACAAGATAACTTACTTTGGATCAAGGAATTACTTTATGCATATGATTGATGTTGTGTGTGTGTGTGTGTGTGTGTTGCATGTGTGGTGTGGTGTGTGGTTTATGTGAGTGTATGTGTTGTGCATGTTGTATGTTGCGTGTGTTGTGTCTATTGCGTGTACTTGTGTGTGTGTTATGTTTGGTGTTTGTTGTGTATTGTGGGGGGGTATGTTGTGTGTGTGTTGTGCGTGGTGTGTGTGGTGTGTGGGGTGAGTGTGTTGTGTGTATTGCGTGTGGGGCGTGTGGTGTGGATGGCTTGTGCGTTGTGTATGTGGTATGTGTATATTGTGCGTGGGGTGAGTGTTGTATATACTGTGTGTGTGGTGTGTGGTATATGTATGTTGTATGTGTTGTGTGTGTTGTGTAGATTGTGTGTAGTGTGTGTTGTGCATGTTGTGTGTAGTGTATGTGTGTTGTGTATATTGTGTGGGGTGAGTGTGTGTATGTATGGTGTGTGTGTTGTGTGTGTTGTGTGTAGTAGTGTGTGTTGTGTGTGTGTTGTGCATGTTGTGTGTGGTGTGTATGTGGTGTGTGTACTGTGTGGGGTGAGTGTGTGATATGTATGGTGTGTGTGTTGCTTATGGCGTGTGTGGCATGTGTTGTGTGCGTGTTGGGGGCGGGGGATGTAGCATCTAAACGTTGCCACCCTTAACCCCTCACAGCTCTTCTCCAAGACCATTCTTTCCTCTCTTCTAAATTTTGAGGAGGGTACCTTTTGGGAGGAGCACTGGGTGTTGTATGGAAACCAATTTGACAATAAATTTCATATTAAAAAAAAATAAACAAATAAGCACAAGATCCACGTTTCCGCTCTTTCTTCCTCTAACTTCCCTGCTGTGGAAGTCAGGCTCACGCCTGCCGTCTCTGCGACGCCCATCCACCTTGACCTTATCAGTCCTTTGTCTTCTGCCCCTGTGGCCCGAACTGCCCTGGCATTTAGAGTGGGTGGTCTCGGATTGTTGTTTTACTCTCAGTTGTTTTCTGTTCAACTAGCACTTGTGTCCTACCATAAAAGTTTTGTTTTATTTTCTCTCACTTCCATGTTAAAAGGTGAGGCATATGTACTTTACCTCATTCTGTAGCAGCATGACTGTAGAACAGGAGGGCGGCCGTAGTTTTTAGCAGGCAGAGGCTGACCCAGATCATAGATTGCAGTTTGCTTTCGTGGACTCAGAGTGTAGCCCTGCATATGCGTGTGTTGATCAAGATCTCACTTGCTGGAGTTCGTATGCTTTTTTAGTAAAGTCCTCAACAGATCAGTTCTTTTTCTGCAGTGGTTTTATTTTTATTTATTTATTTATTTATTTATTTATTTATTTATTTTACATTTATTTTTTATTTTTGAGAAACAGAGTGAGACAAAGCGTGAGCGGGGGAGGGGCAGAGAGAGGACACATAGAATCTGAAGCAGGCTCCAGGCTCTGAGCAAGCGGTCAGCACAGAGCCTGATGCGGGGCTCGAACCCACAAACTGTGAGATCATGACCTGAGCCGAAGTCGGACTCTCAACCGACTGAGCCACCCAGGTGCCCCTGCAGTCGTTTTATTTTAACATAATTTTAGATGTACCTAAAAGTTGCGCAGAGTACTGAAGTATCTTTTTAGATAATACATAAATATATGTGTTTTTGATTTAAAGTCAATACATTTAAAGTCAATGAATTTTACATCTGATTCCTTCCACTGCCAATCACCTTAGTTCCTCCCAAGTCAGAATCAAAATCTTCGAAACAGCCCTTTACAAAAGAATTTTTGTTCAGCCCACAGTTGTCACTATCAGTCCATAATTCTTTTGAATTCCACTTGAATACGGGCATACTTCAGAAATTCCCCACCTGTAGTCTTCGGGACTACACTTTCTTACTTTAGGACCACGTGTAGGGTCAGAGTAGATGGATGTGCCTGGTGCTCAACTTCAGACACCCTCTTAACATGAATGAGTTCAGATCATACTCACCCCTGAGCGATCATGCCCTAGAACTGTACAGATTGTTGGGGTATGTCAGTACCTGAGATTTACACAATGTGACTGTTAGGTGTTTCACATAGTTTTTTAGCAGATCTGTGTCCTGCAGTTCTTTCGCTTGGATCCAACACACAGTCCTGTGAGTAAAGGAAACCACACAAATACTCTACGAGGTGTTTCCTCTACGAGGAAAAGCTCCATCGGGATAGATCTCAACAATACATAAATATATTTTTAACTAAAATGGAACAAAATTGTTTTGCAACTTTCCTTCCTTTATTCTAAAATATATGTGGATATTGTTACGTCAGGAAATACATACCTACATGATAATTCTTTTTTTTTATTTTTTAAACATTTTTATTCATTTTTGAGAGACAGAGAGAGACGGGTTGTGAGCAGGGGAGGGGCAGAGAGAGAGAGAGACACAGAATCCGAAGCAGGCTCCAGGCTCCGAGCTGTCAGCACAGAGCCAGATGCGGGGCTCGAACTCACAAACCGTGAGATCATGACCTGAGCCAAAGTTGGACTCTCAATCGACTGAGCCAACCAGGTGCCCCTCTATGATAATTCTTAATGTCTGCAGAGAAATTACAAATGGACCATAATTTGTATAACAGATTCCTTATTTAAGCTGTGTAGACATGTATGCTATTTATAACTTTTTTCCTATTTAACGAAACGTAGTGATGCTAATGTCGTTAAATAATTTGTATATTTCCCTGTGCATTTTCTTGGTGACGATTTCTAGGAGTTACCGAGTTGAGGGGTAAAGCATTTTTAAAGACTTCCCACGCCCTTGCCAGGTCACCCCGCAAAGCTTTTGTCTTCACACCAGCTGCACATGAAAGTGTTTGTTTCATTTGACTCCTGACCACATTGGACATTATCTTTTTCATGTTTTCACACTGGTTGCCAAAAACTGTGTTTTTCCTTTTCCACTGATTTGTATATATTTGGTGACTAGTGAGAGTGAACACTTTTTGTTTTGTTTTGTTTTGTTTTGTTTTGTTTTTGTAAATGTTCAGTAACTTCCTATCAGATGTTAAGTAAATGAAACCCTCAAACCTTGGTGAGTGACAGAATGCTAGGTGTAGAAAGTGTCACAGAATGACCTGCAGGGCAGTGGGAAGCCTGGGGCTCTGGCAAATGGGATCTCAAGAAGCAAGAGTAGAAAAATGCATGAGCAGACTTTGGGAAACATTAAAAATGAAGAGCCTCCTTCCGGGCCAGCCTGAGCTTGAGGTGCTCAGAGGACACGTGGATGGAGATTTCCGGGGGCAGTTTGATATGCCCTCTGACCCTGGTTGACCAGCTCTCCAGCAATTCTGCCCCTTCACCTGTCTGACATTATGTGTCATCTGGGAAAATTATATACTGGATGGGAGGGTTTCAGTGAAAATTCATGACCACAAGCCCCATCTGGGCGACTCCGTACTCATGGTTCCACTACACTCTCTGAAATGGTTCCCACTTTTTCAACTCTTCTTGAAATTCATTAAAAAATTTGTGCGTGTGTGTTTATTTTGAGAGAGAGAGAGAGAGAGAGAGAGAGAGAGAGAGAGAGAGAGACAGAGCACAAGCAGAGAAGGGGCAGAGAGAGAAGGAGAGGGAGAACCCCAAGCACTGCCAGTGCAGAGCCTGATGTGGGGCTCCATCCTGCAGACTGCGAGATCCTGACCTGTGCCGAAATCAAGAGCTCAACCAACTGCGCCACCCAGGTGCCCCTCGAAATTCTTAGATCTCTTCCTCTCCACGTCCCTCTCTTTTCGCTGTCAACCTTGACTTCCAAGCAACTAGATGGGCAAACCCTCATCTCTCCTTCTCCCGAGTCCCACACCCGTCTGGCCCTATAGCCTGTTGTAGGAGTGAGACATCACTGCTCTTCCTCAAGGGCAAGCTGCTTCCTTTCCATCTGCACTATCTGCCTGCTCCTGCCTGCTGCAGGGGGCTGCTTCTGAAGTTAGTCTCTCCCTCTGCTTTGCATCATCTATTTCTTCTACTTTATGGCCTCATTCCCAAGGGCACCCAAACAGGCTGTTTTGTTTCCCACCTTTAAAAGGACCTTTTAGGCTAGTAAGCAGGTGGAAGAGATTTGTCATCAAAAAATTAAAAATAGAGCTACCCTAGGACCCAGGATTTGCACTGCTGGGTATTCATCCAAAAGATATAAAAATGCTGATTCTAAGGGGCACGGGCACCCCAATGTTTATAGCAGCCCTATCAACAATAGCCAAATTATGGAAAGAGCCCAAATGTCCATTGACTGACGAATGGATAAAGAAGATGTGGATACTACTCGATGATGAAAAAGAATGAAATCTTGCCATTTGCAACAACGTGGATGAAATGGAGGGTATTATGCTAAGTGAAATAAGTCAGCCAGAGAAAGAGGAATATCATATGATTTCACTCATTTGTGGAACTGAAGAAACAAAACGGATGACCATAGGGGAAGGGAAGGAAAAATATGGTAAAAACAGAGAAGGAGGCAAACCATAAGATACTCTTAAATACGGAGAACAAACTGAGGGCTGCTGGACGGCAGGTGGGTGGGTGGATCAGATGGGTGATGGGCATTAAGGAGGGCACTTGTTGGGATGAGCACTGGGGGTTATATGGAAGTGGTGAATCCCTGGGTTCTACTCCTGAAATCATTATTATGCTATATGTTAACTAACTTGGATTTAAATAAAAATTTTAAAACGTTGTATAAAAAAATACTCTTGTAGCTACAATACCATTTCTGTGCTGTTTCCAGGCAAAGCTTCCTGAAACATGTCCACATGTGTTACTGTAGTCTTCTCCATCGCTTTTTAAAATGTGAGGTATAATGTAAAAAAATAAAGAAATAAAATGTGAGCTATAATGTAAAATATAACAGGCATGTAAGAGTACATAAAACACAACTGTATTTGTTTATATATAAATGTATGTGCTAGTTATATAAATATGTGTTTAGAGATTGATGTCTAGACTACAACATCACCTGCACCTTAGAAACCCCCTTAGAAATTCCTGAGTCGCACATCCTTGCCCCCATGGAAATAACCACTTTTTTAAGCCTTGGGCTAATCATCTCTTTCTTTATGGTTTTCCCAGCTTTGTATGTCTCCCTAAACTACATTATGTATTTTCTAGTTTGTCTGTTATATGGGACATATCATTGTATGCATCCTAAACTGGTTTGTTTTTTGTTTTGGGGCCTTTTCTTTTGGTTTGGTTTTGTTTTTGCTCAACATTATTGAATTTCTATTGTGTTGATGTGGGTATCTGAATTATGTTCAAAGTAGAGTATGACATTACATGGATATATCCAGACTATGTATCTTTTGTACACTTGAAGGACATTGATGTTGTTTCCAGTCTTTCTCTCTTTTGTTAACACGAAACATGCTGCTGTGAATAGTGTTGTAGGCAACTTACTACAAGAGATTATCTAGGGATTTAAGTGGTGGGTAGTAAGTTTGTACATTCTCAGGCTAACTGGATATGGCCAATTTTTCTTGAAGGTCGTTATACAAAGTACGTTGCCCAAAGCATTCTCTGAGTGTTTCCACTGCTCCATACTCTTGGCAACCTTAGCATCAGCAGGCTTCTTAATTTTCCAGCTGTTCAATATGAAATGCTGATTCACTATGGTTCTAATGTGTATTTCCCATATTGCTAATAAGGTTAATCGTCTTTCTAAAAAATGTTTATTTATTGAGAGAGAGAGAGAGAGAGAGAGAGAGAGAATGAGTGTGCTCAGAGGAGGGGCAGAGACAGAAAGGGAGGGAACCCCAAGCAGGGTCCACACTCAGCAACAAGCCCAAGCCCGAGGTGTGGGCACTTGATCTCACACCCCTGAGATCATGACTTGAACCCAAATCCAGAGTCAGATGCTTAACTGCAGGTGCCCCAAGGTTAATTATCTTTTCAAATGTTTACTGACCATCTAAGTTTGTTCTTTTGTAAAATTCCTTGTTTGCATCTTCTTGGTTGTTTGTCTTTTCTTATTGAATAATGCGAGTTCTTTTTGTCCAATAGTATCCATAATATTATATATATTGTATATATACCCTGAGCCACTTTATGTCTTATATTTTTACATTCTTTGTGGCATCTTTTTATGAGCAAGTTGTCATTGATTTAAATATAGTCCAATTTATCAATCTTATATTTTATGATAAATGCTTTTTGTGTCTTGTTTAAAAATGTTTTTTTTTTTACATTTGTTTATATTTGAGAAGGAGAGAGAGAGACAGAGCATGAGCGAGGGAGGGGCATAGAGAGAGGGAGACGCAGAATCCGAAGTGGGCTCCAGGCTCTGAGCTGTCAGCACAGAGCCCTACGTGGGGCTCCAACCCATGAACCGTGAGATCATGACCTGGGCCGAAGTCACACGCTCAACCGACTGAACCACCCAGACACCCCTCGTGTCTTGTTTAAGAAAAAAAAAAATCGTTGCTTACCTCAGGGTCATAAATACCTTCCATATTTCTCTTAGTGTTTCAAAATTGTGCCTTTTACAACTAAGCTGAGATTTCTCAAATACAAAGGAGGCGAATGGTCCAGTTGCAATGCAAAGATTGGGCTTTTACAAGTTCCGTGCTGAAATGGTCAAGGTCTACAATTAATCAGTAACTTGATTGTACAGCTAGAAAGTGCAAGGACTCAGAAGACTGCATCTCTTCCCCACTGCACCGTGACTGTCGTCTTACGGTACCAGTTCTTCTAATCGCTTATTTACTACCATTTTGCTCTTCATTTCTTCTTTCCTCTCAAATGTTCCATCTGGATCGCTTTTTTCTGCCTTTATGCATTTCTGGAGGAGTGGACCGTCAGTGGCAACTTCTCGGTCCTTGAAAATATTTCTACTTTGCCCTTGTTCTTAAAAGGTATTTTCGCTGGTCTACAATTTTACGGCGACGGTCGGTTTGTGACGGTACCATTCTATTGTCCTCTGGCCTCCATGGTTCCTGTTGAGAAACCATCTGAAACCCTAACTTTAGGGTTTTGCATCTTTTATTAAGGACAATCTGTTTTCTTCCAGTGCCTCTCTTTTTAACCTGTTTTTCTCTCTGTCATTGATGCCCTTTAGTTTTTCTACAATATGGCCAGGTATAGATGTCTTTTTCTTTATGGGGTTTATATGTACTAAATATTCCTCTGTGTGTGTGCGTGTGTGTGTGTGTGTGTGTGTGTGTATTAGTATATATTTGTATATATATTTAATATATGTTAGTATGTATATTAATATATATATATTTCTCTTTCCTTACTTCTCTTTCATATTTTACAGGAAATGGTAACAGGCATAGATGGAGCAAAGTGGCAAGGTATAAGAGTGTTTCGGAGCGAAGAGTATGTGGTTACTCCAGCAAAGCCGAGAGGAGGCTTGCGTGGCCCATGCTCACAGAGTGAAGGGGCAGGTGCGAGATGAAGCAGAGACATGGGCGGCTACAGGTTGTTCAGGGTCTGTAGCCAAAAAGCAGTGGGAACCACTGGAGGGTTTACAGCGATGGTGAGAGGATCAGATCTGTGTATGGAGAAACTCTTTTGGCTTTTGGAAGAGAGAATAGAGTGGAAGGAGCCCAGATGAGAGGTCAGGAGACTAATTAAGAGGCTACTGTAGTGTCCAGGCAAGGAACGCCAGCTTGTCCTAGGGTGCTGGGAGTCGAGATGAAGAGAACGAAGTAGAACCAGAGATATCTAGGAGACAAAAATCAACACAGGTCTGCGTTTTGGAAGTTCTGGCCAGAGGATGAGGACGAAACAGAAATCAAGCTCATGCTATGACACAGAAAGAATATGAGAAGTCATTATTTTCAGACCGTATCCCTAGGGAATCTCAAATCAACTAAAAATCTATTTGCCTTAGGGAGGTTATTTATGAGACCGAATTTTCCCTGTGTACCTCACTCTCTGGGCGGCTGTCTCCCCTCTGTTCTCTCCTCGGACCTTTTGTCTCTTGCCCAGACTCTTGTCAACCTCACTATCCACTCATGACCGTGCTAAAAGCAGCCAGGAGGGGAAATGCACATGCCGCCCTCACCACACCTGCTCACTCCCTCATGGTCCATCTTTCCCCCTGTTTCTGCAGATGAACTGTCCACACCAGGACCACGCCCTCCAGCTGTGCCCTGGCTTCTATTCCCTTTGCCCCCTCAAATCCCTTTCTCTCCGCATCATCATTTTCCCACCCTATCAGAACATCCCATCAGTATAAAAATACGATGTGATTTTTCTCATTTAAAACAGACCCTCGGAGCCCACGTGCCTACCCAGCCACAACTCCACTTCTCTTCTGTTTGCAGTTGTACTTCTCAAGAGAGTTGTCCATGGCCACTGCCTATGGTTTTTCCCTTCCCGTTCTCCCTTGAATACACTTACTAGGCCTCTGCTCCCTACTCCAACCACCACTGGACCTGCCGTCATTAAGGTCAAAAGTGGTAGTCATGTTGCTAAATCCGTGTGGACCGTGGCCAGTGACTGAATGAGTGGCCCGGGGGTATAAATGGCTGTCCCTGCCTCAAAGTAGGACGAACTCTGTGTGCAAGCTCCACTTCCAAGCCTCCGGGTGGGACCATACTAGAGCCCATCTCTAGGAAACCACATTGGCGCTTGACCTTCCTCCTGCTCTGTCCCACTTCCGTGCTCCCCTTGTCTCAGGATCACTACGTACACCTCTTGAACCCGGATCCTCCCTCAGGTTCTGCTTCCAGCAGCCCAGTGCAAGACAGTTCCTCTGTGCCTCGTCCCCGGATGTCCAGGGAAGGCTTTCCACATCTGTGTCAAATATTAAATGCTCCTACAATCGTAATTAACCTCGGCCAAGATGCTGGTCTATCTCGTGTCTGAAATTTTTAGTTAAGTTCTGCCTAAGTCCTTCTGTCTCCCTGACCTAGTTTTACTCAGATGAGGATATCTTACTATTAAAATTTTAAGTAGCCTCCAGCACTGTTCCCCGTAATTAACACAGATCTGGCACATGGAAGGCATTCAATACATATTTTGAATGAAGGGATTATTTCACTCAACCCTCTGATGGGCTGTACCCATTTGCCTCACAGTGCCCTTATTTTGGTTCGTCTTCTACTTCCTAAGATCTATAGCCTTGAATAGATGCTGGTTTCTGCTTCTTCAGAAGTGGGGCAGAAACCAAAAAGACAAATCTTCTCTTGTTCTGAAAGATAAGCTCCTTGAGAATACGGAAGGGGTTTAGCACAGATGTCTTCTTACAAGGCTTTCGTGGTTGGGAGGAGACTTAATGGCCCTTGATGCCAGCCACTTCTTGTTCTAATCTTTCCATCACGTGATGCGGCCACACAGGCGTGGACCCGACGCGGGCATGCAGTGAGATAATAAATATTAGTGTTCCAAGCCACCAAATTTTGAGGTCATGCCTTAGCATGGATATTAACAGTCTTACAGTGACCTAGTAAGACGCTTGCGTCTGCTCTCAGGGAAGCCTTTGGATTTCAGAGATGTAAGATCAGAAGTCATTCTGAACAGAAAGTTCAGGAATGGGAAAGAGCAGAGATCCAAGGGGACACTGATTAAAGACCAAAGTCAGATTGGAAACTAGTTTTAGGCAAACAAGAGCTACTCCAATGTTGATAAAAAAAAAAAAAAAATCAGCCCTGGGGCGCCTGGGTGGTTCAGTCGGTTGAGCATCAGACTTCGGCTCAGGTCATGATCTTGAGGTTCGAGCCCCACGTCGGGCTCTGTGCTGACAGCTCGGAGCCTGGTGCCTGCTTCCCATTCTGTGTCTCCCTCTCTCTCTGCCCCTCCCCCTCTCATGTTCTGTCTCTCTCTCTTTCCGTCAAAAATAAACATTAAAAAAAAATCAGCCCTTTCATAGTCAAGCGACCTTCATACCACATATTCTAAGTTAAAAAACTAACAATGAGATCCTTGTGTTTTGCTTCCCTAGATAAGCACTGTTGTGATTTGTTTGTAGAACCTAAATGGTTTTCTGAACAGACACTGTAACCTTTCAAAAATGCGTATTTCTAATACTCTATAAAATGCCTTTCCCCCCCCTTAAGCGTGTACTAACTTTTGACTACAGCTGCATTTTCTCCTATCTTCTAGGGTCAGGATGTCCCATCTTTCCTGTTTGTGTGAAACCCCTCCTTTTTCTGATGACGGGTGGGTGGGGGAGAAGTCTTGGAGGGGTGTCGTAGTCTGTGGTCTTTTTTCCCAAAGGGTATAAAATAAGACGATGAGGGAAATACCCTTAATTGAAATGGATACGTTGATAACATGTCAAGGCACGTTAGAGACGGACACTCTTGAAGTGAAAAAATGAGGAAGTGTGTAATCTTACAAGTAAGCTCAGCTTTATTATTTGTAAGTATAGGGACAAAATAATTTCTTTATATATGGGTCAGGGGTGGTAACAGTATCACAGAAAAACAAATCTCCTTTTTGCAGCCCATCTCGTAGAGCATGACTTCGGGCTGAATTCTGGATGAGATGTTTGGAAATTGTGCAGGACTCAGACCTATCTTCCGTTTGCAAACTGGGTATCCGGCATCCCTGCCTCCTGTCTACTAAATGCCAGTAGCTCCCCTTTAATAGTTGTAGAAATCAGAAAATACTCCCACAAATATTCCACTCTGGAAATCACTGCTCTGTTACTGTCTCTGAAATTCATCGTCAAGCCCTGCCATGCGTTACATATGATGAGTCCTTGAGCAAGACTCCCCCCTCAGCTCAGGAAAGGAGAAGACTTACCGAAGTCAATCAGTGCATTGTATTCTCTGATGACAATGGTTGCTTTAGGGTACCTGAGTCACTTGGAGCCTATGACGCCTAAGGGAGTTTTAGCTTATCGTCTTCAGAAGGAGACTCTGGTCTTCCCGGGCCACTTGAATGAGAGGTTGTAGGCTGTGGGGCTGCCAGAGTCATTTTGCACCTTTTGGAGCCCAGTAAAAATCAACCCAGGGGAATGCACAGTGATTCTGGGCTACCTATAGATGGTTCTTTCCATGCAATGACTCCTGCTAGCCTGGAGGAGGAGGACACTATATTTCTACTTTACGGTTGGGTTGGAGGGTGCCTCACAGCACGGTCCAGGAAGAAGTTGTATATGCAGTCTGTGGTCCCAGTACTTTCATAGACTATTTTTATTGTGCTGCCTTTATCCCTGAGCCAGTTATGTGTCCCCAAGGCTACATCCTGTACCCTTATGGGAGGGAAGGAAAGGCAGGGTGAACACACAGGTGCACAAAAACACTTTCCCAGTCCTAATTATCTTGTTGGTTGTCTGTCTCCCCCCACTAGAATCTAATGTCCATAAGGGACAAGAATTTTCACCTGTTTTGCTCACCGCTGTATTCCCTGTGCCTAGCACAGTGCCACAGAGCGAGGAGGGAAAGGTAAGTCTTGGTTTCCTGCTTTTCTGTATTTGCCACCTAAATGGTATTGATATTTACTCATATTCACTCCCTTTCTGTTTTTTAATTTTTTATCGTAGCATATTTCAAGTATCTATAATGCAGAGGAAATATAAATCCTGTAATTCCTGTTTACCTGTCTCCACTCTCCCTTTCTGCCCCTCTCACTAGGTTATGTTAAGTAAAATCCCAGACACTTGCACACACTCCTTGTAGCAACTTCTCTTGTTTCTGGGATACTACTTGTTTTATTTTCTCTTTTCTTTCTAGCCACCCCTTCTTAGTCTCTGATCTTATGGGGAGCTCTGTCCTTGGATGGCTTGCTGGAGTTGTCTCACCTTGGGGCAGGGACGTGGGTCTTGATTATTTCTCTGCACTCCTGGACGTCATGGAGTCAGGGCTGTTCTGGGGGCGGGGGTCCGGGGAAACATGCACTTGGGCGACGCCGTCTTCAGCGGACGTAGGGTGACTATATGGCTCACAGCGCCCATGACAGTCTACTCCTCGTGCTAGTATATGCATTACCTTCAGGGACTAGTTCTGGGCACAGCCTCCTCAAGACTTTGCCTGGCCCCTTTTCTTAGAAGTCGTAAGAGGGAGGTTGGTAGGACGTGTCTTTGTCCATTCAGACTGCTACAGCCCAATCCCATAGACTGGGGGCCTAATGCACAGCAGAATTCTATTTCTCACAGTTCTGGAGGCTGGGAGTCCGAGACCAAGGCTCCAGCGGATGTCTGGTTCAGGGACGTGGCTGTCTTCTCGCTGTGCCCCCGTGGTGGGAGGGGCGAGGGAGCTCGGTGAGGTCTCTCTTAGAAGGCACTAATCCTATTCAGCAAGGTGCCACCCTCGCAACCCAATCACCCCTCAAAGGCCTCACGTCCTAACACCATCACACTGAAGGGTAGGTTTCAACATGTGAATTTGGGGGACACAGACTTTCAGTCCGCAGCGGGATCACACACAGACTCTGCAGCAGATCTCGAAATTGCGAGTGCCAGTCATTGTCTCCTCCTCTGTTACCGGTTCCGGCTGGGCTCCCCGTCAACCCGCACCTCTGCCCGGACAGGTAGCTTGCCTGGTGAAATGACCTGCATTTCCAAGAGGGTCACGGCCTTGCTCACGGCCCCCTTCTTAGGCTGTGGTTTAGTATACTAAAGGTATACTTACCTTTAATACCTTTAGTATATTGGTCATGAGAGCACTGAGAGCCACCCAGTGGATTACGCGGGCACCAAATTTATTCTTCGTAGCGCCCCCCTGTGTCAAAGCAGGGCACTGCCTCTTTATGATCAGGGGCAAGGCTCAATCCCTGTGCCAGGATGATCGCACATCCTCAGTCTTCTTGCCTGACGGATTTAGGGCATGATGAGATTAAAGTGCCCAGGCGTGGGGCACCTGGGTGGCTCAGTTTGGCGTCTGGTTTTTGGTTTTGGCTCAGGTCATGATCTCGAGGTTCGTGAGTTAGAGCTCTGCAACGGGTTCTGCACTGGCGGTGCAGAGCCTGCTTGGGATTCTCTCTCTCTCTCTCTCTCTCTCTCTCTCTCTCTCTCAAAATAAATAAATGAACTTTAAAAATAAATGAATAAAAGCATGTAAAGTGCCCAGACGCTTCTGTTCTTGAATATCCCACTTTTCCGGTACATGCTTTCTGTAGAGCTCCTTGGCAAAGGATGATGGGAATCATTACTGTATTTACTTGCCATGGGGACTCCTGAGGACCTGACCTCCCATTAATTAGCGGGTTCTGGGTCAGAAGACTGGCTCAGGGATTGAGATATATTTCATCACTTCTTCCACCCCCAGTGCCAACAGTTCTGGCATTTCAGCCTTACTTAGTGTGGACCATAATTTTCTCCAAAGCTCCAGGAGTCATCCCATCAGCATGACGCAGCCATTTCCTGGGGTCCTTGCCAGGGTGGCCAGCCACATGTTGCAGTACACAGCTCCTGTATAAACCAACTCTCCCCATCCAACCTCTTCTCCCGCCCCTTTTGATGCATCACCCTCAAGATCCAGCCCCGTAAACAGTCTCCAGCTTGGCTGGTCCACGTGGGCTGGACCCTTGGGGCTTAGTCCCTCTCCTCCCCCAGTGTGTCCTACCCTGTGTTGTCTGCCCCCAGCTCCAGGTATCGGTCCCGTGGGAGGGGGGAGTGGGGGTAGATCCTGTGTTGTCTTGCAGTGTGGAGACCTCTCTGCCTCATGTTCCAACAAGGGATGAGTGCAGCCTCAACAGGGAGGACGGGGAGGACGGAGCCATCTGGATCCCACCCCCCCCCACCACCCCCACCCTGCCTCCCGCACGGCTCTGCATGGGGTTTCCAGGTTTAGCCATCAGCATTAACTCTGATGTCCCCATTCAAATCGAAGGGTCCCACTCATCCCAGCAAGGCCCATGGCACTGATTAGCAGATCCACCAGGACTGAGCATTCAGATTATTTGGAGCATTGCTGTCCTCATAATCAGGTCCTGCTCCGGCTATAGGAGATAAGGATCTCTTCAGATTCTACCCTCAAGGCTCTCTAACTTTCACGCCTTGCTTCCTGTGGTGATTCACAGCCTCCCGGGCCTCACAGGGGTGTTCTCTAGCAGGTCAGTGACTCAGCAAAAGCCACTGGTTACATTGTTCTCCTGAGTCTTTCAAAAGCCTGAGTGTTACACCTGCCAGTGCATGCTGCCCGCCTCGCATCCACCCCAGTTCATCACCAGTCAACACCAGTGACCATCGTGCTCCTCCAGAGAGCCAGCCAGTGTCCAGGCTTCACTGCCCACCACGGCTGGGTCTTCATTTCCAGTCCGCAGGTGGATGATCCAGCTCTCCAGTTCGATTTTAGAGTCTACACTGGGGCCACCAGCCTCTCTTCCTGAACTCCTCTTGGTCCCAAGCCCTACATCCATACTGTGCCTTAACTGCCTGCCCAGCCCCGCATGCTACAGACTCGGGCTTCTGTCCTCCCGTCTCCCTGCTCTGTTATGACAGCCCGTCTGGGAGTGCACATGGGCCACCTTCCTGTGGGTTTCCTACTTTTTGTCTCAGTATCCCATTTTTCTCTCTCCTTCCACGTCCGGAACACGGTCCATCATCGTCACTGCTGCCGAGGATGCTTTTCTCAAGTACAGATCTTTATTCTCGCGGGAACACTTACTGAGCACTTGCAGTGCCCCTGCCTCTATTACTTTCTAGACGTAGCGTGGTGACCGAAACAGATAAAGTCCCCGCTGCCATGGAACTTGACATTTTAGTGGGGGAGAGACAGGCAGTAACCATGAAGAAATGGAGAAGCGAATAGGTAAAAATAAATATTAGTGAGTGATCATTGCTGTGGCAAGGATTAGCAGAGTAAAATGGAGTGCTGACATGGCTGCCGTGTAGTAATATCCACCGCCCCACTGAATACCACCACCGGCTTCCCATTGTCCTCTGCGTGTGGTTCAGACTCTGGCTTGGCACGAAAGAATGCTGTGGGGACGAGTCCCCAGCCCCTAGTGAGGATCCGATGGGGGTTCTTCTGGTTCCCTGGGTTCCAGCATTCCTGTGGGAGGCTTTTCCTGGAGGGTGAGGCTGTGTGTCCTGTGTCCCCCCTTCCCCCTCTTCTCTTCCTTCCCTCACCCTCCCGGGATCCCCGGTGCCAGAACAATATTGCTTATGAGCCGAAGCAACAAAAGCCAGCTGCCTCAGCAGGTTTATTCTTATCAGTGACTGAACCCAGACAATTAACAATCCATTTCAGTGGTGACTTTGGCCATTCTTTTTGGGAAATGCTGAATGGGACTTGGCTTTTGGGCGGAGAGATTCTTTTTCAAACAGGGAGATGCCATGCTCGTTTCTACTGACCCCTGTTGTCACCAGGGAGTGGTTTTGTCGCCTTGTATTTAGCATTGGCCCCTCCTAGCCCAGCACCCCTCTCTAATCTGCATCACTGGGGTTATGCTAGGAGCGTGAAAACTAAATGGAACCAGAATGCAACCAAGCATGTTATCAGTGGGCCCCATGTCATGGCTCACGATGCCTGGATGACCCCAGTTCTCACCAGGAACCGTGCCTTCATTTCCCTGCACTCAGGGCTGGTGGGCGCCTACGCAGAAGGGAGCAGAATTTCCCCTTCCCTCAGAAAGGGAAGCTTCTGGCAATCCTGCCTGGGCAGGTGCCTATCTTTGCTAGTTTATCAGGGCCCCTAGTCACTCGTCTGCAGACATCGGTGACTGATTCCCTAAATACCCCCGATGTCCAGCCAGAGCGCGTCTTTTCCTCCAGCCTCCTCTTTCCCCCTTTTGTTCCTGCGTTATTTCTCCCTCACCTTTCCTGCAAGGCCCCTTCTCCCTCCCTGCCTTCTCCCTCCCGCAGTCTCTCGTCACTGATCGGCTCCGCCTCCCCCTAGCGGCGGGTCCGGGAAGTCACTCGCTGCAGCCGGCTTACCTGCGCTGCGGGTGCAGAGGGCAGAGACCCCAAAGCAGAAACAAGCATGCATCACCCAGCGGAGGTTCATCTGTCATTTTTAACCACAACAGACAGCCCCATCGCGAATAGTGAGATGTCTGTCCTTCCTTATGGGATTTCAATACACACGCAAAAACTTACAACTCTATATATCAGACTTCATAACATGTACCATAAAGCCTTAGGTATTTTTCTCTTATTATACATAAAGTATAGAGACTCTTTTTAAAAATTTTATAAAAATGTTTGCATTTACTTTTGAGGGAGAGAAAGAAAGTATGAGCGGGGAGGGACAGAGGGAGACACAGAATCTGGAGCAGGTTCCAGGCTCTGAGCTGCCAGCACAGAGCCCTGCCGCCCCCCAATTCATGAACGCTGAGATCATGACCTGAACCGAAGCCGAAGCCGGATGTTTCACCTACTGAGCCACCCAAGCGCCCCGAGAACAGACTGAGGGTTGCTGGAGGGGAGGTGGGTGGGGGATGGGCATCAGGGAGGGCACTTGTTGGGATGAGCACTGGGTGTTCATCTGTAAGTGACCAATCACTGAATTCTACTCCTGAAACCAATATTACACTGTATGTTAACTAACTTGGATTTGAGTAAAATTTAAAAAAAATAAGTAAATTAAAAATGTATAAAAGTATGATCGATGAAAAGTAAAAAGGTTTAATGTGAATATTTATATCTGAATTGCATTGTTAAACGAAATAGATCCTGTAGGATTGACCTTGGTCATATTGATTGCCCTTTGAGTGGACTTACCATGCTTTACTGAAAAAACTGGGTAACACTAGACCTTATGTCTGTATATCTGAGGCTGACAAGAGTCTTAAGAAAGACAGGGTGAGCCACACGATCTAAAAAAGGCTAGGAAGACCCTGCTATGCCCGAAAATTTTACCCCGTGTCACTCAGCACGAAATGATAGAATCACCTGGGACTAAAATCAAATGTGCATATTGATGGGCAGATGTCCTTAAAGTCAATTAACTATCAGCTTCTTCTCCTTTGCATGGTTAAACCTCTGACAGACAGACGGACTCCGAGCCCCTGGAAAGTGATGGGAAAACGGTACCATAAGGAGCTGGGTCAATGCTCACACCACGGGACCCTAAAAGACAGAATGACAAGTCAGGGCTGAGCGTGGGGGCACCTTCTAGGAGGCAGAACAAGAGTGTGAATAGCTTTACCTCCAGCTCCCCCTGGGCACAGCTTCGGAAAGTTGGCATTTCATGAGTCCTTAAGAAAATTTCTCTCCCCCAAATGCCATTGGTGTGGCTCAGGAGCTGAAAGAAAGACCTTCGTTTCTTATTTTAGCTCCCTGTGAACTCCTCAGCCCTCCAAACAGCATGGTGAGGTGGGCGCTCTTATACTACTCGTGGCTCAGATAAACTGAGACACAGAGAAGTTAAGGGACTTGCTCATTAGAGTCACTTAGCCGGTGGGCAAGAGGGCAGATTCCAGCCCTCAATCTGGCCAGCACTCTTGCGCCCCAGCACGCAGTGGGTCTTCCACTGCAGGGGCGTGTGGCCACACCCAAGCATGAGCTTTTGTGACTGCGGGACATGAAGCCAGATGCCTCAAGTAGGTTGCAGTGGATCTTACCAAGATCTTTTAGGCGACGCTGGCTATGAGTGCTATTAGGTCTGAAAGAAGATGGTTCCGGACTGACGCTTAATTTAGCACACAATTCAATCTTATCCTTCAGGAGTCTAAGCGGATTCTATACCAATGAGTTGGAATCTGGCTGGCCTCAATTTCTATGGGTTTGCATGGTCCCCCTCACCGATGGGCACCAATTTCATTAATTGCTTTATGGAAAACAAAGACAATAAGATTTCTTTTTATTTTTTTAACTTCTATTTATTTTTGAGAGATAGAGAGAGGCAGAGCATGAATGAGGGAGGAGCAGAGAGAGAGGGAGACACAGAATCCCAAGCAGGCTCCAGGCTCTGAGATGTCAGCACAGAGCCCGATGCAGGGCTCAAACCCACAAACTGTGAGATCATGACCTGAGCCGAAGTTGGACGCTTAAGAGACTGAGCTACCCAGGTGCCCCCACAATAAGATTTATTTAAGCTAGTCTTTTCACGGTGGGTTAAGTGTTTCAAAAATGATCAGTTTAAAAATTTGACAGCAGCAGAAGCTGGGAGAACTCATAGTTTGTGGCCTTGACCGTATTTCAGTATGTAGCGTATTATTCTGGTGGGGCCGGTGAAAGATGGAGAAAAAAAAACCATTCTAACGCCGAAACCCAAACTTCCTTTGCACATGCAGGCAATCCATGGAATTAAAACAACAATTAAAAAAAGCTCAAACTCACTCTAGTTATAGTGATTTTTTTATGCTTTTTTTTTTTTTTTTGCCCCCAACTGTGATTTTATCTGTTAGCATAAAGCCGAGTGGTTAGATGGTTACCAAGGGTAGGAGATCTAATTCCAGATCAACCAGTGAAAGCTAGGGAGATTTAACCACTGACATCTGCAAGGCCCAAATAAGACCCGTGTTGCTTCGATGATGCAACATCCCCTACCGTATTTCTGAAAATGTGCTCCATTGTCACATAGTAAAAGTAAACATTGGGTTGGTGCCCAGGGATGTTGGTTCTCTGGAAAAAATGATTCCAGCTCCTCTGTTCTTTACAAACAACTTAAGTAAACCTATGAAATGAGACTCTAGCCCTTTCGATTCTGATTACCGGTCCTTCTAAGATTTCGTCCATTCGGAATGGATGAGGAGATCAATGATATCTTTGGAAAGACTGTAAGTCCGGACCAGGGGGGGCAGGTCAGTTTTATGTCTTTGAGCTGTAGACGCTTTTTGCTCACGGAGCCAGCTGGTAGACACTTAATTCTGGAAGCTGTTCATGAGGAGCATGAGCTGGATACGCTGACAGAGATCAGTGTTCTCAGTGGATCGTTCACCGAAAACAGAACCCTGATTTGCCGCCGAGGAGGGTTTTTCTGTTCCTTCAGGGACCAGTTTTCAAGAATGGCTTTAAGGAAGGCGTGAATTGGAAACGAAATCTGAAATCACGGTATAAGTAACATCTTCCTGTATATTTGCCCCTTTGGGCGGATGGTTAGTTTCTGGTCGTTTAGCAGGACTGTTAGAGCAAATCACCGTCTGAAATAAACTCCTCAGACTTCGTAGGTGTGCTCCAGTGCCTCTGCTTAGCACCCCAGGATTAGATTTTTGTCAAAGTTCGAAACAAAGAATAACTAAGATTTGCGTCGCAAAGAGGAAACTAAGGGAGCCGGTGTATGATCTTTGTGAACGATCCAGAATAACATTGTGCTTAATATGGTATACGACTGGCATTTTGCGTTATGTGTCCACATACAGAAATTCACGTTTGTGGCATTTCCCCTTCCAGAAGTAATTAGGGCATTCAGGTAAAACCAATTTTTTTGGTGAACACTTTGTTATATAAAAGAGTTCTCTGTGTTGAGCCACACACTGGGAGACGGTAAATCAGTGGGTCCTTCCAGGGTGTGTTACGTTTGATTACACTGAGATTCCATAATATTTTACCCTTTTCATTTTGTGCTCATACTTTCAGTGGTTTATGAAGTAACAGTCTCTAGATTTCATTCCAAATGGAAAGTTGGCATGAAAACTCTCAATCCAATTATTCCTGTACACATTTTGAAACAAATCATTTTGGCTTTTTTGAAAAAATTTACAGGAGGTGATAAAAATAGGAAATTTCGGGTTTCAGATGTTTTATAGCATTCTTGTAGCATAATAACTGCTTCATTAAAAATAATTTTGCAATACAATGTGAACTTTGTGAGATGTCTAAAACACATTTGCTGGCTTTCCTTTTAAAGCTTTGTTTGCAAGAAAGTTGTATTATTTTATATTTTGTGTTTCATATTATTCTGCTAAGGCTTTGCGAGATATCGAATGACTACCCTTCCCCCCCCCCCCCCCCGCCCCCCGCCCGATGCATGGCCATAAGGAGTAAGGCATCTGGAACGGGGTCCTACTCTTGAGGGGGGAGGGCTCGATTCCCAGCTGGGGTCCCCAACACAGGAGAAGATGCCAGGATTGGTTTCAGTGCTCAGTGCTCATTTCAATCTCCCGACCTCCACACCGTCAGCTGGTGGGACGGGCTGGAGGTAGCTGTGGGAAGCTCTTCTCTAGGGCACTTGAATACGACACAGCTTTTTTGATCAGCCATTAAAGGAGACCGTGAAGGGGAAAGCAAAGCCATCCCTCTCTGCTCCGAATTTGGGGAATGGTTGTTTCACAGACTGAACAGATTTTAGGAGGGTGGAAAGAAATCTCAAACTCACTTGATGCAGATGTACTTTGGCTACTCGATTCTCCTCTCCGAATTCCCCATTCCCAACAATGCTCACATCTCTCCAGCGATGGGAAATTAGTCTCCAAAAGCAGGCAACGCCTTCCGCTAGTGAAATAACCCCAGTGTAACAGAGTTCTTCCTGCTATCGATCTGAAATCTGTCTTCCTGTCGTTTCCACCCATTGTTCCCGTCCCATGCCTCAGACCCAGAGAGAAACAGGCCTGTTTTCCTTTCTTTGACAGCAGTTCAGCTCTCAGAAGGGAGGCAAGGGGCAGAGTGAGAAGGATTCTTGGGCAGGCAGGGTCCTGTTCTCTCTGACCCTCAGTCCCCGCTGATGCACAACTGCGATTCTAAAACCTGACTTACAGGGTGGTGGTGAAGGTTTGAGAACATGTGTACAAGCACCTGGTACAGCTCCTGACGTAGAGTAGCTACTGAATAACAGATTCTCGTTATTATTACCATTGAAGGCGCCTGGTGATTTCCTTTTCTTTGGGTTATTGGCCTCCGTTCCTCATCTGTCTTTCCCATTTGCAGTTTAGGGTCTCTTCTCGGTCATTCTGGTTTTACCCAGGACATTTCCATCCTTGGTTAGACATGGTGCTTGCTGCAGAATGGACTGGAAACCCTGCCCAGGCGCCCTGCCACTGGCCACTGATGCCCTACTGATGTTCACAAAAGGCGCTTTCTTCTTTTTTTTTTTTTAAGTTTAAAAACATTTATTTATTTCGAGACAGAGAGAGAGGGTGGGCAGGTGGAGGGGGGGGGGGAGAAAGAGAACAAGCAGGGCAGGGGCAGACAGAAGGAGAGACAGAATCCCAAGCAGGCTCTGCGCCATGACCCCCATTTGGGGCTCAAACTCACAAACCGTCAGATCAGGACCTGAGCTGAGATCGAGGGCACCTTTTGGGGTGAGCACTGGGTGTTGTATGGAAACCAATTTGACAATAAATTTCATATATTGAAAAAAAATGATAATAACAATAACAATAATAATAATAATAATAATAATAAAGAGTTGGATGCTTAAACCGACTGTGCCACCCAAGGGCCCCTAGGGCGCTTAATTCTAACCGGTTCATTCAGAGACCAAGTACCAGCAAATGTCTGTTAGGGAATCACAGGCATTTTGTGGAACAGGAACAATAAAGAGTTGGTAACTGAAATTCACGCTCTCCGATGTTACGCTAATAAACGACAGCATGCCTCTCTTGTGTGTGTCTTTGTGCCAGATTCAGGCACGTTTCTTATCTTAACTCACTCCTCACATCCGTCCAGTGATGTGGGTACCGTCTCTGCCCTCCTAAGAGGACGCAAGCAGCTCCGACCCCTCCCTTCCCCACCCGCCGCCAAACTTCTCCCGGTTTCCATCTGCTTCTCTTGACTGTTTCCCCAATACAGCACGGAGCTCCCCGATCCCGAAAGGGAACCTCGTAAGACAAACAGAATTACCATCTCTTGGTTAAGAGTACTGTAGTTGCAGTTTTCTGTGGACCCTTTTTACATTGCTCTGAGGGGACGCTTTCAAGTCACTTGAGAAATATTAAAATTAAAAAATGTAGTAGAGCCTCAATCTAGGGTTAAATGCTTAATAGTATGTAAAAAGGAAGCGGTTATAATGGGGAAAAAATATGCCTGTAGCCAATGTTCCCTGTAAAACAGACTCCCAAGCAAGTTCTGAATGCATCCAGCTTCTCCTAAAATTCTTCTTCTCATGTTGCCTCTTTTCCAGATCATACGAAAACAAGTACAGTAATGTATTTGGCCTATAGGTGCCAAGCCTTGTATTGTTCACTTCCAGACACTTTTCTTGATTATGTTTGGGAACAAAAGTCTGGCTCTGGTGTGGCGGAGAGAGTGTTGGGTGGAGACAAGAGAAGAGAACAGATCCGGACGCGGGGCACTGCCTCGAGGGAATTCACAGGACACCCAGGCTTTGCTCGGCCCTGGGCTGGCGTGGGGTGGCCCTTGCGGCCACGCAGCTCTGTCCTCTGTCTCTCGTGCCAGTCAGCGTCCCGCCAGGAAACCGCTGGCGTTTCCAATTAGGAGGATTCGGGGAGGGTGAATAAGAAGCTGTTTTCAGAGGTGTGGGCATGCTGTTGGAAAGCCCCAACGAGCATTGCAGTAACCAGCCCAAGTGACACAGCTGTCACCACCCCTGGGCCACGGCGGGGGGGGGGGGGGGCGTGCGATCACGTAGCGAGGACCACCTGTGGAGGATGCAGAGACACAGGGGCTCCGGGAGACCCCACTGGGAGGGGAGGACCCCTCCCCGGCCAAGCCTGACAGGACTTCAGAGGACAGAGGAGCCCCCTGCACCGCACACAGGCTAGCCTCTCCTGGCAGGGAGCAAGGTGGGGGTGGGGTTAGGCTGTGGGTCCAGAAGGGCAAATGGGCGCTTTCTGCCTCAGCCCTGAGGACCGCAGCGTAATGTGCAGCTAGATGTGTCCCGCTGGGCCATCGGCCTTTCGTTGGGCATTGTGTGGTCTTAACCAAGGTGCTGCTCTTGCTGAATCACGTGCAATGTTCTTTCACCCCTGAGTGGGGAGTTCAAGTGCGCCATGGCCAAAAATTGTTGCTTGTTTTTCGAGGGTGTGGCAGGTTGGAAGACCAGACCATGGCATGAAGGACAAGCACGCCTGATATTTTCTTCTCTTGAATGGGGGTCGGGGGGAGGGGGGCGTGGAAGGCAGAGAGATGAGGCTCAGCACAGCGTTCCTGGAATTGGGCCCGCACATTCCCACACATGGTGTTACTTAAAACTGAATAAGCCAGACTTGGGGTATTGCTCCGTGAATTATTGTCATTGTTTGGGTCAGGCTTTCTGTGTTAGACACTGGAGGGTGGGACGTGGGATACACCCTGAAGGAAATAGCTGTGGCTACTCTCCTTGAGATGAGCCAGGGGCTGGGAGACCACCTCTCGGGGACCAGGAGGAAGTTCGGTCTGGAGGCAGAGGGTGGGGGCCACCACGATTCCCACTGAGGGGGATAGTTGTGGCCTCCCCAGGTGGGCGCCCTGGGTGGGGGAGGCTGGGCGGGGAGGCCACGGTCTGGTTCGGATCGGACTGCGCCCCTTCCCGCAATACTGTGACGTCTTTCTACTGGCCGTCAGCCTTCCAGACGCTCCAGCAGCAGGTCACAGTTGCTGCCATCATGCGGGGGGGGGGGGGGGGGGGAGCGGGAAACAGTGATCAGCAAGCTGAATCCCTTCTTCAGGATGGTGTAGGGTAGCAGGGGCATTCATTTTTAGGACCTGCAGTATCCAGAAGAGAAAACTCAGCAACATGTCTGCAGGGAGAGGTCAGGAAGGAGAAGCCATACCCAAGGCGGGACATGTAGGCCCGGAGGCTCGGCCATCATTTCTTGGGTGTTAGAAAAGACCGTGGTCTCATTTCACGGTCACAGGCTAATTAAGCCACTATATGGGTGAGTTATACGTGAACAAAGCCCCACCTCTTCTCCTCCAGTCTCGAGAACTCGTTGGTCCTGCCAACTACTTGCTGTACTTCATAGATACTCTTCATGGATGGGTGACTCAGCTTAGTGTAGAAAATGCATGAGTAGGCAAACTCTCTTTTAACTGGGGTGATAGTGGGGGCATGCCAGGCGTATATACCCTGAGCCTAGAAATCTAGGGAGACATACAGAGTCGAGTGGCAACATTGGCCCAGAAATGTAGGCTTGAAACCATAGTTTGTCCTTGAAAGCGTGGGCGCGCAGAGCCATGGTGGGACACTGGCTTCGTGGTCTGGCCAAGTCGGGGGTTCAGCCCATCCCGAAAAGTGACTGTCCAGCTTGGTGGCCTGGGACACGTGATCCAATCTCTGTCTATAGTTTCTTCATCTGAAGGGCATAGCGAGAGTCACCACCTCATCGAGATAGAATGAGCTGCTGCGTGTCAAGTACTTAGAAAGCTATCTGGAACTTACTAAGTTTTCGGTCCGTTCGCTCACTCGCCACTCAAGGAATATTTACTGAGTCCTGCGGCGGGAATGGTTTCAGGCAATGAATAACACGGGTGAAAGTCTTTCCCGGCATGGAGTTTGCCCTTAGGAGCATGGAGCCATGACGATCGTTGGAGCTTCATCCTTTTCTTTGCATCGCACACTTCTCGTAGGCTGGCAATGTGGGCGGGTTACGGGCTGTCTGCGCCACCCTATCTTGGCTTCTCTGAGGCATGGCTGAGACAGAAGGTGGAAAAGCATTCCTGCCGAAGTTGTTTGTTCTTTCAGAATTGCTAATGCTTCCTTGAGGACTTAGGGCTTCAACACGGCTGAGCTGGGGAGTGGAGGTTGGACTCCATGGCTGGCCCGTTTTGCCACCATACTGGCAGGAAATGCCCAGCCCGTGAGGGAATGGAGTTAGGCGTTAAGCAAGAACTTCCAACTTTTGAACTTTGCAGTAGGACGGAGTTAAAATTGAGAGTTGGTTTAAACATGGAAGTTTTCTAGAGGTTTAAAAAAGCATTTTTACTTTGGGGGGTCGGGGAAGGGCCTTACGGCAAGGGCCTGCAGCTCCCAATTCAATTAAAAACCATGAAGAATCTCTCCACGGCTCCATGCCACATGGCTCCAATCCACCCCAACATATGCTCTTTGCCATCGTGTCCTGGCTTAGATGTTTAGGGCTGTCTCTCAGAGCTCAGCTCTCATATATTTTAGTTGGATTCGCTGATTGCAGGAAGAGGAATGGGGAATGAGACTTGCAAAAAGCAAAGAAAGTGGGGCGCCTGGGTGGCTTGGTCGGTTAAACGTCGGGCTTCGGCTCGGGTCATGATCTCATGGTTTGTGAGTTTGAGCCCCGCATCAGGCTCTGTGATGACAGCTCAGAGCCTGGAGCCTGCTTCAGATGCTATGTCTCCTTCTCTCTCTGCCCCTCCCCTGTTCACTCTTTCTCAAAAATAAACATTGAAGGGGTACCTGGTTGGCTCACTTGGTTGGGTGTCCAAGCTCAGGTCATGATCCCATGGTTCATGGGTTCGAGCCCCGCATTGGGCTCTGTGCTGACAGCTCGGAGCCTGGAGCCTGCTTTCGATTCTGTGTCTCCCTCTCTTTGCCCCTACCCTGCTCGCTCTCTCTCTCTCTCTCTCTTTCTCGCTCTCAAAAATAAATATTTTTAAAAAACTAAGAAAACAAAAGCATAGAAAGAAAACCAGCAACATTTTCTCACCTTTAATCACGGAATGTGGCGTGGGGGGAACTCAGCTTTTTCCTTCCTGTTTATCATACAAGGTGTATTCATTCATTCATTCATTCAACAAACGCTTTTTGAAAGTCTGACTTTTGGCAGGAATTGATGTCGGAGATAACAGTGAGCAGAATGGCGACAACAACACCAAGAAGTTGCCCTTGTGGAGCTCACTTCCGGTTTAGTGGGGGAAACAGATATGAATAGAATCCGCTGTAGTGATAAATGGAACGATAACAACGAGGTGTTCCAAAGAAGAGGTTCACGGCTCCCTAAGAATGAATAATAGAAGAACTTGCCCCATCAGGGAGTCAGGGTAGGTTTCCAGTGGAGGTTAATTACAGCGGAGCTCTGAAGGAAGAGTCAAGTTTACCTTGGCAAAGGAGAGCCGGGAAACGGGATTCCAGGAAAGGGAGCGCACGTGCAAACGCCCTGTGGTGCATGTAACTCCCAGGCAGAGATGGGCAGGGAGGGAGACGCAGGGCCGATAGGTGGCAACGAGGCTGGAGGGCATGCCAGACCCTGCCATGCTTCATGGCACACATTAAGGGTTTTGATCATCATCCTCACCGAGAGCCACTGACATGTTTTATGAGGAGATGGGAGAAATGTGGTTAGGTTCCTAGAGGGTACCAGTGTGCAAGGCTGGACGGGGAAGCCTCTGGACTGCAGTGCAGACCTGTTATGTATGTAGGGAAAGAGGGGAGCAAGCAGGACTGGGCAGGAGAGGCTCAGACCTTGATGGAGGTGTGACAGAATCGTCAGATGACTCCATGGGAGCTCTCCTAGTCAGCTGGGGCTGCTCCAACATGTAATGTGGACTGAGGGCTTTAACAGTGGACATGTACATCTCCGAGTTCTGGAGACCGGGGATCTGAGCTCAGAGTACAGGTATGGTCAGATTCTGGTGACAGCCCTTGCCCTGGTCGTGGTCCTCACATGTGCAAGCATGCGGGGCAGGGGGTGGGGGGAGATGGAGAGGAAGGGAGAGAGAAAGTGAGAGAGGAGAGAGGGAAAGATGGAAAGGGAGGGAGGGGGAGGAAGGGAGAGAGAGACAAGGAGATCTCGTTTCTGAACAGGATGAGAATCCCGTCTTGGGGACACCACCCTCACGACCTCATCTAAACCTAATGACTTCTCAAAGGCCTCACCTCCAAATACTACCAGGCTGGGGGCGAGGGCTTCAATATATCAGTTTTGGGAGGACGCAAACATTCAGTGCGAACGCCTGCCATGTGCCAAGAGCCGCACCCCTGCCTTGAAAACAGGTGACTAGACAGCCATGGTCCTGCTTTCATGGAGTTTACAACCTCGTGGTAAGAAAGCAGTGAAAACCTGCCAGCAGGTACCGAGCCCGGAGCAAAGATTGCTTGCTAGAGGATTCCCATACTGGGTGGAGGCTGCCAGGCCCTGGGGCCCCTGTTGGGCTCGCCCCCGGGTTGGTGGCCACCGGCAGAATGGGGTGGCGGTCAAAGCTGGGGGGTTCCTGCAGGTGGTGCAGCCATACGCTGCTGACCACACCCCGAAGCCTACCCAGGCGGGTCTTTCTGGAAGGCCCACTGAGCCACACACCTTCGGGGCACCGTTGGGGTCGACTGTAGAGAGCCCTTCCTGTGACGACAGAAAAACCACACCTGCTAAAACATCAGATGGAAACGGCCTCTCTTGTCAAGAAAACGCCGTACACATGGGGCGCCTGGGTGGCTCAGTCGGCTGAGCGTCCGACTTCAGCTCAGGTCATGATCTTGAGGTTCGTGGGTTCGAGCCCTGCGTCGGGCTCTGTGCTGACAGTTCGGAGCCTGGAGTCTGCTTCAGGTTCCATGTCTCCCTCTCTGTCCCTCCCCCACTCACACTCTGTCTCTGTCTCTCTCTTTCCCTCTCAAAAATAAATAAACCTCTAAAAAAAAAAGAAAAGAAAATGCAGTACATACAAACCTCTCTCTCAAAAATATACCAAATAATAACCCGATGCAACCAAAAATTTCAGTAGTAGATTTAATGTAGTAATTTGAGTAATAAATGTCACATTGGAGTTGCCAAACTTAGCATAATAATCAGATGCTTTTTGCTTATTTATTTTATATGTTAGTTGTTTTCTAGTAAATAGAATCATTTATACATATATATATTTTTTTAAATTTTTTAATGTTTATTTATTTTTGAGACAGAGAGACAGAGAGCACGAGTTGGGGAGGGGCAGAGAGAGAGAGGGAGACACAGAATCCGAAGCAGGCTCCAGGCTCCGAGCTGTCAGCACAGAGCCCAACGTGGGGCTCGAACTCATGAACCGTGAGATCATGACCTGAGCCAAAGTCGGATGCTTGACCAACTGAGCCACGCAGGTGCCTCAGAATCATTTGTATATTTTTAATGATAGTAGAGAGAAATGAAATTTAAAATGTTGTTAGTAGGGAAAAGTGAAAAACGATGGTTGTGACAACTTCTATTTACTGTGTAATTTAATAAAACTTCATTTGTGGAGAGTAAAATTATTAATAAAACAATATACATTTTCTCCTGTGGTGCTTAAAGTAGATAACCTAGTTCATCCCCTAAGATAAAGCCTGGAACGAAAGAGACCACACGGTACGTGCTTCAGATTCACTGGAAAGTAATATTTTAAGAGGGGGGTTAGCATATTAGTGCAAGATTTAGAGTCCTTTATTTTGTACTTTTCTGGACTATTCATGGACTGTTGGAGTTTAAAACACACACTGACAAGTATTGATAATGTATCATGTTATTCAAAAGCAAAAACACAGGTTGAAATTTTCTACTTGATTGCCTGGCTAATGAAGTAAAGGCTAACAGAAATGAGTCACTGAGAGACGAGTCACTGAGAAATGAGTCCCTGAGATGGCCATAAAACCAACCTGAGCCCCAGATCAGAGGACTCTGTCCATCTCTGTGAAAGGCCTCTCTCTCTAACACCAGCTATTAGAAGCCCATCTGGTTCCACCTGTTTGGCCTCCCAGAACCTTTCTCCCCTCCTCGGCTTTGGTGTTTGCCCCAATCTACCCAACCGAAGAAGCCAGAGACCCGGGAGGTACCTCGGTTTCCTTCCCGCCTCATTTTCCACTCGTCCCCAGACTACCTCTCGAAGTCGCTCAGACCTAGCCGTGCCTCTGTACCCACTGATCCTGCCCTAGCTCAGGGCCTGATCTAGGAGCCTCTCCTCTGGCCTCCCAACCTGCAGAGTCACCACTGACACTTGCTGTGGCTCTCAAAGCCAGATGGCAAGACCGCCAGCAGCTGGCAACTGGTTAGAAATGCAGATGCTGGGCCCTGCTCCACACCTACTAAATTAGAAACTCCGGAGACGGGCCCTGCAGCCTGTGTTTGAATAAACCTTCCAGAGTAAATTCTGCCAATTGTGAAGTTTGAGAACCACTGCCCTAGTCCATCCTCCATGGTGAGTTGTTCTTCGCATCCAAAGCTGATGTTGTCTCTTCTCTGTTTGAAACAATTAACTGCCTCCTGTTACCAGATAATCCTCACATTGAGTGTGATTTTTTTCCAAGCTCTTCGTCATCTGGCCCCTGCCCCCACCCATATACAGCTAGGGTTCTACGGCCACACTCCCCTTGCCCACATTCGCTCTCCAGTTAGCAGAAACAAATAGCTTTTCAAGCTTCTGTGGCTCTTGCGTCTGCCTCCAAAGGCTGACCACACTATTATCTCTATTTCCCACCTTCCACTTTTGGCCTAGAAATTCTTTCATTCCTTATATTTCTCCCATGTGGTTTCCCCTGAACCCCTTGATTGAGTGGTCACTCCCTCCAGGGACTTCCACAGAACCACATGCATACTTCCCTCCTGTGGGAAGGAGCTCCCCTCTTACTGGAGAGCAGGGAGAAACCCATCTCTATTCTACTTCCGCGCCCTTGTGTTTTAGCACAGGGTCTAACGATTACTTGATTCTCAGTAAATGTTTGTTGAGCCAGTTGAACTGAGCTGAGTGGTGTCCTCCGTCACCCTATTCCACTGGCAATTCCATCTTTGACTTTGGCAAACCTTTGGTTTGGACTGGCACTGGAGAAGTCACCACATTCTCAATGGAAAGTCTCAGTATCTGGTTTGTCAATCTCGTAGGATTTTTGAGTGTCAAATGAAAAGGTTCAGCTGAATTATACCCCCTTGGATACAGACACCGGCTTGAGTCAAGTCTGAGTTTTCTCTGCCTTTCTGAATGCTATAGTTTGGACAACTCACAACCTGATGGCCAGCCCTGGGTTGAGCAGCTCTGGTCATGCCTAGACCTGCTGTCACCTGCTTCACCAAGATCAGTTCCTGGGAAAGTGCTAATTCCCATTGATGGTAAAAAGGGAGGGGCAGAATGATGAGGAAATGCCGAGGGCCCTATTCAGTGGCGAGCTCTAGAATGGCCAAGGAAGAGGTCAGCAAAGGACAGGAGCAGAGTGTGTGGCATGGAGGAAAGAGGGAGACTGCAGTAGCTAAGAACAGGGCCAGCTGTCATGGAGCCCTTACAGGCACTGAGCTCTACCTGGGCTCTGTCATCCTGTCCTCGCACTGCTCTCTGAGATGGGGACTGTGTTTATTTCTCAAGACGAAACAGAGGCTCAACTCGGCGGTTGAAAACTTTTCCCAAAGTCCCACAATTAAGAAGTGTCAGAGCCAGGATTTGATTCCAACGGTCTGTACTCACACCCACTGAATGGTCTTCCCCCATCTGACGGTTTTGCCATAGCTTAGACTGCCAGACAATAAGAGCAGAGCCAGCAACGCGGTGTGCTTCAGAGCTGGTGACTTCTGGCCAGAAAGACAACCACTCATGCCTCATTCAGCCCTCCAGTTCACATTTATGAGAACCAGTATGGTGTCGTGGCTTAACAGATTGTGGATTGTAGAGTTCACATGCTGAAGTCTTAACCTAATACATCAGAGTGTGACCTTGTCTGGAGACAAGGTCTTTGCAGAGGTAATCAAGGAAAAATGGGGTCATCGGGGCAGACTAATTCAAGATGACTAGTGTCCTTATTAAGAGGGAAACTCCGACACAGAGACATGTAGAGAGGGGAGACCATGTGAAGAGACAGGGAGAAGATGGCCCTCCAAAGGAACCACCTGCTGACGCTTTCATTTCAGACTTCCGGCCTCCAGAACCGTGAGACAATACATTTCTGTTGCGGGAGCCACGAAGTGTGTTACAGCAGCTGCAGGCAACTAATACAGCGGTTAAAAGCATGAATTCCAGAATCAGAGCGGCTGGCCACAAATCTCCCAGCTTGGTGACTGTGAGCAAGCTATTCAATTTCTCTGTGCGTTGGTTTTCGCTTCTATAGGATGGGGCTGGATGTACCTCATAAGCCTGTTAGAAAGATTAAATGTGCGTGTGCACAGCGAGTGTGGAGGTCGCGCTTGGTGCGGAGAAGACGTTGGCCATTTCTACCAATGATCTGCAGTAGGCGCCATGACTGCCTGCCCCCCACCCCAGCCCCCCTCTGCCACAGGACCACACGAAGGCACGATGGGGCTTGTGTTCACTGTGGAGATGCCCCGGGACAACGGGGGGCGCTGTTGATTTCTCCACCTTCACACAAGTGGGGAACATGGCAGGTTGTCCACCAGAGAAGTGTGTGAGACTGGGGCCTCCCTCAGGCTGGGGAAGGGACAGAAGGGGGGGACAGAGTGCACAGTTACTGAGAATTTATCAGGGGGTGTTAGTTTCCTAGGGCTGCTGTAAACCAGTTGCAAACTGAGAAATTTATTCTCCTATTGTGCTGGTGGCTAAAAGTCCAAAATCAAGGTGTCAGCAGAGCTCAATTCCCTAGGAAGGTTCCAGGAAGCAACCCGTTCCTTGCCTCATCCAGCCTCTGGTGGCCCCAGGTGCTCCTTGGCTTGTGGCCTCATGACTCTGATCCCTGCAATCGTCTTCCCATGACCTCTCCTCCTGTCGGTGTCTTCTCCTCTCCTGCCTCTAATAAGAACATTTGTCATTGGATTTAGGGCCTGTCCGAGTAATCCAGGATGACCTCATCTCAAGATTTTTAACTTAATTATATCTATAAAGTACTCCCCCCTTTTTTTTAATTTGAGAGAGAGAGGGGGAGAAAAAAAAGAGAGCGTATGATGGGGAGAGGGGCAGAGAGAGAGAGACAGAGAGAGGAAGAATCTTAAGCAGGCTCCACACTCAGCGCAGAGCCCTACGTGAGGCTCAATCTCACCACCCTGGGATCATGACCTGAGCCAAAATCAAGAGTGGGACTGAGCCACCCAGGCACAGTCCAGTCACAGGTTAGAGGGGTCAGAAGTAGACGCAGGACTTGGGAACGGCCACCATTCAATCGAGGACAGAGGACAGCGGGTGGTTTTACACCAAGTATCTAACTTAGTCTTTCTACCAACTGTGTGATGTCTCCATTTCATGGATAAGGGTAGTTAGAAAAAGAAAGGGACTTGCTTTACCCCCGAGTGGCAGAGCTAGGATGCAGACACCGATATTTATGACCTGCTGGCCCCCATCCTGCCGTCTACCCACGCTCCGAGTTAAGCAAACTGTTTAAAACCTTCTAGCGAGTATCATCTTGCTTGAGGCCAAAGGGAACTCAACACAAGGGTCACATATGAGAACGAAGGAAAGAATGGGACTCGTGCTTTTCTTTCGTAAGATACCAGCTGCACAAGAAATACAATCTTCTTTGAAACCGACAGTTTTATGTCCTTGCGTTTCTGTTTGTATTCACAATGAGGACATTCACGTCTAATATCTAACTTACAGCTGGTAGGAAATATCTTTGAACTATTCTTAAGGTTTGTGCCAAAACTTTTAAGATTCAAAGGCAGACAAAAAAAAAAAAGTGTCCCTTTTCGTAACAGCCCTTTGCCTCTTGCATTATTGCCTGGTTTATTCACACGTGCCTTAGAAGGAAGATATTGGAACAGAACTAGATTTTCTGGTTTTCCCTGGGAAGCTCTCATTTCTCATCATTCATATTGAAGAAGAAGGAGGAGGGGGGGGAAGGGGAGGAGGGGGAGGTGAGGGAGGATGAAGAGGAGGGGGGAGGGGGAGGGGAGAAGGGGGAGGGGAAAGGGGAAGACGGGGAGGAGGGCAAGGGGGAGGGGGGGAGAGGAGAGGGAGGAGGGGGATGGGGAAGAGGGGGAAGAGTGAGGGGGGAGGAGGGGGAGGAACAACCTCAAACTAGTGTATACAGTCCTCAGTGTAATTCCTTTGAGTTTTCCCCTCACGCACTGACGTGCTTTCATCAAGATGCCAAAATTCCTCTCTTCTTGCCTCAGCTGGGGAATTCTGAAAAAACTAGAAAGAAAAAACCAAAACACTAAATTTTCAGTTAGGAGTTTGAAAATACGGTTCTTCCATTTGTTAGCTCTGTGACTCGCACGATCGTGTCTCTGTTTCCTCACCTGCGAAATGAAGTTTCTGGTACCTCGTGGGCTTCTCCTAGAGTGCAGGAAGACCCCGCATTTACATCGACTTGGATGCTGCCGGACATCCTGCTCACTTAATCCGTATACACTCCCTCCCCCTCGTCCTGCATGTCTTCATTTGGTTACTGAGTTTTCCATTGTTGGCAAAGGAGCCACCTTCCAAGCTGTTTTGAATTCTACGACGATCATTGTTATTTGGTCTCGGGTTTTGTACTTTTTAGAACAGTCAGCCCTTTTCTTTTGACTTTCTGCCCTCTAAAATTTCTGTCTTGGCATCCGTGCAGTTTCACCAACACCACAACGTGTTTCTGGAATAAAGCTTGTGTGTAAACACCAGGCAGTTTAGATCACAGAGTCTGTTTCATTGCGGAAGCAGGAGGGGCCGTGGACGGCCAGCGACTTTCAGTGGGGTTTTCAGATGTTCGAGTCAAACGTTTCTCCTTCTGGTTTCAAAGGATATTACAAAGTAAAAGCCTGGGATCGGCCCAATTTTACCCTTTTGGAAAATGCTCCACTTACCTTTGTCCCTCTTGGGGTGGGAGCAGCTGGGGAGGAGAGCAAATCCAGGGCCACTGGGTGGGTGAGGGGAGACCTCAGAAGGCGAGGCGGCTTCCAGATTTGACTGCCTGAAGGGAGGGAAGCCTGTGTATCCTTACAGACTCTCTGTAAACTCTGTCCTTGAAGTAATCCAGACACCCAGAGAGCTGTGTTGGCTCCACAACGGCTTCGGACGAGGTCTTCATTTCCTAGGGCTTCTGTAACCAACTACCAGGAATCGGGTGGCTTAGGACAGCAGACGTGTGTTTTCTCTGTGTCCGCACAGCCCTGTCGCAGCTTCTGGTGGTGGCCGGCAGCCCTCGGTGCCCTTTGCTGGTGGGGACATCATCCCCACCTCTGCCTTGGTCACGTGGCAGGTGCTCTGTGTGTGTCTTCAGATGACACTCTCCCCTCTGTGTTGTCTCTGTGTCTCTTCGTATTAGGACACCAGTCGTACGGGATTAACCACCCATCCTATCCGAGTATGACTTCAACTTCAGGTCCCTCTTAATTGCATCTGCAAAGACCCTATTTCCAAACAAGGTCACATTCACAGGTACCACGGGGCTGGGACTCCAACAAGTCTGTGTTAGAGGATTCAATTCACCCCCCAACAGCCACGCGTAGAGTTGAGTTTACCAGCCCTGGGTGTGAGCAGCACAGAAGGTCACCTGCATGACCACTCCCCATGGGAGGGGCGGCTGGTGGAGGTGGGGGGCCTGGATCTAAGGAACACACCTGCCGCTCAGTAGCCATGTGGTTTGGCCTCACAGGTTCCGTATCTGTGAAGGGGAGTGATGGTGTATCTCCCATCTAGATGAGGTATTTGTTGCGCGGTCAGATCACGTTTCTTTGTTTCTTTGTTCGAGTCTCCATAAGTTGGCTCCAAAGCACTTTATCACGCCATCTTGAATTTCATCCTTCTGTTTATGATGTGGGCGCCTGTCCCGAAATACACCACGTGACAGACGTCTGCACCTCCCGGCTCTTGCAGCCCCCTTGGTGTTAATGCTCTCAGCCCCACACCTTCCTCCTGTGACGTTTCCTCTCATCTCCCCCCTACTTGCCCCTAATTGCTTCCCCAGCAAAAGCTCTGCACTGGACCTAAAATAGGCGTATTTTCATCCAGCCCAGCAGTCACAGCCACAGACCCGGTGTCTCTGCAGTGCTGTCAGGACTGGGGCTGGGCGAGTCCTCTGCCTCCTGTCGCCCTGCTTGGTGGCTTGGTAAAGCTGTGCTGCACTGACATTTGCTCAAACAAAACTGTGCATACGTAAATGCACCCTAAGCAGCAGAACAGAAGAGAAAATGATGATTCTTATCACCAGACTGGATAGCTGGAGGGGACACTGAAAAGGCCACCTGATGAAAATGATCTCTCACTAGTCTGCGCCAGCACCCTGAGATTCTGCTGTGGGTGCACCTCTTACGACCTTCTGGAGACTTGACTTTTACCTGGACTGTCCACGAGTTCCCTGGGAAGGAGAGCACTTTGTCATTCATCGTCCCCCAGCGGAGGGCGGTTTCTGAGAGAAGGGGAGTGAAGAAAGTCGAGTTGGACAGACTCAGAAAGTATCAGAAGTCATTTGGGATCAGAAAGTAGCCCAGATGAAGGGGGACTCGGGCCTGTGTGGCACTGGGAATGAGCAGCCATCTGTTCTGGTTGGGAGTGCGAGTCCAGTGGGTGGTTGGCATCGCCCGTGTGTGTGCTCTGTCGAGACATGAGGGCACTTTCCACGAAGAGGAAAGGATTGACCTCCAGGCACACCATCCTCCTCTGTCATGTCCAGCCCCTTCTTGGGGAGCCCCCACGGAGCTGCCCTGTTACTATGACAATTTTGGTCCTGATGGTGCAGTTACCCATCAGGGGCTTTGACGTATGTTGAGTGCTCAGCATCCGATCAAAGGAAAACCTTTAGGGGCTGGAACCACCTGGGGCTGGGCACTGCATCTGTCCTCCTCCAGCCTCACACTGACTTTCCTCTCCAGCAGGTGCACCAGGCGGGCACGAACTGAGGACCCAACGGTGGGATTCCTTTCATCCCAACCAGAGGGCAAAATACCTTTTATTCTCCTCTCAGCCTAATGCAAGGATTTATGTGACCTCCTCACTGGAGCCCAGGACACAACATGTCTTTACATAGAAATAAACTTCACTTCCATGAATTCTCAGTGGCCTAGGGATATCACGAAGGGGTATCTCTTCTTTCTGAATCCTGATGCCTCGTCTGCTTACTCAACAGCCAGCCAAATTCACCACACCGGCCCGCCCCCCTCTTCCCTGGCCACCAGCTTCCTCAATAAAAGATCTGTTACTGTAAGGTTTTTAGTGTGTGTGGCTCGTGTAGGTTGTGTGAAAATTAGAATTTCATGTGAAAGCATTCAGAATCATTTTCTGTTTAAATTGTCGCGTGCTTTTGCCTAGCTGAAAATAGTCTACTTCTTCAAAAAATTAATGTGCAAACTAAAAATGAATATGCTCCCTGATCCTAATGCTTTGCTTACTCAGAAATCAACAGTAGAAAAATGCAATTGCCATCGATGTAGGTGCACATTTTCCCCTCCATCTTTTTGATTTCTTTAACACATGGTGCACGGCCTTTGCTATATTACGGCAGAGTTAATGAAGTTTTAGGCTTTTAGCCTAAATCACATTGCCTGTTTGTTGGGTGTTACTAGAATTGTTTTTTGTTTTTGTTTTTGTTTTTGTTTTGTGGTGGTGGTGGTTGCTTTATGCCTCTATAGCAATTTAAACTGCATTCAAAACAATGACCAAATTTAATATCACCATAAATAATAACCAGATATTAAAATTCCATGTTGACTTAAAGAAACCAAAAGCTATATGTGAATTTTATTTTCTGTAGTATCTTAATCTCTCCCTGACATGATTATTGTGGGTATTTAATAAGGCAAATATATATATATATATATATATATATATATATGTATCTGTCAATAGTAGAGGAAATAAGTCAACAGAGTTAATTGCTTCATTGAAAGTATGGTCAGAGACTACAAGTCCAGGCCTATTAAGATCAACGTGAGGGCTCAGGGCAACAGTGTGGGGATGGCAGATGATGGCTTTTCAGCCTGTGATCCTGCTGCATTTTGTGATGTGGCTTTGGCAGCAGCATCACATATAATTCTTGTTTCTCTCTGCCGTGTCCCTCCATTGACTAACGCGCCATTGCAGATCCGGTGGACTCTCTCTTGGCACCTGCTTTGTCTTTCTGCATGCCCCAGCCAGGAACACTGAAGATCATGTTTCCTTAACCCCCTTGCTGCGAGACTTCCACGAGTCGTTTAAGTGCCACCAAGCAGCTGCTCTTCCGTGAGACCTGGAGGTTGACGTGCCCCTGGGAGGTCAAATCTCTGGATGCCGGCGGTGGGGGGGGGGGGGGGTGTGTGATTATCTTGCATTATCCAGATTGGCCCCTTCTCATCACATGAGTCCTTGAAATCAGAGAGACTTCCCGGGTAGGATTAGAGAGACAGACAGGAGGGGGAAAGATTTGAAACGTGAGTGGGATGCAACCCTCCATGACTGCTTTGCAGGTGGAGGAAGAGACTGTGAGCCGGGAACGCAGGTGGCAAAGGCGAGAAGACAGCTTCCACCCGAGCTCCCGGCAAAGAGCCAGCACACGTAGATTTTAACCCAGTGAGACTCGTGTCGCACCTCTGAGCTCCAGAATGTCAGATAATACATTGGGTTGGTTAAGATACTCCTCGTGTGGTCGTGTGTTAGCACTCTCATAGAAAACCAGCACAGGGGCTCCTAGTTGAGCATCTGACCCTTGGCTTTGGCTCAGGTCACGATCTCAGGGTTCGTGGGTTCACTCCCCCACCTTGGGCTCTGTGCTGGCAAGGCAGAGCCTGCTTGGGATTCTCTGTTTCCCTCTCTCTGCCTCTCCCCCCACTCATACTCTCTCTCTCTCTCAAAATAAATAAATAAACTTAAAAGAAAAAAAAAAGGAAAGAAAGCCAGCACACCTGTGTTGGAGCTCTAACACTTAGTATCTGGAGCCCCTGCTGCCAAGTGTCTAGCTGTGTAGACAGAGGGTTTCCGTGGGGTGGTCTGTGTGGCTTGGAATATTCTAGCAGACAGGCTACCTAATTTGCGGGGCCCTTGTTCAAACTATCGGGAAACAGTGCTAAGGTATTACCATGTCAAACCTTTCCTTTTTTTATGCCTTCTGTCTCCCAACTTGCCGCGATGTTTTCTTATTTGCTATTTTATATCCGTGTCAGTAGAAACGAAAGGTTAAGCTTCATTGGCCTGAATTTTACCATTATCGTCATCTTGTACCATGCCAGTTTTAAGGGGAAGTATAACAGCGTTTAACAAGCACGCAGAATCACCAAAGCCCATCCTAGCGTGTGTTTCCTTGCTCGTACATGCATGTGTATCTTGAACTTCCCAGAACAGTGGGAAGTTCTGGCACGACCCGACTCAACTCTTTCTATTTCGCTTCTTGATAAGCGCGCTTTGCACCTGCACACTCGAGCTCCAGCGACTCGTGAGTGACGGAGGACCGTGCGGAAAGAGTTGCCCCGTCTTTCCCTTTCCTTCCGGGTGGGTCAGTCGGCAGTGGAGTGGCTGGCTTTCACGGCAAAGGGGAAGGGAGGATACGACAGGTCTCCTCCTTACTTGCTTGGCCCTTCACTGTCTGTGGGAAGCAAGTTGTACTTCAGAGGGGAAGTGCGGCCTGAGCTGGGCTCACTCATCACAGATTTAACACTTACTTTGCCCTTGTTTGGAGCCTCCCTGAGCCACCAGGCACCGGGGGTCCACCCGAATTCTGTGCCGGTAAGGCGCCAGGGATGCTAAATGCAAACGAGGCCACTAAGAATGGAGCGAGGACATGTGACCCCCGCACGTGCACATTCTATCTGGACCTTCCTTACAAAACGCAAGCTCAGAGATCAGACCATCACAGTTGCAGGACAGTGAGAGCAAGGCATTCACCCAAATGCAGGGGCCCTGCTGAGCGCTGGGGCACTGTGACGGCCCGGGTCCCATGGCCCTGGTACCAGCCCTTTTCCCACTAGATTGGTTTCCGTTGCATAGCATCCAGGCCTGGCTCTTTGCTCACTCAGAGGTTTTGAGAGTTACCTGATGTTTTTAAATAAATTTGTTTCTGTTTAAAAATAGCTAGAGGGGATTCTGTCGTTGGCCCTAAGAACCAAGACCGATTCGATCAAGCCTTGGTTAACTTGTCTTGGGCTAACTGGTGTCCCCACAAAGAGGTACTGACCTCAGTACCTCAGAATGTGAACTTACTTGGAAATAGGCCATTAGGTTCAACCCTAATCCAATATGACCGGTGTCCTTATAAAAAGGGACACTGGGACACAGAGAGAGGACACCATGGAGGTGAAGGCAGACACTAGGCTGATGCACTACAAGGGAAGCATTGGAAACAAGCCGCCGGAAGCTGGGGAGAGGCTGGAGCAGATGCTCCCTCAGCCTCAGCCGGCTGCTGACCCTTTGGGGTTCTGCCTCTAGAATTGTGAGACCAGAAAGGTCTCTTGTTTAAGCCCCCTCGATTGTGGTTCCTTGTTATGGCTACCCTAGGAAGGGAGTATACACTCGATAGAGACCCTGTTATGTTCGGGGAATAGATTGGGGCAAAATTTGTGACCGAGTTCAGATGCCCGCTGCCTGGAAGTACCACACATCTGCATAGGACGAGGTGGACACTAGTAAACATTGGGCCTTGTGAGTTAGTGAATGAATGGGGTTGAAAGTCCTAGAACTCTTAGGGGCACCTGGGTGGCTCAGTCAGCTAAGCGTCCGACTTCGGCTCAGGTCATGATCTCGCGGTCCGTGAGTTCGAGCCCCGCATCGGGCTCTGTGCCGATGGCTCGGAGCCTGCTTCGGATTCTGTGTCTCCCTCTCTCTGTCCCTCTCCCGCTCGTGCTGGGTCTCTCTCTTTCTCATAAGTAAACATTAAAAAGTGTTTTAAAAATAAAAATTGAAAATTTTATCAGTTATATATTATGGATTTTATTCCTTGGCCTTTAGTTCAACTCATGCCAAATGTTGCATAGCTCATTCAATTGAGATGATTCTATTTTTTATTTTTATATTCATATTTGTATTATTCATTATTTAAAAATATATTTTAATTATTTTATTATTCATATTTTACCATGAACAATTTTGCCAACAATTTAACTTTTCATTGACCTTTGCTACTAATCATTTTCATTTTGAGTTGGATGATAGACCCATTTTTTTATTTCTTCAAAAATTACCTTTTATTTAAGAAAAGAAAACAAAAAGAAACATGTAAAAACAACATGGAGATCACTCTTGTTGATATTTCAAAAATGCACGCGCTTAGTTGGAAAGTTCAAATACTAGAGAAGGACGCAAGGTAAAAGGAAAATCTCCACTTTCCACCCTCCTCTGTCCATGTCTTCAGAGACGACCACTTCAAGTTTCTTCTATACCATCCAAAATGTTTTCAGAAAAATCACATTTTTCTTAACTTGTGTTTTTAGAAAATTTTGAACAATTATGTGAGCAAAATGACAAAGAAAACTGAAGAGACGCGTGTAGAAACATACATAGAGGGACTCAAGACTCCCTACATATACATTTATAATGTCTTACAGTGGGGTCTCCGTGTTTCACATTGAAACTGGCAGGTCTGTGCATTCTCCGTCATAACCGTGAAATACCGTATTGTGTGAAACCTTAGAGGTCATTCAGATTTTAAAATGTGGGGGAAAATACTCTTAACATCTAAGATCCTTTGTTCCTGAAATTATGCTTCTAGGAACCTGGGGAAATGTTTGGAAGCGCAGAGATTTACAAATAGCGACACGTATGGCAGTGTTAATATAAGTGGGAAATGACCCAGATGTCCATCTTGGGTAATTAACATAAAGCATATCCAAATGAGGAAACATTATGTAGCCATTACAATGTCACTTATCAATTGATAATGGTCCCAAAACAAAAGTGGAGTATAAAATCGTGTATAAAGACTGGTTCCTCAAGCATGAAGAAGACACAGACAAATAAGACTAGTATAAATTATGCCCATATATTAAAAGTAGTTATCTCTGAGGGGCTGGATGATGTATTTTCTAATTATTCTACTGTACATAATGGGTTAACATTTAATTAAAATCAATGCATAACTTTAAAAAGATTACTATTACGTTTCTCTGCAAAGCCAAGCGGACTACTGGTAATCATGGGGAAAGATATCTGAAGATCGGGGCTGAAGCTTGCTGGGCTTGAAGAGGTATAGGGAGTCGCCAGGTTTAAAACAGTCAAATGACACCATAAAAATTCAGGTCAGGTGCTAATCTATCAAGCTGTTTTCCTGACATACTGAATCTCTAATTCAAAATCTAAACAGTAATAAAAATGGGTATGAATTCCCTCCATGACCCACATCTCTTCAGAACTCAATCACGATCAGCGGCCCCTCGGGAGGAAAATGAAATAAAAAAGCACATTTCCTTGCGTTTTAAGAGATTCTCTAGTTGTGTGTGCAGCGACCACGAGCGAGCGGGAGGTCAAGGTGATCAGTACCCCAGACATCCAGTGAGAAGACAGCTTTCTGTTGAGACAGGAGTGAGGAGGCCTACCCAGTAAGCCTCCTTTTAAAGCGGAGTCCGGAGCAAGCACAGATCCCAAGTTTACCACCGGTTCGCTAACAATCCTCACATCAGGGACTCGGCCTTCCTCTTACACTTTCTACGTAAAGAAGCGATGAAAAAGTCACCGTCTTGAGTTTGCTTCATTTTCCTCAGCAGAGGTATATGAACACTAGGTTATTGTAGTCCGTGCAGTCCCTCCAATCAGCAGAAAGGGAAAAGGAAAAGCTGAGTAGCTGAAGAAATTCTACCAAACAGACTTGTTTTTCTTATTTAAGTTCTGATTTCTGGGAAGGATTCATGTTTATGTTAAGGTCTATTTTCAGAAATGGGCCCGCTTGTAAATGGGCTGCTTGTGCTGCAAATGATATATAGGACTGTCCCCGGTGCTGGGAGAAGCTGGTTCAGGGTTGGAAAGAAGAGATGTAATTTAAAAAACAAACAAAGCAAACTTTTATTATTTTGAAATAGTAAGATTCAAATTTTTCAATGCCTTTTCTTCCTCAAAGGCTAAATACTAGCTTAATTATTTATAAGAGTTGTGATACACTGATATTTTAAAATTCTCTTTCTTTGACTGCTATTAGAATCAATTAATTCTTTTTTTTTAACCTTTAAATTCATGGGCATGTTCACGACTGGAGGAGTTTGGGACCCTAACCGTGCAGAGTAATGTTTGAATGAACTGAGCCTGTGTGTGTTTGGGTCTTTATGCAACGGATTAAAAGGCAGGATGATTTATTTCTGGTTACAGTTTTTTCTTTTAATTTTTTTAATGTTTATTTATTTTCAAGAGAGAGAGAGAGAGACAGAGCATGAGTGGGGGGAGGGGCAGACAGAGAGGGAGACACAGAATCAGAAGCAGGCTCCATGCTCTGAGCCGTCAGCCCAGAGCCCAACACGGGGCTCAAACTCACGAACCATGAGATCATGACCTGAGCTGAATGAAGTCGGACACTTCACCCAGGGTCCCCACAGGTTTTTTTTTTTTTTAATGTTTATCTATTTGAGAGAGAGAGAGAGAGAAAGAAAGAGAGAGAGAGTGAGCGAGCAGGGGAGGGCCAGAGAGAGAGGGAGACACAGAATCCAAAGCAGACTCCAGGTTCTGAACTGTTGGCACAGAGCCCAATGCGGGACTCGAACTCATGAACCGTGAGATCATGACCTGAGCCAAAGTCAGAGGTTTAACCGACTGAGCCACCCAGGTGACCCTGTGGTTATAGTTTTTATTGACTCTTTAGGTCAATGTATTTATGTAATATGCACATATGTGACTATATGTAAATATATACATTTCTGTCCACTCCTTAGACATAGTCAAGTTGGGAATATTTACGTCAGAGTTCCATATGTGTCATAATAACGACAAAATGCCCATTGTGTTGTTATTCTTTTCTCCATGAATATATAACCGTTCTACAGTCTGCCAGGCGTTTTCACATTTTTATAGTGTTTAATATTTTTAGTGTTGCTGCATAATTGCTGTCAGCCTCACTTTTTCTAATGGGAAAACCAAGGCCTGGTCAGTTGAAGTGACTTACCCACAATCATCCGGACAGGAAATGAAAGCTTTGGGATCCCGATCAGACTCCACGAAAGCAGGCTATTCTCACCAGGCCCATTCAGCTGGCTGGAAGGGCTCAGCGCAAAGGGTTGGGGCAGGATGGCGTCTTCGGGATTGCTTCAGAAAATGAGGTTTTGTGCTTCAAACGCAGAGGGAAGATCAGTTCTAAAAGGCGGCATTTAATGTGGTCAGACTCAACAGGACTGGCAGAGTGGCGGGTGGGGGCAGCCTCGGGCCAGCGCTGGGACGCGTTGAGACTCAGGGAGGCATCATCTCCCCAGACAGCACGCGACTAGGAGGTGGCACTGTGTGTCCCTTTCGAAGACAGTGGGGGGCCTCCAGCAGCACAGAGACGCCTCACAGCCCCTCCGACCAGGCGGCTGCTGGAGTGCAGGCCTGTCGCCCCCGGGGTCACCTGCGATCCCCGTCCCCTGCCCCCTGCCCCCTGCCCCCGCGGAGCTGACCCAGCCTGGGCATGGCTGCTGGTTCTTCCTGTAATGCTTTTCCTGCTCTCTTACCACCCAGGCTCAGGCCTCCCTACCTCACTCCTCATCACAAAGAGCCCCTAGCTGACTCTCCTTTTCCATCCACGCTCCATCCCAACCCATAACACCATCTAATTAATTTTCCTGAAACACTTTGATCGTGTAACCACTCTGACCTCAAAACATTAATAACTCCTCCAGCCTGTTGGACAAAACAAAACTTTTTTTTCTTTAAGCATTGCTTCCAGCTTACTTGCTGAGCTTCTGGACAAAGTATTTGCTAGAAATGCCCTGACATTTTTGCCTCTGAATTCTGTTCCTACCCCTTCATGCAGAAAACCGCCCCCCCCCCCCCACTAAAAAAAAGTCCTCTCTTTTCCTCTGTCATGTCGATCAGACCACCTTTTCAAAGCCAAACTGAAATTTACCTTCATCATCAAGCTGCCCCTTAAGGCTCGGGTGCTTAAGCAATCCAGTTGGAAAACACCTCCATGAGGTCATGCGCAGCAGCCAAAACCCAAGGTCGTCTTGTCTTATCTCAGCATCAGCAGGAACCAGAGAGAGGGCTTGATGTAGGTCTCTATGGTGGGGAGATGTTGAAGAAGGTAGGGCGGTGCTGTGAACAAAATGTGACAATGGAGTGTTTTGTAAGATGGATGGCGTGGGGAACAGCAGGGAAGGGGATGAGGTCAGGATTGAGGACAGGGAAGGAGAGGGAGATCTGTGAGCAGCTATGGGATCCATTTGAGTGGATTGTCTTAGGTAGCACTAGAGCCCTTGCTACCTAGTCCCCACGACAGTTGTCAGCGATGGGGAGTCATATAGTCCTTGAGCTTGTGGTGTGAAGTTTCCAAGGAAAGAGTTATTCTGGAGCCCCAAAGCATTCAAAATACCTTTCAAAACTGGAGGCTTTGAGCAGGAAACACTACCCTTCTTGTAATTGTGTCATAACCATTCTTCCCGAGGTGGCTCTTACATCCCCTTGGAGGGACCTACCCACGCTTATCCACACCACCGTTCTCACAAAGCACTCGGTGGAGACTTTAATCAAATCCCCACAGTCCAACCTTATCATCAGTAGCTTTTTACAACATGTAGATATCACATGTCATGTGTTGATCGCAGTCTGCCTCTGGGATTGCTAGTCCTGGAATGTGGGTTTATAATTTTGAACTTTCAGGACCACATGTAATATCAAGGAGAGGGCTTTCTGACTAAACAATATATTGGAAGAAATTCATGGTAATGGCATTTGGCTGGAGTTGAAAGCTTAGCTTCTCATGCTCATGAAGATCTGAAAGAACTTCGGTTTTTGTTTTCTCCAAAGGTCCTTCTCAGTTAACTGCACAATATCCAATTATGCATCTTAGAAGAATTTAGGGTTGAGAAAACCCAGCTACTATTGGAATCTTTGATTCTACAGAATATGCATTCCCCAAACCAGTGCTTATACAACTAAACTCTTCCCTCTGGGATCCAGTTGGTTATCATAACTTTTCAGCTTGCCTCGCAAAGCCACAGACTCTTTACAATAAAATGCTACAGTTTAAAGTGTTTTCAAAACCTAGCATTGTAGCTGATTTTGTTCGTTATTTGATCAGGAAAGGAAAAAAAATGTTTTTTTTCCCCTGATGTCTTAAATGAACTGAGGTTTTAATATTTACTTTTTTAAAGATTATAGCACTCTAAGCACATCGTTTTTATAGGTGTGGGAATCACAAGTTGTTAAAATATTTTGATCTTAAAGATGGAAAAGAACTATCATTATCATTTACTGCAAGTAAGCAGGGGGGCATAAGGAGGGCTTTGTTTAGTCTGACCCTTCTTGGTGGTGAGAGGAATGGCAAATCACCCTCCTCACCACGTCTCCGGAACAAATTCGCTGTGGCCACAGGTGTTCTGCTCATGTAAAAAGGCGTAAGTCGTATGTCTGGTTTTGCAGAAACACTAGGGCAGTAGGAATTTATAAATATAGTTTCCTTTAATTTGATGAAGACGGCATACAGATAGCGCTCTCCCTAGGTCAAAAACAAGAATTGGGTTCCTTTTCCTTTTATTGGAAGAATTACATGCTCCATGTAGTGATTCATGGGTTAAGGGTTTATTATTGGTTGTGTCAGGCACTCAGAGACATGAATTTCGATTTTCTAGATCAGTGTTTCTCAACCTCGGCACTACTCATAGCTGGGCCCGATAGTTCTTCTCTCTGGAGCTGTCTGGTACATTGTAGGAATTTTTTGTAGCGTCTCTGCCCTCTGCCCTCTGCCCACTAGAAGCCAGCAAGAAGAAGAAGCCAGCTCCTTCCCCCTGAGTTGTAATGATGAAAAATCTCCTCCAGTTGGCAATCACTGCTCTAGATTTACTTTTTTAGGGGAGGGGGAGTACTCTGTAAACCTCCTTAAGTGTTAACCAGGAACCAGGCAGTGGGATTTACAAAACAGCAAGAGTAACTTGCTTCCCCATAGGAGTGGGTGTGGTGAGTGGGCACCAAAGGAATTGTCATAACTTCTAGAATGGACCTTGGTAGCCATGTTTCTACAGAGAGTGGAGCTGGAGGCTCTGGTGTCTTTTGTAAGATTTTAGGGAACCTGGGATAGTCACATTTCCCAGAAGATACAGTTTACTTTCCTGTGGGTACATCCCTTAGTTTCAAGAATAAATCCCCGTAAAAAATTCAGCAACATGTATGTTGGAAAACCAAGGACGGCAAAGAGTGTGTTGCCACTTCCTATCCCCCTTTCCACGACAGACATCACTAATCAATCATTGCACTCCGATGCTGAATCTGATGTCTGCCTCAAAATCATTCTCAACACAGGACTCCGGCATCACTACAAGTATCCGGGACTCAGAGCTCAAGTTGACACCTATCCGTAACCATTGCTTTTACATTTTTGCCAGTTATTTTAAGAACAGTGGTGGCCATTGATGAAGTATGCTGTTTATAATGTAACCTACAAACAGAGCCTCAAAGTCTAGCACAAAGAATATAAACACACCACCAAGGAAAAGTGCGTCTGGTGAACTGAGAAGTCAAAGTAAAGTTGATTTGTGTCTTTGGCACCTTGTGGCTGGAGATTTCTTCTCATGAGGTCAAGCAGTCAGTCAGGTTTAAGTGAGAAATTCTGAAACGTTGGGCATCTGGGGGTCTGAACTTCGCTCTGGTGTTTGGGGCTGCCCACCGGGAGTCATCCTGTGCGCAGCCCTGGAAACTGGGAAGAAGTGTGAGAAAATTTTGGAACGCTCCTGCGGATGCTTGAAAAGGAAACCCTTCAGAGATGCCTGGGTGGCTCAGCTGGTTAAGCGTCAGACTCTTGGTTTTGGCTCAGGTCATGATCTCACCATGGTAAGTTCGAGCCCTGCATGGGGCTCTGTGCTGACAGTGCGGAGCCTGCTTGGGATTCTCTCTCTCTCTCTCTCTCTCTCTCTCTCTCTCTCTCTCTCTCCCCCTGCCCTCCTCTCAGAATAAATAAATAAACTTAAAAAATAAAAAAAAAAAGCCCTCCAACATCTGTAGGTGTGTGGGCTGCTGAACCAAGTAAGGAAATTCACCCCAAAGTGAGAGTTTGCTGAGAAAATAGGAAGTGACTGAAGCTGGCATTGACGGTCACTGAGTTTTCGGGAGCCACCCACTGTGTTTCCTTAAGTACGTCGACCATCTGGAAAGCTTACCAAACTGCCCCGATGGAGCTAGAAGGAGAAGGATTCCGATTAGTTTGGGGGGCCTAGTTCCTGAATCAGAAACTCAGCCACGCCATCATCAAACAACCTCCCGCCACCTCTCCAGCTGATTCTGAGGCCCGGTAACTCGAGAAAACCCAGATGGAAAGCATGTTTGTTCAACTTTGACTTGCCTACCCCGCCCTCCCAGCCTGTTAAAAAGCAGGAGGTGTGGGGTGGGATCCGAGGGTCTACGTTTGATCTAGGGCCTTGGGCTTTAAACAAGTGTCTGAAGTTGATGAGAAGAACTGGAATTTGTCTGAGGGAAAGCTGTCTTTAACCTGGAGGCACCTGGCCGAATGTCTGTGCATAGAGGGGGAAGCACAGGAGGGCAGCCCAGGCAGGGCGAAGCCAGCAGGGCCAGCATGACACAGCCTCATTGGCCCCTGAACTAGAATGTCAGCTGGCGTCTATTTAGCAAGGGACAGGAGCGCTTGCTTTCCCCAGCCTCCTACCGTTGGAATTGTCATCCGACTTCCCACCACTGCCAGGCCCGGTGTGGCGTGGAGAATCCCAGTCTCACGGAGCCCGTCGGGGCCTTGTCCCTGCTTGGCCTCGAGTTCTTCAAGTGCTTTCACTCACAAGGAATTTCTATGAAATCATCTTGGACCAACAAAGCTATTACCCAAGTTTCTCAGCGGGCTGGGTTCAGAATGACTTTTAGCTATTTCCAGAAATGAAAATCACCCTCCGAGGAGGAAGTTCTGCTACCACGGAGTCTGCTGGAAAAAATGAGACACGCTCTTTGAAGGTGGTTCCAAGTTCCAAGTGGTGGGAGATGTACTGGGGGCTAGAGCCTTTCAGCTGACTCCTGGGAAGGGCTCGCCATCAGGGCTCGCCGTCATTGGGGTGTACAAGCTCTGGCATGTGAACATTGCTTTTGTTTGGTACTTCATGGCCATCTCTCGCTTACCTTGGTATAAATGAATGGCCTCAGAGGTGGTTTTGGGGGGTGGAAGAGGATGGGAGGGTGTAGGGCACCTCACGAGGAGAGGAGGGGACAGTGAGACTCGGGGCTCTGGAGGAACAACCTCCTTTGCAGTTTTATTGAAAGCCAACCCTTCAGCCTTGCCCACCAAGGGAGGCCAGGAGTGGGGAGATACCACTGTGGTTCAGTGAGTCAGCTGCCCTCCACAGCAGGCAACCAGACTCCGTGAAATGTTAATTATCTGTTAGAAAAAAACAACAGCAACAGTTTATTTTACACAATTTCAAAAACGAAAATCCAATTCCTGGGCAGCCTCTGTTGGTCAGCTCCCTCGACCTACATGTATACACAACAAATGTACGTGGAAAAGCACAAAGTGGTCTTTTCAAAGGTGACAACGTCTATCCTTTACTCTACACCCTAACACATACACACGTAGTGATTGAGTTACAGTCAGAAGCACGCTGCAAAATGACATTTCCTCCCCTGGTTTTAGTTCTGGAGAATAGCATTAACCTTCAACACAAGAATGACCTGTCCATTCCGGCAATGATCACGTGGTTTGCATAGTTTCTTTGGGTATTTTATCAGCTCAGCCCCCATTGTTTCTCCAGTGATAAATTACACTTTCATTATTTCTTTATTTTATGGAGTGGAGACTCATAGCAATTTCCTTGTCCCAGTCCCATTAACTTCCTGGTGGCATTGTTTGAAGTCTCCAGACCCTGATGTGTAATCCAACTGTTTCCCTAATATGTGGGAAGCAGCACAGTGCTCGTTTACGTCAAAAACAATTCTTGCTACGGTTTTCCTTTTTCGCCGCGTCTTTTCCCATGGAAATTCTGGCAGGAGCCCTGGTTGAGGATTCCAGAGGGTAGCGTGAACCTGGTAGATGCTGAGCATTCCAGGGATGTTGGGTGATTGAATGGGGTCGCTAGGACTGGCCTGGAACATAACACTGAGCCCACCAGGTTGAGCTAAAAAATTTGGAAGTGGTATCACAGCGGGGTGATGTTGGTGTTCGGGTCTTGTCGGGTTCCTCGGCGTCTCTAGCAATTTGTTCGGTTTCCACTTCCCTCAAGTTCTCCATTCAGGGTGCGGTCCACGTCAGAGTTCCTCCACCGCGATCCTGCCTCCCTCTCAACCCGAAATTTTGCAGAGGGCGTGGCGTTTCTTTCCAGAGGCAAGCGGGTCGCCTGTGCCTGCGATCTCATCCCGTGGTCTGCCCTCACTTTACACCTTTGCTCCCTCTTTCTAGCTGCTGCTTCTTTTATCTGTTTACGATGACATCATCTGTAAATGAAGGTTGAACTCAAATCTATGTTTTCATGAACAAAACAAAATGGAAATGCTCCTTCGCTTTCTGTGATTTCTTTCACGATGACACATTTCCTTTTCGGAAAAGTCACCTCTGCGTTTTGTCTTTATCTCTTCTCCTTTTTCAAACCCACCGAAAGTCTCATCGGGCCCCCAAACTCTTCCATAAATGTTCAGAGCTAAGATTTTGGCTTATTAATAATCAGGAGGCAGTGTGGAGGTGGAAAGCAGCAGAGAAAACCTGGAGGAGGGAAACCAGTTAGCGCCAACCATAAGCCAAAGGAAGCCGGCGGCCGTGAGGATCCACATGGTGTTGTGGCAGAGGTCAGAACAGGAGAGCTCCGGCGAGAAAACTCTGTGAGCAGCACACCTCTGGGAGCGTGCTGCTCACGGGCTCCCTGCATTTCAAGCCTGCGTGCTTGAAAAAAGACGCAACATTTACAAATACAGGGACCACAGGAGGAGAACGTGATGGCGGGGGGTGGGGGGTGCGGCTGAGGAGTTAATTTTAGACATGTTGAATTTGTGGGATCAGGCTGTTGATCCTGGGGGATGAACATCAGACACCTGGGTGTAAGGTTTGAGGAAGATAGGGGAGTCAAAGATACAGACTTTCAGGTCAACCGCAGACCAAAGGGAGTCTCTAAAGTGTGGCTCTGAGCCTGCTGAAGAAGGATGCACAGAGGGACGGAGTTAAGGAGGACCTAGGACAGAGCTTTAGAGAAATTCTCCATCTCAGGGACAGGCCAACCGGCCCCAAATGAGAAGGAGAAGAAGACCAGAACCCTCACAACCAGGACTAGTGTCTTTTTTTTTCTTTAATGTTTGTTTTTGAAAGGGAGAGAGAGACAGCATGAGTGGGGGAGGAGCAGAGAGAGACGGAGGCACAGAATCCGAAGCAGGCTCCAGGCTCCGAGCTGTCAGCACAGAGCCCGACGCGGGGCTCGAACTCACGAGCCATGAGATCATGACCTGAGCTGAAGTCGGACGCTTAACGGCTTAACCACCTGAGCCCGCCAGGCACCCCTGGGGCTAGTTTCCCAAAGGGAGTGCTGGAGGAGGCAGAGCAGGGATGTGACTATCCTCTGACCAGACACCTCCTGTGCGTTGAGCACTGTTTTAGGAACGCTTGGAGATCCCCTAAGGGACAACAAACGCTGTCCCGCCCTTCAGGGAGCCTGCTTTCTATGGATGGTGGCAGCAAATTAACCGAGAATTACAGTCCAAGCTGTTGAGTGCCGTGGCAAGGAGCGTGTAGGTTGCTCTTGTCTCCAATATCAGGGGGGTGCACCTGGGGACCTGTCAGCCCTCCCCTGACACAGGGGAGGGCTCTGGAACCCTGCTGCCTGAATCTCTGCTATGGCTTGACCGCTTCGCAGCTGGGTGATCCCCACTCCCGGCTTCAGTTTCCTCAATGATGGTAAAACAGACTGATAATAACCGGATCTGCTCCGGAGGTTTATGGTGAGGATGAAATCCGTTAAAACATGTGACACATTGAGGCAGAGACTGACACATAAGAAGTCCTGGATTAAGCACTGCCAAACTTCCCTGGCGCTCACTCTGGGCCAGACGCAGAAACAGCCTTAGGAAGCAGGTAATACTGTAATCGGCGCGTTTACAGTGAGGAAACAGAAGCACAGTGAGGTGGGGTGGCCTCCTCAGTCACACGGCTAAAGGTGGTTACTTTCTTTTTCTCCTCTCTACTCTGTCAGTGAAGGAGGGATTTCTACTCTCAAGTTATGGGGATGGCCCACGCGATGCTGGACAGATGGACACACGGCAGTTTATTTGTCAGTGCTTCTCACGGCTCTCGGGTAGAGGACACCGCTTGCCTTGCGGGACCACACGGGTGTTTTTAGGACAGAGGGGACGGGTGGGGTTTGTAGTAACAAGAGGGCGGGGTGCCCCCTGGTTCCCGTGGGGGGGGCGCGGCTGGCTTGTTTGAGTTGTTCCGTGAGCTGGCAGGGAACTGAACCCCACCGCCATGGGACAAGCAGGCGTTCTGTCTGTTCCCGTGATAAGAAGTGATGTTTGGCTGGGGAACCTTATCTGCAAGAACAACTTGGGGAAGAGAGTGTGTGGTTAGGCTGTTTGAAGCCCTCCGGATTGTATCAAATGTCAAGGCGGCACTTAATACTGAACCCCAATTTCAGGCCTTATGGCACAGTGATCTGGTGGGCTTTAGGACCCAGGCAGTGTGAGGACCATGTCGGTCTATACTGCTCTGCATTACCTAAACCTGAAACAGAATGGTTGTTCCCTCATCATCTCTATGCTATTATTCACGCCCGCATCTCTGCCTGCAATTTCCTCTTGATTCTCAAGCACCTCCTATTGAAATCCTCTCTGTTCCCCCAAGCCCACCTCAAATGCCACTCACTATAGGAAGTTCTTTCTCTTATCCAGATACGGCCCCTCCTTCATTTCCAGGTAGCGCTGTAGATCGGAAAGGTTTCATAGTCTTTGAAACCAGAAAATCATGGCTGAGTCTCTGGCTTTGCTACTTATTTTGCTACATGATCTGGGGAAACAAATTGGACTGAGTTAGCCTTGGTTTGCCCATTTCTCAAATGAGGGTGATAACTCTCGTTGAAATGGTACTGTGAGATTACCCGTGAAAGTGGGTACAAAATGCTGAGTATTTAGAAGGCGCATGATAAATACAAATTTCCTTCTCTTGAATCATTTCGTATTTCTACCAATGCCTGGATTATTGTGCTTCCTACTCCAACTATTTGCATATTTGTTTTGCTTACTCTCTACCAGACCATATGCTTGGAGACGGCTGATAATTTCCACTTTTCTCCTTTTCGTCCTTGTCCAGACTCTTCAGGGCTCACCATCACTCTCCACATGGTGGATATTTTTTATCAACAGTAGAAGGAACTCTCAGCATATTCTGCTCTAGAAATCAGCAGGCCTGTCTAGGACAATACCGTGCTGTGCTTCTAAGGAAACACAGTTGCTTGAACTGCTAATAAAGTGTTTTTTCTGAAGTAAACATAGTTGGCGGAGATAGCACAATGATATCAATTTATATTGCATGAAAGTGATATATACAATCCCGACCTGAGGTTGAATGAGGGGTACAGTTTTCAAAACCTGAAGAGGGACAGGATGTCGAGAAAGAGAAAAAAACAGGTGTCAAAAGACGACACTTGGAGCTTCTAAGGCAAATGGTACTTTTTTATAATTTTTACCATATAGATTTAGAAATGGGGAGGAAATAAATATTTGTGCCGTTTGCCTGTAAAATGTGTAAGGAAGAGAGATGAAATTGCCGTGGGAAAGAAATGTGTCAGTTTCCTAAGCATTTCACAAGAATTGTGCCTCCTTGTCTGTTCCTCGTGAATGTTGATGGAGTACTGGATGTATGGATTGGTGAGGACAATGGAAGGTGGAAGTCAGTGGTTTACTATTTCTTTTTCTCACTCATCCCAGATAAATTGACTTGGTGTAAACAAGGCATCTCACTTTTGTTCGTTTGTTTGTTTTTTAGGGTTTTTAGTTTGTTTCTTTTTTGATGAATAAAATGAGAGGGACAGTGTTGGCCTCTGTCACAAAGAATCTAAGAAGTTTGACCGAAGTGAGCACCTAGTTTTGAGGTCATCGAATGCTTGTTTCCAAATAGGCCCCAAGGGAGAAGGAAATCTTTTCCTGTGATTCTAGAGCTTCTGGCGTAGGGGGAGGTGAGCATCACCTGGGCAGCTACATTTCTTGGTCAGCAACGCACTGGCTCCCTGTTATGTGACGCTAACTGTTTTGGAGCCTTAAGAAATCTCAGCTGTCAAGAAAACTCCACAATTGCAAGTAAGTACGGAAGTCTGAAGGAACTGAAACCGTTTCCAGAGTCCATTGACTCCTGTCCAGCCAGGGTATCGTTTCTACCGTGTGAGACGTGCATTTGCTCCGTGTATAGGCTTTGGGTGTAATCTGTCCAGTTTTTCTACCCAACACTTATATAGGTTATCAGTTACAAATTCCTCTCAAAAAATTGAATATACTTTAGAAATTGCTGAAGCCACCTGAAACCTTTTTTTTGAAACAAATGTTCTACTAAATAAATGCATAAATGATACCGTCTACAGTATCGTAATTTGCTACCTGTTGAGTTATTATCCTTTCAGTGATTAGCAATCTGTTTTTTCACTTGTTCTATTCTGTCTTGCTAGTGACAAGAAAGGAGCTGGGGACATTTGAATTAATTGTGCAGATGCGTTAGTATTAATCTTTATGTAACTTGGAATGTGCCTGAATATCAGGAAAGCTATTTCCATTGCTATTTGTGGAGGGAGAAGAGTTGGCAGGAAAATTGAATAAGAAAATAGACTAAGAAAAAATATATTTGAATGATAGCAAATGAAATTTAAGCTCAGCTTAACACAGGATTTCCCTCTGGTAGGTAAGACCCGCGCAGCTTTAAATCTTACTTACAGCTCAGCCAGACTGTGAATAGAAATGGGAAAGAGGGACTAGGGTGGGGGTGAAGAGTTTCAGTGAATTTCCAACCTGCAAAATGGAGGTACCTTCTATCTGGACTGTAAGTGGAATTTGAGGAGGTTTATCAAGAGTCTTCAAAATCATTTTTCTGGAACCATCTTTGAGATGACGATCGGCAGGCATCTCGTCTGACTGATGTAATCAGGAGAAGAGGGTTTCAGGCGTGACAGAAGGAAATGATCTGCATTTATATGCTAGGCTGGGTGATGGTGCAGGATTCCTGTGCATAAAATAATCATTTGGACAACAGTCCTCATTTCCGGACTGAGGAGAGGATAGCAGAAAAGCCTGCAAACTATATGCTTGGAAATCTTCTCGGCTGAAAAGCTTCTAATGGAATATAACCTTTACGATAAGTCTCTCCTCCAAGTTTAGTATCTTTTTGTTATTAACACTGCTTGGGAAGATGTGGTTAGTTTAATGTTCTGATTAACAACAATGATGAGTTTGCCAATTTTCACATAGGGAAACAGCGTTCGTAATAGAGTATGAATATCGTGTGCCGAGCATTTTAATGACCGTTCATCATAAACGTAGTTACATGTTCAGAAGGAGAAACGTTGAAAAGGGACGTAGTCATAATTGTCAAACCGATGTTTTTCTGGCATACAGCTGAATCAAATGCTTACGTGGTTAATTTCTGTGCACTAAACCAAATTTGACTGGTGTTTGAGGCCCTGCCGTGAGGTAGGGGCTGTATCTGTCCCATCTTTGCGTCCTGGGGTCTTGTACCGTGTTGGCAAGTAGCAAGGGCTCCATCAATGATTGCTAAGCAGCGTAAATAATTTTAAACCATTGAAAACCCCAAGCCTGATGCTAGCCAGTAATTCCAACCACATTTCCTACAAAATCTTTTATTCATGAGCTCGATACCTGTTTCAATCGACTAGTTGGCATTTTCTCTCTTTTTGACTCCATATTTATGAAGGCTTTGAATCAATTATTTTGTTCTTGAGATTATTTTTGGTGCCAATATACTTGACAGAGACCCAAAAGCAGTATCCAAGGAGCAGTCTGTGAGTGAATATGTCTACATGCCAAATTCAAAGGATACAACGTCCCAACCCTCCAAGGCTACAAACCCGCAGGGGTACCATACAAACTTGTATGCGGGTTGAAGCTGCCACCTACCCGGGTTGGTCCCCAACTGGCATTGCCGGGGGCCTAAAAGGACACCTGTTTCCTTGAGTTGCTCATGGGTCCACGGTGAGTCTTCTGAGGTCATTGCTAATAACAAAGCCCAGAAAGACTCCTTCCCGCTGACAGTCTCGGCCATGTATAGGTGAGAGCCCAAGTATCTTACATGAGTCCCGTGGTTCACATTCTTTATTTCAAAGGAGAGAAAGGTGATCTGATGACTGAAGTGGGTGTCCACGCCAATATAACCGAACACCCAACACCAAAAAAAAACAACTCTGCTTAAACAAACAAACCAAAACCAAAACCAACACCTTCCTGAGATCTTAGTTTGTAATAAAGGCATCATCTTTATTTGCCCGTTTTTAGTAGCGAGGTGAGGCAGTATAAGTTCTGGGAGCGCCGGGATCCTTCGTATTTTGCTCATGTTCTCAGTGGTAACAGATTGCCGGACACACAGTGGGTGCTCAAGCAATATTTGTCGAATGAATGGTAGACGGGGTGAGAGAAATGTGAAGACAGCGCTGGGTACATGGCTTTGTCGCCAACATTCAGATATTTTTTCCTTCTTTTCGTGGATATGTTTTCTCTCATCTTTCAAGCCTCTTTTTGACATATTGTATATGCCCCGTGGTAGACACTAGGGGACACATGACAAAGACTGAGAAGATTAGCAGTCATTGGACGAGTCCCTCGTTAGTCTTCGTTCACTGACTTCTTTATTCACTTAACAATCATTTGTTCTTTTTACAAAATATGGCTTTACCATTGGATGCTGTTTCTGAAACGAGTCCTGTTTCCAATGTTATCCTCTAATGCACCTTGCAGTTTAGAAGCAAAGACGGAACAGTTAAAGATAGGGAGAAGAATCTAAACTGATCAAAAACGTGTAATAATATGGACCATTAATCCCTAAAAGTAGAGTATTCCACTGTGGAGTATTAAATTAGAGAAAGGCCAGGTCTAATAAATATCAGCTTAGATACTGTCAAAGAAAAATTGCTGAAACCAACTTGGCTAAAGGAAGATTTAGCCATAAGATCTTTTGAGAATAAAAAGTTTGAGGAGACAATATAAAAATGGAACCATTGACGGAGTTCATTCATTGCCGCAGTTAATATAAACAGTTATTACGCTGCGTGACCTCAAGCCCAGGAAAACAGAATCTTTTAGATTTGCAGTTTCAGATTACCTTTATGCCTAATCCATTTAAAAGCATAACACATTTCAATTAACCAACATCAAATACTCCTTAATGAATATAAACCATTCAGGAAGAAAACATGAGTCTTAATATATTCCAGTTGGAAATGGGAAGGCATGTTGAAGTCATTTTGTCCAAATCTCCTATCTTCTAGACAGGAAATTGAGGTGAAGACAGGTCAAGTGACTGATTCAGTGTCACACAATTAGGGCACATAACTTCTACTATAGTATTCTTCACACTATATAGTCACACTTCCATTGAACATCCATAAATTATCTTCCTGGCACAAGGCGATCTGGTCAGATTTTTGAAGGGTTTAAGTTAACTCTGTGTGTTGAGCATATACCCATACAGACCCTCAAGACCGAGGCTCCCCCAAATCACAATCAACTGGAATCTACCTGAACCCTACCTCCAGACAGTGTTTGTTTGAATACAACAAATGTGATAAGTTTGATGACTGTCTGAATTTAAATTTGGATGGCTTGAAGACTGACTTATGTCCCTGTAGTACACGATTGATAGCAAATCAGTAAGAGAGAATCAGTAAGTAGAAAACAGTAAGAGAAACCAAATGCTTCTCATCCTTGAGAAGGCGTATGGCATAATTATTCTCCTTTGTTTATTTACTGCCATTGAAGGGTGTTACAGATGAGGAAACTGAAGCCCAAGGAAGGTCTTGAAATCATTTAAGTGACACAGCTGTCATTCAAGTCTAGTGTGTGGTCTCCTCCCATGATGGTCAATTTTACGTATCACCTTGGCTAGGCTACAGTGACCCGTTGTTTGGTCAAACACCAGCCTCGATGTTGCCATGAAGGTATTTTTTAGATGTGATAGATTTGTAAATGAGACTTTGGAGAAAGCAGATTACCTACTGTGGTGTGGGTGGGCCTCATTAGTTCTAGCTGAAGACCTTAAGAGCAAAGACTGAGGGGCACGGCTTAGTCGGTTAAGTGTCCGATTCCTGATTTTGGCTCAGGTCATGATCTCATGGGTTTATGAGTTCGAGCCTTGTGTTGGGCTTTGTGCTGACAGTTCAGAGCCTGCTTGGGATTCTCTCTCTCTCTCTCTCTCTCTCTCTCTCTCTCTCTCTCTCTCTCAAAATAAATAAACTAAAAATAAATAAATAAAATAAAATAAAAGAGCAAAGACAGAGGTTTCCGAAAGAAGAAAAGACTTCTCAAGACTGTAACATAGATGACTACTTCAATGTCCAGACTGCTGCCTTACAGAATCTGGATTCAAGGCTGCAACATTAACTCTCCCCTGCAATTCTGGCTTGATGACCCCATGTACGGATTTTGGACCGGCCAGGTCCTACACTAATGTGGGCCAGTTCCCCAAAACTCTATCTATCATCTATCTCTGGAAAAACCTAATAAACTTCCTTACGTGCATCCTGTTGCCTGAAAGCTGGATTTTTTGTTGTTGTTAAAATTTTTCTTTCTTTCTTTTTCTAATATTTATTTTTGAGAGAGAGAGAGGGAGTGATTAGGGGAGGGGCAGAGAGAAAGACACAGAATCCGAAGCAGGCTCCAGGCTCTGAGATGTCAGCACAGAGCCCGACGTGGGGCTCAAACTCACAAACCGAGAGATCATAACCTGAGCTGAAGTCGAACGCTCAGCCTACTGAGCCACCCAGGTGTCCCGAAAAGCTGGACTTGTGAGTGAGCAGTGAGCTGTCCAATCCATTTGAGACAAGGGTATTCAGACAGGCCATACATTATGTAGTGGTCAAGGGGGCCTGGCCTCGGAGTCCTGTAGGTCCGTGACCAATGCAGCTGCTGAGGGTCCTGGAAGAGAAATCACAGGCCCTCCACAAAGGCTTCAAGGGAATAAATAGGATTCAGAGCCAGAACATCAGTCTCCACAAAGGGCGTTTTCAAGGAAGCAGTTCCACATGTGTGTATAATTAAAAAAGAAAATGCAGAGGAAGATATCTTGCAGGACACCTTTTAAGAAGGACGAAAAATATATATTCTTCTTAGCCTCGTAAAACATCAACCAACACCTTCTTGAATATGAAGAAATTTACATTCTGAAGTAAATGCTTTATCGAGGGACAGATAATAAGTGTGAATTGAAACTAATTGGTGTTTCTGATCACTGAGCTGGTTGAAAAACCATTTGCGATGAGGTCTGTATAAGTTAACAGTCGCTTTTAAATGCCTAATTAAACGTCCTTTGGTCCCTAGTGAGAATTAAAAAAAAAAAAAAAAGTATTGTCGTCCACTGCATTATTCTTAACCGAGCGATTAAATCTGGACAGATTTCATTTTTGTGGGTGGAAGAAGCTCTTTCTTCCCCAGAGTAGGCTGTCAGTAGGTCGACCTTGGACAGGGTAGCCCATGGTGCCTGGGTGTAACGGGCCGATGTGAGAAAAAGCCACGAGATTCTGGTTGAACCAAAAGGAAAAATAAAGAAGCAAGGTGAGCAGAGGCTCGATCGTGGTGGATTTTTTTTTTCTATCCTGAGAATAATAAGTAAAAGAGTATCATTAAGAGGGTTTTAAAAAGTATGCTGTCCGGGCTGTAAGCATTAAGGGCGGAATGTTTGCCGTGAATCATATTTGGGGGAGATCAAGGTTTCCTCCTTGTAATTGCGTTTTACTGTTGGCTGAAGCGTCCGGGAGTTTGATGCGAAGACCGGAAGAGCGCAATGGGGCAGGTGGGATCTTGAGGAGGCCTGGGCTGATTCTCAGGCTACCGCCTGCAGACTCACCGTCTGGGTTTAGGGAATGAGGAGCTCTTCTGGAAACTGAGTACTTTCTTAAGGAACGAGTTCAGGAGGCAGTGTCGACAAGGTGACAAAGATCTGAGGAGACATAGGCTTCTCCTTTCACACTCCTGGCTGGCTCCCCCTCTCCCCCTTCCTCGATGCCTCTCCTACTCCGTGCCCTCCCCCCTTCCCCTCTCCCTCCCTCCATCCTTTCTCCCTCTCTCCCTCCCTCTCTCCATCCATCTTTCCTCCCTCCTTCCACCCTCTATCCTTACCTTCTTCCCTCCCTCCCTCCTTCCTCCCTCTCTCCCTCCCTCCTTCCTTCCTCTCTCCTTCCCTCCCTCCATCTGTTCTCCCTCCCTCCCTCCCTTTCCCCTCCCTCCTTCCACCCTCTCCCCTTCCCTTCCTTCCTTCCTTCCCTCCTTCCCTCTCTCCTTCCCTCCCTCCCTCCATCCATCCTCCCTCCCCCCTCCTCACTCCCTCCTTCCACCCTCCCCCCCTTCCTCTCCTCCCTCCTTCCACCCTCTCTCCTTTCCTCCCTCCTCCCCCCTTCCTCCCTCCCAACCATTGCAGTTTAATGCCTCAGGGTAAAGCAAGCAGTTGCTATCTGGTTTTACACCAATAGCTGCACAATAGTTCAAGACAAAGAAATGTTATTTCTATAATTAACTTCCTAAATCTTTGCAGGGTAGTTGATTTGAGGACTTGAGCCTCAGATAAGGGAAAGGTTTTTTTGTTCCGTAATTCCAAAAACAAACAATAGACTAAAAACAACGCCATCTATATTAAGGGGGGGGGGAAGAATTATTTAGATTATATATCTGGGGGAAAGACCTCTCAGGTTCCTCGTGTGACTCTTTATTTTACACGGAAACATCATTTGATGATGCATGTGCTAACCAGTTACTTCTCTGGTGGGGCCTGGAAAGCAGGGGCAGGGGGGAGGAGCCCACTGGAAAGGGCCTGGATGAGGGGAGAAAAACACAAGGAAGACTGAATCCCTTGGGTGAAATTGCACACTTCAGTCATGTTGCACTTTGCTCTTCCTCCCCACTCACTGAAAACCGAAGTAGAGGCAACAGGTCAGAGCACGCAGGATTGAGATATAACATTTAGGTACCCTGTGTCTATAATATATTTATTCAGGCTTATATTTTTTGTCTTCTATGATCTTGGCTCTTTCTGCTTATTTAGCTCACGTAGCTCTGATCATACTTTATAAATGCGGAATTCTGGGGGAGCCTGGGTGGCCTAGTCAGTTAAGTGTCTGACTCTTGGTTTCGGCTCAGGTCATGATCTCACAGTTTGTGAGTTCGAGCCCCATGTCAGGCTCTGTGCTGACAGCTGCGGAGCCTGCTTGGGATTCTGTCTCTCCCTCATTCTCTGCCACTCCTGTGCTCGCCATCTCTCTCTCTCTCAAAATAAAATAAAACATTAAAAAAAAAAAAAAGAAATGCAGAATTCTGTATTGTAGCCAATACACTTGTTGCTGTGGTTGTTTTGATCTACGTAGGATTGGAAACTACTTAATGGCATTGGCTCTCCTTACTCTCTAAGCAAGCGTTGGCCTCCAGCAGAGTTATTGGTTTCTTATACACTCTTCGCACTGGTATCTGTGAGTGGAACTCCGGGTTCTAAGACCACATTTTCTCACCCTCTACCTCAAATGGTAGCGATTTATTTTCTTGCAGAATTAGATTATGGCGTGGGCACCTTGGCCATTTCTACCTTCTTGACCGTGGCTGGGTCAACCCAGCTGCTCGAAGCCGATGCGCTCGCCTCCTTGGGCATCGAGTGTACTGTGCTTTGTGAGAAGGGTCAAGTCCTTCTGCCTTAAACCCACGTTGCTTGATTCAGATCCCGCCCAAAACACTGTTGGAACAGACTCTCACAACAGACGCTTCCATTGAATTCACTCTGAAACTCGATTTCCATCCTCTTTCCACACCCTAACGTGCACTGAAAGTCCCCAGAGAAGGAAGCAGAAGAAAGGTCTAGTGAAGGTGGTTTCTCCCACTGTCCCACGCCCAGGAGAGCTGGATCTGCTCAGACAACTCAGGCCGGGCATGAGCGAGGGACAAGAAACAGGGGTCTTGTGAGACAGAACGCCCCAGCCGTCCGCAAGGACCATTGTCACCGTCTACATATTGCTCTCCAGAAATGCCGGGTTATACAGACTCTGATCTCCCTCTGTCTCAGATCTCAGGCTTCCCAGCACTGGTCAGACCCACTGCCATTTTCCTGAAGTTTAAAACAGTCCATAGAGATACGATTATCTCCCCAAACAGCTTTAAAACACTTGTAGACAGAAAAGAACAAGGCGTCGCTGACAGGAGCTACAATGAAAGAAGAGGCCACAGGGTCAGCTCGACTACCTTGGGGGTGAAAGACTGCAAGAAACATCGGTTTTATTCCTCTTATATTTTACACACCAAGTGAGAGGCGCAAAGGGTTTCAATATTTCCCGTTCACTCAGGGAAATGGATCCCACAGTGACCAGCTCACCTATCCTCACCCAAGGATGATTCCTGCTTTCAAGAGCACATCTCTTTACATAAGCCTCTCACCTTCTTGTCCCATGCTATCCTGGACTCTCCCAGCTACTCATGTTCTCTAGGATTGCACCTCTCCTTCCGGTTTCAGTGTTAGAAATGCTCGCGGGATTTCCCTGCCTCGGTCATGCGTACCCCGTGGTGTCTTGCTCCCCACCGGATGAAGAGTGGGGCAGGTTTTGTAAATCATGAAAATGACAAAAATATGTGAGGCAAGTATGCCACCATTTGACCACAGGATTATAGCTGCCCAGCTGGAGGCATGAGGAAAGGGCTAAGGAGGTCATGCCAGGTAAACGCCTTTGTAGCACCTTTAATCTCTTTATAATAATTTTGTTTTTCCAGAACAGGTAGATGATGAAGCAGATTTGGGAGAGTTCCCAGTTACCAACAAGTAATAAAAATTACTTCTTGCATATTTTGTCTATAATGTTTGAACACCTTTAATTCTGTAATACCTGGAGTTCATGATTTTCATTATAATCTCTAAGCATGCGAAATTCCTCCACACGAAGTCGCAAATCTCCAAATGTGACAGATTCGCTATTCCAACCTATACGTGATCACTTCATTTATTTATTTTTAAAGTTTATTTATTTATTTTGAGAGAGAGAGAGAGAGAGGGAACCCCAAGCAGACTATCCACTGTCAGCTCAGAGCCCTATACGGGGCTGGAACTCACGAGCCGTGAGGTGGTGACCTGGGCCGAAACCAAGAGTCGATGCTTAACCAACTGAGCCACCCAAGATCCCCTATAAATGATCACTTTAGACATATTTATCTGAGAAAGAGAAACCTAAAATATATAGTAACAATACTTAGAATTTCAATATTCTAGAAAATCTCTCATCTTTTTAAGGATGTTAGAGATAAAGGGCCAAGATGGCATTTTAAGCCGTAATGTAAAATAAACTACAAACCCCCTCTATGATTGTCAATGTCTTACCCTGCTGGTTTTAATAATGCGAAGCAGATTTCATGATAATAAAGTCCATATGAAGAGCATTTTAAAAAATGAAAAAAATCAAGACAAATCAATTCAGCCTATTCACCCTTTAATGTATCCTACAGTACTTAGGCTGCTTAAAAAATGGAACAGTACGGTAGACGTTCTTATAAAATGGAAAATAATTCCCATCCACTACCAGCTGTTCCTTAGCAAATAATTTAGAATTTTAGAATTTCAATATCAGTAAATCAAAGTGATAAGAATTGGAGTGGGCATCATGAGGCTACGTAAAAATTATTCTTATTTTTTGAGGTTTCAATTCATGTGGGGAGAGCTGAGATTCACACATGAAAGCTTCACATACAAAAGTAATGGGGCAGGCTGCTTTATCCCTGGTTGTGTTCAAGGAAACAATCAAGCAGGCTCTGGGCAAAGTACTTGATTTAGCATAAATAGACACTAATACGATCGAAAACTTGCCACTGACCAGCCCAAGGTATGAAACTGCATTTCTTCCTTTGTATAGCTTGTTGTGGTTCTGACCTTCTTCCTCAAGACTGGAAACCAGAACATTTCTTTGTTTTTGTTTTTTTTTTAATGTCTATTCATTTTTGAGAGAGACAGAGTACTAGTGAGGGAGGGCAGAGAGAGAGAAAGGGAGACAGAATCTGAAACAGGCTCCAGGCTCCGAGCTGTCAGCCCAGAGCCCGACATGGGGCTCGAACCCACAAACCGTGAGGTCATGACCTGAACTCACGTCAGATGCTCAACCGACTGAGCCACCTGGGCGCCCCGAACCAGAACGTTTCTATTCAAGCATGACATATATCCCCCATGTAAGGAGGGAGGCTTCCATGTCCCTTGGTATAACTTTAAAATTTCTGTAATTTTCCTTTTTTCAATGTTTATTTATTTTTGAGAGAAAGAGAGTGAGTGGAGGAGGGGCAGAGAAAGAGGGGGGACTGAGGATCCAAAGCAGGCTCCACACTGACAACAAGAGCCAGATGCGGGGCTCAAACTCACAAACCACAAGATCACGACCCGAACCGAAGTCAGATGCTTAACTGACTGAGCCACCCAGGTGCCCCTCTGTGCCTTTCTTTATACTTTATTAGTTATTTCATGATTTGAGTAACTTTGGTGAGTGCCATTTTTCTTCCATGATATTTTCTAATTGGCTTATTCCTGGGAAATGATGGATTTTTATACATTTGTGTTGTCCCATGTATCTGGTCTGCCTTTCATTTTGGCCCGAGTCCATCAGTTTGATGAGAAAGGTGGGTTTAAACTGACTTGTAAACTGATTGGTAAGTGCGTATTTCCCCCCTCGTTGTCATCTCTGACCTAGGGCTGCAGAGAAAGCTTCTCCACAAGACACCTGAGAGAACATCACGTGAACATGAATGAACGAGTTTTGTGTTTCCTGTTCTTCCTTTCTCCCTCCTCATTTGCCAGGCCAGAATGTGTATATGTGGCATTCTTGGCCGTGCTGTTCTGTGCTCGCGAGTCAGGGAAGTTGTGTACCGGGGCCCGGTAACCATCTTGATTTGGTCCAAATGTTTTTATATTTTCCTAACTGTGTTGTGAATTTGAATCCTTCTCAGTTTTCTTATAATGACAGAGATTGATTGTGGTAGGCAGGTAATGGTACCCAAAGATGGCCTGTTCTCTGACCCCTGGAACCTGGGGGTGTGTTACCAAAAGGCAAAGGGGACTTTGCAGATGTGATTAAACGTATGGAATTCGAAATAGGGAGATTATCCTGGACACTCAGGGTGGGCCCATCGAGTCACACAAATCCTTAAAAGGGCAGGACCTTTCTGGTGGCGGTCCGGGAGAGATGTGACAATTCGAAGCAGGGTCACAGAGATGCATTGTTTCTGGCTTTGAACATGGAGGAAGAGGGCAGGAACCAAGAAAGCAGGGTGTCTTTAGAAACTGGGAAGGAGCACCCAAGAGAAATACAGCCCTGCTGACCATTGATTTTGGCCCCGTGAGACTCGAATCACACTTCTGACCTCTGGGACTGTAAGATTATACATTTGTACTATGTCAAGCCCTCAAGTTTGTGGCAGTTTGTAATGGCAGGAATAGAAAATACATTGATGTATTAGCCAGCTCAGGCCGCCCTACAGATCAGACAGCTTAAATAGCAGAAATGTATGTTCTCATAGTTCTGGAGACCGGGAGTCCAGGGTCAAGTTCCGGGCGGGTAGGGTCTGGTGAGATCCTGCTTCCTGGCTTGCAGCCTTCACACTGTGTCTGCACATGGCAGAGAGAGAGAGAGAGAGAGAGAGAGAGAGAGAGAGAGAGAGAGTTCTCTGGTGGTCTTCTCAGCAGGATAGGACCCTATCAGACCAGGACTCCACCCTTATGACCTCATTAGCCCTAATTACCTTCTAAAGGCCCCACCTTCAAGTACAGCCACATTGGGTCTGTTTGGACTTCAACAGGAGAGTTTTGGAGGAACACAATTCTGTCCATAGCAATTGATTTTACAAGTTTTATACCTCTTTATTTCAGGGATGTGCTTAACGGGGGGATAAGAGTATTAGTACTTATAATATCTCCCTTTAAAATGTCCCTCCTTTAGGGACCCCTGGGTGGCTTAGTCAGTTAAGTGTCTAACTCTTGATTTCAGCTCAGGTCATGACATCATGGTGCGTGAGATCGAGCCCCGCACCAGGCTCTGTGCTGACAGTGTGAAGCCTGCTCGGGATTCCCTCTCCCTCTCTCTCTGCTGTCAACATAAACAAACATTTAAAAAATAAAATAAAATGTGCTTCCTTAAAAAATGTTTACAGTTTACATGTTTTATACTTTTTATTTTAAAATAATTTTAGACTTACAGCAAATTTCTAGAAACAGTCCAAAGAGTTTCCTAATGCTCTTTACCGGGCTTCTCTAGCATCCTCTATGTCAACACTTTACACAACCACAGGACAATGACTGGACTCAGGAAACAAATGAGGATACAATACCATTAGTGAAATTACAGCCCATGTTAGAATTGCACCAATTTTTCAAGCAATGCCTGTTTTCTGCTCCAGGGTCAATCCAGGGCTCCGTGTTGCATTTAGTGTCCCCCATTCATTGGTCTTCTTAACCTGTTGCCATGTCTCAGTTTCCTTGTCCCTGGCACTTTGGAGGAGTACCGGCGGGTTATTTTGTTGAATTTGGGTTTGTGGTTCCTTTTGTTAAGGGAAGTCCCTCCCGCTGTTTATGCTACTTTCTGATTTGACTTCCAGTTATACGCATGTCCAATTATAAGCCACTGAAAGCCTGATGTTCCTTCTGCTTCGAGGGGGCATTTTGTATTTCTAAAGACTTCTGGACTGAGTGACACCAAGACCCATAGACTTCTGCTTTTTACAGGTAGGATTCTCATGTGGGGGTCCCTGGCAATTCTACTGCTCTTTCCAAATGTCTCTAAGCAAATCCGAAACAGCTGGAAATAACCGCATGCCGAAGAGTGAGAAAATTTGCCCCAGTGAGTCAACCAAACCTGGGTCTGATTAGTGTGTGCATGCCTCCTGGAGACAGTGAGCTGGGAGTGGGGGCACAATAATAATAGCTAATAATAGCAAGCATTATTTAGTAATTACTGTGTGCCACGGGTTGTGCTAAATGCCTCACATAAATGATATAATTATTCCTCGCAACCTACCCCTTGAGGTAGAAAGGAAATTGAAGACCTGAGCAGTTAAATAGTTTGGTTATGATCATGTAGCGTGGAGGTTACTGCGGGCTGAAACAGAGAGAGTTCGGTGATTAACGAACAGGAGCAAAAAATCCAATCTAAGCCAGGTTATCAGATAGGATAGACTGGAGGGTGGATTTAGGTGGCAGATATATGGTGCGAGGGACTGAAAAAAAGTCTGGAGGAAGTCAGATTCTCTTGGAGTGGCAAGATTCCCCGGCTGTGATCAGATTAATAAATTTCCCACTTACGATATCCCTGTATTATTCTTCTACCAGGGAAATAACTGCCTTTACTTAATTCTCTACCGGACAGCTCATTCTAGTTTTGGACAACCATGACTGTGGAAGTCTGCTCCTTCCTGGGCTGAAACCTGCTTGGTCCTAGTTAAGCCATCTGAAGTTAACAAGATCAGTATCATGTCACTTTCACTTGGCAATCCTTTGGATATTTGAAGATCAAAATAATGTTCCGCTTCCCTCTTTTTGTTTCTAGTTGCATGTGCTTCACCTAATATGATTAACATACCTCTCACCACACAGGTCTCTCTTATTTGTTTAGAGTTAGGCAAATACTAGAAGACTATTCAAATTTGAATTTGACATGAAAAGCAAATGAAAGCCATTGTATAATTAAGGTGACTTGGATGTCAGGAACAGGAAACTGTAGGGCCGGCACTGAGTGGCCAGTTGAGGGCGAGAACCTAAACCACAGGAAAATCTTGTGTCTACAGGAACAGTCTGGAAAAGCTCAGGGTAATATCATTTCAATAATTATGCCTTTTAAGATTTCTCTTAGAAGAACACGTAACTTAGACTTCCTGAGGACATAATCTGGAGCACATCTGAACATTTATAACCCGGGTTCTGCCTGGCACTTAAAATGTTTTCCTATTTAGGAGATGTGATTGGCAAATGAGACTTTTATCTTTTGATGCTATCAACTGAGATCTGTAGCAAGAGTTGGATGATGGATTTCTCTTGGAACACATGATCCTTCTGTAATTTCACCGCTCTCTCCTTCCCCTCTTCCTTTACTTGTAGCTAAGCCCTGAAATAGAACTTAATCTGTCAGATGTACTCTCCATTTGCTCTTTTTCACACGGCAAACACTATTATTGCCATTGCCGAGTTATAAATTCTTCTTGAAATTAAACATAGTAGTTGAAAGAAGAAAATAGCTTTTGCAAATGTATTTTGAAATCTTTAGTGCTCACTACACTATTTTATTTTATTTTTTTCAATGTTTCTTCATTGTTGAGGATGGGGAGGGGCAGAGAGAGAGGGGGACAGAGGACCCGAAGCAGACTCCGCACTGACATCAGAGAGCCGACACGGGGCTCGAACTCAACGAGCCTCAAGATCATGGCCTGAGTCGAAGTCAGCCGCTTAACCGACTGGGCCAGCCAGGTGCCCCTCACTCTACTATCTTAAAACAGTATCTTTTAGTAGGAAAAACAAAACATGGCCAACTAATGTCTTTTTTTCCCCTTGCCTAATGCTAACGAAATAATCAGTAAACCTCAATACTGAATACTATCGAGGTGCTGAGTCAACTGGAAATCAAACTGAGTCATGCATGATTCTCTTCTCACCTTGAATTCTCTTTACAGTTATTCTGCAGTGTCCTGAAATGCTAGTCGTGGTATTAATGGGTGACTATCCCATTTCTCAAGGGCATTATTTGGAAGTTAAAAAAAAAATGTTTCTACTGTTTACAAAACAATGAGTTATGGCCATCTTTAGAAAGGTGAGGCAAGTGATTGGAGATGTTTTGAAGATTTTAGGAGTCAGTGTAAAAAGAGTCAGAGCAGTTAGATCTTCCAGTCTCCCTAAAATGCGTTTGCTATTGAACAGAAATAGGAATTGATTTGATAATTTCAAGTCTAATAATGAACACTTCACTCCATTTATGTTTGAAAATGTAGACATATCTGTGTTTTCTAATGGAATTTTCTCTTTACTTACTGGCAGAAATTCTCAACTTGTTCCCTGTGAAATGTGTAGATGTCAAAATTTTTTATCAGTCTACAGTTAAAATGAAGAGCTCATCTTCATTTTAGAGTAATAATATGGTGCAGAAAAAATGAGCATTGGCTGCTATATGAAGCCTTTGAAAGGTTTATGAAAAACAAGACATGCTCAAGACTTCATTTTTCTGGTGTATTTGTGGCAACATCAGGTGTCATGGCATTTAAATGAAAAATTTGCTCTATGTAATTACTCATTGATCAAAGAAACAACTTAGGTTTGGGGGTGAAAGTAGTGAATTCAGTTAAAATATTCTGCTAAAATACTTCTGAAATTATTTTTTAAGGTCTTCGTTAAGGCATAGGACCATCATTCTTGAATACTATGACTTCTCAGTGTGTCGTTTGAGTAATTCAGTTCTATGAGTTTGAAAAAAGTCAGGAAATATTCCTGAAGTGAATTTTCTCCCAAGCGTCTCTCTATGTCACCAGTGGGCTGCTTTAAACAGTAAGAGCAGGGGTGCCTGGGTGGCTCAGTCAGTAAGCGTCCGACGTCAGCTTAGGTCACGATCTCGCGGTTTGTGAGTTCGAACCCGAGTCAGGCTCTGTGCTGACAGCTCAGAGCCTGGAGCCTGCTTCGGATTCTGTGTCTCCTTCTCTCTCTGCCCCTCCCCTGCTCATGTTCTGTCTCTCTCTCTCTGTCTCGAAAATAAACGAACATTAAAAAATAAAATAAACAGTAAGAGCATAATGTGTTCCACAGCTTTGGGCCAGCCCTGCCTGGGGCCATGCAGCCACGTCAGCATCTACATGGGCATCATATACATCCGTGTGATGCCCAGTAGCTGATTGGGGTGTGGGAGGAAACTGTTGGAATATCTAATTTTAGCTTTTACTTACAAAAAAAATGAAAGAAATCGAGCATATTAAATATTAAACACACAGTTTGAACTGATTGCTTCCCTTGCTAACACGGTGCTTCTTACGTTTAGCCCCAAATGTGTTGCGAAGGCAGGGTGGGCTCTTTCCCATTTACTCTTCCAGCAGAATCTGTAGGGCAGATCCGAATAGCCTGCTTGTTTCTGACCTGAAATCAATTCTGTTTCCTGCTCGACAGGAATTTGGGGCCATGGAGATGGGCTGTCCAGTAAGTGAGCATTATTTACTTTTCAAACGACACCCCAGGACTTGATACATGAAATAGTAAGCATGACTTTGTGTGAGCAAAAGCCGACTTTTGGTATTTAAAATCTCTCCATAAAACTTGACTGTTTTTCCTATTTTTTAGATAAAAATGTTACCAATGTCAAGGAAATACATTTCCACTTTACAAGTGAATGAATTCTGTAGTTGTCCAACTGGCCGTTTTTTGGTGTTGTTTTTAACTTGGTCTTTGACCAGTTAAGTTTTCTCTGCCTTTTCTAGTCACTGTCCCTCTTTTCTCATTTTTGATTCTGCTTTTCTCTCTTTTGGTTCTTCGTATCGGGTGAGTCAAAGTGCCGTATTGGACCAAGTATTAGACACTCCGTCGATGTGTATTTTACGTGCAATGCACATGTGCTGTTTTGGCTTGGGCGGCCCTTTTGCCCCCTTTCTTCTGGGAACTGAGCTCCTCTTTAACATCTCGCCTCCCTCTTGTTACTGATAGGGCAGCTCATCACACATCCCCCAAACTTCCATCAAAGACATGGTGACCTGAGCTAGGCCGCAGACTCAGACCGGGACATCACGGGACATAACAAGAGAGAGGAGCCCTCTATTTGCTGACATCTCAGACTGTGAGGACCAGGGAAACTTGGGGCCTTCAGCCCACGTGAGGAGGGCTTGCCAGCAATGAAGCCAATACAAGGATTGTCCAGAGAAGGAGAGCGAGCGAGAGAGAGATGGGCCTCCATGTTTGAGCCTCTGATGGGTCTCCACCTAACGCCAGCCACGCTGCGGGATTCTCAGTCCCTCCCGTAATTAGATTTCCTAGTTGTGCTTAGGCTAGTTGTGACCTTGTGTGGCTACACTGTTTCTGAATAAGATGACACTGTGTAGAGAAAACCATATGCACTTTTCAATTCTACTACAAAAATGACAAATTCATAAGGTTCCACCCAGTGTAATGGGATCCAGCTGGTCAGGAGACTCTAAACTCCCATCTCCACCCATCACTTTGTGTTCTTGACCTCTCTGAGCCTCAGTGTCCTTTGTATTGAAAAGAGAGGGAGAAACCATCTGCCTGACCTTCACACAGAGAGCGGGAAGCCGATAAAGCCTATGAAAACCCTTTGTAAGCTGTCGGCCTCTATAAAAAGGTAACCTGCTGTTCCCGATGGGAAGGTCTGATTCCCTGGGCTGTGTTACAGTTTATTAGGATGATCTTTCCCGTGGTACTTAGGTAGACCTCCGGAATTGCTGGTACCTGTGAGGCTGTGACGATATCAAAGTTTCCCCGGGAATGTGACGAAGGCCTGACTCACGGCAGAGAATCGTCTTTTCCTTCAGTTGCGTCTCAGAGGGCTCACGAGTACCTGACTTTTGGTGCCGTTGGTAAGAGCTGATCAACATAACGCTTTCTTACTTTGGGATGCTTTCCAGTTCGTGGGAAAACTAAGGGAGGACCCTGCCAATGAGGATGTTCTTAGAAGTCAGGGAGACGCCGTTGGGGCCAAGAAGGAGCTCGTGTTTACTGCGTGCTTGCTCTGTCTTGCCCTCGGCCAGGACAGTCAGTCTCACAGCAACCTCAGAAGTTGGGTGTTCTCACTCTAACAGACGGATCAACAAACACTGAGTGACTCTTAACAAGATCACAGCAAGTTACGGAGACAAGGTCCCAACCCCACACTGCCAGGCTCTGTCCCCATGTTGCTATTTATAAAGAGAAGGCCAAGGCCACCTCGTTCGCCTAGTTCTTCTGGGGAAGATCCACAAAGTCAGCAGGTAGATTGCCGAGCGGGCTGCGTTTGGCTGTAGTATTTCCAGTCACGTGGGGGGAGTCCCTTTGCGTGTCAGAAGTCTCCCTAAATTCGTACGAGTAGTTAAAGGGGAGCAAAGCTTCTAAAAGTGTAACCGCTATCTTTTAAAGAGACCGTTTTGAGGCCATGTATGTGTGTGTATGTACATACCTCCAAACTTACCCACTAAAGTGGAAACACAGCAAATCTAAGTTTCGTAATTAGGAGTACATGATACATAACTCAATAATTAGAATATAAAGTACCCTGAAAAATAAAAAATGGTAGAAAACATGGAAAATATTGCTTTAAAGAGACATAATGAGCCCCATTTGGGAGGGAGAAAAACAGACAATAAATCAGTTGAATAAATACAGACCAAAATCTGGATAGAATTATCTCAAATGAGTTAATAGCCTAATTCAAAATAATATTTTAGGCTTCCAGCCACAGGCTTACAGATTCACTAAGTCTGTCCTCAGCATCAGTTTTCTGAATCTGTTCTGTATTTATTTTAGTGGAAATGAGTGAAGAATTAAGACATAACTAAATTACTTTTCCATGATGCATATGTTACATTGGTGCCATAAAAACATAGTTTCCTCAAAGTTTAATTTATCAAGTGGAGTGTAAGATTAAAATAAAGATACTCCCTTGACATATACAAATATACACATATGTACACAGATCTACATTTACTTCTCATGAAGCTCTCCCTGGTACTCTGGGCAGAGAACAAATTATGTCACCAAGAACAGGATTTGTTTTATAAAATGATTTCTAAGATAAGTAGTTGCTGGAGAATATTCTACTGGCATTCTACATTTCCCACTCAGACTTAGCAGACATAGAATCTGCTTTCTATTGTAGAAATCAATTTTAGCAACATTCATAAAAACAAAAGGATGCCAAGATATGAACACTAAAGACTGTTACGTCTTTTGATAACATTCAGGAGTATATACACCGTAACATTTTAGATAATCGTAGGTAACCTTATGCTCAGCCCTGAAAAGAAGGAAATTCTTTATCCAAAGAAAAGCTATTTCTAGATATTTTTATAAGTTACCTATCATAACCACTGGCTTTTCTTAATATTAATTGAAAACCAGACTGGAGAAGATATTCTCAGCATGTGAGAAAACAGGAATGTGCACTCATCCCTGGGCATTGTGAATTTACCATCACCTCTTGGACGGGAAACTGACAAACTGGAGGAAAGTTGAAGGCGTCAGCAACTTCACTTCTACGTGTCTTGTTCTAAAATGTGCAAGACGGCGTGTGAAATGATAATCACTGCAGCCCTGCCCAGAGCAGTAAAGAGTAGAAACAACTTTCACATCCTTTCTTGGTGTGATGAATAAAGAAACGGAGGTTTAATCATAGGATGAGATAGTACACAATGTGTGTAGACCTAGATCCACGTATAACTATACGGATAAAGTGGGAAAATATTATTGAGTCTAAAAGCAAGCTACAGGGGTGCCTGCGTGGCTCAGTTGTTAAGCGTCAGACTCGATTTCAGCTCAGGTCGTGATCTCGTGGTTTCACGGGTTCAAGCCCCGCGTCAGGCCCTGCAGTGACAGTGTAGAGTTTGCTTGAGAGTCTCTCTCTCCCCCTCTCTCTGCTCCTCCTCTGCTCATGCTGTCTCTGTCTCTCTCAAAAATAAATACATAGACTTAAAAAAAAATTAAAAGCAAGCTACAAAGCTACTGAACAGCACCTTTATAAAACCTTTATAAAACCTTTATAAAAAATTTAAGACACAGAAGCAAAGGCAGATATATTTTGTATATTCATCCTTACACAGGTAAGTCACAAAAACAAGAATGGGAATAACACACACAACTATTAGATTAGAAGCCACCTTTGTGGAGAAGGATGAGTAAGAGAGAGGACAAAGGACATTGTTTAATTTAAAATATTTAACTTAATCTCTTCAAACTAGAAATATTTGAAGCAAATATGCAAAATAATAGTATTTGTTTAATGTCTATGGGAAGTCAGTAGGTGTGTGTTACATTTTGTGGCACCTGCCTACAGCTTTGAAATATTAACAATTAAACGATTAAAAATGTTACTAATTGAATATGACTTCAACTTGAATGTACTAAAATATACTGCCTTGCCTCTTTTCTTCAGCTTCCCCACTATACTTGTTTTTCCCCAAAGTAAATCCTGAGCAAATCTCATTTTATATGATTTATATAAGTGAAGTCTTTGCTGCCATTGAGTGAGTGCATTGAGGTGGGTTCCATCTTCTGGGACTCCCTTAGAAAGCTCCAGATCTGTCCCTATATGTCAAGTACGAAGGGAGTTCCAAAGTGCTAAGTCAAGTGACATGTCTGCAGATCCTAGGTGGGAGACATCTGTCTGAGGAAAGGTCCTTTAGCCGTGTGTCAGAAGGGGATGCGGGTGAGGACATGTGTGTAAGGTGAAGGGGCTTGACCTCAGGGTTCTGCACGACGTATGGGGTCAGGGGTCAAGCCGATGTAGGCACAGTGCACCCCAGTCCAGGTTGGAGACATTGGGGAGCCTCTTCATCAGCCTCTTGTTCTGCAGAGTCTGGTACCCAGATCTGCAAACAGCCCTTCACTGGGATGAGGGAACATCACCTCCATCAAGGATGGCCTGGAGGAAGAGCGCACTCACAAAGCACGGAGAGAACTCTCTCAGGACTGAAAGATGAGAGGTGTTTATGGGGGTAAGAGAGCTGCAGTTGATAGAGGGTATATATTTTTTGAGCAAACTCTGTCCACTGCTCCCAACCCTGCCACCAACCTCGCAGTCTCCTTCTTGCCCGTCAGGAAGCACAGAAATGCGCTGGCATGCCATGGTTCTAGCAGTTTCATGGTGGAGGCTCAAAGAGGAATCCTGAGTTCTGATGGAGGTGGGCTGGGTCAGTTGACATTTCTTGGGTTGATAGCCCAAAGCAATACCAGCCATTACCTCGGGAGAGGAAACACCTTTAAGTCGGTGTGCGCAATGTCACGAGTGTATGCGATGTCCAGAAGTACCGGTTCTGCCTTTGTTGTGATTTCATAAGGCCGGAAGTGGGTGCCCCACAACAAAAAGGGAGATGGACGTAGGTGTGGAAAATGGCCGAGAGGTCGCGTTTTCTCAAAACACGTTTGGCGTGGAAAAGACACACCCCTGGATTTGCTTGCCTTACGTGTTTATGAAACAATAAGAAGGACTGAATTTGGGAAATGCTTCAGGATAGGTCACCCCTTCCTAGTATATGTTTGCTTCGGCTTTTTTCCACGGTACGGTTTTTCATTTTCTCTATGCCCAGGTGGCTGCTGAGTTTTTTGCAGACCTGCGTAAACTGTTCGTGATATCGCTCCTTTAAAGCTGAGGCCTTGGTGTCCTCTTTCAGCCACATATCAAAAGGTAAACAAGTAGAGAAACTTCTCCTTTGAAGATTCGACATGAGTCTGTTACTGGTTAAATTTCCCTTGCAGAAATCAAACAGGGTTTCCTGTTGCGTGTTTACCAAACTCTCTTTCCCCATAAAATACAGAATACAGTGCTGCAATTTTCCCATTTGTTAATTTTCCCCAGTGAACTCATGCCTTCCCTTTAAATATCTTCTTTCTTGTAGTCTACCTCGTTTAGCGGTAAATGCAGAGGATTACAAGCATTCTTGTTAGATATAAAACATTCCAGGAAATTTAATTTCTTTAGTCATGGATTTTCGTCGTAATGATACTTCGCATTTGTATAACATCTCTCTGCTCTGAGAAATTCAAACCCCTTATTCATTATCTGGAGACAAGCATTATTATTGTAATTTTGCATCCTGTGTAACTGAGTCACCGGAAATGAACCAGAAATAAATCATACCTGGAGTGTAACTTGCAAAAGAATGTGACAGCAAGGAGAGACGATTGGAAACCTTCACAGCAGACCACAATTCTGCTGGCTCACCCTTTAGGGAGGAGGGGGACTTGATTTGGTCTGGGGTGAGGTAGACCACAGGGGGATGGTGGGCGGGGTGGGGGGCAGAGACACTGAGGAATGCTTATGGTCAGTGCTGTCACAAATGCTGGATAATGCTACCTAAAAGCTTCCTCTCCCTGACCTTTCTACGATGCACCCCAGCCTGTCCGGGCAGCACGGGGCCACCCTTTCCTGGGCCTGGAAGCCTGGCTGGGCACTGAGCCAGGGTACAGATCCTTCTCTGGGCCTGGCTCCTGGACCATGAGAACCAGTGTGGTCCTGATCTCAGCTGGATTGCTCATGGCCCTTTGGGCCTGACAGGTCTTCTGTCAACATGCCCAGAATCTCTAGGGGTCGGAGCCTTCATCCGAAGTGGTTTTCCTCTGATCAAACCAGTTTCCCAAAATAGAGGTGATGTTTTTGACAAAAAGGAGCTAAGAAGAAACCGTGAGGGGCAGGGTGGTCCCTTTTTTCCCCCTTGTGAGGTTGACGTGGGCCCTGAGTTTCTTAGTCTCCTGGAGGCTCCTTTCCCACTGAGGGCTTAGTGCAGGGCTCTTTGCTACATTTTGCCCCACTTACCAGGCCCAGCAATACTTGGGGTCCCCGGGATAAATACGGAATGGGTAGGAGCTGCGAAGGAGGGAGGGTCAAATGAGTCTCCTCCTCCCAACCTGGAGAGCACATCTCCCATCCCCCAAGGCAGTCGGTGGAGGCTCCATATTCTGGCAGTTTCCAGTTGCTTCCATTTGTATTCCGCATTTCAATGTAGAAATCGAGGAACGGGTTCCGTTACAGCGAAGAATGCACACTAACCAACTCTTGAAATCGAAATAATCATCACAAGCAGAGAGAATGCTATCTGACCAGTAAATTATATAATTGAGGGAGTGCATGAACGAACTGGAAAGGCCAGACACTGGAGTAAGCTCCTTCATTAAAACAAAACAAAACAAAACAAAACAAAACAAAACAAAACAAAACAAAAAAAACAAACAAAAAAGGAAAGCCAAATGGGGGAGCCCGGGTGGCTCAGTCAGTTGAGCATCCCACTTCTGCCCAAGTTATGGTCTCGTGGTTCCTGAGTTCAAGCCCCCCGTCCAGCTCTGTGCTGACAGCTCGGAGCCTAGAGCCTGCTTTGGGTTCTGTGTCTCCCTCTCTCTCTGCCCCTCCCCCGCTCATGCTCTGTCTCCTTCTCTCTCAAAAATGAACATTAAAAATAATACTAAAAAAAAAAAACGCAAAAGGTAACCTCCTTGGCACACTCACAAAGGGACTATTGCCACGATGCAATAGTGGATTCATGTACCATGAATTTAGAGCAAGTTACTGGAATTTTGAGGGGCTTTCTTATTTGGCATCCTGGCGTTTTATACAATTAGCAGCAGCATTGGCTGGGGAGGCTTTGACAAAGAAGGCAAGCAAAACAGAACCAGGAAAAGGAGAACCTGCAAATGTGTTGCCTTTTTTTTTTTTAATTTTATTTTGGGTGTCTATCGAACATAGTACAAGAAACTCTCATGAGAACTTCAGGAAAGGAAACATACCATGTCTGTCACTAAAAGGGAAAAAATGTCATTGGGCCAGTGAGCATTGATTAGAACAATAAGAACTTCCTGGTGCCAAGAGTCAGAACAAATGTGTGAAAGGGGACCAAGGGACATTACCATACTGCGCCTTTCACAGGAAAATGCTAAATAAACCAAGGGATTCATGTCAATATTTGTGTAAGGAACCACGGCTCTGTCCAAGTCTAAGGCACGCTACAAAAAAAAAAAAAAAAAATTCTTGAGAAACTTTGTACAGTATCCCAAATAACAACAAAAATAATACACTTGGAGTTGGGGGTGGCCATTCTCATGGTAATGAAATGTGTTTCAACACTGATCCCTTATTGTGGGCGTTGGGGCGACAAGTCTCTGGGGCTCTAGTCAAAGGGAGGCAGGGCCCTGGCCCCACATTGTGTCCCCCTGTGCCTTTGTGTGTGTCAGCTGGGAGATTCTCAGGTCCTCAATGGACGGGCAGGGCAGACTAAATTAGGAACGATTGCAACTTCATTTACCCACAACACAGTTTATAAACAGCAAGTTCTTACTTGCTGCACATTTTATTTGTTAGGGTCACTGCTAGCAAAATTCGAGCACACAGACCCACAGATAGGGCAGCTATGCCTACAGTTGACCCGGTGGGAAGAAAATTGCAAACATCATTGAAATGAAATCGGACGGTGCCCGCTATCAAGGAACACAGACCCCCACGTGTGTGCCCTGAACCCCCTTTTGGGGAAGTTGCTTGTATCTTTTCAGTCTTGCTGAGAGGCCCCTCCTCGCCACTACTATCCTCCTTTAAAAATCGGCATTTGGGTTTGGAAGGAAAATTCAATTATCCACATCTTTGGTGTCAGGTTTTGAGAGGGAATCCCAGGTTTTGGGAATCCAAAAAGGAAAGGAGAGAAATCCAAAGGAAAGAAACAACAACAAAAAAGCTTTCTCCTTTCTCTTTAGCAATAACAGAGAGAGAGAGAGAGGAGGGAATAAGATTCTTCTATTTTAACACTTTAGTGTATAATGGCATATGAATAATATCATTTTTCTGCCATTTATTCAGATGTGAAGGAACTCAGTGAATAATAATAGCTCCTGTCAAAGGTATTTATATTTAAAAGGTCTTTATGTAAAAAAAAAATTTTTTTTTTTTGTCAGGGCTGATTTGTCTCCAAGAGAATCCCACCATCTCCTAGCAACCAACCTGACCATCTTTTTGAATAGATGCTGCATTTACAGTGGGTGCATAACCTTTATGGGGAGGCATTTGCAAATTTAGCAGTCGGGACTCATATGCATTCAAAGCAAGTTGTTAAACTGATCCCAGAGCCAGACTGGTGATAGAAGTCTCAGGGGGTGCCTCTCTTTCTCTCTCTCTCTCTCTCTCTCTCTCTCAGCAAAACCACACACACATGATGTATACAACGTCCCCTTCCTCCACTGCCTGGGGCTCCCGTGTACTGAAAATGGAAAACGGCCCCTTCAATAGCCTGTCCACAGAACTTTTATATATTTAAGAAGAAGAAAAACAAGGAACTACAAAGGTTTTGCTTTGCAAATTACCCCACTAATGGAAAGATTATCACTCAAGAAAGAAGACGTCCAGCAGGAGCTCATTTATTAAAAAAATTTGTTTTTGAGAAAGAGTGATGGAAACCTTTGGAATTCAATCATCTCTTTTGCTACTGGGTTTTGATTACTTTTAATATATTAATGTCATTTTCATTCCTTCTGAATCTTACAGTGGGGACTTTCTGACTATTCGAAAAACATTGGCTAAGGCTCCTAATCTCTCTCCGAGATAAATATTGTAATAACCAAATTATACATGACTCATCTGAGACACAAAAATTCATAGAATGAGAGGAGATAGAAACAGAAAAGGTTTCCTGTGACTTCCAGGTCTAAGAGGTGTGGAACCGCAGAAAAGATATTATCACTTCAATGAAAGGCAATATTTGTTTCATGTAAATATTGCACCCTCTGAGGATGATGGCTTTAAAAGAACATTTCCCTAACTGAAAATTCTTTTAAAATGCACTGGCCAGAACCAAAAAGCACAAAGCTCTCTATCGCTGGTGGAGGCTTTGGAAAGGAGCAACCCCACACTCCCGTGTCCTCGCTCCGCCCAGGGCCAAAGACTTCAGACGAGGTTGTGACATTCCCCATCCCATCATCACGACCTCCTCTTTCCTCTTCGCGCACTTTCTCCTCCTGTCTTTTCAGGTTTCTGGCTCTCTTCAGCAGCCAGGCTGGAAACACTCAGATGACCGGACAGGATTCTTGTCTTATACTGAATCGTTTTATCGTGGTTTCTGTTTATTCGCCTTCCACGTAGCTGTGCGTTTTAAGTCTTCTCTTTCTTTGCTCCGAAAGAACCTTGTTCCCTTTATTAAAAGATTTTCAGGAATCTATCACAACAGCCCTCGCAATTTCTGGCATGCATCGCAGCTCCAAAGGGGCTTTGTCTTTGTCTCATTGATCTTCACATGACATTGGAGAGGTATAGGTTATACTTTATTGCCGCCACCATTTTTATACCTAAGGAAACTGTGCTTTGGAGGGTTGACCTTACTCAAGCTCGTGAAACTAGTAGCAGATGGTGTACCAGATTATAGGACGACCCTGTAGAAGTTGTTTGCTCTTGCCCCTAGATCAAAATACTTTGCAAAGAGAGGTTGTAAAGAAAGGTACTTCTGGAGGCAGACATTAGGTGAAAAGTTGGACAGGACGTGAAGAGATAGGAACCTTCTCACGCACTGTTGGTGGGAATGCAACCCGGTGCAGCCGCTGTGGAGAACAGGGTGGAGTTTCCTCAAAAAGTTAAAAATACAGCTACCCTGTGGTCCAGTAACGGCACTACTCAGCATTTACCCCCAAAATGCAAAAACACTAATTCGAAGAGAGACGGGCCCCCCTGTGTTTATCGCAGTATTACTTACAGGACGCAAATTATGGAAGTGGCCAATTTATATGTAATGGAATATTACTCAGCCACAAAAAGGAATGAAATCTTGCCATTTGCAACAACATGGATGGAGCTAGAGAGCATAATGCTAAGTGAAATAAGCCAGCCAGAGAAAGACAAATACCATATGATCTCACGTATACGTGGAATTTAAGAAACCAAGCAAATGAGCAAAGGGGAGTGGGGGGGGGCAGTGGTGGGGAAGGAGAAAGAGACAAACCAGGAAACAGACTTTTAACTATAGAGAACACACTGATGGGTCATCAGAGGGGAGGGTGGTGGGGGGATGGGGGAAGTAGGTGATGGGGATTAAGGAGGACACTTGCCGTGATGAGCACAGAGAAATGTATAGAACTGGTGAATCACTATATTGTACAAGTGAAACCATTATAATACTGCATGTGAACTGTTCTGGAGTTCAGAAAAAAGACAAAAGTACATGGTATATCGTTGGCCTGGGTTTGTCAAGGAACCCTGATCTAGTCCTTTGGAAGGCACTGAGAAGGCAGGGAGGAAGGACAAATCAAATGTCCCCCTTCTAGATGCTGCTTATGTGGGGACACTGACTGAGGACCCCCTCGGGGTGGAGGAGGCTGGGAGGTCCTGGGATCTGTCCCCCTGTACCTAGACCAGCCTTCTCAGCATGACCTGTAGGCTCAGAAGTGCATCATTAACCTCACTCCGGATCAGCTATGCCAGAAGCTCTGGGGACTGTTGCCCAGACATCTGTTTTCACAAGCCCTCCAGCCCACTCTTGTGCTCAAGTTTGAGCACTCCCTCCTCTCAACTCCTGCCCCCTATTACATCTGACTAGGAGGGCACCCTCATTCGCACCGTCTGAAATCTCAACCCTAAAAAAGACTCTCCCTGTCCTTAGCTCTGAGACCGCCCCACCCCATGAGTATGTAGCTGCTCTTCCGGGAGAATATGGTTTTGCTCATCCTTCAGACTGATGATTTCCTCTTCACTAACTTCCTAAAATGCATTTGTTTTACTCCCAAAGTCTTTTTCTCGCCAATGTGAAATTTCTAACCATGTGTCGAAATGTAACCAGTTCCCAGGTTGCTGCAAGGTGCTTCGTTTACCTTGTCGGAATAGAGGGGGAAAGAGAAAGGAGAACGGTTCTGGAATAAAAAATAATTACATAGGGGCGCCTGGGTGGCTCAGTCGGTTAAGCGTCCGACTTCAGCTCAGGTCACGATCTCACAGTCCGTGAGTTCGAGCCCCGCATCGGGCTCTGGGCCGATGGCTCAGAGCCTGGAGCCTGCTTCCGATTCTGTGTCTCCCTCTCTCTCTGCCCCTCCCCTGTTCATGCTCTGTCTCTCTCTGTCTCAAAAATAAATAAACGTTAAAAAAAAATTTAAAAACAAAGAATTACATAAAACGAATCAGAAAAGAATAAAAAAGAATTACATAAAATAAATTAGAAAGGAAAATGTTTTGAAATGTGTGTGAGATGGCGATATTGACTCGTTCTGGGAGTGTCTCCGCAGAGCTGACACAGGACACAAATAGATGGCCTGTATGAGGCTATCATAACCGCAGAGCTGACTCCAGCTGCCTTCCGGTAAATATGAGACCGTGGATCAATTCAGTTAAGAATCTAGTTGATGCAGAGAGAAAAATAGGATGGGCTGTTTGTGGTTGTTAGGTTAACCTTCCCACTCACTCGCCTAGCTGCACGAGACAATCTCTCTTAATGAACTGTTTTGCAATCCTAGAAAAGATTGAAAAATTATGTCATTGTAAATGACATTATCCGCTGTCCCAGTCATGACAGTGTTTAGAAGGCGTTGTTCCATACATCCATGCACACATGCTCAGATGAACTGCCCTTTTGAGTAACTGTGTCACACATCTATCTATCACATCAGTTTCCTCCCACTCAAAAGCTTTTCCATGATACATTCGCACGGGGCCAAACCAGACGGGAGAGGTGGGCTAAGGGAGAGCAACTTCATGGATCGTGCGCTCGGCGAAGATTTCCGGAGGAAAGGGTCACTCCAATAACGTTTCTGATTTCCGTCCAGGCGTCCTCAACTCAGATAAAAAAAAAACTGTGGGTGGAGGAGCAAATCTGAATACGGTTTTCTGTGTTAATCAAAAGGCATATAATTGAAGATTGAACTCGGGCTATAGCTTAATGTACTATTTCTGTGTTGTGCTATTTTAATGGCTCCATCTGGAGACAATAAAGCGACAAGACAAATAGTCTGTTGGTGAGTTTCAGGGCCTCTCTCTGATCCCCATTCATTCTCTCTCTCGTCAGGTTACCAATCCCATCCCCCGATTTTCCCCCAATTTACAGAACTTGAACAAATACATTTTTCATTTATACCTAACTGGCAGCCTGACTGAAAATAGCACAGCCACCATTAAGAACTTTTTCTTCAGTAGCTTTTCTTTTGCAGAGAAGAGGGAATAGTAACTCAACTGGGTTAGGAAGACCCAGAACTTAGTTACCTTTTTTTTTTTTTACGTTTATTTATTTATTTTGAGAGAGACAGCACAAGTGGGGAAGAGGCAGAGAGAGAGAGGGTGAGAGAGAATCCCAAGCAGGCTCTGTACTCTTGGTGCAGAGCCCAATGGGGGGCTTGAACCCACGAACCATGAGATCGTGACCTGAGCCGAAACCAAGAGTCACATGCTCAACCGCCTGAGCCACCCAGGCGCCCCAGAACTTTGTTACCTTTAAGTGATACTTTTAATTTACTCCTCAGGGTCATGTCAACTTTATTTTTAGTTTGCAGACAAGTATCTTTCTTTAGCTTCCTCTTGACCTCACTGCTGTCTTTTGGTTTCTTAAAATGCAGGCAGTTTTCTGGGTATTTCATGAAGGAAAGTTATATCCTGATTTTCAAATGTTCTGATACTTTAAAAAAAGGAGAAAGAATTCAAAGTACTTAAGTGGAATGCATTCATTGTGGTATTTGATCTGATTACTTATCATCATCAAGACTATTTATAGTTTTTACTTTTCTTCATTAATGTGCTTCCCGGCAATGCAAAATTGCTAAATTCATGGTTTCAGTTCCTCAGAAGATGATTCTGGATAGGAAGAAAATTATTCTGGAATGAATTAGAATGAAAATGAGATGCTTCAACAATCCAAAGGCCGCATCAAGGGTCTCTGCCATCCTGTCATTGTGAAGTTGTTAAGTCGAACAGTCTGGAAAAGAAATAAAATAAATAAATAAATAAATGGTGTTCTGACAGCTGGACAGAACCCTCCTTCACCATCCAACAACACCTGTGGTTTTCTAGTCCACCTCGTAGAATTCTCAGGAAGGAATCTCTGCAGCTTCTTTGTTCTCCTAATTGTCTTCCTTAGTAGATTCCTAGAAGTGGGATACAGATGTCACGGTCCCTATCAGGATTTACCATTTTTCTAACGTAACAGAAGCTGATTCCTGTGTTGTTTCTTTGTGGGTGCAGAGTAATCAAGGGCCAGAATTGTTGGTGCTACTGTACGGATTACTTACAGGCACCTTGCCCCACACTGTCTTCCTGAGCTCAGTCAGTAACTCAGTAGGATCATTTGAGAATCATTCTCGATGCTTTCTTCTCCCTCCCTATGCACTCCTAAACCACCCCTGAGTCCTCTGTACTTTTCTGGGCAGCTTTCCAATCTTTCCCCCTCATTCCCCTCCCCATTCTCGCTGCCCTTAGCAAAAGCCATTTCAGTCCTACCTCCTTCTTGATCTCAATGGACCGGCCTGTCTTCTCGTCCTAAAACTCATCATCGGCTTCCCTTTGGATGAACTCCAGGTCCCGGAACAGGTGTAAATGGCCCTCTACGTGTTGTTCTGACCTCATCTCTACCTACAAAACAGGACTTTGCGCCTCCCGTGGGGTCCTAGCCTCTCCTTCCACCGTAACAACCGGTCTTTGTTTTGTCCCTGCTCACTTACCTACAGCCTGTCCAGATGCGGTCAGACACACTATGTCTTATTTGATAGTGTGTTCTCAGTACTTGTCATCCCATCCATAGTAAATACCCCCAACCCATCTAATGATTGGTAGAAAGAAACGGTCATTTTAGGCTGGGAGTGACGATGGATGGCTTCAAGAATGGTCTAGGACCTCATGCATGATACGTTTCAGCATCGTCGACTAGGCTTAAATGATACTTGTTTGGATTAGTCTGATGTTTTTACTTCGTTCCCTGATGTAACTGGTCTTCTACTCTTCTCTCGTTGCTACTCATCCCGTGGGACAGCAGGCATCGAAGATGTAATAATGAGGCATTATTCCTGCCTCCCGAAGACAAGTCACACAAGAATGTCGTCCACACTGGAGTGAAGCATTGCTAAAGCATGAGGAAAACGGAGCTCTGCATCTCCCGCGACTAAAGCTAGGACCTCCTTTGTCTTTTGTAAGTTTATTTATTTATTTGGAGGGTAGGGGGGGCGCAGAGAGAGAGGAAGAGAGGGGATCCCAAACACGCTCCACACTATCAGCGCAGGGCCCGATGTGGGGGTCAAACCCAGGAACTACGAGATCATGACCTGAACTGAAATCAAGAGTTGGACAGACGCTCAACTGACTTAGCCACCCAGGAGCCCTGCTAGAATCTTCTTTGAATTCATAATTTATGTGACTCAATAATGTTCCTTAAGTTGTACAGTACCTATCCCAGACCTGGAGGTGGTGGGATGCTGGGGGTCGGTGAGGGTTTTCCGGTGGAAGTAATGGCGAGGCTGAACTGTGGAGGAGGAGGAGCAGGGTTCGATCTACGTAGCGATCGGGTGTGGGTCAAGACAGCTGGCGTCCTAGGCAGGTGGAATGTTATGTGGGATGGACGGTATAAGGGAAGATGTGCTCTAGAAACCAGAGGAAGTTCATGTACAGAGTTAACAGTGACAGACGAGGACAGAGAAAACAGATGTTAGGTTACACAGGGCCGTATAAGCCACTTTAAAGAGTTTTACATGGTGTATTTGAATGACAAGGAGCGGCTGAGGGATTTTAAGCAGCAGAGGGCAAAGCCACACTTGTGTCGTAGAAAGATAATTCTGGAAAGCAGAATAGAAATGGGCAAGAAGGGAGGTTGGAAGAGCAATTAGGACACTTATAGAATTCTGGAGAGAAGGTAGTGAGCATAAGCCCACGACTGGGTGGAGGCGAGAGTCACTTAGCAAACAGAATAGATGCGACTTGTTGATTGGTTTGTAGGCAGATGGGAAGGAATAGCAAAGAATCAAGGTACTGCCCTGGTTCCCAGCAAGGGCAGCTGAGTCGATACTTACATCCCTCACTGAGCTGTAACAAGTTCCAGACCTTGTTGATCGTAAGTGCAGGTAGGCTCTCCCAGGAGAGATGTCCATTGGGCAGTTGGCTCTATAGGCGTGAAGTTTGGGAGGTTCACATGAGATAGTCATTGGCAGAGAGAGAGAGTTATGAAAATTCTTGGAATGAATGGGACCAGCCAGTGTGAGTCTTAGGGTGAGAAGGGAAAACACGTTAGGACATTTACTGGGGAGATTTTAATATTCAAAGAGCCGGCTGAAGCACACTCAGAAGGAACAGTCAGAGAGGCAGGAAGAAAGCAGAGTTGATGGCGGGGTAAGAAAACCTTGAGAAGAGAGAGTGGCCAGCCACATCAGAGCACAGCAATGGTGGCAAAGGACAAACCAGATTTTTGTGACGATGATCTCAGCAAAGAGATCAGGTCAAAGGCAGATTTTAGGAGACTGAGGACTACGTGGAAGGCGAGGAAGATGACTAGACAAATATAGACCATGTTTCCAGAAAGTTCGTGTATGAGAAAAAGGAATTCGCTAGGGAAGGCGACGGTTTTGAGGCTAGGTCTTCTTAATTTTCTCCCTTTCTTTGCGTTTCTTAAAACGAGCTGGCATGGACCCAGAAGAACAGTGGGGTTTGAAGGAACAGAATAACATGCTGATGACACTGAGGGGAGGGCAGGGTCGTGTGGGGAGGGGTCACCCTGGCGATGAGATTCAGCCTTGGTGTGGCACCAAGAGGGGTCGTCCAGACGAAGCAGTGCCTTCTCATGATTAGCTTTTCGCAGAGATGACCAAAGGTGCCTAGCAGGCTTCTGGCGAAGGGAATGGCCGTTAGTAAGTGGTTGAATGAGGCGAGGTCTTGGAGACACAGAGAACACCAAAGTCTGCAGGGTTGGAGGACAAGGGACTCTTAGAAGTGGGAGCCATCTTATCCAGCCATGTTCTCTGTGAAGGAGGAAGGCGGGTCATCTACTGAGAGAATGGGTCAGGGGAGGTCTGTGGAAAATCGAAGCTCTGGAAACAGCCTCCCTGGTGACCGGGGAAGGGAGGCGCCATGTTCTCGCGGTGCTGGTGTTCACAGCTGACACAAGACCACACTACCACGCAGACAGACCCTCACACGCTTTTCTCATGAAAATGGCGCGTGGGCAGGAAGGGACGTGGTCTCTGGAATGAAGCGTGTGTGAAATGTTTGCTGAGCCTCTTCAGGGGGGTCGGTCAGACCGCCACACACTCAGGACTGTTTCTCTTTGCCTCTTATCTCTGCGTCACAAGCCTGAAGGCTCCGAGGGCAGCGGCCCCTGGTTCTGAGGGCGCACTCGCTTCCTGTTTACCACCACGGGACACGACTATTTTCCGAGCCATTCTAATGAGATACAATGCGTCTTGGGAAAACACGAGGAAACTGGGGATTTAAAAACAAGAAGGTCGGGTGACATGAGAACTCTCTTGGTGATGGATTCTGAGAAAGTGACAACGCTAGCAGTGAGTTCACCAAAGGGCCCAGGAGCCAGGAGGGAAGTCCTCAGAAGGACCCCTTGGCATGGGGCGGCCCGTGCGTAGGGCATCCAGAGCTTTGCAGCCTCACATCCTCACCCATCTCCTTGCTTCAAGTTACGACTGGTCTATTTTTTTTTCACGATGATGGCAAATGTGTGGGCAGACAATCTCCAATCAAGCTTCCGACCCCTCATTAATTTGTAATAGAGTCGATCGTGGTCACTAAATATAAAACAATTTACCTGCACTTAGAAAGGAATCGGCTCGGTACGCTGGGTGACCACAGGGCATTTGTCTATTCCACTTCCCCCAGGCTGTCTTTTCTTCCAAAGCCTTCCCACTGGCACGCATACAGAGAGGACCACAAGCAAAGCTCCCAGCGCCCCCAAGCAGCCCCAAGCTGTCCACGGAGGTTGGTCTAGTATTAGCTGTTTGCTTTCATCCATGGCCCATTTTACTCCTCCCCGCCCTCTGCACCACTTAGGAGACACCGAAGGAACAACCTTATTCATGGCCCTCAAGCTACTGCTGTCTGAGGAACAATATATTCTTAAGCACTACATGCATCCGAGATTTGTCTCGATGTGGTCCGTTTATTTTAATTTGGGACTGTCAGTGGGAAAAAAAAAAGTAATTAAGCTCGTGACTGGCACAGCAAACGATTTCAGTCCTGACGTTACGGCCTTATCCCGACTCGTTTCACTATATTTCTTCCACCTGTCAGATCAAAGTCTCAACTCCTAAAACTCAGCCATGCTTTCCTTAATTACTTCACACGATGAATTTGCAAAGGATAGTTCTGTGTGATTTATGTCATTTTTAGCTTTGGTCAGTTTTTGCGGGGGGCGCTCTCTTCACTGAGGAAGCGTGTTTTAAAAGTTGCATTACAGTGTTTTGTGCTTAGAAAAGCGTTACACATAAAGGTTTTCAATAATATGTTGCCTCTTAACTAGAATGTGGCAGAAACCTGTTATTCCGTTTGGAGATCACATTTGAAGATCATAGATTTCCTTGTTGTTCTCTGCAGATTCTCTGAGCCGTGCCCCACTTTTCCTCCTATGCCTCAGTTTCTCTCCTGTGCCTGAATAATTCACACATGGTGTCTACAGCGTCACTTCCAGGCTTCTCTTCCCTCCTTCTTACCTCCTGTTTCCTGTCGAGATAAGTGAGTGTAAATTTATATGACATTATTAAATTTGTTTTCTCCAAAATTAAAGTTGGGGGTTGACTTAGACAATTTACAGTCATTGTTTAAAGGCATTTTTGTTTTTTTCTTCTACCTTCCTCATCCTTTCCTGTTTACTTTTCCTCCTTTAAAATTTTTTTTTTATTATATTTGTTTATTTTGGAGAGACAGAGTGAGACAGAGCACGAGTGGGGGAGGGGCAGAGAGAGGGGGAGACACAGAATCCGAAGCAGCTCCAGGCTCCGAGCCGTCAGCAGGGAGCCCGACACGGGTCTCGAACCCATGAACCGTGAGACCATGACCTGGGCCGAAGTCGGACACTTAACCAACTGAGCCACCCAGACGTCCCCATCTTTTTTCTTTTCTTTTTTTATTTTTTTATACAATGATTGGATGGAATGCCTCTCAGAAAAAGCTCACCAGAATTTGCTGTGTATGCTTTTGAATACAAGGTACAAAATGGCCCCTCCCTACTTCCACAGCCCAGATCCTTCACTGAAACTGGAAAAACCATCTGTCTGTCACCTCAATCCTTGCTCTGGGAATGTGGTTTCAGGTTGGGGCTGACAGCCTCTTGGCCCCTGTGCTCTGAAAATATTTACTTAGTAGGGTCTCTGCTTCTGTCCCAAGGAGTCTGGGGTCTTGATTTTCAAAGAGCTGAGGGGGTTTCATGGAGGAGGCAGCCGCCTCAGAGACTGGTGATTTGGCAAAGTAGGAATGGAAAAAAACCCTGAAAGTAAAGATCTTTCAAGAGATTGTCAACTGCTAGCCAAGCATATTCAGAACACATTTACAACAACTCACTAAGGTACAAATTTATAAATGGAATAAACCAAGGAACTTGGGTCTCAAAATAAATATGTCAGCACACGTAGTCTTGCATTCATTAAAAAAAATCCCACAACTGTGATATAAAGATCATAAATATTAATATTCTCCCTTTTTATTCAAAATTATAGTCATGACAGAATTGTCCATAGGGCCAAAAGAGAATAATATTGCCAAAAATCTTTAATAAAATCTTCTTTATTATGAAAGGGATACAAACCATATTATAGCTTATACAGAAAATAGATGGAAATAATCAACTATAATTGCACCTGCCTTATAAAACTACTCTGTTTTTCTGAGTGCCTCTCTTTCCAGGTAATTTTACTGAGGTACAATTTAAGTAGGAATGGAATAAAACATTTACATTGTAATCAGAGTTTAAATATGCTTTCGTGCATTATTTAGTTCCCTCTATAACATGTTTTGTATTCTAGTCTGCATATTATTTCTTTAAGTAAATACACTCTAATTTACCTATTTCACTATTTGGGGATATTTTTTCCTGAGGTTTTTTTTTAAATTTTTTCGTTTTCTTGCATTTTGTTTTTAGTATTATACATAATACTAGAATGAACAACCTGGGGCATGCAAGCATTTTAGATTAGTTTTTTAGGCTAGATTCCCATTAATGCAATTCCTGCAACAAAGTTCTTAATATATCTACTGCCAAATTATTTTTCTTTTAAAGGGTTGGTTGTATCAATTTACAATGTCAAAAGCAATACATAGAATACCAACCTTGCTATACTTCAGGTGGCATCATGCTATTATAACTTTTTTTAATTCAAGTATAATTAACACATCCAGTGTTACATTAGTTTCGAGTATACAATATGATGATTCAACGATCCTATAGATTTCTCAGTGCTCATCACCTAGTGCACCCCTCCTCTCCCCCGCTCCCCCACCCTGCCCTCCGGTGACCCCCAGTTTGTTCTCTATATTTAAGAGTCTGGGGGTTTTTTTTGTTTATTTTTTTGTTTCTGTCTCTCTTTTCTTTCTTTGTTTTGTTTCTTAAATTCCACATACGAGCGAAGTCATATGGTATTTGTTTTGTTATTATAACTTTAAAAACTGATTTACTAATCTACTGGCGAAAGCACTTTTCATTGACATTTACATCTTTGATTAATTGCGAGGGTCTGTATGTTTCCTATGTAGCTTACTAGTTGTAGCTCTGCCTTGCTGGATTATCTATTCATTTAGCTCTACATTTCCAGATGTGTTTTAGTCATCTCCTCTCTTCCCATTTAGATGATTGATTTTCAACTCTCATCTTACTGACGTGCTTGATTACTCCTCTTTCTTGAACCATTTTCTCCATTTGGCCACTCTTCACACCACCCTCTCTTGTTTTCTTCTCTCACTGGCACTTTCTCTTCTGTTTCTTTTTTGGGCATCCCTTCGTCTCTTGCACCTCAAATATTTGGGGTTTCTTTGTTCTGCACACTCTTCTCACTTGCCGCCCTCTTGCTGGATGATTTCATCCATCCCCATGGCTATAAATATAATTCATGTATAGATGACTTATGTATGCAGCCAGATAGTTCCTCTGACTCATATTTCTAATTATCTACAGTACATCTCTAACTAAACATCTCAAAGTTAACATATCTGCGGCTGAACTCCGAATTTTCCCCCAAATCTGTTCTTCCCCGTCATCCCCATCTCGGTAATGGCATCCCACCCACCAGGTGGCTAGGATGAGAAACTCTGGCACCCTCTTGCCTTCCCTTCTGCTCCTTCGGCAAGCCCCACAACCCTGCTCTGCATCTATTTCCTTCTGTCTTCGCTGCCACCTTCATAGTCCGGGCTGTTGTCACTGGCCTGACCCATTCTAATAATTTTTGCTAAGTTCCACATTTCATTGGTCACCACGCAGCCAGAAGTTTGTGTCAAAAACAAAACTAGATTGTGTCTCCCTTGTTGATTGTGCTTCCAAAGCTTTCCGTTGCACGTATTAGAAAATCCAACTTCCTAGAAGACCTAGAAGTGGCCTAGAAGACCACACAGGATCTTCCCCTGCCTACTTTAGCAGCCTTCCCTCTTGCCACCGTTCATCTTGCTGTCCAGCCGCATCGACCTCCTTGCCCTTCTTTTGCTATGCCGAGCACTGTCCTGAATCAGGGACTTCGATGCTCCTGGAACATGTGTTCCCTGAGTCCTCACCTGGATCTTAATTCTGCTTTGCTTTATTTATTGTTTTAAAAAATTTTCATGTATATTTATTTCTGAGAGAGGGAAAGAGCACGCACGAGTGAGGAAGGGGCAGAGAGAGGGGGACAGAGGGTCCAAAGCAGTTTCTGTGCTGTGAGGGCAGAGCCCAATGCAGGGCTCACACTCACAAACCGTGAGATCATGACCCAAGCCAAATTCAAGAGTCAGCCGTTTAACCGCCTGAGCCACCCAGGCGCCCCCATTCCACTTTGCTTTAATGCTTCCTTTTCAGAGAGAAGGTTCCTCGCCTCCCTATCCAAATTTCCCCCCCTCCTTTTAATTTCTGTAGTAGGATTTGTTTCCTTGGTAACCCTCATCACAGTCTGAAGCTAAACCATTTGTCACTTTACCTGCTCTTCAATTGTCTCTCACTCTGATTATAAACTCCACGGGGCAAGGATCATGTCTGTTTATTCCATTGTGCCCTGCACCAACACAGCGCCTGTCACAGTGCAGCACCCAGAGCATTGAGTAGATGTGCACCAACAACATTTTATGTTGTCTTTTGACAGTAAAGACTCACTGAAAGATTTTCATGGCTGGATTGGGGTTGGGGAAGATCCTTGGGCAGAAGCCTGGAGGTCGGATTACAGACGTATGAAGTTGGAAACCACGTGACCCAATTAGGTAGCTGTTGTGGCCTTGTGTCTAGAGATGAAGGGTCTACACTACGGACATAAGACATCTAATATACTAAGTAGAGTGCTGAGTGCAGACACCCGAGTCCATTCAAGTGACAACCAGCAAACTCTGCCTTGTGAAAGACTTGCGGCAGGGCAGTAGGGACAGAAGATAATTGCTTAAGGTTGCGGACAGAGCGAGAGAGCTGAGGCAAGCAGGGCTGAATATTCTCTTAGGTGCTTGGCTACGAAGGAAAGAAGAGAGAGGGTGGGACAGAGAGGGGTGTGTGGGCTTGAAGGGAAGACTTGTAACTTTAAAGGAAGTGGCTTGAACATGGGCTCCGGTTCCATAGGGAGCACAGATGGCGTGGACAAGGAGAGGTCAGATGTACAGTAGAGAAAGGCCCACGGGGAGCAAGCCCAGTTTGTTCGGATGATGTGTGGCGTGCAGGTGGGGGCGGCGTCAGTCTTGAAGACGAGAAAGGAGACACTTCTTTCTCTCTGAAACAAGTAAACAAGGTGACGGGGGGGTGCAGAAACAGCTACGTCGGCAGTATTGTCATTAGCATTGTCCTCATCCTTGTAGTTTTGATGAAAGCTCATCGAGCGTGGGACAGATGTTACCTTTTGTTGGCCTCTTGCCAAATGCAGACCTAATTTTGGAGCGCAGAGAAGTCCACACATCAGACGTTCCTATGCAAGGTGGGGATTTTATCCCACAAGGCATATTTACCCCAATGTATTCTAACTCTGAAAGCCACTGACAGGCCACAGGCAGACGTCTTTAAGCAAAGAGCCAGCCTCTCAGCTTGTGATTTGTCCGATTTCTCCTCTGTTGTCATTCTGCGTGTTCCACAGCTGGGCAGGAACCTGTTCTTTGCCACATCAAAACACTTCTGCAACCTGTTGCCCATACTTCTCGGGAGAGATGGGCTGGCCCTCCTTCGTGCTCACTTATTGAATTAGGAAAACCAACAGTGGGGACTAGTGGCTTTGTTTCTCTTACACTGATGACAACGATGTACGACTGTACCCGCAGATCTGCTGCCCACCCAGACATTTCCACGTTGTTTTGTTGGTCCTTTCGGCTTTGTGGGCACAGAATACCAGGCAGGGGAGCGGGGGAGAGCCACCACAAAGCCGGGAGAGTCAAAGCTTCCCATGTCTTCACAGCCAGCTGCACAAATGAGCCCCAAGTTCTGAAAAGACAGTCAGGCCACAGGTATCCTACCATTAGCGGGCAGGATGGCGCATGGTAGCAGGCCACCCTAGGCCTCTTAATCCTCAGGGCTGTCAGCCACCTCTCCCCGTGACACCTGTTAACGTGGGAGAAACACAAACAACAGAGAGTCTCGGCCTAACTCTTGCTCCGCACTTCCTTTGCTCTAGCTTCCTGCTGAAGCCCGGCTGATTTTGTTCTCAGTGTGAAAGTCATTTTAGATCCCGTCTACGGAATTGTGTAGTGGCCTCTAGTTAATCCTGGTGGGATGTTATTACTGACTGGACAAGTTCAGGGAGGAAATGGCAGCTTCAGGAAGGAAGGTTCTCTACATGATGAATTTCAGCAAAAAATAGGAGGGTCTGTGTATATGCATATATATACATATATACATACTTAAGATATACTTAATATATCTTATATATACTACTATAAACTGAATATATATATGTATGCACTAGTTCCTTATATCTCTTAAACTCAGAAGAAAATTCTCCTCTTGCTTGTGTACAGCTGGGCTTTTCTGGAAGTTGGAATGGGGGGGCACGAAAACACTAAACGTGCAGAGGTTATGAGTGTCAGCTGATCCTCAGACATAGGGGTCTTTTGAATGGGTGACATGCCTCCAGAGGTCTGACATATCATTGACTCTCAGAAGTTATAGCTGTACACGTTCACATACGCATGGAATTCATGTGCATGTATTGGGAATGCAGTGTTGATTCACGTATGCTAATTGGCCTCCACGTATAACTTGCATAAATATGTTAAAAGTCGTTCAATGGGCTCCACTAACATAGATTCTGCTTCTAGACTTTTGGAAATATCTGCGTATGCTTGCTTACCCTTCCGCACTAACATGACACCAGTAAATGGGTAGTTGCAAGTGACCGGTGAGCCAAAAGCACAGAGGGTGAATATTTCACCAAGGGTCCTGGCACGGGTGAATGCCACCTCTGTGTGTCTGCCTTGTATGTCGGGTCCGTAGATTTGCAGCCAGCATTCCATGGGGCTCAGAATTACGTAGGCTCTCTCAGCAGAATGATGCGATCAATGTCTGAATGACCTCGCCGCCCTCCCCCACTAGTGGTCACCTAGTCTGCTGGAACAGGTTCGTCAACGTCCACTGTAATTTACAGGGATTGTAAGAAACAAAGTTAACCTAGGGAATAACTACTGTGCATGTTTCACCTATTTCCTCCCAGGAATTTATTAAGTATATACTACATGGGAAACATACGGTGCCTAGTTGTATCTCTTTTTTTCCCCACCTAGTGTTACACCATAGGCGTATCTCCTGCTCAGGAAGGGGACTTTGTAATGCCTCTGTGCCTTCGTCCACCGTCTGTACCAATGTACCAATAATGTAATTATCCACTCTCCTGACGTTCGCCGTGAACAAGTGTCCATGTTGGCCACTATAAATAGTACCGTTACAGATACGCTGTAATAACTGAATGTGCCCATCTCTATTTCCTTAAGATAGATTCTGCGCAGCGGAATCAATTTTAGTGTTTTAATCCACATTCATCGAATACTCCTAAGAAGCATGTGCCAAATTATAGACCTAATATGCTTCTTTTGCTAAAAAGGGAGATTATACTCACCATTATCATTGTCAAACATTTTTTTTTAAAACCTTTTGTTAATTTGATAGGAACTAAATGGTATCCCATTGTTCGAAACCATCTCTCTCTGCTTGCCAGTGAGAGTAATCATTTTCCATCACCCACTTGAAATTTTTCTGTGATTCGTTTACTGAGCCTCAATTTTTTTTTTTTTAAGTTAAAATGATGTTCTAAAATTTCCCTTATCTCTCAGTCACCCTCAGCCTTGGCTGCATAGTAGAATCGTCTGGGGCTTTCATAAAGGTACTACCGATGCCATACTCCTCCCCAGGGATTCCAGTTCATTTGGCCTGGGTTGGGGTTACTAGCTTTGGCATTTTTTTCAGCTTCCCAGATGATTCTGTTGCCAGAGTTGAGGTCCACTGATCTAGACTCTCCAGATATTAACTGGCTCTCTTGTTATACTTTTCTGTTTACTTTTTAGATATTTTTCACAGATGTTTGCATTCTTTAAATAAAGTCCAGGCACGGATTCCAGAGAGTGTAAAGTATGTAATCAGAAGTCAGACTACCTGGGTTAGATCCTGTCTTTGTCCTTCGCAAGCGACGGCATCTTGAGTAAATCACGTCCTCCCTTATTGTCTCAGTTTTCTCGGCTGCAAAGTGGGGTTAATTTAGAGTATACCTCATACATTTGATAGAGAGATTAGTATTTATGAAGTGCATATGACAGTATCTGACTGCAAGCATCAGATAAGTCTAAACAGTGTTTTTCTCTGAGCATTTCTTTCATGGTTTTCTTCTAAGAAAGTCTTTTCCTCCCCTGAGATCAGGTGAATCATAATGTATATTAAACCCTAAGTTTTTCGGTTTTACTTTTCCATTTGTCATTGCCTCTTACATCTCGATCTCACTGAGACCCGGGATGAAGTTGGTGGAAAAAGGAAGAAACCCCGAGGGCCTGATGTACAATTTCCCCAAATCCGAATTCCACCTGAGCCACTTATTTCTGATTTTAGGATCCCGGTAACATTTGTTTTCTGACATTATCTCTTGACTTTCAACACCCATGTAAAATGACCTTAATGGGTACTTTGATGTATTTTGGAAGCACGTCCCCTGCTTGCCTTGGGCCTCGTGGCCCCGTGTTCGTCGGCACACCCCTCCAGATCCAAATACCTAATGATGACAGGTTCAACATTCCTCTGCAAAAATCAAAGGGAAATAGTATTATCACAGGCATATGAGATGAGTGGATGCAAAATGACCTAGGGCCATTATTGCAAAGCGTTTTACTTCCTTGGTATCTGGAAAAGGTGATTAATGACGCGAAGATTGGAAATTTGATTACGGGAGTTTGAAATGAGCCGTAATAACATTATGAAAAAGCACACCTTGGTAGCTTTTGTGCTCACACTTATCACCACCTTCTGCACACACATTCATTCCTCTCTTCAGGTCCTCCGTATGTTGGACGCCAACCTCAGTGTTGGGAGTTCATAAATTATACTGCACAATAAGTTAAATGAAAGTTGAATACGTTGCAAAAACAGCAGTAAAATCTTTACGAATTTCACTTGAGGGGAGTGGGTACACATCTTTGTCCTTATCAAGTTTCTATCTGCTCTTTGGGAGGGCTCGCCATGCATAAATTGCTTTCAGGACTGATAGCATCAGCAAACCCAGAGAAGGGGGGTTGGAGGGGCTCTGTCAAGCACCACCCGGAGGACATCAGGAGTCTCGGCTGGTAGGTCTGTGTCAACTTCAGTTCTGTTGTCCTGTCTTTATTTCCCAAGATGCAACAACAACGATAGAGACTATTGCAACGCATGTCTTGGGCGCGTGTGTGGCTCAGTCAGTGAAGTGCCTGACGTCACCTCAGGTCATGATCTCGCTGTTCCTGAGTTCAAGCCCCGTGTGGGGCTCTGTGTGACGGCTCATAGCCTGCTTGGAATTGTGTCTCTCTCTCTCTCTGCCCCTCCCCCACTCTCACTCTGTCTCTCTCAAAAATAAGCAAACATTAAACGAAAAGAAACGTATGTCTTAAAAGTACCAAGGTACTTGATCCAGTTTAGCAAGGCTTTGGATATTTGCATTCTTTCTATCTTATAAAATATACCCATGAAAGGCTACTAGGTGACTAGATTTTCCTGCTCTGAATCTCTGAAATAAAGAAACAGTGCCCACTTTTTTTTTTTTTTAACTTTTATGGCGATCAGGTTTTTAGATACAGGATTCTTAAAGTCAGAAGTGCTCATATTAGCAAAGGTGCCCAGTGGCCTGACAGCCGACTTTCAGGCCGGTGCTGAGCCGGAAACCTGGCAGAGGGAAATATTTGTTGGATGCCCCAGAAGTGATTTGCTCTATTACAGCACAATAAATGTATCATCTGGGTCACTGACTTGTGTGCCATTGATTTAGGAAGTCTAATATCCCATATAAATGAAAAATATTGGAGTACACCGTCCTGTAGTCTATGTCGAGTCGGTTTCCCCCAGTCATAATAGAACTCCTGTAAGTTGTATTAACTTGGAGGCCACCGGGGTCCCCTTTAGTGCGAGGAGACCGTTGATTAAATTTCGGCTCACGCAGCTCCTGACTGTGCTGAACCCACCCCCAGGGCCTGAGCCTTAGGAGAACCCAGCTCTCCGGATTCTGGATTGCGTGGCCACCGGCTGATGCGGGGGGAGGGGTGGGAGGCGAGCAATGACTTCTCAGGACTCCAGGCGGCAGGAAGGCGCGCGTCCCCGCAGGTCACGTTCCGCTTGTTTACCCGCTGCGCCCGCTTCTGTTGCGCATTTCTTTTGTTCCTCCCCGGGCGTAATCTCTGAGGCACATGGAGCCCGGACAATGCAGATGACCCTGTCTCCGATCATCAGAGCGCTCTGTCAAGATATTGTTGTCCCTCACTGGGCCCAAGTCCCATTTTTAGTAGGAGAGAGGAAAAAAAAAAAAAAAAAAGAAAAGAAAAGAAACAATGGAGACAAATTTAGACCCTGATGGGAAAAGAAAAGCAAGGCCCTGTCCGCCCGCAGCCCTGCGGGGCCACGCCCACCCGTCCCTTTCCTGGAACCTTGTCCAGGATTCCCTGCCGCCCGGAGGAGCCCTGGAACCCCAAGCAGAAGAGGATGATGAACTTGTGGTACCCCTCCCCCCGCCACCCCACCCCCAGCGTCCACGCTAGCTTCACGTCCCAGGCAGCCCTTCTTAAAACACACACACACACACACACACACACACACACACACACACACACACACTTTGTGTATTCCAAACAGAAGCAAGATGAATCTCTCTGTTAAGGTCTAGACTTGATCTTTATCAACTTTATTTTCCCACCCATTCATGGCCAGCATTAAGCCTTGCACCAGATGTGTCTTAGACCTTTCCAAGGTCACTGGCCTGTCTCCTCTGTCCACGGGTAAGGGAGGGACTCACTACCCTTCACTCCTGTTTTCTGGTTCTGAACTGCTGTAGCTCCTGTGTCTCTGGGCTCTCCGCTCCCCCTAACGCTAGACAATGTACATTTACCCAGTGATGTGCGGAGACATTTATCAGCCTGTAAGAAGGATGACTGATTCTGAACGCAGCCGAACCGCATGCTATTTATGCAGGGATGTATGTGTCTATGCAGCGGCGCAGACAATACGTGCGATAAGCAATAACGGTGCAATCGCCCCTTGGACTGTCTTGTTAATGAACTGTGAAACTAGGCAGATGCAGTCATAAATACGTAATACTACTTCCCAGGGGAATAATGTCTGCTCTATAGTCTCCTATCCCCTTATCGGAAGGTCTCATGCTGCTTGGGCACCGAGTGTCTCCTACTTTTTACTGTCTTTGCTAATTAGATACATATTTTGGTGGGAAATACAACTGGCAGGTGTGTGTCATCAGCATTACCACAATTACTGTAAATATCCAAATTTTCAGGCCAATTAAAAAAATCTCATGAGCTGTATACATTTATGCTAGACATAGTTATCAAAGCATCTTTATGGGCCTGTATACCGTATTTTATTTAATTTGCACAGATGTAACTTAACTGAACCTAACTTTCGAGGCCTGTGTGCTTCTCTCCTGGTTTCTCGGCTGGGTTCTCCACTTCTTAAACACAGAAGAGAGAGGTGAGGGTGCGAGGCAGAGAAAGTACTAGCCATCAGGATCCCTGAATGAATGAGGAAATTGTAAGACCAGGGCTGAGAAAAAGACACCCAGTGTTTTCTTGTTTCTCTCTAATCCTGAAGATTAAAGATTCACAACCAGCTGATTGTGAGCGAGCGTGGAGTCGGGACATCTGAGATGGTTTACCGCCGGGAAAGTGGAGGGAGGCCAGGAAAGGGCAGATGTACACTCTTTGGCGGGGATCTTTAATAAGTTTTGCCAAAATACGAACGACTTTCTCATTCCCCCACCCCCGCCCAAACATGACCCCACCAAACCCTAGACATCTTGGTAGCAGACATGAACACATTTCCCTTGGCAGGTACTGGAAAAACTGTATATATTTTCACCTGGGTTTCCTCTACTCCTCTCTCCTTCCGTTCTCTGTGCGGCAGGTCTGGATGTTGGTACAACACGGTCTTGCCCGGATAGCGCAGAGGCTCTTTGCTTGTTTGCCTCTTCACCTCCTGACTCCTGTCTCATTTGCATCCCGTGCGAGCTGTATTTTGTCTCCCTGTCCTTCACCTTGTGAGTTTTCACTGTTCCTGGATTGCCTTTCTTGCTGCTCGTGGTGACTGCACCGTTTGCTGCCCACGTTCTAGGATACAAATTGGAAAGCATTGTGCTGCCTTGTATGAGACACGGTTATGTCATGGCACTAAGGTATGGGAGGGTTCAAGGTGGAAAAGGAATCTATGCTGCATTTTATTTGCATTCCCTAATATTGCAGCTAGAGATTTTATAAAGGTAATAACGATGCCATATTAAACTTTTTACCGTATGTTACACGTTGCACCTTCCTGTTCATTTAGTGCAGTGACTATGCGGTCAGTTCGCCCATCTTTCTTCCTCATGAGGTATGCAATCTGGGACAAAAGCTTGTTTCGGTTTCTTGTCTAAATCCTCTGCTAATTGCAGTCCCCCCTAATCGCAGGAAGGATGGAGAAGTCCGTAAAAGACCAAAGAGGAGAAGTGAGAACAGGGTTTCTGAGCCGTGGGCACTGCTGGTGTCTTGGGTTGACTAATTCTTTGACGGGAGCTGTCTTGTGTATTGTAGGGTGTTGAGCAGCATTCCTCTACCCACCAGATGCCAGGAAAACTGACCTCCCGCCACCACCTGGGAGAGGACAATCAGAAGTGTCTCCAGGCATTGCCATGTGTGCCCAGAGTTGAAAGCACTGTCCCGGTTTGAGACCCACCCATGGGGTTAGGATCACGTACCAGTGATCACCTCCTCGCTGCTTGTGACCACGGGAGCCAGTCCTGCCTCCCAGCATCTGAACTGCAGCTCCCACATCCAGGGCTTCTCTTCCCATGAGCTTTACATAACTCATCTCTTCAAATCTGTCCTCTCCTCCTTGTTAACTTGCCTCATTTCATGGCATAGCATTATCCCTACCTGAGCTTAGTTCACATTTTTATTTGTTTGTTTCTTACCGGCCTCACCCACTAGGAGAAACTCCTTGAAGACTTAAATTTTAGCTAGTTCACAAATATATTCTCTGCAATACCTGACATTCAGAGTATGGTTACATGTATTTGTCGAATGCCTGCCTGCATGCGTGAAGGAATGAATGCTGAATGAACGAATGAATGAAGGAGTAACTGAGTGACCAAGCCACCATCCCTGCTCCACGCAAGTCCGGAAGTGGTGATTCCCTGTTGGAGAGATGCGCGTGAGGGCATTTGTTTCTTTGCTCGTGTCCAAGGTTGGCGTCCTCACAAATCTTTCAAATTCTATTCATCAGTAATTGGTTAGGATTATGAGTTCTTCCCAGCATGGAGGATGTGTCAGAAAATGGAAGGTTCTCACATTCAACTTTAATAGGTCTTTGGTTTTCACGTCCCCCCTCCCCCGCCCGTGGAAAAGAACATTGTGAGACTATTGTTCCTTTTTCCTTTTCTAAATCATTGTCAAGATGCTAAAGGAAGTGATACCAGCGATGCAACCAATGATTCCCTCCCTAAGTCAAATTTTGGTCCTGTAACTAAACGAAAACAAATTACACACACACGCAACCATGTATATACTTTTTCTGTCGTATAACTGTGGAACTGTGGAAGCATCTGGTGCACAATGTGCTAGGACTCTTAGTATTTCCTGGCACCAAGCGCCTCCTTCTAGTTAGTGAAAGAACTCTGATTCTGCAAATGGCCTCATGATTTGTGTAGACACCAGGGTGGACGCCCTGACAACCTCGAGCCTAGCAGTTGCCAGGGAGGAATGCGCGATGCCTTGTGAGCAAGTCTGTTTCGTGTCTTCTGGAAACACGTGTCATCACCGTGTTCCTCTGTGCTGTCTCTAAGGAAAGGTCACTTTATGGTTAGCACATGGTCTATGGACAGACCGCCTGGGTTCAACCAGCCTCTACTAACTTGGTAAGGATTCCTAAACTCGAGGCCCCAGTTTCCTCATCCATGGAATGGAAATGCATTACTGAGTTTACCTAATATGACAGTTGCATTCTTATGGGGTTCATTTATATCCCTGGAACAGTGTGTAGCCTGTATAAAGTTCTTAAAACTGATGACTCTGTTACTTAATGCACTTTCATCCCACTTCTGGGTTAGAGAAATCCTATAAATGCTGGCATGAAATATTGTCTGGTCCAACCGTGCTCAATTCTGATTTATCCTAGGTAGGATTTGAGAGAAAACAATGGGCAGTTTTTTTTTTTTCATTGAAAAACAATAGTTGTCATATTCTTCACTTATAAAACTACTATGTGGTCATTATAGAAAATCTAAAAAATTTTAAAAATATAGAGGAATATGTGAATTGTAAATCCTCAGTATGTATGTGTATTTCTTCCCGCGTGTACTCAGTGTGTGCGTGACAGAGAAATAAAGTTAACTAACCCACACTTCCTTTTTAACAAATAAGCTCTCGTTTTTTTTCCATTATTAATCCATTGATAGCCATCTCGCAAATACCGAAGGCGATAATAAATAAATCACTCTGTCCCACCCTCTAGAGGGCGCCACGCAAAGTTCATGTGCTATATTTCTTTATGGGAATTTTCCCTTGCATACTTTTTTGATTTATTTTGAAATCTAATTTCTATATATATGTTTTATTTTTAATCTGCCCAAACAATAAGAACATGAAATAGGTAAAACCCAGAGAACTGCCCTAAAGCGCCTTTTGAAAGGACCCCTAGCTGGAGTCTGCCTTCATTTATGCGGAGAGAAGAGCTCGGCCTGGAGAAGGAGACCACGCTGGGACGTAGCAAGCTGTCTGTGCCAACAAGTCGTATGATTTCCACAATGTGCCTCACCAAACCTGTTTCTCATGAGTCCAGCAGAGATAATAGTAAATCAACTGTATGGGTTACAGGTCAAGCCAGGACATAATATAACCTTGGCTTGTAGTAGCTCTTTCACATCCAAACCCCATTTGGGGACGCCCCAGGGCGGGCCTGACCGCAAATCCAAATCTCCTTGTACTTGGTTAGCAGAGAGACTTCTACTCCCCCGTCCTCTTGAGTGTTGTTTTAAGTTGGGAGGGACTCTTAGAAGGCCAATTCCAAATGTTATAGTTGAAATTCTCGCTCTGGATGTTCCCCAGAAATGCATACTGCCCATGAAAGGGCCAGGTGGGAAGGAGTAGGAAGGTCAAGGACTTTCTTATCTCCTGGATACGAACAGTGCCAATCGGAGCTCAGGATGACAGTTACTGATCTGCAACCGGGGCTGAGCTTTTTCTTGACCACCCACAGTTGGCTGGCTCCAAGCCTACCCTTTATCGAATTTTCTATAGTGGGATCCCTCATATGAAAAATGATGCTTTTTGCTAAAAAGTTCAGAAGCAACAGCTGTAAACAATATTATTGTTATGAAGAATTTTGAAAAACTTGAAAGCATTTCTTATGGGTTCTGTTTAATAATGTTCAGAGATATTGTTTTCTTCTGAGTCCTTAGATGGTGTTCCAATATGCCGTTTGCCTGGCATTTTTTTGTAGACTCCTTTAGCGTTCATCCTCCTTTCTGTTTTAATATTGTTTGTGTGTGTGTGTTTGAGTATATTTCTTTCTTAAATAAGGATGGTTTTAACTATACCTGGTGCTTTCCAACATGATATATGGTTTGCTCTTGATTTTCTCCCATTTTCTGCTTAGGTAATGCTAACAGACAATTTGGGCAAAAATATGAGACATGTGTTTCTGAAAAAGTTATATGGTATGGGGGAAAAGTTATAATTTAATGATAAGTGAAAAGAAGCATGATAACGTCCTATGTAATATCATCTCAATTCTGTAAACTTAATGCCGTATCACACACATATGTAAGTACTCAGTAAATTTGCTATTTGAATAGAATGAATTAATCATATCACTGGAGGGTGGGATTTTTACTGTTTCACATGTTGTTCCATAAACCACTCAGTATTTTCCAAATTTTCTGCCACGGACATGCAGAATTGCTAGCAATGAGTAGAGGTTTACAGAGATCTTTTTTAATTTTCCAAATGATGAAGTCATTCCTACGTTTCTCAGAAATTTTATCTTCTTTATTCATCAGAACATATTTTGCATGCCACATAGGTCATTTTTCATATGTATGCTTAATTTCTTTGCTTGATTAGAAACAACTTGAGGTCAGGAATGAAGTCTTCTATCGTTGTCGAATTACTCCTGTGTAGGAGACAATCAAAAATGTTATTGAGTGACCTACTCAACTGTGTCATATTGAAGACAAAGACATTGAAGTATTAATAAATCGCTCCCCCTTCTCCCCATCAAGTTTACGGTACCTCTTGACTGAACCTTCCATTGTTAAAAAAAAAAAGAATTATAAAATCTACTCAGGCCAAGTTCTTATTGGATTGTTAGTGGTGACATTGATGTCACAGAAGTTTTAAGTTTGAAAAAAAGTGATGGCCTGATTTTTTCCATCAGGGTGCCCAAATATGGATAATTCTGGTGTTTCACACACTTGACTCAGATCATTTTATTTCTGTGCCTTGGATAGTTAGCAAATAATTAAACCTACTTTGACATATGCCTATGTGATATAATTAATTACATGCCCAAAGTCCCATTTACCTCAAAATATGTTTTTTCCACTGAGATTCTATCTTGGTGCCTGAAACTCCTACCAAATTAAGTCAACATTTGTGGGATTACATTCGTTGTCTGTAGTGTGCTTTTGCTCAAATAAACATACAGCACGTGAGAGGGGAACCATTCATACATGAGGATTTGCTAGTACCTTACACTTGACGTCCGTCAACCCACAATGAACAGCCTTCTGTGAGAATAGGACAGAGGACAGATATGTTTTCAGGACAGAATTGAAGAGGCCTTAGGCATGGGGAGAGTCCTATAGCACAAGTTGGGTTAGAGAGCTCTAGGTAGCCAGCATCGGGGTCTGATTGGTTGGAGATTTTCAAAGGATCAGGTTCCAGAGCCTGCAGATCGCTTCCTAGATGAGAAGCATTAAAGATTCCGTAGAGGTGTGTAATTGGGCTCACATACTGGCTTTTTAGCAGAGCAGGCTGGTTCACAATCCCATACGAAAGTACTAGGTACTTTCTCCTTTGGAATAGTACTGGTCCAAAGGGGAATGCACTGGGGGCAAAGCTATGTGATCAGTGTCCTCAAGCGTGAGAAAAGCAAAGGGAACCCAGAGTGTCTGAGTCCCAGCACGCCTGCCAGTGCCCAGTTCGAGAGCAGAAATGCTCCCGGCTCCTCCTTACACACATACACAAGGAAAACCCTTCCTGGCAGGATGAGAGGTAAGCCAACTACTATGAGGCTAGCAATACTACGAACAATACTCCCCGGGTAATCAAGCGTGGTTCCATGCACAGGCTGAAGCCTCAGAGGAACTCCCTAGGAAAGACGTTCACGTTGTCGAGAGAAGCCGAAAGATGTTGTGAGGGCAGCTTGTCGGGGTCTGGAGTGAGTGGGAGGCTAGGTGGTTCCGAAACCACACGGTTAGCTTTAAACCTCAAGTAAACTCCGAGAAACATCAGGGGAAGAAAAAGCATTTTGAGTAGAACATGATATTGTATTTATTTATTTATTTTAAGTTTATTTATTTTGGGGAGAGCAAGTAGAGCATAATATTTCAAAACATGCTAACTTAAATGTCCAGCCTAGGGACCAGTGAAAGGCGTAGCTTTCACTCCCAAATGCGACCTCACGGGCAAGGATGCGCCTGCGAAGCCAATGGTGACCCGGTCATTAGCCAGCCGGTGCTCCAACACGCGCAGTTCAGGGAGCCACAGACCTTCTGTCATTGTCCTCTCTTCGCGCTACCCTTAGATGTGTAAGATTGGGTGTCTCAGCGACGGCTAGGAGGTCAGACATGTCGTCTGGCGAATGAACAGGTCCTTTGCCAAGTGACTGGATCTCACTCTTGCTAAAGGAAGAACATTGTTCACTAAAATAGTTTGTCTTTTGATGCCAAAGGAAATCAAATTGTAATCAAGGGCTGAGAACGCACTGAAGTCATCAAGGCTTTGGCAATCTCGCATGTTCCCAGGCTTATGAAATATAATTTACGTTTACAAAAGGGAGAGGCTGTATCGGATTGGGAATTGGCTTTCATAATGCCTAAGTGAGCCTCTGATGGATCGGCCAGCATCGCAACCCGTGCTCCCGTGTATCTCAAGGACACAGAGAGAAGCACGGATAAGGAGGAATGCAGTTTGTTGAAGCACCACAACAGACAGAGAATGTGTCTAAGTGAACCATGAGGACTCACTATAACCATATCGAAATATGGTGGACACACTGATGTGATTTTTCTGCATCTCTGTTTTGGTTTTGGTTTTGGTTGGTGGGGGGTCATAAGAGTAAGGATCTTTATAGATCTGTGGCTTCTCCACCCTGCCCCGAGGAGCCAATCCAAATGAAAACAAAGGGATGATTATTGAACGCATGCTCTACAAAACTACTCATTAAATATGCTGTCTCATGTAACCCTTACAGCATGGATTTGAAGTTACATTTGCCTCATTTTTAGGCATCCAGAACTGAGGTCCGTATTAGCTAAGTAATCTGCTCAGTCTCATAGCTGCTTAAGTTACAGAGTCAAGATGCAGGTTTAGGTCCCAAAGCTAAAGTTCTCTCTGTTCTGAGTCCTATGCTTCATATAAAAATCAAGGAAGAGAAAAACAGAGTGAGGTTGTTTATAGCCACTGCCCTAAGCCCTTAGCTTTCCCTAAGAGGTGTGATGTCCAGAAAGGCCACTTCTGTGCTTGTAAAATGAAGAACCGAGGCAATTTATTCAATGCCCCCAGGAATTTTCCTTGGGTCTCTCTTGAGAAGCACAGGGCATTATGTTGGCCTGGGTCATCTGTATAATTGTCCGTTTTCTTTCTTTCTTCCTTTCTGTCTTCTCTTTCCCCTTCCTTCCTCCCTCCCTCCCTCTCTCCCTCCCTCCCTCCCTTTCTCTCTCTCTCTCTTCCTTCCTTCCTTCCTTCCTTCCTCCCTCCCTCCCTTTCTTTCTTTCTTTCTTTCTTTCTTTCTTTCTTTCTTTCTTTCTATTTTAAAGACACGGTCACAAGCAATAGTGGTGAAAACAATGCTTTGAACCAACCAACACAGTGTGATTTAGGCCAATTTATCTTGGATAAGCAAGGCTTTGGAATATGCAAAGTTAGAGACCTCCCTCTAGATTTGCAACTAAGTCCCCATACCTAGTGGGACCAGAGCACGTAAAAAACGGGGATAGGAATTTCTTTTCACCTTCTATATGCAGAGGGAAAGCATTTTCCAGATTTTAGAGAATTATGCAGTGATATCTGGCTTATTTAAAGTTTTTATTTTTGTGATCACTTCACAATATATACAAATACTGAATCATTGTATTGTACACCTGAAACTAATGTTATATGTCAATTACACATCAATTTTAAAAAGGCAAAAAATAAAAAAATACATTATAGGGGCACCTGGGTGGCTCAGTTGGCTGAGCGTCTGACCCAACTTCAGCTCAGGTCATGATCTCACGGTTCCTGGGTTCGAGCCCTGCATCAGGCTCTGTGCTGACAGCTCGGAGCCTGGAGCCTGCTTTGGATTCTGTGTCTCCCTCTCTCTCTGCCCCTCCCCTGCTCACACACTCTCTCTCTCTTAAAGATAAATAAACATTTTAAAGATTAAAAAAAATACATTATATATCAACTATGCTCAATAATTTTTAAAATAAAAATAAAAAATGATAAAGTATTTTTTAATAAAATTTATATTCATCAAAATGGAAAACAATGAAGATTGTTTTCCTTTATGTTTTTGGGGCGTATCCAGTTGGCATCTAAATTATTTAAGCTTTTGTGATATTCATCAAAGTTTACTCATCCTTCACAAGGGATTAAAAAAAGATGAAGAAGAAAAGTTAACTAGGGCAATAATGAGGTTATATGGAGACCACAGGGTAATCTGTGAGGCTTGTGCTTATCAGCTCTATTTTTATTTGTTTCTTTTAATTTAATTTGATTTCCTTTAGCCGTGCACCGCATTGAGGAGCACAGCCCACTAAGCCGAAAAAAGACAGCGACAAAAAGCCTAACGCTTTGAGGACTAATGGACCAGGATGTTTCATTATAACCTCATAACAAGCTTTATATACGGAGCCCATTTTACTCATTGGCGCAGAGTCACGAACGTTAGAAGGAGCTACCATAAAACAAGATCCTTTACGTAAGCATCTGATTGCCAAGCTGTCCTTTGCTCTCCACTCAGCAGCTTTGTAGTCTTTGGTTAATGGAGCCAATGTACTTTCGTCCACATAAAGGGAATGATGATTCCACTGGAGGCTCCAAGGGGGAAATTAAAGTCATCCAAAATCTGATTTGAGAAGGCATTTTCTTTGAAAACGTGAAGCATGGCTTTCATTCATCCCAGTCCTTTGCCGAGTGCTGCAGCTAGGGCAAGTGTGGCTCTCGATTCCAAGGGAAGCATTTCTATTGTTTAATCCCACCCTCTGAAAGAGAAGGGGCAGCCAGGGAGGTAGCAAGGACATGTAAGGTGGGCTAATGAATCTAAACAGGAATTCTCTGCAGCTGCTCTAAAACGGAGTAAAAGGTGGTGCCCAGCGCAAAGCCACTGAGGAGGCAAAGGTCAGCCGTGTAGGAGCAGAGGGGTGTTGGTCGGAGGCACATTTGTGGAACTGAAGAAGCTCAATTTCCGTCCAAGAGACACCTCTGACCCGTCCCCCTGAAGGAGGCTGGACCAGAGCAGCTGGCCTTTGATCACCCGACAACATCCTCTGGGCGTGTGTCCTTGTGCCAAGGCTGACAGCCACTTGGGGATATGAAGATGGGCAATTTTCCCTAGCGATCGGAACGTTCTCTCCATATCTTCCATGAAAGTTTATGGGCAATGATTGTATTTTACGATAATGAGAACAAAGTGCATTATGGCTAATGTCAGGAGTATTTTCCCCTCTAGCAAAAGTCTTTTTTTTTTTTTTTTAAACATCTTCCCATGTGCTACATCCTCAGGAAAGACAATATGGCACAGATGTCCCAAAAGAAATTCTTTCTTCACATCCACTTTAATAACAGAAAAGTATACCTGAAAAGATAAAAAGTGTTTATAACTTTAACGTTGGACAAAGAACGAGCCAGGAAGTTCTACCATGACAAGCAGACATTTGCTCGGACTTTTCCCTTGAGATTATTCAATAAGGAATAGCCTTGTGATCCTTTGAAATGTCCCCAGAGTTAGGCTGGTGGTTGCTTTCCATTGTCTGGGAGAGGGGGGGTGTGATCGTGTTTTTACTGGATAATGCCACAACTGTGTGTTTAAAGCAAACTATCGCCATTGTTGATGTTCACATTAGCATCTTGAGGCATAACCTGCATCTCGTCATGCTTAGAATTCAAACGGTCACAACAGCACTTCCTTGGAATCATGATCTAATGCGAGAAACAATACAGTGCAAATAAATAGATTTCCTCCTCGTTGGCTGTTGGTGTGTTCCCTATTGTGTACGTCTTCCCTGGGCATTGAACACTAGGAAATGTCTTGACAAAGGGTTTCTCTCACTTCCGGGTTAGAAGGCTCTTTCACCAGTCTCTGCTTCTCAGATAAGTTCATATACTTTTTGTCCCCATCCAACCAACACCATGACTAAGTTCAGAGACACTCACCCCCAGTGACTGTACCAATTGTTGGGGTGCTGAGTGAAGGCCAGGCTGGACTGGTGGCGACCCCTTGGAAACATCTGTCTGTTGTATTTATAGAATGGACCAATTCAGTTTTGATCAGGTTGACCAAAAAGATGAAAGTTGAGGACCAAAGTGTGAACTTTGTATATTAGTATCAGGCCATTTTTTTTTTCTTTTTGTTTCACATGCACGGGAAACTTGCCACCGTCCTTCTCCAGCCTGGAGGAGAAGGAGAGAAGCTTTCTGGAAGCTCTCCCTTAGGGTTTCCCTGTGGGCTGGTGCATGTGGGGGTAGAGAGAAGGATCTTATTTCCTCGCCGAGGGCCACCTGTGACCATTCTGCAGGTAGCAGATGCCACCACAGGGGCTGCCGTTGAACACATCCAAGGAGAACATTGATTCATTCATTGAATCAAAAAACATTTATTGTGGGCAGGGCATTGTGAAAGAGACAGATGTGTTTAAGATGTGCTCCCACACAACGGGGGTTACATCACTGCCTAATTTAAACTCATGCCAGGTCTAAATTACTTCATCAGAGAAATGCAATTGTCTTGGCTCTCACCACACTGCGCTATTCTTTTCCTGAACATTCCCGAACATTCTCTGCACCTCATCTCTGCCTTTGTCATCTCACCCATATGCCTGGACATATTTTGCCAAGAATGAATTATGTGTTATGGTGATAGCAGCTTAACCTTTGTCTTTCGGTGTCTCCGTCTCTAAAACAAGGGGTAGACACTGTATCAGATGGCATTGCCTCCATCACTTTCCTCAGTGGGTGTCCAGAGGGTGGCTGAAGTGACAAGGTCCAGGTGTTTGGCTCACTTCCCTTTATCTGTTCTACATATTGCTAATATTGCTTTTAAATCATGGAACTAGATAGTATCATAGACCCCCATGGGTATGAAGCCATAATCGTAATCACTATCTAGTTCCAGAACACTTTAATCACCCCCCAAAGAAAACCTGGACCCATTAGCAATTACTTCTCTTTCTCTCCTCCAGCCTGCCCTTGCCAAACATTAATCTAATTTCTGTCTCTGTGGATTTGCCACTTCTGGGCATTTCATATAGATGGAATCCTACAGTGTATGATCATTTGTGACTGTATTCTTTCACTTATCATGATATAAACTCCGAGAAAGTTTCATCCATGTTGTAGCATATATTCATACTTTATTCCTTTTAATGGATGAATAATCATCCATTGTATGGATATACCACATTTTGTTTATTCATTCTTCGGAGATTTAGTTCGTTTTCACTTTTTGGCCATTACAGCTAATGCTGCTATGAATACTCAGGTATACCTTACTTGTGTGAGTGTGTATTTTCAGTTCTCTTGAATACACAGCCAAGAGTGAAATTGTTGGGTTATATAGTGTCATGTTTAACTTCTTGAGGAAATGCCAAAATGTTTTCCATAGCTGCTGAACCATTTTACATTCCCACCAGCAATGTATGAGAGTTCTGAGTTCCCCACATCCTTACCAACACTCTTTATCGTCCATCTTTTCCATTATAGCCATCAGGATGGGTATGAAGTGATATCTCATTGTGGTTTTTATTTGCATTTCCCTGATGACCAATGATGTTGAACAAATTTTCATCAACTAATAGGCCAGTTGCAGATCTTCTTTAGAACAATGTCTATTCACATGCTTTTACCATTTTAAAATTGGATTGTTTGCATTTTTATTGTTGAGTTGTAAATGTTCTTTATATATTCTGGATACAAGAATCTTATCAAATTTATACTTTGCAAATATTTTCTACTACTCTGTGATTTGTATTTTCACTTTCTTGATGGAGTTCCTTGAAACATAAAAGCATTTAATTTTGAAGAAGGTCAAATTATCTTTTATTTTTTTGGTACTTATTTTTTTTTTTAATTTTTTAAACGTCTATTTATTATTGAGAGACAGACACAGAGCATGAGCAGGGGAGGAGTAGAAAGAGGGGGAGACACAGAATCCGAAGCAAGCTCCAGGCTCTGAGCTCTCAGCACAGAGCCCGACGCGGGGCTCGAACTCACAAACTGTGAGATCATGACCTGAGCTGAAGTCTGTTGCCCAACCAACTGAGCCACCCAGGCGCCCCTATTTTTTTGTTGCTTATGTTTTGGTGTCCAATTGCCTCCTTCAAGTTCATGAAGATTTAAGCTTGTGTTTTCTTGTAAGAAGTTTTTTTTTTTTTAATTTATCTCTTAAATTTAGGTTGTTTGGTATATTTTGAGTTAATTTTTGTATATGGTATAGGTAGAGATATAACTTTGTTATTTGGAATGGGGGTATCAAGCTGTCTAGCAGCACTTGTTGAAAATCAACTGACTGCAAATATAAGGGTTTACTTCTGGGCCTCAGTTATTTCCCATTGAGCTACGTGTCTATTCTTACGCCACATCTCACTGTCTTCATTGCTGCAGCTTTGTAGTAAATTATGAATTCCAGAAGTATGCAGTCTTCCAACTTTGTTGTGCCTTTTCAAGGTGGTATTCACTATTATGGTTCTCTTGCGTTTCCATACAAATTTTAGGATCAGTTTGTCAATTTATGCAGAAAAAATAAAAGTAGCTGGAATTTTGATAGATACTGTGTTAAATCTCTAAATCAAATTGGGGATATTTGCTGTATTAACAGTATTAAATCTTCTGATTCATGAACATGGAGTGGTTTTCCATTTATTTAGATCTCCTTTAATTTCTTTTAACAATGTTTGTAGTTTTCAGTGTTTGTCTGACACTTACTTTGTTAAGTTTACTCATAGATATTTTATTCCTTTTGATGCCATTGTCAGTGGGGTCATTAACTTTATGTTCAGATTGTTTATTATCAGTGTACAGAAATACAATTTATGTTTGTATATTGATTTGATACCTTGCAATCTTACTGATCTTGTTTATTAGTTCCTACAGTATTTTTCCGTGTGTGTGTGTGTGTGTCTGTGTCTGTGTGTCTGTGTGTGTGTTCCTGAACATTTTCTATGTCCAAGTTCATGTCATCTGAGAATAGAAATCGTTTTACTTCTTTCTTTCTTCTTTGGATGTCTTTTATTATTTTCCTTGCCTAATCTTCCTGGCTAGAGCTTCCAGTACAATGTTGAGTAAATGTGACAGGAGTCAGCATCCTGTCTTGTTTCCTACCTAAGGGATAAAGCTTTCATTTGTTCATCCATTAAGTATGATATTGTTTGTGAGTCTTTTCAGTAGATTACTTTCTCGGGTTGTGGACGCTCCCTTCTATTCACATGTTTATCAGGTTTTCTTATCATGAGAGGATTTTGGATTTTGTCAAATGCTTTTTCCTCAAGGGACATGCTCATGTGCTTTTTTGCTTCTTTATTGGATGAATGTGATGTATGGTATTGATCAATTTCCATATACTGAACTGACCTTGCCTTTGCTGGAATAAATCTTACTTGGTCATGGCATATAATCCCTTTTGGAGGTTGCTGGATTGCTTTTGCTAGTGCACTATTGAGAATTTTTATGTCTATTTCATAATGAGTATTGTACTATAGTTTTCATTTCTTGAGATGTCTTTTTATTATCAGAGTAATATTGGTCTCGGAGAATGAGTTGGGATGTCCTCCCTCCTATTTTAGTTTTGGAAAGATTTTGTGAAGGATCGGTATTACTCTTCTTTAAATATTTGTAGAATTCACCAGTGAAGATATCTCAGCCTGAACTTTTCTTTGTGGGGAGTTTTCTTTCTTTCTTTTTTTTTTAAACTTGTTATATGTTTCTTCATATTTAAATTTTTTTCTTTAGTCAGTTTTGATAGTTTATGTCTTTCTAGGAATTTGTCCATTTCATCTGATTTGTCTAATTTGTTTGGCATAGAATAGTTCATGGTATTGACTATAATCCCTTTTATTTTTGTAAAGATGGTGGTAATATCCCTTCTTTCATTCTTGATTTTAATTAGTTCCGTCTTGTCTCTTTTTCTTTTTGTCAGACTAGTTAAGAGTTGCCAGTTTTGTTGATCTTTTCAAAACACCAATTTTTTATTTTCTGTAGTGTTTTTTTTTCTATTCTCTATTTCATTTATTTCTGCTCCAGTTATTATAATTTCCTTACTTTGGCTTTCTATTCTTTTTCCAGCATTTCAAAGTAGAAGGCGAGGATAATTATTTGAGATCTTCTTTTTTTTTTATATATGCACACTTACAGCTATAAATTTCTTTCTAAGCTTTGGACACATCACATATATCTTGGCATGTTATTTTTATTTTCATTCATCTAAAGGTATTTAAAAAATCTTTTTAACACTTATTCATTTATGAGAGACAGAGAGCACAAGCAGGGTAGGGGCAGAGAGAGAGGGAGACACAAAATTGATGCAGGCTTCAGGCTTCAAGCTGTCAGCATAGAGTCCGACGCAGGGCTCGAATTCAACAAGCTGTGAGATCATGACCTGAGCCAAAGTCAGACACTTAACCAACTGAGCCACCCAGGTGCCCCTCATCTGAAGGTATTTTATAATTTTACTTGTGATTTCTTATTTGACCCATTGATTATGTAGAAGTGTGTAATTTAATTTTAATGTATTTTTAACTCCCCAACTTTCCTTCCGGTATTCATTTCTAATTTCATTGTTTTTGGAGAACATACTTTGTATGATTTCAGCTCTTTTATATTTATGGATACTTGTTTTATGGCCTAACATATGGTCTATTCTAGAGAATATTTCATGTGCACTTGAAAAGATGCGTGTTCTGTTGTTATTGGATGAACTCTTCTATAGAAGTTTTTAGGTCTTGTTGGTCTATAGTGTTGTTCAAGAATTGTGATTCCCTGTTACCTGCTGTCTAGCTTTTCTCTCCATTATTGCAAATGGAGTGTTGAAGTGTCCAGGTATTAATACTGTAATGTTGGCTTGTCTCTTGAATTCTCTCAGGGTTTTGTTAGGTGCATAAATATTTAGAATTTTTTTCTTGATGGGTTGATTCTCTTATCATTGCACAATGTTCTTTTTGTCTCCAGTATCATTTCTTAAGGCTTTTTGTCTGAGCTATTCCATTTCTCTCTGGTTATTATTTACATGGCATATATTTTCCACCCTTTTCCAACATATTTGTGGTTTAAAATTTTTTTAATATGTGTTTGTTTGTTTATTTATTTATTTAATTTATCTTTTAATGTGTATTTATTTTTGAGAGAGAGAGACACACACACAGATGAGCAGGGGAGGGGCAGAGAGAGAGAGAGAGAGAGGGAGACAAAGAATCTGAAGCAGGCTTCAGGCTCTAAGCTGTTAGCACAGAGCCTGACATGGGGTTCAAATCCATGAACTGTGAGATCATGACCTGAGCCAAAGTTGGACGCTTAACCAACTGAGCCACCCAGGCATCTCTAATGTTTATTTATTTTTGAGAGAGACAGAGAGTGTAAGCACAGGAGGGGCAGAGAAAGAGGGAGAGAGAGAATCCCAAGCAGACCCCACACTGTCAGTGCAGAGCCAGATGCAGGGCTCAGACCCATGAAACCTGAGATCATGATCTGAGCCAAAATCAAGAGTCAGATGCTTAGCTTACCAAGCCACCCAGGTGTCCCTTGTGTGTGTGTGTGTGTGTGTGTGTGTGTGCGCGTGCACGCGCGCACGCGCATGCACGCATGTGTGTTTGGTGCCCCTTGTGTTTTCTAAACTGTGTTACTTGGAAAGAACATATAGTTAGGTCATGGTTGTTGTTTTTTTTTCTTTTTCCAATTCATTCATTCTGTCCATCTCTGCCTTTTGACGGGAATGTTTAATCCACTTGCATTTAGTGTAATTACTAATAAGGTAGAATTGACATATACTTGTATTAGTTCTCTAGGGCAGCCATAACAAAGAACCACAGACGACGTGGCTTAAATAATAAAACAAAAATAATTTTCTCAGTTCTGAAAGCTAGACGTCCCAGATTAAGGAGTCAACAGGTTAGATGTGTTCTGAGGTTTCTCTCCTTGCCTTGGAGATAGATGGCTGCCTTGTCACTGTGTCTTCACATGGTATATTTCTGTGTACATATATCCCTTGTGTTTCTTTTGAAAGTCCAAGTTTCCTTTTTTATAGACACTAGTCAGATTGGATTAAGTCCTATCCCAATGGCCTAATTTAATTTGATCAACTCTTTAAAGAACATATCTTTAAATACTGTCATGTTCTGAGATACTAGGGATTAGAGCTTCACCATATAAATTTGGGGGAAGACAGAATTCAGCCCAGGACATTGCCATTTTGCTATGGTTTTTTTTGTTTGTTTGTTTTTGTTTGTTTGTTTGTTTTTTTAAATATCTATGTCGGTTTTGTTCATCAGTTTCTCTGTTACTGCATTCTTATGTGTTAGAGAAATGTTTTCTTGTGTATTGTTTTAATTCCCTTTTTGTTTCTTTTACTATATTTCTTGAGTTCTTAGTAACTTCCTGAGGATTATAATTAACATCTTAGTTAATACCAGTCAAGTTCAGATTAATAACACTTTAATTTCAATAGTGTACAGAAACTTTGCCTCTATACAGCTCTGTTGCCTCTTCCATCCTTCTGCTATTATTGTCATACAAATGACATCTTAACACCTCATAAGCCTATGGGTACAACTTTCTCATTGTTGTTGTATTCAATTGTCTTTTTTTTTTTTTAATTTTTTTTTTCAACGTTTATTTATTTTTGGGACAGAGAGAGACAGAGCATGAACGGGGGAGGGGCAGAGAGAGAGGGAGACACAGAATCGGAAACAGGCTCCAGGCTCTGAGCCATCAGCCCAGAGCCCGACGCGGGGCTCGAACTCACAGACCGCGAGATCGTGACCTGGCTGAAGTCGGACGCTTAACCGACTGCGCCACCCAGGCGCCCCTCAATTGTCTTTTAAATCAGATAGAAGAAACCAAGATCTACAAACAAAAAAGTGAACATTTCCATTGTCTTTTATATTTAGCTATGAGTTAACTGCACTGATGCTCTTTATCCTTCATGTGGTTTTGAGTTGCTGTATCAAGTCCTTTCATTTCACTCTAATAGACTCCCTTTCATATTCCTTGCAGAGCAGGTATGCTAGTGAACAAGTCTCCCAGCTATTTATCTGGAAATGTCTAAGTTTCTCCTTCATTTTGAAGAGAAGTTTTCCTGGATACAGAATTCTTGGTTGACAATCTTTTTCTTTCAGCACTTTAAGTGTCATTCCTCTGCCTCTGGCTTTCATAGTTTCTGATGAGAAACCAGGTGTTAATCTTACTGAGACTTCTGTAAATGCAATGAGTGACTTATCCTGTGCTGTTTTTAAGATTCTCTTTTGGTCTTTGACTTTCTACAGTTTGGCTGTTTAAATGATTGCTTAATATATTATATATATATATATATATATATATATATATATATATATGATATGTATGATGTATATCATGCAAAGAAAGAGGAAAGCATGGCCAATACACATTTTAAAAAAAACAGTCAGTAGAAACCTTCCCTGAAGAAGCCTACGTATTGGACTTATTAGACAAGTACTTTAAATTTTTTTTTTTAACATTTATTTATTTTTGAGACAGAGACAGAGCATGAACGGGGGAGGATCACAGAGAGGGAGAAACAGAATCTGAAACAGGCTCCATGCTCTGAGCTGTCAGCACAGAGCCTGACGCGGGGCTCGAACTCACAGACCGCGAGATCATGACCTGAGCCGAAATCTGCTGCTTAACTGACTGAGCCACCCAGGCGCCCCTAGACAAGTACTTTAAATCAGCTATTATAAAAATGACCAAAGTACTAAATGAAAACATGTCTAAAGAGCTAAAGAAAAGTATGAAAATGATGTCTCACCAAATAAAGAATGTGAATAAAAAGACACAGTTGATAAAAAAAAAAAAAAAAAAAAGAAAAGAACCAAGGAGAAATTCTGGAGCTGACATGAAAAATTCACTAGAGGGCTCAACAGCAGGTTTGAACTGGCAGAAAAAAGAATCAGTAAATTATGAGATAGGTCAATTGGGATTATCTAGTCTGAAGATGAGATGGAAATAATAATAATTAATAACAATGATAACAAAACATGAGCAAAGCCTCAGAGACCTGTGTAACACAATCCAATCTGTCAATACAGGCATAATGTGAATGCTAAGAGAGAGAGAGAAAGAAAGAATATTTGAACAAATTATATATATATATATATATATATATATATATATAATTTTATAATTGGGCATTTAAATAATATAATGTGTCTAATATGTAAATCAGATCCCCTACCCCAGGGTGTGTGTGTGTGTGTGTGTGTGTGTGTGTGTTTGCATTTAGACAGCAAGAGAGCACATGAGCAGGGGAGAGGCACAGAGGGAGACAGAGAGAGAGAGAGAGAGAGAGAGAGAGAGAGAGAGAGAGAGAATCTCAAGCCTGACACAGGCTCTATTCCATGACCCTGGGATCATGACCTGAGCCCAAATCAAGAGTGGGATACACAACCGACTGAGCCACCCAGGCACCCTGCTATGTTTTTGCTTAATGATTTTATTGAACTAATTCTATAAAGTCTCTATTCTTTGTTTATGACCACTGAGTTCTCTACTCAGTTAGCTTAGTGACCAGCTAATGATTACACCAATATTTCCTGAAATGCCTTGAACGAATAACTCCCAGCTTTGTGAATACGCTCTGTGTGCCTTCTGGAGTGTCTAGCTCTTCAGGGGGCAGGTTACTACTCTTTGATAGCTTTTACTTTCTGTTTGTGCAGAAGCTCAAGGTCCACCAGAGGTGAGATATGAAGGCTTACTCAGTTGTTTCCTGAACCTGCCCACAGTATAGCACATGCACGTGGACATCTTGATTTTCGGGAATATGTCAGAGTTCTTCAAAGACTCTATGTACATCTCATTCCTCGGATTTTCCTTTAAGTTTCTTGATCAGCTTTTCATTTGCCTCAACTATATCACTTCCTCAGGCAGCCACGGTGTTAAGCAATTGCGAGTAATTGTTTTTGAAAAATGTTCTGAGAAGAGATTGTTTGCAGTGAGGTTATTTTCACCGTTGAATGAAGAGAAGCTTTGCAAGTCAAGGTTCCCATGGAACCTCCAGACAGGTCAAATAATGACAGTTTTCTGCTAAGGGAGATTTTGGGGTAATTCCAGATTCTTTCTGCACCCACCAGTGGCTACAAGTCTACTGGTTTTCATGGCTATCATGACTGCAAGCCTGTCGTTTTTCAAGGCTACTGCCGAGATGGAGAGTGAAAGATAGAAATAGAGCAAGTTAAAATGTGCCAAAGCTCACTGTTCTTACCAAGATTCAGCTGTTTTTATTGAATAAACATTCTTCAGATTGTTGCAAGTCTTTGGATAATTTCCACAGTTTTGACAAAATTGATTTTGATCATTTTGCCAATGTTGCCATTGCCTTTATGGAGAGGCAGATTTTCAGAGGTTCTTACCATTCCAGAAGTGATTGTCTCTCTTTGTATTCTAATGTGTATATATTATCTTGTTTCTACTAATTCATTCTACACATTCATCCTGTGCTTCTTTTAATCTTTTGTTCTTGCTGCTAATGTCAAGGTAACTATAGAATCCAATGGATCTTTTGTGTTTTGAGTTCTGGAGTATTGGGATTTTGCATAAGTAGCTCATTGGTAGGGTTTATTTGGCAAAAGGCTATGTTGAAATGAAAGCAGATTTTGGCATTTGCTTCTAGCCCCCAGGACTCACACTTTTGTTATCTGATCAGTTGTTAACATTTTGGGCAGAAGTGTTGGTGGATAACATGGTAGAGAGACAATATTTTTCTTGAAACAGCTGTGAGCTCTATTTATTTTTCAGGTACTCTTTCATCAGAATCCAGAGGGTTCCTAGTAAGCATATACATCAGCATACACAGAGGAAAATTGAGCTCATTTCTTCTTTAATGATAATATTGCTGTTATAATAATTAAATTAAAAGACAAATGAAAGCAAAAGCCATTTAGTAATGGAAGTTCAGATTGCAAAAGAAATTTTCAAAGAATACTGCTCCATTATTTTTACATTTTAGCAAATAATACGCAAACACATATAACATTATGAGTGGGAATGCAATCTAATTAAACCACAAATAGCAATTCTCTTGCTATGTATTATGTTAGCCATAAGTGACAGTCAGAGATGCTAGGGAAGGCATTCTGTCTCCTTTTTGCACAAGTTAAAGTATATAATGAGGAAAAACAAAGGGTCGAACTGGTGTATCTACTTCCAAATTGCTTCACTAACGTATGATTTTATGGAGGAGTTGAGTATTATCCCTTTATATCTTGAAGAGTAGTTGCTGTGGAGAAATTAATTTGTGTACTTACTATTTTTGTGTGTATGTATGGAGAAAATGGTCTGTGTGCTTCTAAAGATGTGCCAATTTTAATTCAAATTATTGGGGTGAAAATATTAAGACCTAAGTTATATTTACTGCCATTAATGGTTTTGATGAAATAACTCCTGTCCTGTGGTTCTCTAAAAACCTGGAAAGGTTTTCTAAAGAAATTTAGGTGTCTTTCTACTTGAAGGTGAATTGTTATATTAAAAACAACAAAAACAACAGCTTGGTACCTCAAGTGCTAAATGTAGACGTTTTTCAGGAATGCTTACACTTACTGTTTTGTACACACCCATGTGAGCCCCTGCTCTGTTGGTGACGTTGCGCTATGCCAGGCACTGAATGTACAATAGCAAAGCAAGTTTGTTCTTTCCTCGTGGAATTTTAACATACTGGGAGAAACAGCAGAGCAAGCAAATATATTGTGACAAGCAGTTTTTGGTAGAAGAGCCAGAAGTAAGCAGGGTATGAAGGACTAAAATAATACAGTTGGGTTTTTTCTAGGGAAAAAGCCTAGATAGGTTGCATGGGACATGGAAAGTTAGCTAGAGATAAGGCAGATGTGTTACATGGGATCGTTTCTGTTGGAGTTCTAAAGCCACACTAGCCAATAAAAATATAATCTAAGCTACATCTTAGCTATGGCAGCCACATTAAAACATTTGAAATAGAAAGCAGTGTAATCATTTTTGTAAGATTTTTTTAAAGCTTATTTATGTATTCTGAGAGAGAGAGAGAGAGAGAGAGAGAGAGAGAACGCACGCACTCACAAGCAGGGAGGGGCAGAGAGAGAGGGAGAGAAAATCTCTAGCAGGCTTTGTGCTGTTCATGCAGAGCCCGACTCGGGGCTCGGTCCCACGAACATGAGATCATGACCTGAGCCGAAATCAAGAGACAGGCACTTAACCAACTGAGCCACTCAGGTGCCCCAGAAACCAGTGAAATAATTTTTAAAATATATTTTAATTAACCCAAGCTTATCTAACAAATTACCACTTAAATACATAATCAATATAAAAATTATTAATGGGTATTTTGCACTCCTATTTTTACTAGCTTTCAAAATGTGGGACTCTTTACAGCACATCATAACTTGGTCATGAAATTTTCACTGGGAATAACTGACCTGTATTAAGATTTCATAAAATTAACAGCTAAAAATTAAATTTACCTGCTCAGGTTGTTCCAAATATAGTGAGACTTCTCTAGTGACTGAATAAAATATCAGCTTTTCAATTTAAGTGTCAAGTAATGAAAATTAAAATTTGAAATTCAGCTCTTCAGTCTCACTAGCCACACTTCAAGTGTTTAATAGACACACCATTGAGCGTGTAGAAGGGACAGCTCAGGTCATTGGCATAGGTCCTCTCCTCAGCAGGGTGCTGAGCTGTTAGTGGGTACTGGCTAAGTGTCTGTCGAATTAAATTAAATGTTGCGGTCGGGACCCAGTGAAGTTAAATGACAAGCTCGGCATTGCCCAGGTAACAAAAGGTGGTGAGGCCTACTACCCAGGTGTCTTGCTAACTAGTAAAATCCTAGCATCGTATCAGTGTTTAAGTTTCAGAAAGTGAATCAAAGAATTTTGACAGCAAAGGATTTTCTGAAATCGTCTCCAAATCTCCTCGGTTCTTGAGTTTGGAGAGAGAGCCCCAACAGGATGAGTTCGGTTACCCAGTGCCTGCATTTAGGCTATTAAAAGCTAGGAAATGCAGTGATAATAGAATAAAGTAGCAATATACCTCACTTAGCTTCTTTTACGTACAAAGCATTACTAGGGCTCTGGAGAGAATCTAATTCAAGAGCCTGAATTGCATCTTCCTCTTTAACAATGAAAGTCAGCAGAAGTGTGCAAAGGTGTGTGGAAGGGGTTTAGATTCAAGGGTGAAGTGGAAGCAAATGATCTGGGGGAGAGGGTGGGGTGTTGGCTTGGGCAACAGCCTTCAAGAGAGGTGGTGGAGGTCCAGCTGGTTGGCTTCCTAGAGCAGCAAGTGGGAGCCAATCGCTTAGCCATACTTAGTTATGGAACTCTAAGAGGCAGAGCAAGCCATTGTCAGTCTGTTCAGGCTGCTGTAACAGAAAAACCATAGACTTGGTGGCTTATAAATAACATAAATTTATTTCTCACGGTCCTGGAGACTGGGAAGTTCAAGATCAAGGAATTGGCAGATTCAATATCTGCTGAAGTTTCGTTTCCCGGAGAGCTGTCTTTTCACTGTGTCTTTATAGGGTGGAAGGAGCGAGGGAGCTCTCTGGGGTCTCTTTAATCAAGGCACTAATCCTATCTATCAGGGTTCCACTCTCATGACTTAATCACCCCCAAAGGCGGTGATTAATCACCTCCTCATACCATCACCTTGAGGGTTAGAATTTCCACATATGAATGGGGGGCGGGGACATAAGCATCCATTAGACATAAACCTGCAGCCACATTTGGATTGAGGGTCCTTCCTGGGGAAAATATATGATGTCATGAATGAAAGAATTGAGTTAGGAGGTTTCCTTTTTATGTCTTTCCTACATGGAAGAATTGATTCTACTCAGCATCGAGAACTCCTCCCTTTAATTTTTCTTTCAGTGGGAGGACATTTAAGTACAATATCATTAGCTAGAAATAATTTTTTTCGGTTTATAAAATTTTACTTGGTATGATTAGGATATTAGTTTTCATCAGAATCAGAATGACAACAATCAATGTCAAGACAATGTCAATGTCATTTTAAACAAATGGGGCCTTTTTGAAATGAACTGCCTTATAGAAAGCCTGTCAAAATCTTTAAAAAAGACTGCATTAATTTTTTAGGTTTTGGAATGTTGTGATTAGGGAGAAAATGCCATTTCATAAATGGATGCATCTCCAACAAACACACCCAAACAAATGGCAGTTACCGTTTGGGGTTGTATAGTGTCTTGCTATCCTCTGGGGCATCCATGAGCCCATGTGGATGAACCCTTTATGGTGGTTCCCTGTTGATCTCATTTGAGAGGGACCCATCTGTGTTAAATCATATATTTTCCAAACTCTACCTACTTATCCACAATGTCACACTGAAGTTCACCTTCCTACTGTATTATTTCGATAAGGCAGATGGCAATGAGCTTCTAAGAGACTAATGGAGGCCAAACCATGGGACAATTGTTTTCAGCATTATGATAGCTTTAGCCAGTTGAAATTGAGTTTTTTTATTTGGGAACAGAAAGGGTGTACCCCTAAAATGTCTAAATCATCCTGGCCTCTGATGCGTTAAAAGTCTACTGCAGGGGCGCCTGGGTGGCTTAGTCGGTTGAGCATGGGACTTTGGCTCAGGTCACAATCTCATGGTTTGTGAGTTCGAGCCCTGCATCAGGCTCTGTGCTGAAAGCTCAGAGCCTGGAGCCTACTTCAGATTCTGTGTGTGTCTCTCTCTCTGTCCCTCCCCTGTTCTCTCTCCCTCTCTCTTAAAAATAAATACAAATTTAAAAAAAAGTTTTTAAGTCTACTGTAACTGTCATTAAGTGACTGACTGTCTTTGAGAACAGGAGCATTTAATGGGAACTTGAAGCATATCTGGGTGCTGACACGAGTAACTTTTGCTAGTAGCCATAGTCTTGAAAGTTTCCTGAGTTTGCTCATTATCTTCCCCCAATTTAACAAGCACGGGTTTCTTCAACTTTTCAAATGAATATTTTGATATCTACCATGAACTAAAAATAACTCTGAATGGCATGCACTTAAAATAGATGGTTGTCTCTTTAGTATAATTAAAGAGATCAGTGTCATCCAAAATCCTCATTTATTTCAGGGAAACCTAGACAAAATCATCTCCTTAAGTAAGGTATAGTCTATAAATTAGATTAATTTGCTAATATGCATTCGGAGTGATAAAAATTCTGAAATTTAAAATTGCCATGGAAATCAGTCTTGATAATGCTTGCTGAGGTAAACCTATTTTACAGAAGAACTTTTAAAAGTTATGAATGCTTGGATTTTGAGTAGCAGTTTGCTCCAATGGCCAGGATGGCATGTGTATTGATGTCAGTCTGCATTTTGTTGGTTAGGACTCCCTTCCCTTTATACCTGAATTGTATGCAGAGTGGGTTTGATGAATTTTCCATCCTGACCTAAGGTGACTCCCCCCATGGCGTTGGGAGCCAAAGTAGAAAAACAAGTGGATTTAGCCCACGTAGACATGTTCTGGAGCGCTGGCCTGTGGAGTTGCTCAGAAAAGCATCGGGCTTGGGGCACCTGGGTGGCTCAGTCGGTGAAGTGTCTGACTCTTGATTTCAGCTCAGGTCATGATCTCAAGGTTCATGAGTTCAAGCCCCGAGTCACGCTCTGCAATGACAGTGTGGAGCCTGCTTGGGATTCTCTCTGTCCCACCCCTCTTGCATTCTCTCTCTCTCTCTCTCTCAAAACAAATAAACTTAAAAAAAAAAAAGAAAAGAAAAGCATCGGGCTTTGTGAGTCAGAATGCAACTTGAAAACATTGGACATCAAAAGTTGCTATCACTAGTTTTAAACACTAATTTTTAAAAATCTTTGCGTTTGTGGGTTACAGATGATAAATAAGAAAAGCAGCCAAGAAAAAAAAATCTAAAATTAGACACTGCATTTTTTATCATATTGAGCATATAACCTCTGACTTTATCCTTTTTATTTAGAAGGAGACAGATTTACCTGATTACGAGTAGACATAATCTCTCCATAGCTTAGAGAAAGTTTGGAAACTTTCAAGTCTATTTTCAAGCAATTATCTCATGTTGTGAGACAACAAGTAAAATGATACCTAAGTAGATATTAATATGGTAACACATTCTTTTTTTTTTTTCCAACGTTTATTTATTTTTGGGACAGAGAGAGACAGAGCATGAATGGGGGAGGGGCAGAGAGAGAGGGAGACACAGAATCGGAAACAGGCTCCAGGCTCTGAGCCATCAGCCCAGAGCCCGACGCCGGGCTCGAACTCACGGACCGCAAGATTGTGACCTGGCTGAAGTCGGACGCTTAACCGACTGCGCCACCCAGGCGCCCCGGTAAAACATTCTTTAACTAGCATCTTCAAGGAATGACGTGTTCCACATAAATGAATTTTCCTGATAATGAAAGCTTTTCTCTTTGAAATAAAATGAACTTAGAAATAAAGTTTTATTTCTTCATTTTTTTGTCAGATATCAATTTACAAAGACATTTGCATTTTCCAGCTACCTATGCAGAGTTAGGAAACATTGTTGGACATTTCCTTGATGGCTTAGGGACGTTTAGAGAGGATTATAATCCTAGTAACATTTTTAGTACAGTATGCCTTAAAGTTTGGTGCATATAAGAACAAACTTGGAGCTCGTCAAAAATATATATTCTCGGGACGCATTACGGAAATTCTTATTCTGTAGTGTTGAATCTGCATCTGTGACAAGTTTTCCTCCTGATTCTGGTCCAAGCAGTCAGGGGACTCACACTTGGAGAAACCTCGCCTTCAGAAGCATCATTTCGAAAATGACAGTAATCATAACAATGAAACGTCATTGTCAGGTGCGATTCTACATTCGTCCATGAATTGGCTCGTTCAGTACTCACAACAACACCACAGAAGAGGCGTGATGTTCGTTCCCATTCTTCTGATTTGGAACTGAGCCCCAGGATGATTTGCATGTCTTACCAGATTACCTCACCACCAAGTGACAAAACTGAGGTTCTAAACCAGCCCTCCTGACCTCAGGGCTTGACCATCATGTCATGTGCTCAACGTAGATATGCAGAGATAGACCTTTCTCAACATTTTATGGATGTATTGCTTCCACTCTCCATTCCCGGTCCTCTGAGGGTCAGCTAAGGATGAGACTTATCAGTGGGGGTGCCTGATACATGCCAGGTGAGACAGACCCCACGGGGGGCACGGGTACTTGCAGAGAAGCATGGCTGCTAGACATTCACTCATGGACAGATCCTAATCAGTTATGCATCAGGAAACCACATGGCCATCTTCAAAAGAACTGGGCCCATAACACGTAGCAAGTAGGCTCTGAACAGCATCTTAAATTAATTGTATTTAATGAGTCATTTTTCTAAGTATACTGTTTAATGCTGATTATGTTATAATCATGTGGACTCACTGTGGAAACTCTGAAAAAAAAGTAGGAAAGGACAGTGGAAAATGTAATATGCAAACCAGTCAGATGATACTAGTACCTTTGGAGCCTCTTGAAATTAGTTTCTTTATATATTTACTCATAAACATGCAGATACATTTTGTGTGTTTATATGTAAATATGCAGGCATTATTTACACGTATAATGTTGTCATCTATATTATACCATGTTACATGATTGGGATAAAGCTGCATGTAATATTTTGCATCATTCATTCTTCTCTTAAGATTGTTCTACGAGCATCTTCCCAGGATATTAATAATTTTTTTAGAACTTCTTTTCATTAGAATTGCAGGCATAGTTTTCAATGATAGCTGTATTTTAATTTGCATATATCTCAACCTATTTTTTTTTTTAGCTATTATGAATAGGGCTGGAAGAATCATCTTTGTACATAAATTTTGCCCATCATTTGAATTGTTTCTTTAAAATAGTATGCTAGAAAGGGAGTTACCTTGTTAAAGAGGACAACACTTTTTAAGGAACTTAACAAATATTTCCCACATTACTTTTCGGAATGGCTGTGCGGCTTTATATGTCCATCATTGGTACAGGAGAGAGCCAACTGCACCTTGCTCCCTGACTCCGGTAAATACTCAATACGATCATTAAAAGTAAATATTGGCTTGTTTAACAATTAAAATAATATGTCTTTTATTTCAATTTGGAGTTCTCTGATTGCTCTCGAAATTGAAACTTTTTCCTATATATTTTTAGCGACTTGTTTTTCTTCTTGCATGACTAATCTATAGTTGCTCCCTCTAATCTTTTTTATGTATCTATAGTAGCTTCTAATATATAAATTGTGGCCATATTTTCCATAAATATTTTAAGGAATTCCTTTAGGACTGAGAGAGCGAGTTTAAGGCCCCTAACTTTATGATGGCACTTCTGGGGGCTACACGTGTTCTGATTTATTTCCGAGCTCTTGGCTCTGTTTAGAAACAGTCGATGCTAATATCCTAGTGAAAAAGCAACTGACATAAATGAATGATATATTTTGTACTGAATGACAGTTGAAGGTCAGATTGGTTTTTACTGAAACTACTGATTTTTCAGAAAGTTTTGCTAATATATAAGATAAATTAAGTTTTTAACGTTCTCTTTTATTTCAGCTGCATAGATTCAGCCTCTACCTATTTTGTCTTCAAAACCCTACTCTGTTTATGATATAGAATATCATTCTCAGAGAGGATCAGTGACTTGGCCAGGGTATCATCTTCAAAGTTTCCAAGAATTCATCTTCAAAGTTTTTACTATTTCTATTACATCAATTTCCTTAACTTTACAATTAATGTCCTGTATTATATGCTTTGGCATTTTCTGACAATTTAAGTACATGTTTTTAAAAGTGTTTTTGTTTTTGAGAGAGAGAGAAAGAGAACTAGCAGGAGAGGGGCAGACAGAGAGAGGGAGGCACAGAATCCAAAGCAGGCTCCAGGCTCTGAGTGGTCAGCACAGAGCCCGATGCAGGGATTGAGCCCAGAAACTGTGAGATCATGACCTGAGGCAAAGTTAGACGCTTAACCGACTGAGCCACCCAGGCACCTCTTAAATATATGTCTTAATAGTATGACTCAACCTTTTATAGAAATATTTACAGAATTTATGGTAATTTACAGAATTTCTTTTAAATAACTGTAGAAGAAATAAATAGTCCGACGCTGACAGTTGCCATGGGGTAAGACCAGTGGTGGGTTCAGGCTGACTTTCAGAGAATTAAAATTACACACCACGAAGCCCCACACTTAACTCTGTAATTAAAAATTCATTTATTGATTCAGTAAAAGGAGAAAAGGAAAAAGAAGAAGAAGAAGAAAAAGAAGAAGAAAAAGCAGCAGCTAAGTAACCAAATTCCAAAGAATATGGTAAAATTCTCACCAGTTCCGATGTGACAAATTTATTTCAAAGTCTTATATGACCAGTTTTCCTACTTAAGGGATAAAAATAAAGAAAGAAAGAAAACAGAAACTAAAGGAAACTTAATTTTATTTTATTTTTTTTTTTAATTTAAATTTTTTTTTTAAACGTTTATTTATTTTTGAGACAGAGAGAGACAGAGCATGAACGGGGGAGGGGCAGAGAGAGAGGGAGACACAGAATCAGAAACAGGCTCCAGGCTCTGAGCCATCAGCCCAGAGCCCGACGCGGGGCTCGAACTCACGGACCGCGAGATCGTGACCTGGCTGAAGTCGGATGCTTAACCGACTGTGCCACCCAGGCGCCCCAAGGAAACTTAATTTTAAAAAGTAGTGGGGAGGGACATCAAGGTCTTAATGGCTTAAAATATGTAAATCAGGGATACAGACAAAATAGGAACATTAAGGTAGCTTTTTTTGAAGAGAATAAATTCTTGGAAACTCCACACACAAAAGAATGAGTTGTATGCAGAGACTGTAGTAAATCTAGTTAAGGCAAACACTGCCCTGTATCGTTAAACCTAGTGGCCAAGGTCAATAGCAAAGGGCTGTGGGTTAGCTCAGATGGTCAGAGAGCACGTGACCGTCCATCTTCCCGAATCATACCACCAAGAGAGTGCTGTATTCAAGCCTGTCCTCAGACCAGCCTCCAGACCATCTCCAGGGATTGATGACCCTTGACAGGGTTCTCTGGGTGCCCAGGAGCATGTGGGCCATTGGCCTTCGGTCTCCCAAACAATGGCGCCCGGATAGAGAACAGCACTGCCATGGCCAAATGCAAAACGCGTCCACAGCGATGGAGCTGTTCCCCGCGTATATTCGTTACTCATTCTCAGCAAGGGCCCCGGGGGAAAATGGCCAGGCCAGTGCTAATCTTGTCAATCTCAGAAGAAACATCTTGTGACTGTTTCAACATGTTTCATTAGGTGATTCAGCCCAGGTGGGGCCATTCCACTCCCCAGCACCCCCGAGCCTTTCCCGGGGCACCCAGGCCTATCACCACCTGCTGCTTCTTTTCCAAGAAAGAGGTGGTTTGGAGGGAAAAGGCAGAGGAAAATTTGAGTTAACAGTTACTGTTAACTGCAGGCCTATAGTATTTTCCCCCCCGTGAGAGCTGGGCCACATTCTCCCCAGTTCATACACTACCAGCAGGCTGTGGCTCACAGATTTCCGGGACTCCACACGTGTGTCTTTCACTGTCTTTCTTGGACTCCCGGTGGCCTAACAGGGTGGACGGGCAGCCTGTCCGCAACAGCAGTTGTCACCGAACGGGTCCCCTCCAGGGAGAACAGACACCCTCTGTTTCTTATCTGGTGGCACTCTCTGTCGCCAGCACCCCCACCCCTGGGTGAGTTTACTCCTCTTATCTATTCAAGGGACCAGAAAGTGCTCTTGAGAAGACATCTCTGTTCTTGCACTTCACTTTCACATCACAGGACTCCCTCGGAAGGATTCTTTTTGAAAAGGTACTTCTTATCTTGTTTTACTTTGAAACCCCTTCAAAGGAGAGTTCTGACCCAGGCTGCAGCAATGGAGATGTCAGATAAGTTCTGCTTCAGGGAAGAGAGTTCTGAGTTACGTGAGGCAAGCAGGCAGAGGCCGTAGGCCGAGCGGATGGTTTCCTTGTTAACAACTTTGCTGGCACAGCTTATTCTTGAGAAAGGACGGCCAGATGAGCGTCACCGTTTCGAGACTCTTCTGCATTTTTGAGGCGGCATTGCTGGTCGGAAGCTTTTGACAATTTTTCTTTTTCTTCCTCAAATCAGATTCATGTCTGTTTTTAATTCTTTGGGAACTTTGGTTTATCTAGAAGGCTGTATCTGTGGTGTCCTTGCACAAAGTTTTGTAAATTAAGGGTTTGTTTTTTGTTTTTTGGGTTTTTTTTAATTACGTGCCAGTGTAAGTAAATAGGGCATTACCCTGGCAATGCTGCTTCCATGAGTTCTCCTGAAGATTAGAGTGGGTGTGTAGGAAGTGAATATATTTTAATGATAAGATCCTTGGGGCACCTGGGTGGCTCAGTTGGTTAAGCATCGGACTTTGGCTCAGGTCACGATCTCGCCGTCTGTGAGTTCGAGCCCCGCGTCGGGCTCTGGGCTGATGGCTCAGAGCCTGGAGCCTGCTTCGGATTCTGTGTCTCCCTCTCTCTCTGCCCCTCCCCTGTTCACGCTCTGTCTCTACTACTCTCTTAAAAATAAATAAACATTAAAAAAAAAGATCCTAAGGTATTGTCAGCATCAACATATTTAGCTACACCATAGCACGATTAAGGGACAGTAAGAAAAAGTAGTTTCATCAGTAAAATATGGTCCTTTCTGCTTACATTCCAAGTTATCACTGCTCTGCTGTATCTTGGAAATGCTGTGCATCCAGGAAATAGTTATACAATACTACTTCAAGGTCAAATCTATTTGGTTTTTTTCCCCCCCAAACAATAATTGGGGATTTTCTTTACAACACTTACCACAGAAAAGTTTTCTGTGAGAAGTGAGTTCTAGAAAATGACCAACTTACATCATTCCTATTAGTGGCTAAAGTTAAAAAAAAAAAAAAAAAGATACCAGTGTGACTAAGTCTTGTTCCTTGTTAACTAGAAGTGGACACATCAAGGGGCGCCTGGGTGGCTCAGTTGGTTAAGCGTCCAACTTCGGCTCAGGTCATGATCTCATGGCTCGTGAGTTCGAGCCCCTCGCTGGGCTCTGTGCTGACAGCTCAGAGCCTGGAGCCTGTTTCGGATTCTATGTCTCCCTCTCTCTCTCTGCCCCTCTCCCATTCATGCTTTGTCTCTCTCTGTCTCGAAAGTAAATAAATGTTAAAAAAAAAAAGAAGTGGACACATCAAGTAGGAAAAGAAATATTTGCCAAAGGGACTCATTTTGGTGCTCTGCCTGGCCCGATCGACCCATTGAACTTGGTAGTGTGTTGGATTGGGTCTTTGGTTTGAGCTTAATCATTTGCGTGAGATGTGTGCAGATGATCCTCGGTTGGGAACAGTTTATTCTGCCAAATACTGGGATGGTATTGCTTGCAGTGTGGCCCGTGGGGGTCTATGAGATTGATGGAGGAAGGCTGTTTGTGCAATGAGGTCGGCTCAACCTTCTCTGGTGTCATAGCTAGGAGTCCGGTCAGGACATCGGTAATATTGCTCACACGTCCCTCTCATGGGAAAAAAAAAAAATCGAGAACCTCAGGATCTTGTGGGAGTTGAGATGACTAAAGCAGCAAAGTCCAATCCTCACTGTGATCTTAACTTGCTTTTGCATGGTTTCGACATTTTGGCAACACATTCCTAAGTGGGACTAAATACAAGAGAGGCGATACTAAATTGGTCTGCGCGGAGCCTCCCAGCAATCTTTCCCCAGGAAGTCCCTTGCTTAAGTAGAGTTTGGAAGCACCGTTTTTGCTGCTTCTGCAATATTAAAATAATGCAAGACAAGCAGGCTGGAGGAATTTTGGACTTCTGGGTCAGGTGCGCTACCGTTACACATGGAGCTTAAAAGCCATCGCAGTAAAAGTGTGGATTGAACAGGAATTAATTCGGAAAGGGATTAGAAAGCCTGACATGTTTTTACAAGGTGTTTCAAATTGATTGGTTAATCCTCATAACATCTGGAGTGAAGAAGCACAGAGAGTCGCCCGTGGAGGCTGTGAGTAACTGGGATTAGAACTCAGCCGGAGTAATTAGCCCATTAAACCTGAGAAAGTGGAGAGGGGTTTCTTGCACTGTATTTGGCTGATAGATTACAAGTGATGCTTCATTTGGGAGGAAAATGAACTTTAAATGTGTTAAGCACAATTGAAGTATATCTTTGAGCCTTTGCCTTCTGAGCAAGAGAAACAGAGTTGGCTTCGGAGAATTTGTTTTACGATACGCTTCAAATGGTGTATATTCTCCACTTCTCTTTATTTACCCAACTTCTATCATCCTTTGAAGATGGCCACAAATTCTGTCTCCTCCATGAAGTCCTTTATAGCTTATAAAAATAGCTAAGATTTGGCTGCTAAACACTTTATTTCTCATTTTCATGACAACTTTGTGAACATTTAGAAAATAAAAAGAGCTGGGATTTAGAGCATTTCTTTACTAATAGAAAGTCAGAGTCAGAATTCAACCTCATGCATGCTCTGCGCTAAATGCATGTGTCTTTAAATTTTTTTTTTACATTTATTTATTTTTGAGAGACAGAGAGAGACAGAGCACAAGTGGGGGAGGGGCAGAGAGAGAGGGAGACACAGAATCCAAAGCAGGCTCCAGGCTCCGAGCTGTCAGCAGAGAGCCCAATGCGGGGCTTGAACCCATAGGCTGTGAGATCGTGACCTGAGCTGAAGTCAGACACCTAACCGACTGAGCCACCCAGGCGCCCCAATGCACGTGTCTTTAGAAAAGATGATATGCTCCCCACGCCATACTGTATAATTAATCTACCATTTCAGTTCATTTGTTCATCATTATTTAAATATCTTAACATTAATCTTATATTTTTATCAATATTTCAGTTTGCCAAAAGCAGAAGCTTTGGTTATATTTCTCATGAAAACTTCCTAGTGGTTGGCACAGGTTACAAAAGGTAGATATTTGAATCCTGGTGATTTGACTTCACTAGTTAAGGGAAAGTTCGTAAGTGCCAGGCCAAGGCCATCCTTACCGCAACTGGTGTGGCCCATGTGGGGTGTGAAATGAAGACACTACCGTCTCTGCTTGGTTCTGTCCTAAACATTCCCGGTGTTTATGGAATCTTCACTCCGGGTCTGTGAAGAATCCTCGAGGTGCTGCATAACCTTGTATGGAGGCTCGTGTGGAAACAGAAATCTTTGTAGAGCAAGTAAGTATCTGAATGCAAACATAACCCTTACACAGGGATACTCTGATGGAGGAAATCGCTTCTCTTTGTAACCAATCAGCTTGCGTCCTTAGAGTGCAGTTCCATCTCCTTGTAGAGAAATTTCTGGATTAATAAGCTCTAATCGAGGCCAGCGTAGGGCATTGCTCTTCTGAGATTTCTGTTTTGCTCATGAATGTGTTGATGGTCATCTTCCCCTCTTCCTCATCTTTTAACAGAATTTACCATGTTTACCTCCAAGTGAACTTCCTGTCTCTGGAGAGACGCCATTTTGGTCCCTGTCATCTTTTCCTATATAAATTCAAAATCTGCTTAGCAAGAAAACATCATGAAGTGCTTCATCTTGAAAGCTCCAGATGATATGAAAGGATGTAGTTAATAGTACAACCAAAGTCAACACAAAGTTGACTCTCCCAGAGCCTCAGGTAAAGGCAGTTGTGAGTCATTTGGCACAATGACTGGGGGGGGGGGGGGAGGCAAGCAGACCAGGATTGTTGCCCTTCAATGCCTCCGCATCAGAGAGGAAACGACCCAGTATGGGGCTGGACCACAGAGAGAGCATGTCTGCTTCACTGACTTCTAGGATTCCTTCAAAAAAGGCAGTGAAGAGAGAAATATGCTAAAATAATACCACAACGCAGGGTGCCCGGCTGTCTCAGTCAGTGGGGCGTGTGACTCTTGATCTCGGGGTTGTGAGATTGAGTCCCACGTTGGGTGTAGAGATTACTTAAAAAATAAAATCTCAAAGAAAATAATAATAACACCAACTCCACTACCTCATATATCCTACACCATCCATGGGCAAAGGGACACAGGAAATGGCTCACCACTTAAATGTTTAAAAATCGTAAAATCATAGAATGCTAGAACTCGAAAAGATTTTAGAAATTTCTTTAAGTTGGCTCATGTTTGTCTGTGATTGTCTATTCTTGCCTCCTGCATAAGAATCCCATAAGATCTTATGATTTTGATATAATTGTGACATCAGGTGGCCTCAATAGCATTGATTTAGAGTAATGGATTCGTTTGCTCATCCATCCATCCATCCATCCATCCATCCATCCATCCTATGAACAGGCATTAAACAACCACTATATGTCAGTTTCTGTACCATTAGTTACAAGGGGCAGAAGGGTGAATAAGTCAAGGGCTTTTGCTAGGGGACACTGGTAGTCTAACATTGGCATTCCCCTTGTAACATTGAATTATGATACCACATAAGATGTGTTAAAAGATGAGTGTTTATAAAATGCTATGGAAATGCAGGGGATGGGGTGATTTCTTCTGCCTGACATAGTTGGGGAAAATCTTTCGGAAGAAGTGGCGCTGGAATTAAGAATACTTAGAAGATGAGTAGGTGTTCATTAGTTGAAGAAAGGAGAGAAAAGGGGGATGGTATTTCGGACAAAAGGAGAAGGCAAAAGTACATGGTGAGTTCACAGAATAATCTAATGTTGTTTAAGAGTGGGAAGGTGGAAATGATATTTCTCATTAACCTAAGGCTTTATTGACCACACCTGTTGCTCTGATTTTAGTGTGTAAGAATACCACGTGTCCCATTCCTTCTTTTGGGTTTTGAGCAGGAAACAGTACTCGTTTCCAGAATCAGGAGGTATGTTATGTAAACAGCCATGGGCAGCCTTCACAATAACCTTGTTTTCTTTGACTTAGGTAAACAGGAACAAAACCCTGACACATTATCCAAGACAAAGACAGCTGGCAATAATCACACTCCACAAATACAGAGTCTCTTTTGAATCGTTTTATCTTTTTAAAAGAACAAAGAATAAAAAGTGACACATTTCCTAATAGATGCTCTTGACCCTGGAGTATATCACACTTCCCACCTTCTCTTTATAACCCTTTAGAAACCACATCTTTTAGTTAATGTTTGAATTTTGATTCTCCCTGATCTTGCAGAAAGAGTTCTACCATTCCATTTGACATTGAACTTAAGAGTTTGAGTTGATGGTAAAGACATAAACATTTAAAAAAAAATGCATTTAGCAATAGGCAGACAGCCCCGCAGAAAGCTGAAGAACTTTCAAGTGCTCCACCCTAAGAGGGTTTTGAAAAACGTGATGGCTTTTAAGGACAAGTAGCAAATTTAAAAACCGAAATAAAATCCCAGAACATTTGTGTAAGACACACTAGGACACTTGAGAGCCATTTGCATCTTATTTTTGTGTTTGCATTTTCTCTTTGAAAATGTACTTGGCAAAGTGCCTGCCGAATGGGGCATAGGAAAGAATAATTAAAGCCATTTTCTGTCAGCCCATCCTTAATTTAACCGAGCCATTCATTCCAAGTAGACCCACTCCTCTTGCTGTGGGACTTTTGCAAAGGTCGGGGTTCTCCCCCACGATACTTTTTATTTAAATAAAGCCACAGATTTATGTCCATATCTTCCTTCCAACTTCCAAAAGCCCCAAGGATTCCCAGCTCGTTTTAAGGCTCAATCTTTTGGTTCCTCCGCCACCATAAAAACTTCACATTTGTAAGACCGCCATAGGTTTTCACCAAAAATTGCACGTGCCAGTTTCTATTCCTTCTTTAAAAATTATTTTTTCAATGTTTATTATTTTTGAGAGGGAGAGACACAGAGTGTGAGCAGGAGAGGGGCAGAGAGAAAGGGACACAAGAATCTGAAGCAGGCCCCAGGCTCTGAGCAGTCAGCACAGAGCCCAACGCAGGCTCGAACCCACCAACCGAGAGATCATGACCTGAGGAAGTCAGGCACTTAACCGACTGAGCCACCCAGGCGCCCCTGTCATTCCTTCTTTTAAATGCCATTTTCTGAACAAATCAGGAGACTACAAATGCTGGTGAGGATGTGGAGAAACGGGAACCTTCTTGCACTGTTGGTGGGAATGCAAACTGGTGCAGCCGCTCTGGAAAACAGTGTGGAGGTTCCTCAAAAACTTAAAAATAGATCTACCCTATGACCCAGCAATAGCCCTGCTAGGAATTTACCCAAGGGATACAGGAGTGCTGATGCATAGGGGCACTTGTACCCCAGTGTTTATAGCAGCACTTTCAACAATAGCCAAATTATGGAAAGAGCCTAAATGTCCATCAACTGACAAATGGATAAAGAAGATGTGGTTTATATATACAATGGAATACTACTTGGCAATGAGAAAGAATAAAACCATGCCATTTGCAGCAACGTGGATGGGACTGGAGGGTATTATGCTAAGTGAAATAAGTCAGGCAGAGAAAGACAGATACCATATGTTTTCACTCCTATGTTGATCTTGAGAAACTTAAGACCATGGGGGAAGGGAAGGGGAAAAAAATAGTTACAAACAGAGAGGGAGGGAGGCAAATCATAAGAGACTCTTAAATACATAGATCAACCTGAGAGTTGATGGGGGATGGGAGGGAGGGGAAAGTGAGTGATGGGCATCGAGGAGGGCACCTGTTGGGATGAGCACTGGGTGTCTTATGTAAGCCAATTTGACAATAAATTATATTTAAAATATATATAATAAAAAAATAAAATTCAAGGTCTGGTAATATAAAAAATAAATACATAAATGCCATTTTCAAGTGGCAAAAGAAACAGGGCAGCCAGTAGATTTTCAACATAAAGAAAAAATTAAGAGATGTGTAGGCACAATGCCCATGACCGGAATTGTTCCTACCCAAACACAGTTCTTACGTATGAAGAATCTGCAGAATTACCTCAGTTCTCCACTTTGCTTTCTTCCAACAGGGCTTTCTTTTTGTCCTGCCTCTTGTTGGTTGTGGTTTTTTCTTTAATCCCTCTTTTCTCTCTGCTTGTGCTAACACTGTAGGTAATTTCACATCGGTCCCTCAGATATGTCCATCATTGCTCCCCAGACCACAGTTGGCCAATCTTGTAACACACAGGGGAGAATGCGCTCACTGCCTTCTGTAGTGCTGTGCTTAAACATCTTCGTTAGCTTGCTAGAAGAGGGAGCCTCTGGTATTCGCATCAATTGTCACTCCTCCTGCGTTCTAATCAAAATGGAGGCTTGCTCTCTGCCCGTGTGTTTATATCATAAGGCTCTTATGGGCTGATGTCCTCTTGGTGAATTTTATGTAGCAGCTAACTCCTAGGGACTCCCAGGATATCGATTATTTTATTTTAATATTACTGGTGAGCAAGACTCACGGTGCTTAACCCAAGCTTAACATTTTTCTTAGGTCGCTCTAAGTGAACTCTAAGACACGCATTTATTAGCTCCTTGCAGGAAGCTGGAAAACATCCTTTGCGTAAAATCACCTTTTCCGCACATCCACGCACCCTGTTTGTTCTTCGGATTTTTGCAGCAATACAACAGTTTTCAATTTCGGTGATGGCGCTGTTTGACCCAGTTCTTCGTTGATTTGAAAACAGCGAATTAGAAAGAGGGTTTGCCAAATCAGAACCGTTCACACCTCCCATTAGAAATCTCATTTAGGAAAAGTTTAAAATGTTTGAAAAAGATTTATGCCGTCATAATGGAAAAGATTTGACAGCAAAGTATGCATTTAAAGCAAAAGAGGTGAGAAAGTTTTAGAAGTGGGAACATCTGAGAAATAGGCATAAATAGCGTCATTCTGGGAAGGCTATGTCACAAGAGACCACCAAGGAGCTTGTGTTGACATTGCTTTGATATTCGGTTCCATTCAGAGAAGAGGAAGTCTTACAGGGGTGTGGTGCAGGGTGGCTACACTTCCTATGCTCTGCACCTTACCATTTTGTCACCCAACAATTTGTTCTTCCCTACCACCTCTGTGTTTTGTTTTTGTTTTTGTCACCACAGCTGAGTTTATTTTCCTTATTGACTTCTTGGTATCATTCTTCTCCAAATGGATTATTTTTCATTCATCGCGGATGGATTTTCATTTTCTTAGCTTGGCTAGCGAGACACCTCACGTTGGAGACACACAATGAGGAGCTTTGAACTACCCGAGGGGAGCTGTGGTGGTCTCTCCCCACGTGTAACTTTTCTCCAGTTTCCTAGCATTATAATTTTTTTCTTATCGCTCGTGTGGTCCGTTTTTGCGTGAACAACCGTACTCCTCTTCCAGTACAAGCTTCGCCTAGAGCTCTTACTGCATTTCTCGAATGCAGTCACCTGCCAATGACATGATGCTAGGCCATGTGACACTAGAGTCACATTAAGGAAGGTTGAGTAGCTGGGAAGGAAAAGAGCTCAAGTTAGCTCGACTTTCCTGAAACACAAGAAACACAGATCTTCCAGAGGGAGACTCAGGAGTAGGAAAATTGTAGGCAACACATGCCTTCCATCCTAGAGAAGTTAAAACCTGAAGAGATGTTTGTCTGGGGGCAGTTTTACGGAGGTGATTCAAGCATCAGAGCTGAACCTTGATTGGCACGCTCTGGAAGCCTCCTTTTACCTGATTTAAGTCGCCCTGGGTTTAGATGTAAAGACTGATGGTTCACCATCGGTGTTCCAGAGTGTTGGCTGGCGGGGCAATCGTAACCTCTGAAATCCCAGTGACCATTTCTCTTACGTCCTTTAAAATATGTAACTAATTATCGAGTGCAGCTATGTTTGGAAGTAAAAATGACATTTGGGGGGGAAAAGGCAGATGACCTACAAGAAGGAGGTAAATTTAGGTAACGCATATATGTCGCATTTCTCTGGCGACTTACTGGTGTGATGACCTATTTGTACGTGGTTGTGGTGCATTCGTACTGGAAAAGTGAATGGCTGCACAGTCCTGCTGAAACTCAGCTCCCAGGGCAGACACCTGGGTCTGTGTAGACTGGTTTCTTTGTTTCAAAAGGTTGAACTAAGGTTGGACCAATGAAGGCATTGCTTCTTCTTAATTGGTCCCGATCTGAATATAATCTGGCTTCAGTTCATCTTTCTAATGTTTCATAAACAAATGGACAATAATTATTTTTACTCTGTGGCTGTAAGCTTTCATGACAAAGATAAGGGTACGTACAATATAAAATAATGGCACCAAAAAAAAGACTATTGGAGTAAGTTATCAATGTGACTAGGTATATCATTGTGACAAGTTCACTTTTCAAGATAGCCCTCTCTTACATCCAATACAGAAATGGAGTTAGAAGGATGGCCATCTGCTCTGTGAAATCTGGTTGGAAGAGAAAAAAATGTGCTTAATTAAAATGTTTCTGTTATGATTCTGTGTAAATATCCAGATCAGACCTGTGTCAGAATCTTTCATTGACATGGTATCTTCCATGCTTCCTTGGATTAACTGGAACACATTCTTTTTTTTAATTTATTTTTATTTTTTTAAATGTTTGTTTATTTTGAGAGAGAGAGAGAGAGAGAGAGCAAGAGGGAAGGGGCAGAGAGAGAGGGAGACACAGACTCCGAAACAGGCTCCAGGCTCGGAGCTGTCAGCACAGAGCCCGAAGCGGGGCTTGAACCCACGAACCGTGAGACCGTGACCTGAGCCAAAGTCAGACACTCAACCAACTGAGCCACCCAGGCGCCTCATCTAGAACACATTCTCTGCTCCAACTCAATAACCAAAATATAATTTTAACAACGTAGAAAGAGAACGTAAGGAATTAGATGGGTTGCAGCTACCCAGACTTTCCTGATCTTATTGAAGCTTTATAGACATACCTTTAATGTTTTTAAATTTTTTTTTTTTTCAACGTTTATTTATTTTTGGGACAGAGAGAGACAGAGCATGAACGGGGGAGGGGCAGAGAGAGAGGGAGACACAGAATCGGAAACAGGCTCCAGGCTCTGAGCCATCAGCCCAGAGCCTGACGCGGGGCTCGAACTCACAGACCGCGAGATCATGACCTGGCTGAAGTCGGACGCTTAACCGACTGCGCCACCCAGGCGCCCCTTTAATGTTTTTAATTGGAAAAGCCACTGCCGTTTTGCATATTTGGATACTGAGATTTTGGAAAAGAGTAGCTACCAAGTCCAGCAGATATTTTTAAGCATTTTTGTCATGTAAGAAAAAGGATTTTTTTTCCTTTAATCAGCATATCTCACGAAGTCAGCAAAAGGTCTTTCTATAAGGGCATCAGAATCGCTAAAGCTAAAGCGATAAAAGTGAAAAAGAAACCAGTGGGAAACAAATCAGAAGGGTCATTCGCTGTGTGAAATAAATGATTCCCTGGGTAAAAGTAGCCAGATAGTGAAATGGGCAGGAACGAGAAGTTCATGTGACCGATGTAACTCTCAACCAACCTGTGTAATTCTCCCGTAGAACTTCCTAAGAGGATATTGCTCTAAGTGTGAGCAGCCTAAGGGGTGTGCGTGCGTGCGTGTGTGTGTGTGTGTGTGTGTGTGTGTGTGTATAACGCGTGTGTGTCCCTGACGCTGGCTCTGCGGCTTCCCCGTACGGCAAGTGTGGACATTGATGCTGGTTTCTCAGTGGAGACCGTGACACCAGTCACCACTGACCTTCCCGGATGTCTGTGAACTGGGCTTCCCTTGTTTCTCCCTGCCTAAGTCTGGGAGGATGATGGACAGTGAGGCAGTTTGCTGTGATCAGATTCCACCAATCTGGTGTGAGGTGGGACGTTGAATGAACGGACAGGCATTTCATTTCATTGTTGTAAAAAGTTGAAGAGTGAAAGACTGTTGTAAGTTTTGACTTTTTCCTCCTGAAGGATATTTAAGACCTTTGGTCTGAGTGATCCCAAGAGATTTTACTGCCTTGGGCTTTGTTACAAATTCACCCACGGATGCTCCTTTGCCATCTTCTCAAAACTCCAAAGGAATTTTCAGCGCCTAGTTCAGGTTCAACCAGGGTTCCAGTAAAAAAAAAAAAAAAAAAAGATTAGGGCAAGATGGCGGCTTAGGAGGACGCTGGGCTCACCGCACGTCCTGCTGATCACTTAGATTCCATCTACACCTGCCTAAATAACCCAGAAAACCGCCAGAGGATTAGCAGAACAGAGTCGCCGGAGCCAAACGCAGACGAGAGGCCCACGGAAGAGGGTAGGAAGGGCGGTGAGGCGGTGCGCGCTCCACGGACTGGCGGGAGGGAGCCGGGGCGGAGGGGCGGCTCGCCGGCCAAGCAGAGCCCCCGAGTCGGGCTTGCAAAAGCGGAGGGGCCGGGCGGACTGTGTTCCGACAGCAAGCGCGACTTAGCGTCTGGGAGGTCAGAAATTAACAGCTCTGCTCGGAAAGCGGGAAGGCTGGAGGACAAAGGGAGGGAGAGCTGCTGAGCCCCCTGACAACAGAGCTCAGTTTGGTGGGGAACAAAGGCGCTTGCCAGCGCCATTTCCCCCGCCCATCCCCCAGCCGAAATCCCAAAGGGAACCGGTTCCTGCCAGGGAACTTGCTCGCTCCGCGCAAACACCCAACTCTGCGCTTCTGCGGAGCCAAACCTCCGGCAGCGGATCTGACTCCCTCCCACTGCCACAGGGCCCCTCCTGAAGTGGATCACCTAAGGAGAAGCGATCTAAGCCTGCCCCTCCTGCCCCCAAGCACCTTGCCTACCCACCCCAGCTAATACGCCAGATCCCCAGCATCACAAGCCTGGCAGGGTGCAAGTAGCCCAGACGAGCCACACCACCCCACAGTGAATCCCGCCCCTAGGAGAGGGGAAGAGAAGGCACACACCAGTCTGACTGTGGCCCCAGCGGTGGGCTGGGGGCAGACATCAGGTCTGACTGCGGCCCCGCCCACCAACTCCAGGTATACACCACAGCACAGGGGAAGTGCCCTGCAGGTCCTCACCACGCCAGGGACTATCCAAAATGACCAAGCGGAAGAACTCCCCTCAGAAGAATCTCCAGGAAATAACAACAGCTAATGAGCTGATCAAAAAGGATTTAAATAATATAACAGAAAGTGAATTTAGAATAATAGTCATAAAATTAATCGCTGGGCTTGAAAACAGTATACAGGACAGCAGAGAATCTCTTGCTACAGAGATCAAGGGACTAAGGAACAGTCACGAGGAGCTGAAAAACGCTTTAAACGAAATGCATAACAAAATGGAAACCACCACAGCTCGGCTTGAAGAGGCAGAGGAGAGAATAGGTGAACTAGAAGATAAAGTTATGGAAAAAGAGGAAGCTGAGAAAAAGAGAGATAAAAAAATCCAGGAGTATGAGGGGAAAATTAGAGAATTAAGTGATACACTAAAAAGAAATAATATACGCATAATTGGTATCCCAGAGGAGGAAGAGAGAGGGAAAGGTGCTGAAGGGGTACTTGAAGAAATCATAGCTGAGAACTTCCCTGAATTGGGGAAGGAAAAAGGCATTGAAATCCAAGAGGCACAGAGAACTCCCTTCAGACGTAACTTGAATCGATCTTCTGCACGACATATCATAGTGAAACTGGCAAAATACAAGGATAAAGAGAAAATTCTGAAAGCAGCAAGGGGTAAACGTGCCCTCACATATAAAGGGAGACCTATAAGACTCGTGACTGATCTCTCTTTTGAAACTTGGCAGGCCAGAAAGAATTGGCAAGAGATTTTCAGGGTGCTAGACAGAAAAAATATGCAGCCAAGAATCCTTTATCCAGCAAGTCTGTCATTTAGAATAGAAGGAGAGATAAAGGTCTTCCCAAACAAACAAAAACTGAAGGAATTTGTCACCACTAAACCAGCCCTACAAGAGATCCTAAGGGGGACCCTGTGAGACAAAGTCCCAGAGACATCACTATAAGCATAAAACATACAGACATCACAATGACTCTAAACCCGTATCTTTCTATAATAACACTGAATGTAAATGGATTAAATGCGCCAACCAAAAGACATAGGGTATCAGAATGGATAAAAAAACAAGACCCATCTATTTGCTGTCTACAAGAGACTCATTTTAGACCTGAGGACACCTTTAGATTGAGAGTGAGGGGATGGAGAACTATTTATCATGCGACTGGAAGCCAAAAGAAAGCTGGAGTAGCCATACTTATATCAGACAAACTAGACTTTAAATTAAAGGCTGTAACAAGAGATGAAGAAGGACATTATATAATAGTTACAGGGTCTATCCATCAGGAAGAGCTAACAATTATCAATGTCTATGCACCGAATACCGGAGCCCCCAAATATATAAAACAATTACTCATAAACATAAGCAACCTTATGGATAAGAATGTGGTAATTGCAGGGGACTTTAATACACCACTTACAGAAATGGATAGATCAACTAGACACACGGTCAATAAAGAAACAAGGGCCCTGAATGAGACATTGGATGAGATGGACTTGACAGATATATTTAGAACTCTGCATCCCAAAGCAACAGAATATACTTTCTTCTCGAGTGCACATGGAACATTCTCCAAGATAGATCATATACTGGGTCACAAAACAGCCCTTCATAAGTTTACAAGAATTGAAATTATACCATGCTTACTTTCAGACCACAATGCCATGAAGCTTGAAATCAACCACAGGAAAAAGTCTGGAAAACCTCCAAAAGCATGGAGGTTAAAGAACACCCTACTAACGAATGAGTGGGTCAACCAGGCAATTAGAGAAGAAATTAAAAAATATATGGAAACAAACGAAAATGAAAATACAACAATCCAAACGCTTTGGGACGCAGCGAAGGCAGTCCTGAGAGGAAAATACATTGCAATCCAGGCCTATCTCAAGAAACAAGAAAAATCCCAAATACAAAATCTAACAGCACACCTAAAGGAACTAGAAGCAGAACAGCAAAGGCAGCCTAAGCCCAGCAGAAGAAGAGAAATAATAAAGATCAGAGCAGAAATAAACAATATAGAAACTAAAAAAACTGTAGAGCAGATCAACGAAACCAAGAGTTGGTTTTTTGAAAAAATAAACAAAATTGACAAACCTCTAGCCAGGCTTCTCAAAAAGAAAAGGGAGATGACCCAAATAGATAAAATCATGAATGAAAATGGAACTATTACAAGCAATCCCTCAGAGATACAAACAATTATCAGGGAATACTATGAAAACTTATATGCCAACAAATTGGACAACCTGGAAGAAATGGACGAATTCCTGAACACCCACACGCTTCCAAAACTCAATCAGGAGGAAATAGAAAGCTTGAACAGACCCATAACCAGCGAAGAAATTGAATCGGTTATCAAAAATCTCCCAACAAATAAGAGTCCAGGACCAGATGGCTTCCCAGGGGAGTTCTACCAGACGTTTAAAGCAGAGATAATACCTATCCTTCTCAAGCTATTCCAAGAAATAGAAAGGGAAGGAAAACTTCCAGACTCATTCTATGAAGCCAGTATTACTTTGATTCCTAAACCAGACAGAGACCCAGTAAAAAAAGAGAACTACAGGCCAATATCCCTGATGAATATGGATGCAAAAATTCTCAATAAGATACTAGCAAATCGAATTCAACGGCATATAAAAAGAATTATTCACCATGATCAAGTGGGATTCATTCCTGGGATGCAGGGCTGGTTCAACATTCGCAAATCAATCAACGTGATACATCACATTAACAAAAAAAGAGAGAAGAACCATATGATCCTGTCAATCGATGCAGAAAAGGCCTTCGACAAAATCCAGCACCCTTTCTTAATAAAAACCCTTGAGAAAGTCGGGATAGAAGGAACATACTTAAAGATCATAAAAGCCATTTATGAAAAGCCCACAGCTAACATCATCCTCAACGGGGAAAAACTGAAAGCTTTTTCCCTGAGATCAGGAACACGACAAGGATGCCCACTCTCACCGCTGCTGTTTAACATAGTGCTGGAAGTTCTAGCATCAGCAATCAGACAACAAAAGGAAATCAAAGGCATCAAAATTGGCAAAGATGAAGTCAAGCTTTCGCTTTTTGCAGATGACATGATATTATACATGGAAAATCCGATAGACTCCACCAAAAGTCTGCTAGAACTGATACAGGAATTCAGCAAAGTTGCAGGATACAAAATCAATGTACAGAAATCAGTTGCATTCTTATACACTAACAATGAAGCAACAGAAAGACAAATAAAGAAACTGATCCCATTCACAATTGCACCAAGAAGCATAAAATACCTAGGAATAAATCTAACCAAAGATGTAAAGGATCTGTATCCTGAAAACTATAGAAAGCTTCTGAAGGAAATTGAAGAAGATTTAAAGAAATGGAAAGACATTCCCTGCTCATGGATTGGAAAAATAAATATTGTCAAAATGTCAATACTACCCAAAGCTATCTACACATTCAATGCAATCCCAATCAAAATTGCACCAGCATTCTTCTCGAAACTAGAACAAGCAATCCTAAAATTCATATGGAACCACAAAAGGCCCCGAATAGCCAAAGGAATTTTGAAGAAGAAGACCAAAGCAGGAGGCATCACAATCCCAGACTTTAGCCTCTACTACAAAGCTGTCATCATCAAGACAGCATGGTATTGGCACCAAAACAGACACATAGACCAATGGAATAGAATAGAAACCCCAGAACTAGACCCACAAACGTATGGCCAACTCATCTTTGACAAAGCAGGAAAGAACATCCAATGGAAAAAAGACAGCCTCTTTAACAAATGGTGCTGGGAGAACTGGACAGCAACATGCAGAAGGTTGAAACTAGACCACTTTCTCACACCATTCACAAAAATAAACTCAAAATGGATAAAGGACCTAAATGTGAGACAGGAAACCATCAAAACCTTAGAGGAGAAAGCAGGAAAAGACCTCTCTGACCTCAGCCGTAGCAATCTCTTACTCGACACATCCCCAAAGGCAAGGGAATTAAAAGCAAAAGTGAATTACTGGGACCTTATGAAGATAAAAAGCTTCTGCACAGCAAAGGAAACAACCAACAAAACTAAAAGGCAACCAACGGAATGGGAAAAGATATTTGCAAATGACATATCGGACAAAGGGCTAGTATCCAAAATCTATAAAGAGCTCACCAAACTCCACACCCGAAAAACAAATAACCCAGTTAAGAAATGGGCAGAAAACATGAATAGACACTTCTCTAAAGAAGACATCCGGATGGCCAACAGACACATGAAAAGATGTTCAGCGTCGCTCCTTATCAGGGAAATACAAATCAAAACCACACTCAGGTATCACCTCACGCCAGTCAGAGTGGCCAAAATGAACAAATCCGGAGACTATAGATGCTGGAGAGGATGTGGAGAAACGGGAACCCTCTTGCACTGTTGGTGGGAATGCAAATTGGTGCAGCCGCTCTGGAAAGCAGTGTGGAGGTTCCTCAGAAAATTAAAAATAGACCTACCCTATGACCCAGCAATAGCACTGCTAGGAATTTATCCAAGGGATACAGGAGCACTGATGCATAGGGCCACTTGTACCCCAATGTTCATAGCAGCACTCTCAACAATAGCCAAATTATGGAAAGAGCCTAAATGTCCATCAACTGATGAATGGATAAAGAAATTGTGGTTTATATACACAATGGAATATTACATGGCAATGAGAAAAAATGAAATATGGCCTTTTGTAGCAACGTGGATGGAACTGGAGAGTGTGATGCTAAGTGAAATAAGCCATACAGAGAAAGACAGATACCATATGGTCTCACTCTTATGTGGATCCTGAGAAACTTAACAGGAACCCATGGGGGAGGGGAAGGAAAAAAAAAAAAAAAAGAGGTTAGAGTGGGAGAGAGCCAAAGCATAAGAGACTGTTAAAAACCGAGAACTGAGGGTTGATGGAGGGTGGGAGGGAGGGGAGGGTGGGAGGGAGGGGAGGGTGGGTGATGGGTACTGAGGAGGGCACCTTTTGGGATGAGCACTGGGTGTTGTATGGAAACCAAGTTGTCAATAAATTTCATAAAAAAAAATAAAAAAAAAAAAATAAAAAAAAAAAAGAGTAAACATTAAAAAAAAAAACATTTAAAAAAAAAAAATTAAATCCTGCAACCAATCTGTTGACAATTAAAAAGATGCTGTTTATTAACCAGTCCTCTTTAGTTATACTTAACAATTTACAAAAAAAGTTTGCGGCATATTAAATGTTAAAGCATATCTAAAACAGAGCGATTAAAGTACAAAGAGAACAAAAAAAAGTGACAAAGGTAAGTGAATCATATCTTAATACTGTTGACAGCAAATTTAGCCTCGAGTTTCTGGAAAGTGTGTTTTCAGGAGAGCATTAGATTGTACTAGATTAGAGTAGAGTTGGTCTTTGTCAGATGAAAGGCTAAAACTAAACAAAACAAAACAAAAAACAAACAAAAAACCACTAACCAACCAACGAAACAAACAAAGAAACGACCCACAAGAAACACACACAACCAAGTAGTGAAACATATTTTAGTTGACCTACTTCTACGAAGAATGCTTCCTATATGAATTCTAACAAAAACAGATAGCTTATATTCTGCAGGATCATTTTTGACTATGGTTTTGCAGGAGAATTTCCTGCCTAGGTCAAACCCTATGATGACCCACTCTTAAAGCGTCATGTTTTTTCATCCTTCAAAGTACTTAGAGTTGTAACTTGTATGCGATTATTCTCTGTATCTTGTGCTCACTGAATGTAAGTTTGATGAGAGTAGAGGCCAAATACATTTCTGTTCAACACTGAATTTCGGACACAGGGCTGGTGTAAGGAAGCCCTCAGGAAAAGGTTTGTTGCAGGAGTGAAGTTTTCTAATGAAAGCCTTTTATACCATCCCTTCCCACCTCAGGAAATTGCACTAAATTTCAACCTGTGTGAAGAATTTTCTCTAAGAGAGAGAGGATAATATAATCTAGTGGTTTGGGTTTTGATGATAGCATTATTCAGGAATATGGCTTAGAAAATCCACAAGAATGGACACATCACACGCCCCTTAGATTGTCTCTTCAATTACCAGGTGTCTCTGGTAAGTTTCGGCAGCTCTTGGCCCATGGGAATTTATAGTTACATTTTCTGAAAATAAAATGCTTGAACTGTAACTCGTTGAAGAAAAAGAAAATCGGTACCGACATGAAAATGGAAGGATGCACTTTTTTTTTTTCTGTAAGTATTTAGAGGTCAGGACTGCACGCTTGCCTGGATGGAGAGCCGTGTCCCTTCCCTGGAGGACAGTGTGGCACACTGAAATGGGATGGCACTTCCGGGTCACTCAATGCTAAGTTCAAGTTCCACCCTGCCACTTCATCTGTGAGGCGTCGGACAGAATTTCCCGCCTAAGACCCAGGTTTGTTCGTTGTAAGTGATCCCTGAAACGTCTCGGAATTGTTGTAGAGATATGTGATAATGAATGAGAAGTCTCCAGCATGTGGTGGGGTAATAAATAGAATTTGTGTTTTTTTAATGAATGTTCTTTCGGAGATCATCTAGGTAATCTCACTGACTAACACCCTTCAGCTTCACCAAAGGTGCAACGAATGCATCTGGAACCAAGAGGACTTCTGGGGTCAATAATGTGCTAATGATAGTTTCCAGAAGTTTCCACAATACTGTCACATACTAGAGCTCAATCGATAGTTGCTAAATTAAGAGTGAATGAATAAATCAATAAATCCGGACCTGCAAATCTCTTGATTTTCCTTCCCTGTGGCTGGAATAAAACCCCAGGGCCAACAAACGAAGTTCATTTTACCTTTACATTATTTTGCTCCATCTGTGGGCTTAAATCTTGAGATCTGGGTTTTTGAATAGTCTGGAAGGTTAGTGGATTTACAAGTGTTTTAAAAGCCAAATGTATCTCATCTCCTTTTTTGCCGACGTATAGCACATCTTAAAACAGTCTCTCTCTGTGATGAGGCTATAATAACACACCATCAGGTTTATTTGCCCGCAAATTGAGTATTTTAATGGAAAGAAAAATATTATTTATTTTTACAACATATTTTCTGGTAAATCTTTCTATTCCTGGAAGCTAGCAGGCATTCAGTGAACCTGGTGACTAAATGAATGAGGCCCTTCTATTTTACTTCTCTTAGAACCAACCTTAATTTTGTTAGAGCCTAGGTGTCCCTTACTGCGTACTTCCTTCAGTGAGTAACATTGGAATATTCAAAATGTCCTTTATGAGGGGTCTATGTTTCATTGAGAAGTAAACAGTTCTCTTTTTGTTTGGAAAACAGATTTAGATTTTAATAACCAGCACTCTCCCATCTGCTTCGGCTATGAATCGTACATACAATTTATCATCATGACAGGATGATGCCAGGTTAGAATCACTGAGCAGGAACAGTGTCTGGAGTCCATTCCCTTCTGGAAAAGTCACTGGGCCCTTTGTCACTCCTTGCAGACCACTTAGGTGGTTTGGAGAGCCACACCGTGAGACAAAGGAGGGCAGGTACTCCAAACACGTTCAGAAGCAGTATGCCTATTTGAGAGAAAGATACAGCTAAGTGGAAACTAATGCAATTATTCCAGTATAGCAATTCTTAAGTCTTCAAGCAATTACCCTAATAATCTGTAAGCAGCTCAAACAAAGGCAATGATCCAAGCTTCAGATATGAAAGGCTCGAAATAAAAAGATATGGGGGGGGGGGTAAAAATGAGTGTCTGCGCCATTATTTGCAAATCTTTGAAAAGAAACAAGAGTGGATGAAAACAGGTTGAGTTTTAGATCCCGACTGGATAGTCCGTGAAAAAATAATAGATCCTGAGTAGGCTGTTCCTAAAAGAGTGACTTTGTACCTTTAAGAAGAGCGGGCTGGCGTGACCCAAGGACATCACATCGGGTGTTTTGAAATTCTCCTCCAGACTGGAGAGTGCAGAAAACCATCCTGCTGTGCTCACACCTGCAGTTGTTACCATTTGCTTACTAATGGTGATAAAATATGGGATGCGCTGTTGCTTTTTTTTTCAAAAAACAATCTACTTTGCCTAAATCTTGTAGAAGATTGTGAACACCACCGCGGAGACAAAGAAAAGCTGACTAGCTCTTTCGTAGATGAGTACAGTGGTTCTCAGTTTTGTGGAACAATTTCCCCGTCGATCTTGCAAGCGGGAATCTACCGGTAGAAGTCTGCTCCCCTCTGGGCATTCTACACGATTTGTACTTTTTAAGTCCAGTTTTGGACACGTCACAGTGCAGGATAAGACGGTGGGCGTCTGGTCACCGAACCCCTCCATTTCCCTTGAAAGTGTGTCTGCTCCCCCCCCCCCCCCCCCCCCCCGCAGCCTCCTGATAGGACGGCAAAGCCCAAACCCAGCCGTTGATGGCAGGCAGATCAGTGCATGCACAGCTACAGAGTGAGTCTCCCTGATTTGTAAACGTGTCTCACGGACCTTTCGTGCCAACACTGTCTTGTCTCACTCCCTTTCGAACGAGAGCCAGAGCCCCAGATCGAAAAAGCAGTGTGGCGCAGTGGTCAGCAGCTTGGTTCTGTAGTGGGCCCCACTTTCAATCAGAGCTCTGCCTCTCGGGATGAAGGGTCCTCCTCCAATAGCACGTGCCTCGTGGGGTTTGGGAGTATTGATGGGGTGAGTGTGCGAAGAGCAGCCGGAACGTACTACGCGTGCAGGATGAGTGTTGCCCTTGGGCTCTGGCGTGGGCCTCGTGCATCCTAGAGGAGACTCACAGAGGGGGAAACTGAGGCCCGGAGAAGGGAAGTGATTTGTTGCTGTCATGTTGGCCTAGCCAGGGTGGAGACCCAGGGCTCCCAGCTACTGTCCTGAGCTCTCTCTACTCTCACTGCTTCTCTTTCTTTATTTTCATTTTTTTTTTAATATTTATGTATTCATTTTGAGAGAGAGAGAGAGAGGGAGTGTGGGGAAAAAGCAGAGAGAGAAGGAGAGAGAGAATCCCAAGCAGGCTCCACGCTGTCAGCATAGGGTCCGACACAGGGATGAATCCCATGACCCCTGAGATCACGACCTGAGCCGAAAGCAAGAGTCAGACACCGAATGAGCCACCCAGACGTCCCCTCTCTTTCTTTCTTTTTAAAGTATTAAACTTCCTCATTATTAATACAGAGAGCAAAATCTAATTTTCAAGGGGGCTTTTTAAAATCCCAGGACACACCCACATTAGCAAGATCTTATTTACTTTAAAGATAAAGTTTAGCAGGTAAGCCACTTTATATATTTTGTTTTCCAGCTACAGGTTGATATGGTCATTAAAGTCATTATCAAAATCTTCTGTAGCGAGATCTAGAGTCCATGTGAACTATTAAATGCTACACGATGCCATAAGCACTCCCGGTGAGCCATCCTGGTAGAGAAGTCGCGAGAGAAAGCTTACTTTATCCCCGTCCACCTAAACGATGACATCTCATCATAAACGTCTGAGAAGCGTTCATCACACCGTAGGAGCTGAGAAATGGGATGGCAAGGATATTAAAGGAATAGCGGCTTTAAAAGGAGACACTTGGCATTTCTTAGATTTCAGCGTCATACATTTTCTTCTGTTGTCACAACAGTAAGAAAAGGATTTCAACCATATAGAAATAACAGACACTGCTTATGGTACCTAAAATGTCTCCGTAAAAGTGACTTCGCATCTAAGAAGCCCGACCTCGAGGATTTATGCTGAATCTGACCTTGCAATGACAGCAAACTCTATCTTTTAATTTTTTTTTTTTTTAACGCTTATTCATTTTTGAGAGACGGAGAGAGACAGAGCATGAGTAGGGGTGGGGCAGAGAGAGAAGGAGACACAGAATCTGAAGCAGGCTCCAGGCTCCGAACTGTCAGCACAGAGCCCGAACAGAGCTCCAACCCACGAACTGTGAGACATGACCTGAGCTGAAGTCAACTGCTTAACACACTGAACCACCCAGGCACCCCACAATGACAGCAAACTCTTTAAGGACTATTTTAGTTACAAGAACTATATTCACTCCAATATGTGTATGATGTTTGGTAGTTTTTATTAGCAGATACAAAATCTTATTTTCTATTTCCTGGCTGCATCAAAATGAATAAAATATTCTTAGGTTACATCCATGAATGATTATTTCATATAATCATACTTTCTTTTAGACGCTTTTCCTATATTTTTCCACAGAATGGTAAAAATGCACACGTAATCCAGGCAGCTGCAAGTTAGCATGGAAAAAATGTTCTATGCATTTGCTACGTAGATGTTTATCTCCCCTTCCACACCCAGTCAGGATAGAAAAAAGAAATTACAATAAATCTACCCATTTCTAATAACTTCCTCCTACAGTTGCTTTGCTGGATTACACTGTTTCTTTCCACTGACGAGAAAAACCAGCTGAATAAGTCAAGGTGGGTCTCTGAACGTGGGTGTGCAATCCCCAGAGGGGAGTGTGTGTTAGACTTTGTACACAGAGTCCAGACTGGTGGGAAATTGGAAATTAGATTTATGAGAAACTGATGTTGATTCTTAACTGTTCTCAATTTACAGTCCATTGTTTTCAGGGAGTATCTGTTTCTCGCAGGCGGAGGAGAGAATCCAAACTGAGGTTCTGTAGAGAGGTGGGAAGCCCTAGGCTGGCATGATTTCAAGACGTGCGCTCCAGTGCGGGATTCGTAAGCACAGGGTTGAGACTGGACTCTTTCCACCGTGGCACAGAGGGACGTTGTCAGACCTTTCGGAAGCCAAGGGGGTAGCGACTGGGCAAATGTTTCAGGACGCCGGAGCTACAAGGAAAAACTAACAGCTGGGTCTGAATAAAACGGTCCTCCCCCAGCCTTCTGGTGGTTTCTAGGTACCAGAGGGAAGGCCCATAACAGAGTTATTGTGTTTCTCTAACCCAGGGAAGGAAATCCAACACTCTCTGGCATTCACCCTCTGAACAGGCTTCATTTTATTCCCAGGGAAACACACTGAAATTTCAGCATAGGCAAGATGACTGTTTCTGATGCAGAAGCATCGAGAATATCCCTCAGAGAGCGTAACTCTTCATCAGGGTTGTTTATCCACACCGGGAGCCGCCGAGGGCCATGCTGCTCTCTTGGTGCCATTTGGTCTGCTCTGACGCCTTTCTGGACAGGAAGTCCTTAAGATTAAAGATTGTATTTTTATGGGCTCATGCCTGCCTTCCCCAGGCTGTGAACTGAAAAGAAAGAACCGGAAGCCAGATTCTCGAAAGCATATTTACAATCACTTGCGTGCGGGTCAGGATGAAAAATAGGAGGAAATCAAGGTGGGGTAACAGAAGGAAGAAGCGCTAAGAAGAAACCAGCAAAGCAGTTGGAAAATTGGAAATAAAAGTATTTCTGTGTTGACGGAGAATTTTCCCCCTTGAGGTCTGTATTCCATTTATAATTAAAACGAACTTGATAAAGAACGTAGGATAGATCTCGAGACACCGCCAGGCTTCGTAAGAGATCGCATCTCACTCTCTGTCACAAAGGACCTTTTATTTGGCCCCAAAACAATATCTCGGCAAGTGGAAGCAAGTAACTGTTTGAAGAAAATAAAACTTCACGTGAGCATAGCAGTGAGGGGGCCATTTATTCTCGTTCAATTGCCTTTACGTTAGGGCTCATGCTACGGGTGTTTAAATGGAACACATTTTGAAAACCTAGTGTCTTCAGACAAATCCAGTAGGAGACTTACGGTCCTGTACCTCATGGGTGTGACACTTGGGTTTGTATTTTCACACATCCAGTCACGGTAAGCACGTCGTGGCATTGTAATAGCATATGGGGTACCGCGTACGATTCGATCATGCTTAAAAAAAATGCTTTAGCTTCTCAGCAGAAATAGTTGTTACTACAATAGGCAATTCGTATGTATTGCCCAGGCACGTCGTTTTTGTAATTTTGTTTTTAAATTTTTTTTAACATTTTATTTTATTTTTTGAGAGACAGAGAGACAGAGCATGAGCAGGGAAGGGTCAGAGAGAGAGAGGGAGACACAGAATCCAAAGCAGGCTCTGGGCTCTGAGCTGTCAGCACAGAGCCCCATGCGGGGCTTGAAACCGGGAGCTGTGAAATCATGACCTGAGCCACAGTCAGATGCTTGACCAACTGAGCCACCCAGGCACCCCTGGTTGCGGCAGATTTAAGTGGGAAATTGCTGTGGTGCTGACGCTTTGGGCTCCACAGCGTGGCTGTAGGTGTCGGCGCGGGAGGCAGTTAGGCAATGCGTTCGCCGGCCTTCCCTTGGAGTAAAGTCCTTCGCACTGTCCGCCTGGTATTTCTGCCTGAAGCTCTTCTGTTGTAGACCCCTCTCCCAATACTCTCCTATTAGCAGGCATCAGACCACTCAAGTCATTTGGGACTGTGCACTATGGTAAAAAAAAAAAAAAAAAAAAAAGTCTAAATAGTTGTCTTAGAGGTTCCTGTTGGATCATGTGTGTTTCTCAGACACAGGAGATTATTTTTATCCATTTCAGGTGCACGGCTTCAATTCTGTAATACGAAAATAGATCGTCCTTGTGCAGATTTCCTCGGACACCCTGAAGGCAGCTTCCTTCCAGCTTGTAAAAGCCAATTTTGCACTTATCTGACAGGACTAAATATGCCTGCTTTCCTGTTATTTTCCTCCTTTTTGTCTTTATATAGATAATATTTTGTAAACAAAAGGTGGACGTTTTCTGCCAGGGACTGAGAAATCCAGTTGGTTGGGACCAGGAGACGTGGCCGTGGGCTGGCGGGTGTGCACAGCACTGGCTCCCTGACCCTGTGCTCTGCAGGTTGGTGCTCTCTGGGCCCAGGTGGACCCACTGCTGGACGAGCCTTTGTCTTGATACATCCAGGGAAAGGAAGGTCCTCGCCGTTCACGCACGTATCTGCGGAAATGTGAATGGGGTCCACGGCGAGTTACAAATCCCGGAGCTTTTTGGAGCCTCATCAGTGAATGTTCTTCCTATCATCCTCTGTGTCCGCTGATGGGGAAGAACATGGAGGCGGGAATTGAAGAAATAGTTCTCCTTACGGATATTTTCTATTCTTTCTTATGCCCCCTTGTGTATACTTTCTCTTCCTTTCAATTTTTTTTTTTTAATGTTTATTTTTGAGAGAGAAAGATAAAGTGTAAACGGGGGCTGAGAGAGATTGGGAGAGACAGAATCCGAAGCAGGTTCCAGGCTCCGAGCTGTCAGCACAGAGCCCTTCGCGGGGCTCGAACTCACGAACTGCGAGATCATGACCCGAACCGAAGTCGGATGCTTAACTGACTGGGCCACCCGGGCGCCCATCCTTGTGTATGCTTTCTATTCTTCCTTAATCTCCTCATGTATGCTTTCTGTTTTCCCTCTCATCTCCTTATGTATACTTTCTATTTTACATCGCAGTTTTTTTTTTTCCTTTGAGAAAGAGAAAACAAGTGATCACTTGTTACCTTTAGTGCCTTCCCCATGATTCTTCTGCAAAGCCAAGCTCATTAGCAGACTGGTGACAGGCACAGGAAGCAAGCAAAGCGCCTGGCAGGCTAGGCCCTGATGACCACTCCTTCCGCGAAATCTGTCACCGCATTAACTGTGTTCTCACAGGTATCGATATGTGTATGTGCGTGGTGTGCCAGGAAACTGTGAATCTACACCCAGGATCTTAGACTGTTGCCAGGGACACACACAAAAAACAAAAAACAAACAAAACAAAACAAAAAAAACCACCAAAAAACAACAAGAAAAAACCAAACACGCACAACAACCCAAAAAAACCTAAAAAACAAAACAAAACAAACAAGAAGACCCAGCAATAAAAGGCATGTGGAATTTTGTTTATCTAAATGTAGTAAATTAACAGAGGGATAACCAACAACGGCAACAAAATTATGCACACTGATGAAAATTGTGATCCTCCCCAGCAGCTTTGTTGACACTTAATAGTTAAGTGCATTTGCTTTTAAGGGCAAAGTTCCCAGCCCCGGAGCGTCCCACGACAGGCCCGCGTGGCAGCTTGTGGACAAGTGCGGGGAGGACGCACGAGCCTGAGGAGTCTACTGAAGAGTCTTCTGAAGCTGTTTGTACCCTGACTTCTGCCCCCCCCCCCCCAACTCCCGTCCTGGGGCACCCGTGTGGCTCTGCTCCAAGCCCCGCTGCCTGTCCCCTCCAAGCTGCTTGCTGTTCACAGAGTAGAAGCCAGGCGCATACTGGTTTCTGTGACTTCAAGAGACAGAGGCTGCAAATACTTTTCCAAAGCGGGAGCCAGATGGGCTTGGAGTGGGGCTGGCTCTCAGGATGGTGTCCGTCCAGGGGCGACTTTCATTGCCTCTTGTCCTTTTACATCTTTGCCACCCATCAGTCCCCCTTTACTTCCACTTACTATCAACACACTGGTGGCACCGGGCTTGGAGCGCGGAGGCAGACTTGTACGTATGTATACATTTATATTCATCCGAAGGGATTTCAATATGATACTAAAAATCATTTCGTCATATTTTATGTGCACACACATATATGTGTATGTGTAGGGTATCCATACATACTCATATATGCATATAGCATATCCGGGAAAGAGAAGATTTAAAGCGGAGACTTGTTTTTGCAACAAATGGCTCTTTATATGGTAGCCTCATCGCCAATGGGAGGAGTTTGAAATTATTTCCTTATTGTAACAAATGTGAGTTGTGCATGGTTGTACGGGTCTAGCAGACTGTTAGAGCGGCGGTTATGAGCTCTGTGCATATGGGTTCACGGGGCAGGGTTGTGAGGGGCAGGGATGCGCTCAGACGCGCTGACACTTGGAGAGACCCAGCCACGGAAGCCCACGAGCCATTCTCTGCACGTTCCTTCCTCGCTCGAGCCTTTGAGGTTCACGTCCAATCCTTCTAACCTGGACCTGCTGTCTCGTCTTCCGGACTGTTGGCCCCTCGCCCAGCCGGCTCTTTATGGGTCTCCGTCAAAAGTCACTCTTTCCTTACACTGCCCCCCGGTTGTAGTCATCCTTTGGTTAGATGAGACATCTTCCTAATGTTCCCACCAAAGCTCTTTCCAACATATCTTACTTGTCTGTCGTTCTGGGACACTCCCTTCGTTGCTGGCATTCCGGCAACAGCTGGCGGTCCACCCAGGCGTGTGGCATGAAAGATAGATGCTAGCGGGGACTTCACGAAGACGGGGGCTCCAGTATCAAGAATGAGCCCTCCTGAAGGAAGCGGTGGTTGTCGTGTGATGGGCTCTGAGGCTCACCTCCCACGCCCCTCCTTTCGAAGGCGAGGCACCAGCCCCCCAGCTGCTGGCCTGCTGAGGCTCCCACTCATTGCTTCCCAGCCTCTTCCCTTCCCAGGGCGGCCATCGTCTGTCACGGTGACGGGCATTTACGACAGAGAAAGAAACATCCCTCGTGGATCGACAGAGAAAGAAGTGCATCCCTTGTGGATCTGGAGGGCAGGAGTCTGGGATCCCACATCAGCAGGGCCCTGCTCCCCCTGAAGTTGCTGGGGGAGATGCCTCCATGGTGTCATCCAGCTTCTGGTGGCCCCGGATGCTTCTTGGCTTGTGTATAGCATGATGAATTTTTATAAACGTCTACATTCGTGTAATCACTACCCAGGTGAAGACACACTAGGGTGAACACACGTGGCTTAGAACCTTCATCTGCCCCTCCAGTCAGCACCTCTACGTCGGCGTCCCCGTGATTCTGACCTCCATGCCCTCCCCATCTTTTACTCTGATCCTTCAGGGCTAATCACGCTACCATTGAACTCCTGAATGTACATTATCTATTACAATGAAGTATAATTTGAAAAAAAAAAAAACAAACCTCTATGAAATAGTCAAGAAAAAGAGCAAATAAGGCCCATGTTCAATTGCAGGTCTACTACTTGCTCATGAATTTGGGCAAGTAACTGATCATAGACCAAAAAGCTAATAGAAGGTGAAAGCTAGACAACAAACTTACTGAGGGCGTTCAGAAGGATTATTTTCTAGATCGGCTCTTCCTTGTATATATAGGGCCTTGAATGCCAAGGTGAGTTAGAAGGTGTTTAGTGGGTCAATAAGATTACGATTGTGGTGCCTAACCAGCACTGTTCCAGGTGTAATGTCACACAGCTTTCAGGGCTGAGTGCTGATATCCTCACTGTCTTATAGGGGAAAAAGCAGAAACACAGAGCCATTAAGTAATTTGTCCAACATGGCCAAGCTAGTACCTGATGCATCCTGGATTTTAACCCAGAGTTTGTTCTCATGGGCACGGCACTATCTTTGTATCTTTTCCATTCCATGTCATTTCAAAAATGGATAAACATATATGATTGAAGAAAAATAAAGATATTCAATGAAGGTTGAAATATAATTTTTTTAGCCTAAATTGATTTTGATTTCCTCCTATCATTGGCATCTAGATTTGAAGAAACTATTGTTTCGCTGAATCATGAATGTACCTTTTAGCCTTCCTGATCAATGTCAAGCAGTTAAGAGTCCTAGAAATAGATGACATAAGATAGCACCTTGGGATCAGGGCTGCAGTTAACTGTCAAGCAGGCCCACAGAACTCAGGGAATCTTGGTGAATCTTCTGGATCCTCAAGAGACCATCCCAGAAGCCTGGGAAACAGCTGATGTGCAGGTGACCTTACAAGGGGTCCAGGCGGAGGCTCGTGAAAGATGGTTTCCTTGGATGATGTCAAGATGCCGTGCTAAGTCAACTCCATCTGTTTCCAATACGCAGTCTAATCATCGCTACCCACGTCCTTTTGACTTACGACCTTGCCTTTGCTTCCCGCTGAACTGGACCTCTCCCTCGACCTGGATATCTTACTGTCTCAACCCAAACACCATGGCTAGTGAATAGCCATTAATGTGTCTTCTCAATTTGTATGACCACATACGAAAGTTTCACAAGTATAGGCCTTGCCTCTGAAACGATTTTCCTCAAATGAAATATCTCTTGACACAAATAATGTCTGTGTGTTCGGGGTGAGGATGAGGCCCCTGATCCGTCCCCAAACATCAGAGCAAATCGGAAATAGTAGGAAGCTAGGTCGGCGCAGTTTTCCGTCTATACATGATACCCATTTCAACTAAAGCTTCTAAAATCGTGCAAGCCACTTACTGGGGATCAATTGCCCAACTTGCTGCTTGTTAATTACTCCTGTGGCTTTGACTTACACAGTGAAAATTCAGATTTGAAGGAGAGTATGCCACTCTGTCTATCTCTCTCTCTCTCTCAAAAATAAATAAACATTAAAAATAAATTTTAAAAAGGAGGGTGCCTGCGTGGCTCAGTCAGTTAAATGTCCAACTTCGGCTCGGGTCATGATGTCAAGATTCATGGGTTCAAGCCCCGTGTCAGGTGCTGTGCTGACAGCTCCGAGCCTGGAACCTGCTTCAGATTCTGTGTCTCCCTCTCTTTCTGCCCCTCCCGGACTCTCTCTCTCTCTCTCTCTCTCTCAAAAATATGTAAATATTTTTTAAAAAATTAAAGGAGAGCACGCCAGAGCCAGAGGAGTAAACACGGATTCTGGCAGGTTCTTTTATTTTTATTTTTTTCTAATCAATGGAATGTTTATTCTTCTCTCTACTCACACACACCCACACAAATACACACACAGTATATATTTGGTAACTCCTAAAATGAACACCTGAATTGCTAGTGAACTTAAGGTGTCCCCCTCCCCCAAATTCAGATGCTGAAGTTCTCACCCCCAAATGTGATGGTGTTAGTACGTGGGAACTTTGAGAGATGCTTAAGTCATGAGGGCGGAGCCTCCTGAGAATATCAGTGCCTTGTCAGGACCCCACAGAGCTCCGCGTGCCCTTCCCTCCCACCAGGTGAGGACACAGTGAGAAGTCTGCGTGGGACCCAGGAGACAGCCCTCATGCTCTGTGCTGACCCTGGTCTGGACTTCAGAGCCCTTATGCTCTGTGCGAGGTAATTTCTGTCGTGTATGAGCTCCCCGGTCTGTGGTATTTTGTTGTAGCCACCCTGATTAGGACACGAATCATGCCTAGGAAGTGACAAAGTACAGTATTTGCACTAAAAGCATCTGATACAGAATTCAGAGAGAATCAAAATCAAGGGGAACCTAGAATTTGAGTTTGCCCTTGAAGAATGAGTAGGATCTGTGTGGACAGTAAAGGAAGCAGTCAGCTATTTTAGTATGAAGCCACATGAACACAGGAGGGAATGTGGTTTTTGTTGGGAAGAATGAGGCTAACTCAAAACAGAGAGCGAGAGAGAAAGGTTTGCTAGGGTGATTTACGTTGGATAAAGTTGGATTTGTGGGGTGCCTGGGTGGCTCAGTCGGTTAAGCGTCCGACTTCGGCTCAGGTCACGATCTCGCGGTATGTGAGTTCGAGCCCTGCGTCGGGCTCTGTGCTGACTGCTCAGAGCCTGGAGCCTGTTTCAGATTCTGTGTCTCCCTCTCTCTCTGACCCTCCCCCGTTCATGCTCTGTCTCTCTCTGTCTCAAAAATAAATAAACGTTAAAAAAAAATTATTTTTAAAAAAAAATAAAAAGTTGGATTTGTAATTTGGGGCCAAATTATTTTTTTCAAACAATTAAAAATGTTAAATAATTAAATAATCATTTAATTTTATTTAAATAACTTATATTTAAATATTTCACTTAAATACTTTTTATTTAAATATTTTATTTAAATAAATTTAAAAATTGTTAAATAACTAAACATTTAAATATTTATTTTGAGAGAGACAGACACACACACACACACACACACACACACACACACACAGCGTGAGTGGGGGAGGGGCAGAGAGAGAGAGAATCCCAAGCAGGCTCCACACTTGTCAGCGCAGAGCCCCACGTGGGGCTTGAATCCACGAAACCGTGAGATCTTGACCTGAGCCCAAACCGAGAGTTGGATGCTTAACCGACTGAGCCACCCACGCAAATTTGGGGGCAAATTATAAAAGAACTGAGGTTTTTAATGTCAGGTAAATACCGAAACGTTGAAATTCAGAATGGAGGAATGGCTTTATGAAAGCCATAGTTTGTGTGGCTCAGCTACGTGACAGAGACTAAATTTAGGCAGAGATCACCTTGACTACTATTGAAATAAAGGAGCAAATCGGAGTGGCATGAAACTATGAAGAGAGAGATTGATCATGGAAATACTGTGGAATAATAAATGTTAAGGAAGAGACCAAACAGAAGGATGAATATGATGGGCCCCAAGACATTAGGTCTCTGGATTGGGCATGTTACTGGCAAAAGGAAGAAATAAGGGGCAGGAAGCTGGATGGCTTGAGGGTGGTGAATTTAGGCTTGTACATATTCATTCTGACATCCACATTGTCACATGCTGTATGTGTGTCCTCGGGGATGGGAAATATTGGCAGCCAAGTTACAGATGTCATGACAGTTTGAAAAGGACAGCTGTCTGGGAGTGTGGGGTGGGCTCCAAAATCCTACCAGAAGGCAAAGAAAGGCCTCCCTGAATTTAATGAAATTTCATTAGTTCCTAATTATGTGCAAATCACAGTATGAAGACCACAGATCCCTTCTCTTGAATTGATCACAAGGGGAAATGATGCCTGCTGTCAGAGTTGTGACAATGTGGTGAGCGCTTTCACCGTGAGCCCTGGAGGAAGAAGCAGGAAGGGAAGCTGGGCAGCGGCTGGCTGAGTGTTGGCAAAGGAGGTGGCTAGAGGCAGAGGCTCGCAGGGGAGGCAGCCCACGAGCTCGGGTGGTAGTGGTTCTAGGACATATTTTACGAGGAGGGGATAATAGGGACGCCTGGGTGGCTCCACTGGTTAAGCGTCCAACTCTTGGTTTCGGCTCAGGTCATGATCTCACGGTCCATGAGATGGACCCCTGAATCGAGCTCTGAGTTGGGGATTTTCTCCCTCTCTCCCTGCCCCTTCCCTACCCGCCCTCTCACTCAAAATAAATAAACATTAAAAAAAAAAAGAAGGAGGGGATGACAGATGCAAAGACTAAAGCCAAGAAACAGCTTCTTGATTTGTATAAATAATTGCCAAATCATCTGTAGCATCCAACAAATTAATTCACAAAAACTAGTGGCTAGGTCATGGGAAGGTGAGGCTGAAGAATGACAATGGTTTGTCTGCCATACAAGGGGCTGTAGATTTCAGTTTGTAGGTGATAAGGAAACATGGAAAATCTTGTAGCCCTGGGAGCGATTTGATCATTTTTAGGTTCTAGAATGACCAGTTTGGTGTTGCTGTAGATGATGAAGTGGATGGGGCGTCACCACAAGACTGTGAGGAATCCAATGTGTATAACTCCTGGAGAGAGATGAGAAGATTTCAACTAAAAATGTTGAGGAAGGACAGGAGGGGTTGGATTTTAAGTAAATGTATGGTGTAGAATGGAGAGAATTGATGTCTGCGAGGATTCAAAGAGAAGACATAAGTCAGCCCTTGGATCGTCAGGTTGTGCTCAGTGGTAGGACAGGACATAGAGAAGCAGCATATTTAAGGGATTAGGGTCAACATGGGGACATCAGTGGTGGGTATGTTGAATTTGAGGTAGAGGTTAGGCAATGTTCGAGTTCCCCCCAGAGTCCTATGTTGAAATCCAACCCCTAATGTGATGGTATTTGGAGTAAGGGACTCCAGACACGATCAGGCCCTGAAGGTGGGGCTCTCACGAATGGGATTAGCGCCCTTATAAAAGAGACCCCAGAGAGCTCCCTCTGCCCTTCTGCCATGTGAACCAGGAAGTGGGCTCTCACCAGATACCGAATCTATAGCACCTGGCTGTCGGATTTCCTGGGCTTCGGAACTGAGGGCAATAGGTATTTGTTGTCTCTCCCTCCTGTTACCGCCCAGATGGATTAACACGAGGTGACAAGCTGGAGAAGTCTGAAAGGCAAATTTATATGTTGGTCTGGAGCTTAGCTGAGATGTCCGACTAGAGATGATGTCTTAGAAGTCATCAGTACGAAGATGATTCCCACTTAGTGAATCTGCTTAGGCAACACGTCGCCCGAGAGGGGAAGAGACATTGTGTTGTCTTGACCCGCATTCCTTGATTATCTCCCTCAGCCCAGCATGCCCCGAGGTAACACATTCCCTTTAGTTGTCTATATCATTTCCTGTTTGTTTTTTGTGTTGTTTGTTTCTAATACAAACACCAATTTATATCACTGCAACCAGAGTAACGGCTGGAAGAATTTATCCTCTTAATGTCCATCTTAGGTTTTTAACTGCGTTCTTTCTGGGTCTGGGCCAGTCTCACAGATTTGGTGAAAGCTGGTCACACCCCTGCTGATGGCTTCACCAGGTGGGAGTTTCTGCCCAGAAGGGAAAGGAGAGTCCTCTGGGAGGCAGAAAGAAGGGAGCTCCTTTTTAAGCACACACGATTCATTCACTTTGCATGAACTCACTCAGCACCTGTAGCAACTTGCAGAATGAGAGTTGTTCTCCAAGTTTTCGGATGAGAAAAACCGGCTTCCTGTCATTTGGGATTGCAGAGCTGATAAGGACTGTCGCCGGATTTCATTCCAGAATTGCCTCTCACCCTTTCAGGACTAGGTTTCGTATCTTCTGCCTTTCCCCAAACTTCTGCCCTGTGAGTTTTAACCGAGCTGAGCTGTGTCCCATAACCCTCTTCCAGGTCAGAGACGGGCTGTGAGTTGGGGCACATCCAGGGTGAGATTTAGAGAGAGCGTAGGCTGTGGTCTCCACTCCACTTGTTATGGTGTAGGATGGGGTCTGGGGGCCTCTGGGAGGGCTGTGGGGCTCCTCTGAGACACTGGTTACCCTGCAAAGGCAACCCTGGCCCTCGCCTCTTTCCTTTCCGACACGTGGGTTCATTTTCGAGACACAGCATCAGAATCATTTACTTCTGGAAGAAATCACTTGCTCTTAAAAAATGCATTTACTCTATTAAAAAAGATAATACATACCCACAGAGCAACATCTAAATAGTACAAAAGGAAATACGGTGAGAAGTAATGATTGCCTTTGTCCTTGCTAATTTAGGTGTCCACACTTTCCAGGCTGATAAATCATTTCAGACTTTTTCCTTCCTTTTCTGACTCTTCAAGTTAGATCCTTACCTAATGTATTTTTATTCTTTATTATGGTTAATATAAATACTCAAAACGGTACCTTTTCTCTGGCTTTAGACATGACAATATTTTAGCTATGTAATATTAAATTATGTTATATTAAATGCTTCAATTTAGTATTTTATTTCCTATTTACATTATGACATAAGCTATTAACTACTAAGCTATTTGAGATGTATAATATCTTAATTGTTACTGTTTTCTAGAGCCTAAGGTTTTTTACATCTTCTGTTATCAATAGTTGTTTAAGATAGAAACCTTTAAAATCTTAAGTGGACAGATTTTTTATTGTTTTATTTGTTTGGTTTTTTTGCTGTTTATTTATTTTTGAGAGAATGCGAGAGAGAGAGAGAGAAAGAGTGAGAGAGACAGTGTGAGCAAGGGAGAGACAGAGAGAGAGGGAGACACAGAATCCAAAGCAAGCTCCAGGCTCCGAGCTGTCAGCACAGAGCCCAATGCAGGGCTCGAAGTCATGAACCACGAGATCATGACCTGAGCCAAGGTCAGATGTTAACCAACTGATCCACTCGGGTGCCCCATTCTGTTTTTTAAAAAGCACTTTTTATTATATTATGATTAGAAAATACTGTTTTGTTTCAGTAACCCTGCTGTTGAGGCACCTTGGGATTCTGGATGTTGGACACAACACAATTAGTGATTGGCTGTTGTACTCGGCCAGGTCTTCAGTAGGGGTGGGTGGTGCTTTCCCTCCAGGGAGCAAAGGGTTAAGAATCATCTATTTAAGACTTAAGACTTGCTTAGTGCAAGATATGGCAAAATTTGTAACACTGTAAGTTTACTTTCTTTGTAACAGACCAAAAGATAAATGCTTTTAATTTTTTTCAACGTTTATTTATTTTTGAGAGAGAGACAGAGAGACAGAACATGAGCAGGGGAGGGGCAGAGAGAGAGAGGGAGACACAGAATCGGAAGCAGGCTCCGGGCTCCAAGCTGTCAGCACAGAGCCCATCGCAGGGCTCGAACCCATGAACCGTGAGATCGTGACCTGAGCTGGAGTCGGATGCTTAACCAACCGAGCCACCCAGGCGTTCCGATCATATTGTTTTTTATTGACCTTACAATAATCATGTGTCACCCACCTTCTGGGTGGGTGGACATTCTAAGACATGCCATCTCAGTAAGTCTTGTTGAATTATGGAAAGTTTATGGAGCCTCCTTTTGTCAGGGTTGGGACACTAATTATTCATATGTTGGATTTCCTTTGCCTGCCATTATCCATGATTAATAATCATTTTCTCTCTAATCCCATTAATACTTAGTTCATTTCCATCTCATTTTCCTTAAGTTATACTTACCATGGCCTTTGTTATGTTTCCATAAAATGTCTACTCTCTATTTTTACGCCTCCGATATGGCCTTCATCTCCAAGATAGTCCTTTGTCACTTCCCACTTATTTCCTGGTCTTTGATAGATCAAGTTTCAACTTTTCCTGTTTTCCTGGCGGATCTTCCCTGACTTTTTATATTACTGCATGGAACTTTTGTTTTATAGAAGCAATTTCGTGATCTAGTTTTATTTGATGTATTTGCTTTTTTGAGCATGTGTGTGGCTATAAATTTGGTCGTACTTTTTTTTTACCTGTTTGTGCCGTTGTCTTCTGATGAGTGTTTGCTTCGTTCTTTTTTTTTCTTCTAGTTCTGTGGTTCTGCACAGGCCCTCCCTCCACACCTCCCCTCTTCCTCTTCGCCTTACCCGTTTTCACCTTTGGATGAGATGAGTCCCAGGAACTCCTCTTATAAAATAGGACTGTGTGGGCGAACCAGTTCATTTCGCAGAAGCACGGGCTGAAAGACTGCCCGCAACACAGAGACCCTTCCTTCCACTCTGCCCCAACTGCATAGGGCTTCCTGGGAACGTGGTGCATGTGATTCCCCACTCAGCCCCCGGCCAGCTGAACCGCAGATCCACACAGATCCCAGTAACCTTCACCACCAGCCCCTTCCCATGGCCCTAAATCAGGTGTGGATGAGACAGTTACTTGGAAAAACTAGTGATTTCCTGGCTGAATCTGAAGTCTGGAGCCACAGACATAATTTCTCTACATTTGCGTTCCCCTCCCCCTGCCTACCCCCCCCCCCCCCATTTGACCTTCATTGTGTTTAGCAGCCTTTTCTCACATATTACTGGTTCTTCAGGTGTTACTGTTTTCTTTCTTTTTAATTTTTTTTAACATTTATTCATATCGGAGAAACAGAGAGAAACAGAGCACAAATGAGCAGGGGAGGGGCAGAGAGAGAGGGGGAGACAGAATCGGAAGCAGGCTCCAGGCTCCCAGGTGTCAGCACAGAGCCCAACGGGGGGCTCGAACTCATGGACCTCGAGATCATGACCTGAGCTGAAGTCGGACGCTCAACTGAATGAGCCACCCAGGCACCCCATTCTTTGACAGGTGTTGCTATTTTCTATAAAAATGGAATGTGTGTTTATTTGTGTAATCCTCCTCATTGCTTTGGGTGATTATGACAGGAGAAGAGGGAAATACTGTCCTGTTGTTTGTCTTGCAAATTGGAAGCAAAAATGAGCCTTAAGCCAATTAATTAATAAGGCGTATGTTCCATATTAAGAGATAAGAAGGACAAGGACATTCTTTCTCTTCCTAATAATCACACAATTTATTAACGTGGCCAATAAATGCAATTATGAATAGAAAACTAACCCAAAGCAGGCAACAGAGGATTGATTTTTTTTAATGTTTATTTATTTATTTTGAGAGAGAGAGAGTGAGCGAGCAGAGAAGGGACAGAGAGAGAGAGGGAGAATCCCAAACAGGCTCTGCACTGTCAGCAGGGCTCGAACTCAGGAACCACTCACGAACCGTGAGATCCTGACCTGAGCCAATACCAAGAGTCAGACACCTGACCGACTGAGCCACCCAGGTGCCCCCAAAGGATTGCTCCCTGAAGAGACAGTAAGATTTGGGGCATTTGGACAAAGGGAAAGTCATGGCAGCAGGTGGAGGGGTAGTGGTTGTGCGTGAAAATTACCTCCCTGTGTTCTGCTTCTCTGATCGAAAAGGCTTGTCAGAAGCAAGGAGAAACCACGCTCTCCCCCACCTCTGCTCCCTGCTCTCCCTCTGCAGATGGTGAAAGAGAATCCCCCTTTGAGGGAAAAGGGTAGAGCAGCATTGTTTCCCCAACAGTGCCTGCCCCCCAAAATTGCCTGGGAAGGTCATTACCGCACACTCTGAAGCTGCAGAGAAGACCGGGACCCGTGTTTCTCACCAGGGCCCTTCGGAATGTGAGCAAGCAGGCAATTTTGGAAATCCCTAGAGCGGTGCACACAGCACTCTCCTGGATGCCGGAGGGGCTGTTCTGCCCTGGCCACTAACTAGGTGTAGGGTTTGGATGCGGTTCAATGTATCCGAGCCTCAAGTTTCTTGTCTATAAAAGGAGGGAACTGGGCTTGGTGGCTGAAAGCTCTTCCAACTTTAATATTCCACGGTTCTCTAAAATACACAGGGCTGGTATAAAACTCTATAAGTCCCTTATAAAATGGCAAGAGAAAGAGAAGGCAAATGGGAACAGAGGACCGAGGAAGGAAATGAGAGGGTGTCTCCCTCGCACACGAAAAGATTGGAATGAAGCCTTTTCTCCTGCTATGTTTAAACGAAAACACAAACTTCTAGGAGCGGAGCTTCAACTGGACCCAAGTTCAGTTAAGATTTCAGTGTTAAGTGACAGGCCAGAAGCAAAAGACGTGCAACGATTTGTCTGATTTGGGACTCTTCCTTTACAGAACACGAGTTTTCTCAAAAGAAACCCCCAAAGCGCCAACAAGGTGTTCTCTCTCTTCTCCGTGTAAAAACATTGCTCTCCACCTAAGCGAAACCCCAAGATTTCCCCCCCCGTGGTTGCTTTTTTAGTAAGAATGGCCATTTTCTTCCCTTAGGACTTTGACCCACAGGTCCCTTCTAGGGTGGGCAAATGCATCTCAAAGATGGCCTTAAGAGACACTGGTTTTCCTGCTCCCCCCCCCCCCCCGCCCCCCCAGGACTTGGATCCCTCCAGGTGTCACAGGACAAACACACACTTCGCCACTGCTCTTGTCCCTAATGATGGTATTATTAAGATCCCCAAGCACATTTGATATTGTTCTCCCGGAGTCTGGGGAGTGCCATTCATTTACTGACACAAGCACCGCAAAGGGACCGCATCTTGCTTTGTTTGAAGGACCCGGGTGCCCTTAATATTTTTATTTGTAGAGACACAGGGTCTCCTTGAAAGCAGGGGAGGGCAGGGAGCCGCGGAGAAGAAAACAGCCCCGGGTCTGGCTGCCGATTGCCTTTTTTATTCACTTGAAAAGCCTGTGGGTGATTGATTTGTGACTGGATACAGCTGTTGCCTCTTCTCCCGCCCTGACCCGGGAGCCCGTGCCCGCCAAGCGCTGCTGACATCCCGCGGCACGCTCAGAAAGTGGTGATTATGATGTGGATGCTAATTGGTTCGCTCCACCACATTTTCCTTGGAAGTGTGGCCGACTTGCAATTTTCAATGGCCACGGGGGACGGGAACACCGTGCGCGAGACTTCCTGCTTTGCTGAATTGTTTCCAAAGTGCTCCTGGATCAAACGCGGACTAATCCCGGAAGCAGGGGCTGGCGGAAGGCGGCCGAGGGTTGAGAAGGCTCGGGTGGCCCTGGCTTGCTGTCGGTGCAAGAGCTGAGGGCGACAGACAGGCTGGACGAGGCCCGGCCACCCAGCCTCGGTGGTGGAATGCAGGCCTCTGAGCGACTCCGATCAGGACAGACTCGAAGAGGCCCTACTTGCAGGGGAATTTCACTTCTGGAGAACTCAGTCTTCTGCAAGTGCTGTGAGCCTTCCCGAAATGAGCCCACGGAGCGTGAGCAATCCTAGCTACCGGGCCAACTGTGCCTTATCCCAGAGGATAAGCCTGTGCCGACCGTGGTGGCCTTCAAAGCCGTAGGTAGCAAGCTGCGAGGGCAAACTGCAACGCAAGCAGAAAGGGCAGGTGCCTGAGAAAGCCTGAGATTGCTCTTGGATATAGTAGGAGAAAGCGAATGATGCAGGGGAAGACAGTACTATAGCACAGAGAGGTCACTGGGAACACACAGCACAAGACAGATGACCTCCATGTCGTCCTGGTTGAGCGGGTCACCGCTTTCAGCTGAGTGGGGAGCCCCACCCGGGGAGGCCCGGCGTTGGAGCAGAGCCTTTGGCCATCTTGTTCTGCTCGTGCCCCAACAGCTGGCTGACTCCTGCTCCCTCTCCTCGCCATCCCCGAGAGCTTCCACTTCAGTGCAGCCCCTCTGATTGCTGCTTTGACCTTGGGTAGACCGTCTCCATGGTTGCCAGCCAGCTCTTCCCTCTGGAAGCTTTTCTCCGTCTTCCCTTCGCCGCGGCCCATCCCCATGGGCAGCCCTGACCTTGGCATCTCGGGGCCTCTGCTCGCGGGAAGTTTGCACAAGCGGACCCCGTTCAAGCAGTAAGGTGTGGAGGGGTGGATATTAATGACACTGCTTTTCACAAGCGTTACAAACCCGGAGCTTCGGTCAGAAGCGCAGAAGCGAGCAGGCCTCCCTTCTCCGGCCCTGCCGCAGTGCTCGGGGCCCTCCCTGGGAGGGAGCCTAAGAGAGTGAACAGATTCAGAGTGGGTAGGTGGACCCGGGGGTTCGAGTCCCAGCTGTGCCCGAGAGCCGCTGTCTAGTCTGACAAACGCGGCCACCTCTCTGGGTCCACTTTTCTCATCAGTGGGTGGTAAGGGCGGGATGAAGCGTGCTAAAAATAACACCATTTGGGGCATTCATTCTGGGGGAGGGTGGCCCTTGGTGCGTCATAGGTTCTCAAAACTGTATATTTTCCATTAATTCCGTCCTCAAATATCTGAACCCTCCTGTGTGCCAGCAACTGGTCTCGTCACCAAGCATGCAAGAGTGAACAGAGAGATTTCCTCTCTAGCACCTTCCTGTTTTCCTAAGCACCTGCGCCTTTCTGCCATACTCACATGGAGGCCGTGGTGGGAGCACTGTCCTATCTCTGAGAATCCCCCCTGCCCTCCTTGTTGGCTGTTCCTGCCTAGTGGTAAACGGTGTGCTGAGGGAGGCCCTCGCTCCACATAGCTGGGTATGTCCTGTTCCAGGATTGCAGAGTGCCGCTGGAGAGCCTCTCAGTCTCTGTCTCTGCCTCTCTGTATACCTGTCTCTTTCTCTAATTCTCTTTCTTATGCACGCACACGCACACACGCACACACTCACCACCTCCCTCCCGACCGGGTCAAATCCGTGCTCCCCGCTGGAGCTTAAACCCTTCTGTGGCCTCTCGAGAGACCCCTACGTGCATTCCCTACAACAGCTGTGAAATGGATTTCCAACAGCCAAGCCCCGGCCTTGACTTCCTTACACCCAGCAGACAACCCCACTCTCTGGGTTTCTCATAAAACTTTCTCACCGAATTCCCCAGGGTCTCAATTTAATCAGGATCCTGTATAGACCCCTGTGCTTCTAAAATCTGTGATGAGACGCATTCCGCTTGTTAGAAAGCTCCCCAACTCCTTTTGTGCGCGTATCTCTAACCTCAAGATTTCTCGGCATCTCTATCCATTTCCTCCTTCACAGTGCCTGGCCAGGAACTAGGCTCCATGTTGCTTGTTGAGGGGAAGCTTCCTCCCCAGCTCTCCAACGCTGTCTCCTTGGTGCCTTTGAGCTGATGTATCTCTCATTCATCACTTTCCCATTCCCTTCTCCTCCGCCAGTCTCTGTCCTCCCCACTTTGTCCACGTTTTTCCAGTCTTTGTTGACATAATCGAACATCGGAAGCCTACCTTTATTTTACCCAGCTACACAATCGTATTCCCATTCTTTTTTATCCTTTAACCACCTACCCAAACTTCTTGCAAAGTCTTTTCAAGCCAATATATTTTGCCAATGAATATGTAATTCCTAAACATATATTTGCATACCTATGTACATCTACATATTTTGTTAACTAAATAACAAGGTATTTTACTAGCATCCATTTTCTTAGCATTTTCTTTTTACTCCTTGTTTTCTATCTTCACCATTTTAAGAAAATATTTTTACGCCAGACTATAAACTGGCATTTTTTAGGATTTTTTTTTTTTTTTTTGGTAGGTTTTTCTCCCAGCGACCTTCTTATCCACGCAGGACTGCTGATCGGTTGTAAATGAAAACGTCTCCCCAGGATGATTCTGTCACATTCTTGGTCTAAGCCAGAGATTGGCAAACTTTTTCTGTAAAGGGCCAGATAGTAAATATTTTCAGCTTTGAGGACCATATGGTTATTGTCGAAACTACTCAACTCTGCCCTGGAGCAGGAAAGCAGCCAGAGACGATATGTAAACAAGTTGGCATGGCTGTGCTCTCATAAAACTGTTTACACACACAGGCACTGGCCTCCAGCCCGGCAGACCCCGGTTCTAACCAAATGCTAGCTCATTCCTAGGGACCCTGCTGTCCATCTCCTTGACCGTTTGTAGCAGACTGCACACAGGCACCGCAAAAGATAGCCACATCCTAATCTGGATCCTGCGAATGCTACCTTGTATGTTAAGAGAAAGAGAGAAAGACAGAAGGTCTTTGCAGATGTGATTAAAGATCTTGAGATGGGGGAGGTTTTTCTGAATTGTCTAGGTAGATCCCAAACACAGTCCCATTAATCCTTACAAGAGAGAAGCACAGGGACGTTGGAGGACATGTGCACGCAGAGGAGAAGGCAATGTGGCCGTGGAGGTGAAGACTACGGTCGTGAGGCTACAAAAGAAGAAATGCCAGCGGCCCCCAGAAACCAGAGGAGACAAGAGGCAGAGTCAGCGGTGCCTCCGTGGTCGCCCCGGGAGACCCAGCTTGAACTCCCGGCCTCCAGAACCACAATAGAATACATTTCTTTTGTTCGAAGCCACTAAGTTTGAGGCGATTTGTTAAAGCATCACCAAGAAACGAACAGGCCACGGCCGCCGAGTGACCATGACCTCAGGCGCAGAACATCTTCCTGCCGTCAGGTTATACCCTCACGCACCTTCACGAAGAAGAAGGCTTCTTCGTTTTCAGTGAAGTGGCCTTATTGTGGACTTTGGCTTGTAATTTTCCGTTTTTTTCTACCCTGCATCCAGCCATTGCCCTGTCACTTGAGTACCCGTGAGGATATCCAGTCCAAGAGCCAAACTCCTTGGGCAGCATGAGTCCAGTGAAGGGTTTTTTCACTTCACCAATACCATGTCTCTGGCTTTACTGGGTGTTATGGATTGAATGTCTGTGCCCCCCCATCTCTCCCCCCAATTTATATATAGAAATCTTAACCCCCAATGTATTGGTGAAATCCTGACCCCAGGATTAGGAGGTGAGGCTTTTGGGAGGTGATCAGGTCATGAATCCTGACGGGATTAGTGCCTTTATGAAAGAGACTCCACAGAGGCGTCCTGTCCCTTGCGCCCTGTGGGACACACCAGAACTGCGAGAAAACATTTCTGTTGTGCGTAAGCCACCCAGTCTGCGGGATTTCTGTTACAGCACCCTGAAGGGACTGAGACAGAAACGGGACTGTTTAATACACATGTGGAATGCGCGATACTTAGAAAGCATTCTGTGCACGCCCTTCCCGAGATCAACTCACTCCTCGCCCTTCGCCCTGCCCTTTCCAGGCAAGGGCCTTCCCTTGTTGGACTCAACATCTGTCACATGATTACGAAAGCCAAAATCAATGAGCTCTCCTGGAATCAAACTCTTACTCCTTGTAGGAACTTGGGGCAAATTACTTAATGTCTCTGCGCCTCTGTTTTCTGGTCTTTAATTGTGCACGGGGTAGTAACGGTTATGGTGACAATGAAGTGAGGTGGCACGTATAAAATGCGCAGGACAGGATGCGGCCTGTGGTTAACGCTCTGTACATTTTAGCTGTTACTATGATAGAACCAAAGAGTCTCGGGTGTGAAAAGTGCTAGATCCCGGCTTGCTGTGTTTGAAATCCCTTGTAACAATTCTGTTAAAATATTCACGACTCTTTTTTTAAAAAAACTTTTTAACATTTAGTTATTTTTGAGAGACAGAGACAGACCATAAGTGGGGGAGGGGCAGAGGGAGAGAGGGAGACACGGACTCCAGGCTCTGAGCTGTCAGCACAGAGCCCGACGTGGGGCTTGAACCCACGAACCGTGAGATCACGACCTGAGCCAAAGTCGGACGCTTAACTACTAAACCACCCAGGTGACTAAACCACCCCCACGTGACTTCTTGAATGCCTCCAGTAAACAAGCAGAAGGGAGACCCGGCACCTTTCCAAGTGATTCGTTTGATCGTTGGAGAGTTCTGAATACTGTGAGGCTCGCCTTTATGTTCAGGAAATCTCCATCTCCCGGAAATAGCAATTCATTCTCCCTGGAAAGGCTTCTTGGGGCCACTTCCACCAGAGAGCCTTTTGAATATTTGAAGGTGGCCAGGATGCCCCCTTCATATTATGTTGTCCTATGAGCTAGACAGCCCCATATCTCTAACTCGTTCCCCTATGGCCTAGGTCCCCTGAGCATCTCCACATGGAAGGTCATATAAGTTGTCCTCACTCTAGCAGGACCCCATTAACCTCGAAACAAATGGATTAGGAACAATTGCCTGTGTTGCTTAACATCAGAGATCAGAATTTTTTTTTTTTTTTTTTTTAGCTCTTTGGAAATCATAGCTCACACACAAGAATGGCAATTCTCTCTTTATCCAGGGTCATTCAGGAACGAGCTGTGCTATGTTTGAGACTTTTCCAAATAACTTAATATTAACCTTTTAAATGCCAACTTTTCTTCAGTAACTGTTCATTTTGCAAGTGTGATTTGACTACTTCCCGAATTCTAAAATCTTATGGTACCCAAGTTATAGAATACATAGTCCTTACCACCTGACAGTTTAAAAACCTGAGTCAGGGATAATACACGCACACAAGCCATCACAGGGCTTGGCAGTAGCGATCCATATGAGTTGGAGCAACCCAGAAAATACGCCACAGATGTAGAGGAGGAGAGACGATCTTGGGCAGGAGTGAACGGGGGGCATGTCACCATGAGGGCAGAAGAGAGAACGGCCCTCCAAAATGGCTAGAGTCCTAACAGGTGGAAAGGTGAAGTATAACATGACGGGAGAAATGGCACTGGGGTGGTTGAGGGTGGATGCATACAAGAAAGGGGGGGGGCATGAGGTCAAGTCAGGAAGCAGTGGAATTGCTGGCTGGCGTCAAGTAATGGAAACTAAAGTGCACCTGTTATGATCTTGTATGTACTGGGGGTGCAGTGTTGAGCGAGTGCAACCTTGACTTAGGTCTGGCGGTGCTTATAGACTCCTGGGACAAGGAGGAAGAATGCAAGTATTTCACAGATAAATTTGTTGTAATTCTGCTGGGACAATGAAAGAAAAATATAAGCTGCTGTGAGAATGGGTAGTAGCAGGCCCTGCAGAGTCAGAGAAGGCTTCCTGAACTTGTCGTTTAATCCGGGAGGTATTAGGACTGAGCTGGGTGCTAGAGCAGAGTGGAGATGAAGAAGCACGGCAAACACCAGGAACCTCACAGATAATGTCTGTGAGGTAGGACGGAGGGTGTCTTCTCAATAGAACCTGGAGAAGTGTTCAGAGTAAAGAGGCGAAAAGCAGGCTAAGGGCGGGGCATTGGATTGTGGGGATTAATCCTAACAGCAGTAGAGTTGGCACAATCTAAGCAGGCACCATCAGGCACCATTTTAAAAATGTTGTGTGGTCAAAGAGTTGGAGGGGCAGGATAGATTTGCCAGCAGAGTAGACGGGCTTGCCTAGGGGATGAGTTGCACCAGGAAAAGAAAAATCCTTAAAGACCCCAGGGTTTGAAAGTCAGAGGATGAAAGGTACGGCAAATGCGGAGATCTTGGAAGACTGGGGGCCATGAAGGACCAGGAACCTAACCAACAAAGTCAAGACGTAATTTCGGCATCTCCTTCCAACTCAAATACATCTTTTCCAACAAAGACATTTTAGATCCATGAAGCCCAAAGTTACCTCTCTACGTCCTAAAACTCCCAATATTCATTTTCTTGCTTTTCCTTCCTAAGACTCATTACTTGCCAGCCAGAAATATATATTTTTAACAAGCCTGTCACTTCTATAGCCTGTAAGCTCCTAATCTATTTCTTATTCGTTCTGAATCACCAAAGCACCTAACAGAGAGATTTGCACACAATGAGTACTTAGTGTTTATTGAATAAAAGAATGATCTCGTTTGTGTAAAATGAAGATAAACTGTAGCTATGATCAAGAAGGATGGCTGAGGAGAGAGAGCACACAGCAGGTAGGGAAGTATGCTGGTGGGGCTTCCGGGAAGCAGAAGTTACTAACAGCACAAATAAGAGGAAGAAATGGCTTTTTAAGTGAAATTATCAGGGTTAGGCGATCCCATCCCATTGTATGGTTTAAACACTTTGATGCATCGATGATTCCCTGATTTACACATCCAGGCTTTGTCTCTCCTCTGAGCTCCAAATTCATATATTCAGCTGTTGACCGGGCATGTCCACCTGGTTCTCCCATCCTGGATTCCATTCTCCTTCTAGTGCTCCCCACGTCCTTTGCTGGCATCACAATCATGACCTGCTCAAGAATCATGTTTGATCCTGGGCTTTCTCTTCTCTCGTCTTCCCTATCCTCTCCCTTCCCGCCTGACCCCATATAAGCTCACCAGCAAATCTGACTCTAAATTAAATTATATTCTTAAAAAATTTTTTAATGTTTATTTACTTTTGAGAGAGAGAGAGACAGAGACAGAGCACGAGCCAGGGGAGGGGCAGAGAGAGAGGGAGACACAGAATCCGAAGCAGGTTCCAGGCTCTGAGGTGTCAGCACAGAGCCTGATGTGGGGGCTCGAACTCACGAACCATGAGATCATGACCTGAGCCGAAGTCAGACACTTAACTGACTGAGCCACCCAGGCACCCCTCCATTAAATTATATTCTAAAGTGGACTTTCTTTTCTCTTTGCCTCCACTCTGGCTATCTTTGTCTTGTCATCTTTCATCTGGAATATCTCCGAAGCCTCCTGATGGGGGGTCTTATCTCCTGTCTCTCTTATCTTTCTGTAGTCCATTCTGCAATCGCAGACAATGAGCTTCTACAAATGGAAGAATGGCATCCCACTGCTTAAAGCCCTCCAGGGTTGCCACTGTATGTAGACAAAACTCAAGATTCTGAGCTCGCAACTGCCTACCTACCTCGCCGACTTCATCTAAGTGTCTCTTGACATCCTTTCCTTTCCTCGAGCAAGCCCTTCTCAGTTGTGGTTCTTTGACAGAAGTAACCATAGAGCCCTAAGCATGCAACGTGCCTAATGGCTTCTCTTCTGGGCATCTAGAATGGTACCAAACTTGCAAACACGGAGAACATCGCTACTCAGGTCATTTCCATAAGGTTTAATTCTCTTGGCAATCCTGATGGAGAAAGCTTTCCGGACCTGTAGACTTGAACACTAATACTTGCCTCCAGGCCTTTGCACTTACTCTTTTCCTGGCCAGGATTTCTCTTTTCCTAGAACCTCATGGAGCTGGCTCCTTCCCATCATCGGGACTCAGTTCAAAAGCTTCAAAAGTAAAAGCGTCGCTTCCCCAAAAGGCCTTCCAGACCCACCCTTTCTAAGGTAGCCCCATGTGCCCACCCTTCTCTATTTCATTGCCCTCATAAATTATACTGTGAATGTGGTCATTTTTTGTTTCCTTACCTAGAAGATTTAAAAAATTATAGCACTGATTAGATGTGCACAAGTGTGGCTTTCTACATTTGTCTTTACTATGATTGTGTGCCTTAATTTTGCATCTGTTGTAGACAACACCACCAATGAGCCAAATTCCAGGTATTGTAGTCGGCCATAGTTTACCTCCCTCAAGGCTGCTCTTAATGTCAATGCTCAGCCTTTCTGGCTGCCTCTGTTCCTCCCTCTCTGTTCTTCCTTCTGAGATGACCTCTGGGGCTCACACTTCTATGACACTGTGGAAAGGTCTTTCATCGACGTCTTGCCGAGGGGGTCTGGGGTGGTTGGTCTTGGAGCCTTATCTGTGCGCATTAGCTACAGTCACCTGTTTCCCTTGTTGCAGCCTACGGTCATCAGAAACATATTTTTAAACTCTTCTTTCAATTTGTTTCAACAGACAATTTGTTTCTTCTAGTTTGCTTATCTTTGCTGTTTTGCTCCCATCCTTCCTTTCTTGGGAAGCCCAGGGCTGCTTCTATGCGACCCTGGCAGCGAAACTGCCTGGGACACATGTGGCATCATCAGCTGCACTCGTGGGATGGTCTGGGCAGCATAACACGGTCGTTGGGCCTCTGGTAGCAGTCAGGATAGGCTACGTCACGCCACAGTAACTGGCGGCTCCCAAAGATGGGTGGCTTACAGAAGTGCTGGTACGTTATTGCTCAGACACCCACTGAGGTTTGCTGCTAATCCCTCCAGGACCTAGGAGATCTAATCCCTCCAGCACCCAGCAGGTGCAAGAAACTGGCGTCTCCAACATGACACGACACGTGGCATTTCCACTCACGTGTGATCGGCCAAAGCAAACCACGTGGCTACTCCCAATGTTGAGGACGAGGCCAGTACAATCCTACTCCCCAGGAAGATATCTGGGGAGGATTGCTAATTGCCAACGACCTTCACAGCCATCGTGCCTGATGCCTCCCCCGGTCACTATACCTCCACAGCAGTGGCTCCTGGGCTGGAGTGCACATCGGGGCCACCGGAGGGCTTGATAAACAGAGTGCGGAGTCTCACCCCGGAGTTTCTGATTCAGCAGAATCTGCATTTCCCAGGCGCAGGTGATGCACTTGGCGGGGGAGCATCTCGGAGACAGCTGCTACTCCAGCACTCAGCAGCCCTGTTGGTTGCGAGGCCTCTCTAAGAGGATGCGGCAGCACCCTGGAGAGTAAATACGTCCCCTGCGATTCTTTTAAGAAACCAAGGATTTCCTTAGAGCTTCTGTTATCTCGGCACCTTCCACCACCGGCTGGTGCTCCTGGGATGAAGCGCAGGCCCACTTCCCCAGTCCAGGCAGTAGACTTTGGTCACATCCAATATTCTGTTCAATACACTTTTAAAAATTAGAGATTGACCATTAGTATACAAAGTACAGTGCAGAGGTTTGATTCCCTTTGCTGGTGATCTTGGCAAGGTTTAGGTAGAAACTGACATCTCTTTCCACCCTTTCATGGTCACGCCCTGATTCTAATAGGAAGGTTTTAGGTAAATTAATGATTATCTTAAAAAGTACACTGCACTTGAAGGAGTAAACACGATTTATTCTTGCAAAGTACATATATCTTAAGTTAGGTCGTGAGGGAATTTCTTGAGGAACTTGCTTTAATAAATGGAAAAGTGACGTTGTTTGAGAAGGTTTTTGTGAGCTGCTAACGTTCGGCGCTGTAATTTATTTGTAACAAAGAAGGATTTTGCTGAGGTGAAAACTGGCCCACACGTTCACAAATGCCACATTATTGGAGTACGCTTCCGTGAGGTTCAGCTCTGTTACAAGTCACGTTGGACACACTTGGGTTGGGTGTAGGGGCGCAGTGTTGGTGAGGGTAGCTCTGTTTCATCAGAGTAAGTTTCTCCCCACACGAATCATCATACCCTGAAATGCCATGCTATTTCTGCAACATTTGGTGAAGCTAGCTGATATTTTTAAATGGATGTTTATCACCTCTCTGCTAGGTCCCATAAACACGTTTGCCTCCCCTCAGGCTGGAGGAGAGGGTTGGGGAGCCATCGCTGTGAGGGCTCCATGACAACATTTTCTTTTCGAGAATGTTAATCTGTTCTTCACCATTAAGACACAATGTTCTTTGTTTTTATAATAGCTTTCGCTTCTCATTATAAAATAATACATATTCATTGTAGAAAGTTTAGAAAACACAAGAGAGAGAAAGAACAAAATCGACCTTTAATTCTATTCCTGAGCACTATTACTCATATATTAATTTATATTCTTTTATTCTTTTTGTACTTATCAACATGTCTTTTAATAAAAAAGCAAAATGATCATTTACATAGTTAGGTAATCTACTTTTTCGAAGACCGAAATATCAGCAGCTTTTCCCCAAATCATTAAATATCATCTACACAAATAATCACTGCATTATGATTCTATTTCAATAAATATTTTGAATTTTATTGAAAAGAAAGCAATGAACTCAAGCTTTCTTACTCGAGTCACTCACAGGGAAAGCACTTTTTGGGTAATTCATGATTTAAAGCATGGGACAGGTGATCAATTAATGGTCATATTAGAATCTTTAAATACTTTTGCTCTCGCTAGTCTCTGTGAGGGCCACCAAATTATTTTGTAGGAGTGGCTTCCTGCACAGAAAGTAGCTGTTCAAGTCGCTTCAATAATTTAATGCAGAATCCAGTGCGGATTTGCGGAAAGTTTGAGACAAGGCTAGGTGCCGTATGACGTTCTCAATATTTGCATTCTCAAAAGTGTTGTCGTATAGTGGGCTACAAGATGTCTCGAAGGGCATCTCTGTTCGCACCTTCACCCCAACTGTTCGCTTTCATCCATGTAGCTTAATTTGAAACATCAGTGTACGTGAATCTCCACAGATTTTTTTCCTCTGACCTTCAAAATCTTTGAAGAAGAGCCTACGATTACGTTTGCTCGTACCTGCTTGGGCTTAGCACCTTCTCCTGTGTGTGAGTGTCTTGTAACCCCCGTGTAACTTAAATCCCTCCTGCTACGCTCTACCTACCTTGGCCCTCCCGCTTGAATGTGGAGGAAGAATGGCTAGTCACTAATTCTCTCTTTCAAAAAGCCTCTCGACTTGTCCAAGAGTATAACTTGCAGAGCAGAACAGACCTCCTTTGGGGTTTCCATGCGTTCCAGCCGAGATGACTGGCAACGTGTCAGACACAGGACACCTTAGGTATCGGGATCACTTCCACTGGATATTTATTCTCCCCACTGGGTGTATGGCGCTCTAAACAAAGTGTTTCCTGGGAAAGTGATCTTTAGATTCAGTGAGACCAGTGTCACTTAACACACCACCTGAATCTCAATTGTAGAATATTTGACACCACTGAAAGTGATCAAACGAAACCATTCAGAAGAGCCGACACGCCCCTTCTGTGTTTACCCAGCAAGGGAAGCCTAAGTGTGGTGTTGACAGCCCATGGCTGTCTCTTCACTGGCTAACTCTGTGCTCGTCTGGAAAGTTCGTTCATTATAGTTTTCGTGATGCCATTGTTTCTCCTTCCGTATATTTAGATAGAATGGGCACCTTAACTTTATCTTGTTCGAATGCTTTAACCTTCCTGAAAAGAATTGGTGCTGGCTTATTTGCTGGTTCCTTCTGAGAGGGGAATCCTTTGTTTTGGACGCATGCAAAGATCCCCTACCCCCAACTCTCAGAATACCAATAGCAGCCATATCGGAGCGAATTCACATAATTCACATTTCTGGTCTTGCCATTTCACTCCAGTTCACTTCCACCATCCTGTTATGGGATTTAGAATGACTTTTATAAGTTTAGGAAACAACTGTCTGTTCTAATTTGCAAACCGAATCTGTTTCCTCCTGTTATTTTGTTTCCCGCTCCCATTTAAGCTGTTAGTGGTACGTGAATCAAAACCAACTGACACTACGGAGCCTCTCCATGTGCCAGGCATGGTTATAAAGTGTTTCCAAGGATAAACTCACCTAATTCAATTCCCTTTCCTTAAAAACCATTGCTATGGGGTTGGAGACTGTTCTGGTTCCCTCTTTATAGACACGGAAAGTCTTTAATTAGAATAAATAACTTGTCCCAAGGTATACAACCAGGTGGTCCACGTTGTGTTCATTGTCTTAGAATAGGGATATATTTGAAAAACAAAAATCTTCAAGGGAACTTAGAAAAGTCGGGGCTTAGATAAGATGGTCAGGAGAATGATCAAAACGAGGAGGTCCCCTCTCTGCCCTGGAGAGCAAGATCTCCCTGGGCTGGTAGAGTGGCTGTGCGGAATGGCATGGGGGTAAGAGCAGGATGCTTCCCCTTCCCCGGGGACTTCTGGGGAGGTGCAAAGCCCTGGACACATGGGAACAAAGAAACGGGCTCAGAGATCCGAGGGCCTCCCACAGCCTAGATGTAGCGGGAAGATTCTTGGGAAACTCAGAAGCACAGGAGACAGAGCAGAGAGCTGAGCCGTTTCACGGCCCACTGTGGACTAACAGCCCATAGTCAGAGGCCATGGACATCTCAGCGGACACCTGCAGTGACAGGTGACCAAGAGATCCACAAAGCTTTCCCAGGGCTCTCCACCACACGGCTCCCCAGAACTTAGAGCCAACCCCTAGGGAATATACCATCGACTGCATTTACGATTCTACTGTCCTAGCAGAGCACTGGCTTCAAATGAGAAACTAGGGAGGTACATTTCTTGCACACCTGATGCTACGAGCGGTGGGGGGCTGACCTGAATGTATCTGATGTGTCTGTGTAAAGCGTCTCCCCTACTATAGAACCATTGCTTATAAACGAACTTCCTTTGCTTTCTTCAGTAGAGGAATAAAAACTTTTCCTCCACCCTCTTAGGGTCCCCGGCTTGGTGTGAAATTAGACTGACAAGGGCAGAATCACAGAAGAAAAGCACACACATTTCTTTCACATCTTTTATGTGACATGGGAGCCATCATAAGGAAATGAAGACACAAAGAAAGAGTTAACCGTGTTCCTGTGCTAGGTTGGATGGAGAGTGGGCAGTCCTGGAAAGATATGATAAGTCAAAGAATAGTAGGTCAGGGTAGTAAATTAGGGGAAACGTAAAGAGTCTCATTCATTCTGGGACACCTGGGTGGCTCAGTCAGTTAAGCATCTGACTCTTGATCTTGGCTCAGGCCACCGTCCCAGTGTCATGAGATCGAGCCCCACATTGGGCTCTGTGTTGACGGTACAGAGCCTGCTTGGGATTCTCTCTCTCTCTCTCTCTCTCTCTCAAAATAAATAAATAAATAAACAGTAACAAATATTAAAAATAAAAGCCTTATTATTTCAGCTTCTTCATGCCGTCCCTCTTGGAGATAGGATTCCCGTTTCCTCTGGGTATGGGGAGGGCACCTGTCACACAGGAGTCTTACGGCCAGTATCGGAGGAGGGGCAGGGGGAGTCCATTCCTCAGAGCCCTGCAGCTCAGAATATTGAATATACCAAGGTGCCGTATTTTGGGGTAATGTACTCTGAACCCCCTCTTCTCTTCCATAGGAATCACCTATTAGTTTTTCGATTGGTTAACTAATTTGTCAACCTATATGCTATTTACGTAAGTCATTGCTAATCAGGAATGCTAACGGTGGGGCCGCTTCAGAGAATCTGAGCGACTAGTAACATTTGGGAAGCCACCCTTAAAAGTCATATGGTAGCACAAAGAGTTAATAGGAGATATCACTGAAATATGGCTCGAAACCTAAACCTGTGCTGTCAGAAGCCATGGCAGGTGTTGCCCTGGGTTGGGGGGAAGGGTAGGGACCAGATAGGAGGGTGTGAGGGTATCTGGAAACATTGTCACGGGCTGAATGGTGTCCCTCCAAAAGATATGTTGGAGTCTTAACCCCCAGTACCCGGGAATGTGACCTGACTGGGAAATAGAGTTTTTGCCGATGTAATCAGGTTAAAGCTCATCACCAAAGTGTCCTCATCAGAAGAGGGAGGAGGCCATGTGAGGACAGAGGCAGAGACTGGAGGGGGGACTGCGTCTTCAAGCTGAGGAGCCCCAAGGATTGCCAGCCATCCCTCTAGCTAGGGGACAGGCCCAGAACACACAGCCTTCAGCCACCTGCTCAGTGACACTTGTTTCGGGAGCTGGTCGTGTTCCGTTCTCAATCTGGGTGTTTTCAGTTTGCAAACGCTCAGCGAGCTGCATGACTAGGGACTGCGCACTCTTCCCTGGCGTGCGGTGCTCTAACACAAAGGTGACAATCGGTATCACCGGGCGGATGCTTGGATGACGTCGAGCGAAAGGCTCTTTCTTGTGCTCGGTTGACAGGAAGAATTTCATGGCTCCATGTGCCTTGGAAGAAACCATGTGGGACAATGATAAAGTGATAAAAGAAGGTGGTAAAATAGAAGTGTGCAGGGAAAGTGAGTGTAACTGGGAGGGCCCACATCGCAGCAGAGGAAGACCCCTCTTCAGAAGGCGAATCCAAGAAAATGATAGCTTGCTTAATTTAAAGGAAACTTGATGTCTCTCTCAGGAGCTTATCTGTTCACGTGACCACCACTTTTAGGTCAGCTGTAATTACTGCTAGTTCTTTGCCAGACCCTTCATTAATGAGGCTCTTGGCACTCCTATTAGCTGCTGGCTTTGTTGCCTGAGACGCGCCCCTGGTTTGTCATGGAAGCTTCCACACATAGGAGACTAGGCGGGTGGAAGGAAAGGCTAAGAAGTCAGAGCCCCAGGGAGCCTCTCCAGGTGCTGGAAACACTTGGTAACTTTTCTTAGAACTGTCACTGGTATTAACTTCTAACCCATTAAACTCGCTTACAGGATAGCTTTAGTCAATGAAGCAGGATATGGCCTTTTCTTGGCCTCTCCATTTCCCATTCCAGCAAAATGAATGAAACACAAAAAGTTCACAGGGGAAGCGGCTGGGGAGGCAGTGTTGGGAGCTGGTGTCGGGAAGGGCTTTTAACTTGTCTTAACATTACTGTCCTTACCCATTTCAACTTTTATCTGCTCATTAGCTCCTTAAAGTTTGTTCATCCATCCATCAAAAAGGAAAAAACAAAAACCAAATGATGTGTGAAGAGATCTTTTAGGTGTTGCTGGGTCTAAAATGTCCTCTCCTAAATTTGTCTAAACATGATTAGCTTCTCATCAGGGGAGATGGGGCTCCTTTTCATGAACAGTTAGTTAATAGTCATTTGTGATTTTTAAAAGCACTTATCTACGAAATTGTTTTAGAAATGTTCGGGACAGAAAGAAGGGGGAACTAACTAGCCCAAAATTTTGCAGAGTCACTCTTTACAAATAATGAAGCGTGTTTAGAATTAGGTTTTAATGATGTCACAGGTCGGGAGATATTGTCCACCCGGTCTCACAGAACTTTCCCCTGGGATGCGTCATGCTAATTCTGTTTATGGTCCAAGAGCAAAGTATTAGATAAAGGATCCAGAGTTTTGATTATAAATAATACAAGTTTATTGTGTCACAAGAATTTGTGTCTATTTACTCAATGTGTCCATTAAGACCCTGCTCAGATCTTCACAAACTCATTTCTCTTAACTTCCTAAAGGGAACCAGATTCTTTAGAGGGAAATGGGCATCACTGATTAGATAGATTTCCTTCAACTGACTGATAGGCTCAAAGTGAAGAAAAGTGTCGGGACCAAGGAACCCAAATAGAGCTAGCACGCAGTCAAAGATATCATTCACTCCCTCCCTCACTCACTCACTCATTCATTCGTTCAGATAACAATCAACGAGGACAGTAGTGTAAGAGATGGGAAAGATTTAGCTCCCACACCAAAATCTTAATAGTCCCGTAGGAGCTATAAACGTGAGATTAAGGCGTCTTACGTACTTAAATACACTTCAAGACAGAACATGCACCTATTGTAGTCTATAAATATTAATTGCTGAGATAGTGGGGGTGTGAGTAAAATCTTCAAAAGCCCACGATGGATGCATTCACCCATCGTGATAGAGGCTAGAACATTCACCAATGTTTCAGTCATTAGGCCTAGATGGACTCAGCGTCATTAGCCACAAATAAAGAAGGTTGGACTACTAGATAATCCCCTTACACTCTTTTTCCAACTGACACGACCATCCTGATTATCTTACGGAGATGGAGAACGGATTCCAGTACTGAAATCCAAGGAACGCTGCTTGCCCACGTATCTTTAGCATCATTTTTTAGGACCATTCCCATTTTTTACACCGATCGTCTGTTTTCAGTAGTCGTCAACCGGCAGGTCGGGGCCGGGGCCAGGCATTCCATGATTAGTATCTAAATCTAAATCCACATCCAAATCGAACTTTAGACGCGACCACTTATTTACTTAATTTGGCACAGCAGACACAGTTCTCAGTAAGTGCCAAGCTGCCAGGCTGTGTGCCTAGACTCGAAGGGGCCAGATGCTTGATCTCTCGGTGAAATCTAGCGCCGTCCGCATGTAGATTTCCCCCACGTTGGCTTGCAATTGCTGCATACGTCTCTAGTTCAGCTACTTAGCTGTAGTCCTTGGAGCGGAGGAAGTGACATTGCTTGAATGAGTGAGTGCATCTAGGACAGAAGCCTGGCCCCCTGTCTGGGGGGTTCAGAGTCTACTAGAGGAGACAAGTATACACAACCATAGCAGAGCCAAACCGGGAGCACCGATGGCCATATAAACAATGTGTCACTTGGATCCAGAGCTGGATTAATTCGTTCTGACTCCAGGAGCAGGCTGGCTGTGAAGAGGCAGGGTATTCAGTTGAAGTGGGGAAAAGAAAAACCTTTTATGTAGAAAATTATGGTAAACAGATGCTTCCCTGCTTAAGTACTTACTTCAGAAACTCTTAAAAGTGTGTCGTACCCCACCCACGGCCCAGCTGCCACATGTTCACGGCCGCCCTTTCAAGTGAGCAGAGTAGCTCTGCATTCGTGGGGAGGGAATGGCAGGAAGCGCTTTGAACACTGTATTCCTGAGTTTACAGAAGGTCTAAGGTGTTTGCCTGCTCCAAATTGTCTCCTCTGTTGGTTTGCTATAGCAGCTTCCTTTCCTAGGGACAAGCGTGACCTCCCCTCTGTGGAAGTCACATCTCCCGGCTGTTACACTCACAGCTCCGTCTCTATGCAGCTCTGGGAAGGTTTCCCACTCCCAGCCCCTGTGCAGGTGCACAGGTGTTGAGCTCACCTGCAGCCTGAGTTTGAGAGGAAAAGAAGAGGGAGGTCCAGTGTCAAATACAAACACTCGAGGATGCTAAGGCGGGAAGGTAGGTCCAGGTGGCCCAGGACATTCCTAGAAGGCAAAAGCAGAGCAAACCGCCCCTGTTTTAAACTGTCTGCGGCAACCCTGAGCCCAGCCATACTGGCGTTTGGAGATCCTGTTCTGAAGCCGTGAACTCTGTTTAACTCCTGGCCCGGCGAGTTGTTTGTCTTTTTCTGTTTTTCTGTACTGAAATTATTCAGAGACTCCTTTTCCCCCCAACTTTCTAATTCCTGAGAATTTGGATCACCAGAGAGAGAGAGAGGGAGAGAGAGAGAGAGAGAGAGAGAGAGGGAGAGAAAGTCATCTCAGCACAGCTGATAACACTATATGCACTAGGCAAGACCCTCCTTTGGAAAAGAACAAGAAAAAGGTTGAGATATGATTTTGTGTCTTCTCTTCTGGATTTTTCTTCTGCAAGATTTCAGCAGGTAGCTGTTGCCTAGGGAGATTTTGCCTGAGGAATTTCTGCGGGGCTGGCAAGTAGAAACTCCTCCCCCCTCCTTTCTCTCTTTTGCAGGAAGAAAGCACAAGCAGGGATTGTACCTGAAGGGCTTTCTGAGTGGACTGAGTGTCCGGACAGAGAAAAAGCTGTTTCTGGATTTAGAAGGGGGAGGGCCCTCTGGTCTACCCCCAGCCCGACCCAGCAGGAATCGGAACCTTGAAGGAACCCACCAGGGAGGGGGGGCATCAGAGCCTCTGAACCTGGAAGGACCATGTGGGAACCCGGGTGGCTGCTTCTGGAAAATCTCCAGAGCCCCGGGGACAGGAGTAATGCAGTGATATCTGAGACCGTATTTCCCATAACACTGGCAGCTTGGGGCGGGGAGAGCCAGAGAGCCGGCTTGCAGAAAATAAAATAATGTTTCTTACGCACTCCATTCTGTGGGCTCAAAGGCATTCTTTCCAGAATAATTATGTTATATTTACTGTTTTATGTAAAGTAAACCCTGAGTTCAACTAATCAATGTCCAATTTACTAATTTATCAAAATTACAAACACACTTATGAACTGATGTTAACTGAAGTCCTGTTGTTAAGGGAAAGGGACATATATTTCTACAGGCACCAATACATGTCTCTTTCTCCTTATTATGTAATATATTTTGTATCTCACAACGTTAATTTATATTTTGTAAAGAACAACAAGGGACATTATGCTTTTAAAATGTAAGGATTTCTTTTGAAAATTCTCTTTACTCGGTTTTATATTTCGACAATAGGACCTTTTATGACAAGAACATGGTATATAGAAGTGTTTCTCGAAGCATTTTGGTTGAATGGCTAATCTGATTAATGGAGAGACATTCCAGACGCTCTCCAACATGGCCCAATAGAGTGTGCAGAGGCACAAATTTGGGGAGTGATTTGGCAACATTTACAGACATCCTAAAATTATTCAGGGTTTTGACTCAGAAGTCCCATTTCTAGGTATTTATGTTAAGGAAATAATTACAGAAAGATGCTACAATGAATAGAAAGAATGCTTGGCTGAGTGAGGTTTTGAAAAACAACATTTAAGATTGTAAAGAACGCTAATGTCCCAAAGTAATGTACTGGCCAGATAAGAATGATGCATCTTATAGTACAGTCTTTCGCAGCCATTAGAAGTTATATGTATATAAATTATATATTCCTTGTATATTTTCAAGATAAAGCCAGCTATTCAAACACAGAAAGTATCCTTTTACTACTAGATTTCTCTCCCTTGTATATGGCTAAATAATTTAAATTTTCTTGTCTTCACAATGACCAATCACTAGTCTTAAAATGAGGAATATTCTCAATAGAATTAACACTCTAAATTTAAAAAGGAAAAGGATTTGAATATATATTGTTGCATTTTTTTTCAATACAAAGAAAAATATCTCAGGGGCGCCTGGGGTGGCTCAGTCGGTTGAGCACCCTACTTTGGCTCAGGTCATGATCTCACGGTCTGTGGGTTGAGCCTGCATCGGGCTCTTTGCTGACAGCTCGGAGCCTGGAGCCTGCTTCGGATTCCATGTCTCCCTCCCTCTCTCTGCCTCTCCCCTGCTTATGCTGTCTCTCCCTCTTATAAATAAACATCAAAAAATAGTTTTAATTTAAAATATCTTAAAAGAATAATGATTATCGTGGACCAGCCAGAATTGTCTCACTTGCTTAAGGTTTAGCCGCAGCCTTCAATCTTAATATAGTTTTTTTTTTTTAATTTTAGTCTTAAGCAGACGATATTTTAGAGCAGTTTTAGATATACAGAAAAATTAGGGACACAGTACAGAGAGTTTTCATATGCCTTCTGCCATTTTCCCCTATTCCTGACATCCTAAATTCGTTATAATTAACTATTTCTATTAGAAGTCCTCAGTTTCTCTAGAGTTCCTTCACTTTTGCCCCATGTCCTTTTTCTGTTCTAGAATCTCATCTGGAATGCCACATGGCACGTATCGTCACATCTCTTTAGGGCCTTCCCGGCTGTGACAGTTTCTTGGGCTTTCCTTGTTTTGAAGTCCCTGACAGGTTTGAGGAGGGCTGGTCAGGAACTCTGCAGAATTCCCTTCTAACGGAATTTGTCTGATGTCTTTCTCACGCGTAGACGAGGGTTTCCATGATCTGTTTTTTCAAAGTCTTCTCTCCAAGTTTCTCTCCAAAAAATTAGAAAAGAATTCATACCCTTGAACATCACAAAATCGCCAAGTCTAAACCCCGGGCAATGTTTTGTGTCTTCTAATTCATTGAAAAATATGCAAAATGACACTAAGTTCCCAGGCTGCAGGCCTCTCCATTAGTAACCTAACCCCTGGTGCAAATAAACATCACATTTGATAGAAGTCACAGCCGTGGAGAAGTCGGGCCTCTGGCCTCCGGGGTTATAGGGCACTCCTGCTGGTTCCCCTCAACACTTCCAGGTTTGAATTTTGACGAGGTGTAGAACCTGTGGGTTAGAAGTGCACTGTTGCTGTTTCCCGTTTCCATTTCAATTAGCTTCTGGGCCTTGGGCTGTGACAGGAGTCTCCAGCCTGAACGTCATGTAAACAACCGGAGACAAACACCTAATTATTTTTCAGTTCCTTAATATTGTAAGTTGTGAAAGAATATGCAAGTTTTAAAATAGGATATATTGGGGCGCCTGGGTGGCTCAGTTGATTAAGCATCCAGCTCTTAGTTTTGGCTCAGGTCGTGATCTCACAGTTCGTGGGGTTGAGCCCCACGTGGGGCTCCGCGCTGTCAGCTTGGGATTCTGTCTCTCCCTCTCTCTCTGCCCCTTCCCCGCTCGCTCTCTCTGTCGCTCTCTCTCAAAATAACTAAACGTAAAACAATAAAAATAATAAATAAAAAATAGGAAATACGATCACCTCGCGGGGAAGAAAACTTTGCATAAGACTGGTTGAAACGCGCTACGAGGTCCCAATGGCAAGACTGGCTTTTCCGCGCACACTCAGCTGGGAAGCCCAGATCAGGGATCCATAAACTCATCCTTTACCAGATGAGAGCAAACTACTTTTTCTGCCACACACGTGTCTCATGTCCTTTGGAAAACTCCAAATGTCTTAACGGAGATCCTGGACAACCCCTCGGTTAGGAGACGGTGAAATGTATTTTTGCCGTTTAAAATAAACACTGATGGTTCCTTGTTAGTGTTTCTGTCACCAGCTGGTGGGCTAAGCTCTGAGGCGTGCTTGAGTCTTCGCAGCACATCGGCGAGGAGGGACCTTGGGATGGGTGGAAAATTAACAGATCTGACATCTGAAGGAGGGTGCCAACAGTAGGATTTATATTAAAGGGAAATATTAATTCAAAAGATGGTTCAGGCTGGCCTGAGTCTGTCCCGGGGATACGATAGGGTCCAGGCTGGAGAAGGGACATGGTCAGAGCCGCACTGGGCATTGAGAGCAAGGCCAGGTAGTCAAGTGTTTGGGGAGAAAATCTAAAATCACTATCAGAACTTGTGGGCACATGGGAACTCAGATACAATCATCCAGACACTGGAATAAAGTCACCAACGCAGGGCTGGTTGTCGAGTGACGCCCTGGTGGGCTCACAGGAGGGCGCTATGTCCTGCAGAGGGCAGGATGCATTCCAGATTGCCAACCTCTTCTTTTTTACTCCACATTTTTTCCTGGCTTGTTACTTTCATGATATTTTGACTTGCAAGTATTTTAATGTTGAGTTAATTTTTTTTTTTTTCCTGAGCTTCGGCATTTGGAAAGTTCTATTCTATCAGCAGGTCAGATCATGACTCGCTCATAGCTTGCAGTTGGGTTTTGTTTGCCTTTTTGTTTTACAGTTAAGACACCCAAGATTTCATTTCCGTGTGTGGTGCAAGGTGAGAATCTGTCCTCCGTCTTTAAGTGGTTAACCAATTTCCTCAGCATCAACCACCGAAGAAAGACCTTGACCGCAAGCCTGAAAGTACCTGGCCTTTCCTTCTTTGTGTCACAGACGCCTACACCTAGTGTGGCATCTGGTCCATAGTAGTTACTAGATTAAATACCTGTTGGGTAAACGAATACTTCCTGAACGTGTCCTGGTCCACTCCCCTGGATGTTTGGTCACATCTTGCAGAACATGTTTGCTTTAATAAGGATTTGTTTTGGAGACGGATCTGTCCGTTGAAGGTGTGTAAAGATAATGATTTATTAGGAAAGAATCGATGGTCTGAAAAGCTGGGAATGCTGGGAACGAACACTTCCTACCAAGGTCTCTCTCGGGCTGCTTCCCAGTGGAAACAGCTTCTCAAGCAGAGATGTCTGAGCGCCTGTGGCCCCGGGGTGTGTGCCCTCCAGAGCGGCTCCTGCATGCCCCTGACTTGCCTTGGGTGGCTGTCTTAAGGGGACAGTATTTCCACCATTCATTCCTTCTAACAACACTTGTCATCACCTATGGCTGTTCTCTGTTCTGGGAATAAGACATTTTTATATGTTAGGGCATCTTTGCATAGTGTTTAACCGTAGGATGACTTCCCCATTGGCCACCGGTGACGCAGAGTCCCCAAACCTCAGTTTTCTCATCTGCGAAATGAGCGTAATGCTAGCCACCATTGCCTTACGGTCCACTTGTGCCTGGCACCCTTCCAAGTGCCTTATTCCTAGTAGGTACCTAGTGCTCGTAGGAGGCGTGCACTATTTCTATCCTCTCTTTACAGATGAGGAGCCGGAGGCATGCAGGGGTAGTTGACTTACCTAAGCTAAACAGCCATATAATGACATATAAACAGCCAGTAATGACAGGGCCAGGATTGAAATGCAGGCACTTCTGATTGCAGAGTCTCACATCTCCATGCAGTGCTGTGCTCTCCCAGGCACCGCGAACAGTACCGCCTTGAGAGCTACGCGAACGTCGAGTGAGGCTCTCCATGCACAACACGCAGTGAACGTTGGAGAAACGTTGGCTCTGTCACAGGAAGCTGGGCTCCCCTGCTCACTGATCTCACTTCCCTAGGCACACAGATGCTCGAATTGTCACTTCCCACTCAGGGCACAAGTGACAGCAGAGCAGGGATCACAGGAGGTGGGGACCACTCAACGGGGCCCCAGTCAGATCTGGAGGATGAGGAAAGGCTCCCGAGGGGTGGGCGGGGGGGTGTTATTCATATCTGCTATTATTTGAGGGGGAAAATATACCCAAATAAAGAACTCTTTTCCTGGTTCAAATCTCAGGGATCATTTGCCCCCCAACAGACTCCGTGTGTGTTTCTTCCTCCTTCTCCTTCCATATCTACCCCTGCCCTCTCACCTTTTCCAGAATTCTCTCAGGGGGACAGGGTGTACGAAAGACACAATCATGTGTATCTATCCGTCTCCCGTACTGGTGGGTGAGGTCACAGCGTGTGATATAAGGAGATGTTTTTAGAAGCATTCGGACTTGTTAATGTCTTATACCAAGAGAACATTTAATCAGTTTCTCCAGTGTGAGCCTGGATGGGTCTTATCATGATTGCCCCAAAGCAGCCCCAAATGGGCATTGTTCCAAAAGTTCTATGAATCCTGGGTACCTGTGTGTACCCACACCTGAAGAGGTAGTCTTCGAACTCACTCATGGTTTTGCAGAATGTAACATACTAGACCGGAGACAGACCTTATGGGCTCTTAGGGCCACTGCATGCCCATAAAGACTCCCTATTACCAGAAAAGTGTTTTTTTTTTTTCTTTTCTTGTTTTTCTGTTTTCCCTTAAATAATTGCAATGGTACAAAGCTTTCCACAACTCAAAGCAACCATTTTGACTGTTGCTCAGCTGAAATCCTAAATGTCTCCACTTACAATGACCTAAAGTCTGCCTGGTATTGTAATTTCCAACATTGTGCTTCATTCTGTCCTTCGGGGAGAGAGAGAGAGAGAGAGAGAGAGAGAGAAGAAAAAAAAAAGCATACATTTTTTTCTGTAGTTCAGACAATTTCATGGTTTCTTTTTGTTTTTTTGGATGAAAGAATAATGCCAGCTGTTGAAGGTTTTATTTGTACCCCAAGAAGCAAGTGTGTTAAGTATGATAACCAAGGGGTCACTTTTATCTTATAAGCTATTTTGTTTAAAAATGTTACCTAGGGGCACCTGGGTGGCTCAGTCGGATAATTGGCCGACTTTGGCTCAGGTCATGATCTCGTGGTTCGTGAGTTCAAGCCCCACGTCGGGCTCTGTGTTGACAGCTGGGAGCCTGGAGCCTGCTTTGGATTCTGTGTCTCCTTCTCTCTCTGCCCCTCCCCCACTTGTGCTCTGTCTATCAAAAATAAATAAACTTAAAAAAAAATTAAAAAAAAAGAATGTTGTTACCTAGAAACTTTTGAGTAATCTTGAGAATGTTAAGCATATGACGTTACAAACTATTTTTAAAAACACAATTACACAAAATAGCTAAGAATTAAACAAAGCATGTGCAGGAGAAATGCATTTTTTTTTTTTTTTACTGTTGCCTTAAAAATTTCAACTTAATCAATATAAAGATGAAACCCTGGAAAATGAAAAGGGCTTAAATAATAAGATCAAATATAAATAACCTCACTAATGGAATTCAAAAGGACTCACCCATCAACATGTTTGTTTTTCAAATGCATTTATAAATATGTAAAAAATGATATATCCGTTAGGGATGAAGGTGTCTTACTTGCTTTCAAGCTCATTTTATTAAAAAATAGAAGTAACAATGGAAAATACGTTGTCAAATAGGGCTTACAATGCTTCATTGTAATTTTTATATTACCTCTTTAACTTAAGCTATACTGTTTAAAACCGTGTGTAAATTTAATAATCTTTTGTAAGAAGATTGTTTTATATAAAACATACCTCTGTAAAATGTTTCCATGTTAACATTTCAAATTAGGAAAGCAAACGGAAAATTGCCATTAAGAGAAAAACCTTTCTCTTAGAACAGTGAGAGGTTCCTTGAAAACACTGGGTTGGATTTAGGACAAACCTGATTTGACCACCCCTAGCCCGTGTGCACCCACCCGTTCTCCAAAAGTCTGTGGCATTATTTTTATATTTGATTCTCGTTCCTTTGTTTTCAGATTTTCCCATTCATTCAAATAGGGAGCGTGGTGTCATTGTGGATGGTTTATGTGAAGCAGTTTCAGCTCTAATCCCTGGGGATTTTCATGTAAGTGTTTAATGATATGCTGAAGATATGCTATTGAATTCAAAGAACATGGTTAGTTCTCGGGAATATTAATTTGATTTGAATAACCCCCCAACCCCAGGTTATGGTTGGTTTCTTACCTTGGGAAAATCCTAAGTGAATTTAATTCACTCAGATTTTGAAAGTTCAGCTTTGCCAGGCAGAATTTTTGCAAATATATGCAAACCAGAGCCATACTCTTAAATTTAACCCTTTCGGACATAATCTTATTTATCTGACTTCATATGGCAAATATAATAATGTAGACTATGCAATTTCGACAAACTCAAAGCACTTTAAGAGGTCGCTAATCAATTGATCATTTTATCTTGTAAACTTTGGAACCTTAAGTAAAATGCCATTTCTTCTTCATCTTACAAAATACTAGTATCGCAGCAGGTGTGGAATACGTGGCTTGGGCTCTCACAGACTTTTGGGTCTTGGGTCAGATTCCTCCTCTTCTTAAGTATCGGCATCGTTATGCTCCTTTTGTCTTGTGGTTGGAGAAGAAAATGAAGATCTCTGACATCATTTATTCTGGAAACAAGTACCCAAGTGTGTTTCACAAGACAAATCAAGGATGTTAACTTCTGCCCCGCTGGTTTGAAAATCCAAAATCTTCTTTGCAAATAGAGTCATTCTTTGCGCACAACTGGATCAAAAAGTAGCAAGTTTTGTCCAAGTCTTTAGCCTCACACCTCCCCTGGCGTCTCCCAGATTAGCTCTGTTGTGCCGGGATTAAACCCTTAGAACCTGGGTATTGTTTCTCTTCATTACATTCATCCCCATGTCTCCTGTTGTTCTGGCTTTTCATTAGGGAGGGATGAACAGTAGAGGGTTTAGCCCCGATAAGCTTCTCCAGCTTGGAGTGTCTATTTGAGCTGCAGATTTGACACTTGTTCCCCCTTTCAGTGTAAACATTTCACTTTGAATCCAATAACCTTGTCAATAGAAACCGTTAACGTGAAGTGCTGAGCAGACCGTGTGAGCAAATACCAGTGAAGTCCCCCCATTAGTTGTACAAAACCTAAAGCCAGAGATGACAGTTTCGCAACTGAATCAATGGTCCGTTGACCCATTCTGTTGTAAACAAATTGGAAAGGGTATTAGCATATGAAAACCATATCCGTTTTAATATGATGACTTTAAGACAAGGGAAGTATGTCCCTGGAGCCTGTCGACAGACAGTTATTCATATGACACTCTATTCTTTCATTTTCTACCAAATCTTTTAAACAGGTTGGAATAGTACATGCATTTAATATAAAGTTGCTGGCAGCACACAGGATTAAAAGAGACAAAGTAAACCTAACTTCATGCTCTCCGTGGATAGAAATAATTTCATCCTGATCTCCACGTATTGTTCCAGTTAAGACAGCTGTTCCTGACCCTGCCCCAAAGGAACTTTGACATTGATTAGAAAGGCCAGGAGCAGAGGCCTCTCAACTAAGTCCTGGGGAAGGACGAGAGTGAGGTTATTTTTCTTAGAAATGACGTGACAAAGAATCGATACCGGGAACGTTCTATGATGTCATGATTTGATTTACTAGCTGACCTGCCCGCCAACCAATGACTGATAAAGATCCAAGGGAGCCTCGCTGGGCTCATCAGACAAGTCTCGCTCTTCTATTTACATGTGAATTTATTTAATCCTGACATAAGTTTGGAACCCTCCAAAGATCAGACCCCCGTCATGATTAAGTGACAATACTTACAAAGCTGGAATCTTGAGGTCATGGATTATCTATGGTTTTCCATTGCTTAGTAACCTTGTCCATTCCATTCTTCCACTAACAGGCAGAGAGCCCAGGTGTTTTACTTCACCTCTGAAAATAATTCTCAAATGCAAATCTATAGTTAGGTGCAAAAAGTAAGGGCTCGGAAGGCTTCCTGGGAAAGAGACAGTTCTTATTATTTGTATGAACGGGCAATCCAAGAGGAAAGAGATACTCCTATGTTCTTTTTCCCAATGTACAAAATGAATGTGTCTGTATGTGAATTTTGACTTTGCCACATATTAAATCAGAAAGGACATTCAGTGTTTGAGGTTGGGATGTTAGAACCGGCTACGCAATTTGTGGGGCCGAGTGCCTCTTGTTCAAAAATCCCTAAAGAATTCAAGATGGCGACAGCAGAGCCTTAAACCAAGCTCAGGGCCATTCTAAGAGTGGCGCCTTCGTGACAACCAGATCAAGGGCCCGTGACGCCAGGCCTGGCTGGGACAAAACCGTAAAGTTATTCAGTGGTGTTTGCTTAGGGAACTGAGGAATGCCTGATTCCTACTTCAAGTCCTCATGACACCTACTTAGGAGACGCCCAGGGAGTTACAGGCATAAGTAACAATAGGGGAAAAATAAGACCGGGCACACCACCTTGCACTGGAGGGGCTTGTGCACGAAACCTGCATGGCGCTTTGGCAAACAGGACGGGAGTGGGCGGCCTAACTTAAAGCCACAGTCTCCTCTTCCCAAGTTTGGACTCTTCCCTTTCTCCCCAAGGCTGACTTAATCTAGAGGAAGAGCTGCTGGTGGATGGCAAACCCAAACAACTAAACATGAGGATAGAGAGAGGAAGCAAGCTGGCCTTGGGCTGGCGGGGGGAGCCTGAGTTCAGCGAGCCATTTGGACCCAAACCAAGCAAGACGTAGCCAAAAAAGATACCGCATTTATGAGTGTGATGTTCGGAGGGACAGCAGCCTCGCTCACGATGCAGTTGGTTATGGCGTGTGACCAAGGGGATTCGCTAACAGCTCTGGAAGGGGTGTGGCGGGGGAGGGGGGAAGGTGAGGGTGGAAGGAAACCATCTGGACTCTCCTGAACACAGTAAGGGAAAAAAATGGAAGGAAAATGTCATTTCTATTAAGCATTTTTCCAATCAAAGGCTACTAAACTCTCTTAATGCTATGGAAATAACAGATGGTTTTCTGAAGAAGAGATAAAAATAAAGCCAGAAGGTAATGATAATAAAAAAAAAAAAAAAAAGGGAAACCAAATGCAATCTCCCCTTGCCTCACACGTCAAATGTAAGTGATGCTAACATTTCAGGACAGAGCTACTCTTACTTGTGGACCATGCTTTTATCATACTGTATCTAAGTTAATAAAAATTGGCACTGTGCTCCCATTGTTAGCAGTATATAGCGTGAGTGCCTTTGATGCCACCAAATATTTCTTTATACATTTATTTCAAATAGCTGCCCAGGGTTTTCTCATGGGTACTTCTTTAAATCCTGTGTCTAAATATTTATGCTGTATATTAACTTGATCTCCTATAAATGACGGGGCAGGAAGGTCCTTGTACCTATGCCTTCCCAACGTTTCTGGTTACTTGCATAGATTAGATTCCTAAAAGACAATTGCTGCATCAGAGTGTAGGTGTTTTTTATTTTATTTCTTTATTTTTTAAGTTTATTTTGAGAGAGAGAGTGCACCAGGGAGGAGCAGAGAGAGAGAGAGAGAGAGAGGAGAGAGAGAATCCCAAGCGGGCTCCGTACTGTCAGCGTAGAGCCAGGCATGGGGTTTGATCTCATGAACTGTGAGATCATGACCTGAGCCGAAACCAAGAGTTGGGTGCTTAACCAGCTGAGCCACCCAGGTGCCCCAGAGGTACACATAGCGTACCTTTTCCTACATGAGTGAGCAGCGTGGCGATTTGGAATTCTACCAGCAGGGTTAGAGATTGCTGCCCTGGACAATGCAAGGCACGGTCCTTCTTTTTCAATTTTTGCCAGTCTGTCAGGTGAAACTTACTTTTTAATTTTAATCGCATTAAAAAAAATTCTTGGTGAAGTTGTTTCCTTCTGCAATTCTTAGACAATTAGCACAAAATATACATTCTTTTTCAATTTTTAAAATTAACTTTATTATACGGGTCCCTGGGTGGCTCAGTTGGTTAAGTGACTTTGGCTCAGGTCATGATCTCGCAGTTTGTGGGTTCGAGCCCCATGTCGGGCTTGGTGCTGACAGCTCGGAGCCTGGAGCCTGTTTCAGATTGTGTCTCCCTCTCTCTCAGCCCTTCCCCCATTCACGTGCATGTGCACACGCACACGCTGTCTCTCTCAAAAATAAATAAACATTAAAAAACTAAAATTAACTTTATTATAAGGGTGCGTATATTTCTTTTTTTTTTTTTAACGTTTATTTATTTTTGCGACAGAGAGAGACAGAGCATGAACGGGGGAGGGTCAGAAAGAGAGGGAGACACAGAATCTGAAACAAGCTCCAGGCTCTGAGCAGTCAGCACAGAGCCCGACGCGGGGCTGGAACTCACATACCGCGAGATCGTGACCTGAGCCGAAGTCGGACGCTTAACCGACTGAGCCACCCCCAGGCGCCCCAAGGGTGCGTATATTTCAAAGAAAAAATTTAACCCGCTGAGTTTCCGAAACAACTTAACGAAATGTTTTCATTTCAAGAAGTTCAGTCACATATATCAAATTACAGGTTTTTTAAAGACTACATTGGGGCTTTGATTGCAGAACATATTTCAGAAATCATAAGCTATAGAATAAAAGTATGGTAGTAGGCTGAATTGAAATTGGAGTTCATTGTCATGAAAAGCTGGAAGTTGAGCCCAGCATGATCAACGTCAAAAGTATACATTGAATACATATTCAAGTAAATTAGGTTAGGAGATAATATTAAAAAGTTGATCACATTAGTAATCCTGAATATTTACAAACATTCAATTAACCCTAAATTAAAGATAATGAACTAGTACCAATATGTATCCTACAAATACATGTTTCATGCAAATGCACTGTCACCTCATTATTTACACTGAAGAAAAGAGAGAGTTAATGGACACCCAGTGGAAATCCTTCCTGACTCTTGGCATTAGTTTTATCCTAATCGTGACCTTGAAAAATGAATTAGTTTTCTTTTTCCTCTTGAAATGGTCTAAATATGAGTTTTTTCAATCAGTCTTTCCATTTTTAGCATCTTTTAAAAACTTTTTTTTAAAGTTTATTTATTTTTGAGAGAGAGAGAGAGAGAAACCGAGCATGAGCAGGGGAGGGGCACAGAGAGAGGGAGATACAGTATCTGAAGCAACTCCAGGCTCTGAGCTGTCGGCCCAGAGCCCAACACGGGGCTCAAATCCACGAACCGCGAGATCATGACCTGAGCCACAGTGGGACGCTTAACTTACTGAGACAGCTAGGCGCCCCAATTTTTAACCTTTTTTGGAAACACTGATGCCTTGGAAAATCGATGCATATTCCAACTTAAGCACCTTCCTTTTTAGCACATGGATGCCGTGTGGAGGTGAAATCAGATGGCAGGGGTGTTGACGACCTCCTCTCTGTGTCTCACTCTGAGTGTTGCCAAGATCCCACGTGCAGCACGTGCAACCTTTTGAACAATGTCCATTAATACTTCCTCTTTTCTCTGAGTGCAAGCTTCTAGAGTCTGGGAGATGTGAGGGCTTCACGATTTTCTGCTCTCATTGTTATGATCTAACATTTCTATCCCCAAAGGCACTGACTAGGGACCCATGAATCTGAAACAGAAAAGGTAAGGGAGAATGTTCCTAAGTAACCCATGAGGACAAATATTCATGCATTGTAAGGGTCAACCCCTGGAACACAGGTCAGCTACCATCACTGTTTATATTTATTGTTGAACTTGTGAACTATTCAACAGCATAGGTCTTATAAAGGGAACTGTCATCCAAACAGGAGGGATTTTTTTTTTGATACTCAAATAGGATAAGCAAAATATTTTAAGCAAGATGTCTTGGCAATGCACTTTGTAACAGGCTTCTGTGTGTGTGAGTGCGGCCATAAGAATATTTCATGTATTGTGTTGCACTGGTAGAAATAAGATATGTTGAATGGCTGCAATTAAGACGGAGTGCTTCTCTCCACAGGACACTTGGAGGGGCAGGGAGGATGCAGGTGTAAAGGCTCCGCGCAGTTTTGGCTTCCTTGTGATTGCAGAACAATCTGGAATGGAATTGGGGAGGTTTGTGCATAGTACAAAGACAGAAGCCATGCCGCTAAGAATTTAGGCTGTGAAGAGGAAACACGTTGAAACGCTGTTCCTAAAAACACCTTGGCCAGAAACTAGCCTGTCATTCTTTCCTCGGTATGATATTCAGACTGGGGGTGCCTGGGTGGTTCAGTCCGTTGAGTGTCTGACTCTTGTTTTCGGCTCATGTCATGATCTCATGGGACAGATGCCCACATCAGGCTCTGCACTGACAGTGTGGAGCCTGCTTGGGCTTCTCTCTCTTTCTCTCTCTCTCTCTCTGCCCCTACCCAGGTCATGCTCTCTCTCTGTTTCTAAAATAAATAAACATTAAAAAAAAAGTATGATATTCAGACTAACTTGGAAATGTGTGTGACTATATATTGCTTTCCTTTTCTCCAGCTGACCATTGTCTAATGGAAGAAAATCTTAAAGGAATCATGGGGAAGACAACATGGTCAATGTCTAATTTTAGGTTGATGACCCCTCATCCTTCTTCAAGCCCTGCACCATTTTCCATTTCTATTTGGAAATGTTAACGTCTCTGCCTAGCATGTCAAAAAGTTGTGGAAAGAACAGTTCGACCTAATCAGTCTTATTTTGCACAACAAAGAAATCTCAAAGGAGAATGTTTAATTTATTACCTTTGTGAAAAACGAAGCTCTGAATTATAGATTATAATTATTTTTCTGTGAGTTCTTTCTGAAGACTTTAAAGATCTTTTTGCTTTATGCCTCTTTATCCACAAAAATATTTAAAGATAAAATTAAGGTATTTTTATTAAATTACTAAATATAGAACTTCATGGCTTGGTTGTAAAGAGAATGTTATATAGTAAAGAGTTTTTACAATGATTTTTGTGTATAGATACACGCATTGCTTTTGAGTTGGAATTAATTATGAGGGACTACAGCCCAGCTTTCCTAATGCAAGGACGCTACTTTCATAATGAATGGCCCTTGCGTGGTGTGTCTAAAGGTCATTAAGAGTTGAAGTCTGCCTTATGTCACTCAGTTGGAGAAGCCTCCTCTTGCAATAAACAGAACAAGGTGTCCTCGCAGAGGAGACCCCACAGCTTGGTGACCATCAGAGATATACATGTATTCAGTCTCCCAAGTTTGAAACTACCTAAGCCAAACAATGAATACATTTCTGCACTACTAAAAGCTAAGGTAAAAGTCAGTTAATTTGAAAAAAAAAAAAAAAGGTTCATTATAGGAAGTGAGCATTAAACTTCTATGACCCACCTTCAAAAATATCCATACCTCTGTTATCTGCATATTATCTATCTATCTATCTATCTATCATCTATTACCTATCATCTGTCTATCTACCTATCTATTATCTATCTATCTATCTATCTACCTATCATCTATCATTAGTCATCTATCTGTTATCTACTTATCAACCTATCTACACACACACATGTGTACTGATAGGTACGTAGACATATCTATCTATATGTCATTTCTGTATGTGTAGTATACGTAATATGTCTAAATAAATAGGCATATATCCATACATTATGTACATCAGTGTATAGGAAGAGATCTCTAGGAGGTTGTAATTGTTGCTTTCAAGGATAAAACGACCACTGCATATATCGTTCAGTCTCAAAAATCTGTCTCATTTGAATGTCTGCCACTCAGGCCAACTTCTCCACAATGCATCCTCCACACAGGAAAAGAGAAAAGATACGAATGAGCACATACAGATACATAGATATGTGGATACAGATATAGATACAGACACAGATGTATAGACATATACTTCTTTTTTTTTTATGTTTATTTCTTTTGAGGGAAAGAGTGAGAGCTTGAGCAGGGGAGGGGCAGAGAGAGAGGGAGAGAGAATCCCAGGCAGGCTCTCCACTGTCAGCATGGAGCCCGATGCAGGGCTCAAACTCACGAACTGTGAGATCATGACCTGAGCCGAAATCAAGAGTCAGATGCTTAACTGACTGAGCCACCCCGGCGCCCTACTTAGTTTACATTTTTAAAAAATTCTCTAAAATACTTTTGTTCTCCTCGGTTTTTCTTATGCATCAGGAGGGCTAAAATTCTTTGATTCTAGTCTAACGGACTTATTATTAGAGACATTTTAGAGCACATAACAATATCTGGAAAAACATTACGTAAATTCTTTACTTAACCCAATCCCGACCTTAAGCCCTGCTTCCTCACCAGGTGTGACAGAGTGTAACAGAAAGGCTGGCTCCAGGGGAGACTCAGCCCCGGGACCACTGAATGACACATCCACCAATTCCAGTCTCTCTCTTTTATTAGCCATATGGATTTGGGCACATAACCTAATCCCGACACCACAACGTTCCTATCAGTGCAATGTGGGGAAAACATCATCTACCTCATAAAATTATTGTAAGAATTTTTCTAATACTAGTGGAAAAGTAACAGAGTGCCTTAAAAAAAGTGTTCCATAAATGTTAGTCGTTATCGAGTGGAAGATGAGAAAATATTTATTCATTCTCCTTTCTCTAAATTCAATATAAAGCTATTATACTGAAATTATTGATCTTTAAAGTATTCATTAACGACCTAAAATTATATTGTAATTTACGACTGACATCCTAAGGGATAGGTACTTTAGACTATCTTTGGCTGTGTATTTTCTTACGACACCATCGTCTATTTTTTCACTATAACTTTGCGTTGTCCCTCAACAAGGCAGAAAGTTCTTAAGCGTAGGGCCTTCCTCTTAATCTGTTCAGTTGCATCTTTAACTGTCACTGATAGATGACAAGGTTAAGGGCTCTGTATCTATGCCTCTATAACTTCCCAGAGAGCTTATCGGGTGCCCTATGGGCTGTAGACGATATTTACTGACTGAGTTAGATAACAAGGCTATATATTTGAATGGCCCACACCAAGTGGTTTACTATCCCAGCTGTGCAGAGGTAATGTTAAATTCAAGAGAAACATATATTTTCGGTGTTTAGAGAACTGGAGTCACGGCAATGTAAAATGATCCTCACCAGGAAATCTTTGATTACTTGGACAACTCTTGGGAGATATACAACATTTTACAGATTGATTATTCCTATCTTCTATATTTCTGTTGCTCTTACATACAGATCATTAGGCAGAAATAGCCCTTGTTTCAGACCTATGTAAATCTTTCAATGAACGCGGAGCTAAGGCAGCCTGGTTTAAAATGTTACACTACGATATTTAATGGGATTACCTTCTAGTGTATGAAGGGAGAAGTAAATTTTTTGGGGAAATCTAATCAATGATGCTATAAGAATTAATTGCAAAAGACTGGACTCATTTAACTCTTATTCTATAAAAATGGTCAATAAAAAAATACGGTTAGTGCTAGCATAGGGTAAATCTGTCAATAATTGTCAGGCAATATGTAATACTGACTTTCAATGAACTGAAGGGAACTTGCTTGGGTTTACTTTTGCAGAAAACATACAAGTGCGAAATCATTTTACCTAAAGATAATCTAAATTAATATTTTTGCCAGATGGCTTCTGTGTTTTTTTTCCCTCAACATTTATTGTAAAAGTGTTCAGATACAGCAAAGTTGAAGTCACTTGTAGGTGAACATCCAATTACTCACTGCCTGGATTCTAGCATTAGCATTTAACTAAAGTTTCTTTATCATCTGCCCATCTATTTTTCCATTCCTGTATCCAGCAATTAATCATCCTATGTTCTTTTTTTTAAGTTTATCAATTTACTTTGAGAAAGACAGAGAGTGGGACAGGGACAGAGAGAGAGGGAGACAGAGAATCTCAAGCAGGCTCCAGTGTCCTATGTGGGGCTCGTACCCGTGAAGCGTGAGATCACGACCTGAGCCGAAACAAAGAGTCAGACGCTTAACCGACTGGGCCACCCAGGCGCCCCATCATCATATGTTCTTGATGCATTTCCAAGTACATCCAAGTACCTGCAAGTTCCATTGGTCCTAAATACCTAAGCAGCACGTCATGATTTTGAATACTTGTTTCTATTCTTTGGGTGTAAGGTTTACACAAAATGAAATGCACAGTGTTCAAGTGTATGCTCTCTGAATTTTGGCAAATGCTTACAACCCAAAGCCCTGTCAAGATATAGAGCATCACCATCACCCAGAAGGTTCCTTCGTACTTCTTTCTGGTCAATCCCTACCCATTTTCCCAGAGGCCAGCACCCGTCTTTCCCTCGGCCACAGATGATTCTTTTCCTCCTCTTGAATTTTACATCCGCGCACACGTTTTCTTCTGTGTAGCACATCTTTGACTCAGCGTAGTGCCTTTGGACTCATCCACATCCATACCAACAGTCTACACTCTGTTGTTGCTGTGTGTGTGGGCACACAGCAGCGTGTTTGGGGGCCCTACTATGGATGGAGAGCCAGGCTCTTTCCAGTTAGTGGCCTGTCACACATCAAGCTCTTATGGACATGTGGTACCAATCTTTTTGTGAACTTGATGGTTTCATTTCTGTTTGGTAAATCCCTAGGGATGGGCTTGCGGGCTCACACTGTAGGTGAGCATCTAGTTATCGCTTTTCTTTCTTCCCCCTAATTTTCTCAAAACACAACCTATGGGGCGGGTACTATTGCTACCATCATTTTGCAAAGGAAACAATCACGAAAATGTTGTGGACGCACAGAGAGGGAGAAAGCCAAAGTGGGACCCCAGGAATTTGGTTCCAAAATTCGTGCTTCTAGCACATGGTAGAGTATTGCAAAACAAGTTGGGAGCAATGTCCAGGAGGCAGGTCATGAGTGCCTGGTAAACCATTTGAAGGATTTAGGGTCTATCTCACGTGATGAGCCGCCTGAGTTATTCATTTCTCTGTTTGCTATTGAAGGTCTGAAAACCAGGAATGACGTGTTTGTATCTGTGCCCTGGAAAGATGAACACATTTCCAGGTGTGCAGAGAGGGGCAGGCAACTCGGAGCTTAGTGGCGCTGTCATTATGATTTCTTCATTCAATTATTCGGCCAATGAGTACCCACTGTGTGCGAGAAGGTATTCCAGGATCTGGGAATCCAGCTCTGGACAAAAAGACATCTTTCGGGGAGCTTACGTTTCAGTGGATAGAGAAACATAATAAATAAATGAACAAAAATGTAGTCTGCCAGGTAGAAAACAAACATCTGGAGAGTCATAAAGCAGGGTAAGAGAGAAATGGAGATTTTCGCAGCGTGAGGAGCCGCTAAGCTTTTACCGAGTGATCCAGGAAAGCCTCTAATCTGGGAGTTGCAAGAGGGGCCTGGGGGAGGCTGAGGGAGTGAGTTACACAGACGTCTGGAGCAAGAGTCTTCCATTTAGAGGTATAGCAGGTGCAAAGGTCCTGAGCGGGGAGTGTGCATGTCACATCGAAGGCACAGACAAGGAAAAGAGGGGGTAGGAGAGGTTGCTCGTGGCCGTGAAAAGACCATGGCAGTTCTAGACCTGTGTTTTCATGAAAGAACTTCCTGGGAGAAATGACAGCGCCCGGATTTAATAGCTGATTCTGGCTGCTCTCCGGTGAACGTGACCCTGGTATCCAGAGGCTGTAAAAGGGTAGCAGTTCGGAGAGAAAAGCATGTTGTTTGTTCTCCTTTCGGACTGAAGGTGTGGCGGGGCATCTTCTAAGTACTGTCTCTTCTGCTGAGCTGATCTGCAGGAAGTTTCCAGTGGGAACCTGTTTCCCTTCGTGTTTCATCCGGAGCACAGGCGGCCCGTGTCCCACGCTGCCACCCCCCACCCCCCGGGCTCTCTTCCTCCTTTGCTGGCACGTCTCCCTTTCCACTGGAAGCACCGGCTTGAAACCCCGCCATCTGTTTTGTCAGCGCAACAACTCACGGGTCGGGTGCCGAGGCAAGGCGGCCACGCTCGGATGTGCACGGGCTCCCAGGGCCCCGCACACTGCCTGGACCTGTTCCCAAATGGGGACAATGGGTGCGACACACCGAGCTGGCGCTCCGGCCAGCTTGTGGGCCCGGCAGGGACAGAGCTCAATGGCTGTTAAGTGCTTTCCTTCTGGAAAGTTGTGGATTAACCCCAGAGAACCCCAGCCTCCCGGGGCCTCTCGTCGTGATACAGACTGTTGTGCTTCTGACGGCTGGACGCCATGAGCACAGCACCTCGGTGTCCCCGTGCTCCTCTGGAGCCTCACTGAGAACTGTCTGGAGGGTGACCAGGTCCCCACACTGACAGCTCTGTCAGGGACAAGGAGAGAGAGGCCCAGGAGGGATGCGGAGCACTGCCGGGAGCACTCATCAATCAGGGTCTTTGTCTCCCCATGAAATCCTTCAGGAGACGGACAGAGGAGCCTGTGTGTGTGTGTGTGTGTGTGTGTGTGTGTTTTAATTTATTTATTTCTTTATTTTGAGAGGGAGAGAGAGCACGATGGGGGGAGAGGCAGAAAAGAGGGAGAGAGAGAATCCCAACCAGGCTCTGCACTGTCAGCACAGAGCCCGACGCGGGGCTTGAACTCAGAACCTCAAGATCAGGACCTGAGCCGAAGCCAAGAGTTTGAGGTTTAACCCACTGAGCCACCCAGACTTCTCAGGATCCTGTATTTTTAAGGGTTCCTCTGTGGGGCGCCTGGGTGGCTCGGTGGGCTAAGTATCCGACTTCGGCTCAGGTCACCATCTCGCGGTTTGTGAGTTCAAGCCCCATGTCCGGCTCTGTGCTGACAGCTCAGACCCTGGAGCCGGATTCAGATTCTTGTGTCCCTCTCTCTCTGCCCCCGCCCCGTTTGTACTCTGTCTCTCAAAAATAAATAAACGTTAAAAAAAAAAAATTTAAAAATAAAGGTTCCTGTGTTCCAGCCATCAACAGAGGCCCCGGGGCAAACGTGTGCTTTCATACTTCGTACTTCTCTTGACCTATTTTCTCCTCATTTTTCAGCTCGTCTCTCCACAGACATCCCTCACCTGGCATCAGGAGAACAAGATGAACTCCGCGTAGCCTCTCACGCGTGGCTCTTTCCCACAGCACCTTGCCCCTCACTTAGGCGTAGGAGCGCAAAAAGGCAGATGAACCAAGCCGCAGAGGAACCAATTTGAAAACCTAGATTTCCGTCTTTCTAGACATTTGAAGGTTTAAATTGAATCCACTCTTTAATTGATTCCAATTGCACATTTATTCTAGAAAATCTCATTTTGTGATACTAACACAATTGACTAAAACTTGGTGTCAGGAATGCAGAGAGGACAGTTTTTTCCTTCCCACTTGAAACACCACATGAATGATTTGGATATAACTTCAATTAAAAAACAGATGGCAATGTTTGGAAATAAGGATAATGGATTATTATGCTTTTCCTTCTTTTATTTCTGGATTCGACGCTTTAAAAATTTTTTTAATGTTTGTGGTTGAGAGAGAGAGAGAGAGAGACAGACTGTGAGTGGGGGAGGGGCAGAGGGAGAAGGAGACACAGAATCTGAAGCAGGCTCCAGACTTGGAGCTGTCAGCACAGAGCCCGACGCGGGGCTCAAATCCATGGACCACGAGATCATGACCTGAGCTGAAGCCGGACGCTTAACTGACTGAGTCACCCGGTTGCCCCTGGATTCTGTACTTTACTTCCCAATCTATCTTTTTTTTTTTTTAACGTTTATTTATTTTTGAGACAGAGAGAGACAGAGCATGAACGGGCGAGGGTCAGAGAGAGAGGGAGACACAGAATCTGAAACAGGCTCCAGGCTCTGAGCTGTCAGCACAGAGCCCGACGCGGGGCTCGAACTCACAGACCCGAGATCATGACCTGAGCCGAAGTTGGACACTCAACCAACTGAGCCACCCAGGCGCCCCCAATCTATTTTTTGTAAAGATGTTTATTTATTTATTGAGAGAGAGAGAGAGAGAGAGAGAGAGAGAATGAGTGGGGGAGCGGCAGAGAGAGAGAGAGAATCCCAAGTAGACTCCGCTCTGCCAGTGCAGAGCCCTACTCAGGGTTCAGACTCTAAACCGTGAGATTGTGACCTGAGCCAAAATTCAGAGTTGGACGCGTAACCGACTGAGCCACCCAAACACCCCTCCCAATCTGTGTTTTGACCAGAGTGTGTTCAAACGGTAATTAAAAAAAATAAATCAATCGTATCTTTCCCATTTCACATCTTGCTCATACTCCGTATAAGCTATGTCATATCCTGTGTTTGACAGCATTCCTTACGCTGTGTTTCTCTCTTTGATTTTTTTTTTTCTTTTTCTAGAACATCGCCTGCTTTCCAGACCGATCTGGTCCTGCCCTCTTCCTCCATCTGCTTATTTTAGCCACATTGCCGTCCACCTCGGTGCACTTCTGCACAGCCTCCCCACACCCCGGCCATTAATCACGCAACAACAAATACCTTGGGAGCACCGCTTGAAAAATGAGTCAGCTTCTGGAGCTCTCTGCTTCATGTTTTAATGGAGCTTCAGTAAAACTATTTAGAGACCACTTTTGGATAATTCTGCTTTTTGAAAAAAAAAATGGAAGCCCCCTCACAAAAATAAAGGAAAAAGAGTAGCATTCAAAGAAAGAAATTTACCTGCCTTCTTTTTATGAACCTCAGAAAGTACCACCTGCCATCAGGTGGGTCCTTGTGCTCACTCCATCCCGCACTGGGCATGAGACTGTGTTGGAAGCTTCAAGAAAGGGCTCCGTGTGGGTCCCGGTCCGGGAGAGAAACCAAGATCAAGGGAGAAAATGAGGGAAGTGTATTTTCGTTTTTCTGACCTGTTTTTGTTTAAGAAGGTATGTTAACACTTCTGAAGGAGAGCAGCCAACTGAAGACAGAGTCTGGAAAATTCCTCCCCCCAAATCTGGTCTGCTGTTGTCTTGGAATGTAAAGACAAGGTTATGTTCTCCTGTACACACTCTGTGTGGATTACAGAAGGAGCCTTTGTTGTTGTTGTTGTTATTGTTATTATAACTAAGTGGAAGGATTTCAGGAATCCTTACTCTTTGAAAGCATTTCCAAATATTTCTCTTCCTTATGTTTGGGCCGAAGCTGTTGTAGCCCTTTGCTTCTTCATTAATTCTCACATAGTAAGATACTAAATTCTCACAGCAAGTCCAGGAAATGTTCGTTTGCTGCTGAGATCGATAAAGTACACACAGAGTGTGAACGTGGACAAACAGCGATGAATCGTGGTTTATGAATCGAAGACATGATTGTCTCGTATGCCTTCTTGGAACCCTGCCCTCGGTCCCCTTTGCCCTCAACGGAGCCCAGGTTGGTGCCTCTGGGGGTCAGAACTCCACCTACGATCCCCACCCCCAATGAGATCCAACCTGACTCAGAGCTCATCCTGCCTCGTTGTTCACGGCTTGTCCCCTGGATCCTCAGACTTTCCAAAACACACCCTGAACTCACGGCTACCTCCTCATCTTCCCTGCAACTCGGTTCCTTCACAGAGATTGTCTTTCTCTCTCTTGGCCTCTTGCGAGAAAATTTGATTCCTCATCCCAGATTCAGGTTTCCGAGGACTATCCCGATATCGTCGAAATGAGCCTCTCTCCACGTCAGGCTTTCGGAGCCACTTATTGGCTCCTCTGCTATGAATGTGAGGACGATTCGCTGTGGATTACAGACACCGCTTGCACTGCTGCCTTCTTCAGGAGATTCTGGATTCCTTGAAGACCGCCCTCGGTGTATGAAATTGAAATAGCAATGGTTTATCAAATACGTGTGCATATTGCCCTATTCATAGATGTTTCCCAATGTTCATATTTATTGTGACTATGTCATAAAATAGTAATGAGTTCTAACTTCTTTTCTTCGGACCCACACAAGTAAACACCTACCCAAATATTGAGTTAGCCAGCAATCCACCATGATGGCATCCAAAGAAATATTGCATCTTAACCTAAAAGTACACGTTAAACTGCTTTGGAAATTATAAGGCACAATAGTTAAACTAACTGGGATTACACTGAGAATTTTAAGTATCAACCCCCCCCCCCCCAAACCACATCTGTTTCTCTCTCTTTTCCAACTATAGAAATTATCTTACTATACAAATTTTACAAATCATTTTCTTTTCGCTCATGGGTTAGCCTTCTTTCTGAGGGCCTGAGAGACCAGGGCACTGGCCGGCCAGACAAGCGGTGTTGGCTCTTCCTGAACGAGACACCTGCTGTGGTCAGTCTGCTGTGAGGCTGCTGGAAAAACCAGCTCGGGTGTCCCAGTCTGCAGGCTGGTTCAACAAGGGCCTGGCTCCCCTGACTTGCCCTTGAGATTAACTTGGGACTGAAGTAGGCCTAATGCCTACTGGATGCTGGTCTTGTTCATCTTGAGGATGTGGAAGATTTCTGGAGAGTTCTGGAGTTATCCCAGAACCCTGATTTGCTTGCAGTTTCAAAGGAATACAGTGTGTGGTGTGTGAAAAAAAAAATGTTATCTTACTTATTTTGAGAGACAGACAGACAGACAGAGAGCATGGGTAGGGGTGGAGCAGAGAGAGAGAATCCCAAGCAGGCTCCACGCTGACAGCACAGAGCCCCAGGCAGGGCTCAAACTCACAAACCGTGGGATCGAGACCTGAGCCAAAAGCAGAGTCGGATGCTTAACCGACTGAGCCATCCAGGCACCCCCATGTGTGGTACTTTTAAAATATGTCCACAAAATCGGCCCTTTTCCTGCCAAAGGAGGAGACCAATTCTTCTCCCCTTGACTACGGGCTTGACTTAGTATCTTGATTCTAACAAACAGAATGTGGCAAAAGTGATAGTGAGTAACTTCTGAAACGAGGTCATAAAAGACAGCAGCACTTCCGTCTTCTCTCTCTCTCGGATCACTAGCCAGGTCTCAAGGGTAACCTCTCAGCTCTTGGAGTGGTTATGACAGCACGGAACTGAGATTTCTTGCCAACAACCGGTACCAATGGACCAGCCACGTGAGAATGCCATCTCGGGAGTGGATCCTCTAGCCCCAGTCAAGCTGGCTGACAAGTTGCTACGACCATGGGAGAGACTCTGGCTGAGCTGAGCCAGCACCTACCCACCTGTGGGGCTCTCAGGCTCCAGAGCTACAGAAAAGATAAAACAGTGGAGGATCCTTTTTGTCCCAAGTCCGCTAAGTTTTTGGGTAGTTTGTCATCTGTCTGGCCTTAACTAATACAGGATGTGGTATCTGGAAGCAGGGTACCGCCATAACAAGAAACTTTCAACGTGGGCTTGGATTTGGAATTGCCCAGGCAGTGGGTGCTTGGAGGACCTCAAGAGGATTTGAGTGAAAGCTTAACTGTTTTGAAGAGGTTGTTAATAGAAGCCTCACGGCTTTTGACAAGATGGCAAGTGATGGCTAAAAGGAGAGTGAGAAAAATGTTCTTGGAAACTGGAAGGAACAAACTCTTATATTGTAGTGGTGTCAGTTTCGGCAGCCACGGTGAAGGTAGAGTGGAAGGCAAAAAAGGGAGCTAGTGAATTGGGGGATATAGTTGATAGGATTTCTAGGCAGACCGTTAGAGGGATTGCCTGGCTTCTGCTTGGCTGCTTGCAAGAGAAGATACTAGAGAGAAGGTTCTAGAAGGTTCTCTAGTACCCGAGAAGGTACCAGAGGAGGTTCTGGACAAAAATTGCTGTTTTGAAAAATCCGGACTCTCCATCAAATGATGCCAAAGTTAAAAATGGCTCTGGGGCCTGTTTCCGATTCTGTGTCTCCCTCTCTCTCTGCCCCTCCCCCGTTCATGCTCTGTCTCTCTCTGTCCCAAAAATAAATAAACGTTGAAAAAAAAAATTAAAAAAAAATGGCTCTGGGGCAAAGATCAAGTCCAGAGCAGGATCAGGGGAGCTCGATGTGAAGAGGTAGCCTGCCAGGGGTGTGGCTGTAAATTCCTTTGTTAAGATTGCAGAAATACCTAATAGGTACCTCGGAGACCATTCGGAAAATAACGTTCCTGAAAATCTTCAGAGTGTTGTCTCTTCCTGGGGTCAGAGGAAGTCCAGGGTAGAGAAAGGTTTATCTCAAAGATATTTGGAGTTGTGATGTGTGTCTAAAGGAGTGAATGCTTGCAGGGATCATAGGAGAAACACAACAGTTCTTTAAGCATTTGATTGGCAAAAACATTGCTTGCTTGAACTACAAAGGATAGAAACAGTAGAATTGAAAAGAGACTTTTAGAACCCCGAAATTTCTACAAGCAAGAAGCAGGCTGAGAAAACTATTCAGCTGAAAACACAAGCTGCCTTTCATGGAAAAGAAAGAATAATTAGAGGAAAACCGAACGCTTGGAAGGGGAGTCACAAGCTATGGATGGAGATGATTCCCCGCCATGACTATGCATCAAGGAACCGTCACACATGCCTTACTAGACTTCAAAATTGCCACGGACCGGTGCCTCCTGTGTGTCTTGTGTTCTACCATTTTTAAAAGGGGGTGTTGGCACCGGGTACCTGAGTTTGTCTCACCATTATATATGGGTGTGGGGCACAGTTGACTTGTCTCTTCAGCTGCAGGTCCTCAGACGGGGAAGACCAGGACTCAAGTGAGCACATCCTAAGAGCTTCATCCGCAACTCAGCTTGACTTAGACGCCAAGATCCTCTAACACGAGTCCCGGTTGGTGCTGTGATAAATAAGATTGGGGGTGAGTGTGGGAGGGAGTGTGTGTGTTTTGCATGTGGGAAGAAGGTTAATAATTCATTGTGAGAGAGCAGACTCTGGTGGCTTTATAGTACAGCAAAACTTTGGTCTGGAAGCATAATTCATTCTGGAAACACGCTTGTAATCCAAAGCATTTGTATATCAAAGGTGATTTCAAGAACCATTGGCTCACTTGTGATCATGTGACGTGCGGTGTCACGTGCTACTCATATTGCAAGACGTCGCGCGTTTATCAAGTTAAAATTTATTAGAAATGTTTGCTGGTCTTGTAGAACCCTCGCAGAACTTGCGGTCCAAGGTTTTACCATACATGCCCAGAGGTGGGAATCCCTGTGGACCATCTTGGAAGCTGGCTAGTACAGTGTGATCACAAGTGATTTTTCTTTATTCTACTATGTTTGGGAACAGCTTCTTATGCAACAGCAGATAACTACTAGACAAACAGACCATAATGGAATATTTTGTTTATTCCTGATGATTCTAAATGAGAGGCGCCATGGTCTCCTGCCTCCTTCTCTCCGTGGAGGACCAGGAGCTGGCACGGACCAGAAGGTTCCACACGGGCTCCCATCTTAGTCAAGCTCTCCAGTTGGAGAGGTGTACCAGGCATTCCAGAATCTCTGGAATGGGCTTGACGTCCTAGTCACCGGTGCTGGAGCATAAATCTTGACGATTGGTTTTGTTCAGTTTTATGAATATCCAGTTTTATTCATCTGTTTTCTAATTTTGTACACTTCAGATTTTTCAGTTTTATCCTAAGTTCCACTCTTGGGTTCTAAAGCTTTTGTATTCCCTTTGGTAAACAAATGTCATTTGCCTTTAGAATAAGCTTTTTACACCATGTCTTTTTAAATATAAAAGGTATGGAGTTTGCTTCCTACCCAGGCCTTTTCCAGAACCCAGAATGTAAATCAGCCTCCCCAGATAGAAGCACAGAAAAAGAGGAGATCAGAGAAGTACAGCATGTTGTTGCCAACAAGGTGGAAAATTCATCCGAAATGACAGAAATCCTGTGTAATGATGAATCTCTGAGGATTCCTGTGTCACAGCAAACTAGCTGATCGGCGTGTGCAATTGAGCTATCGCTTAATATCAATACTTACACTCCCCTTTGAATTGAAAATGAGGCAATTAAAAGTTCCTAAATTCCTTGTTTTCAATTGCTTCTGGTCCCCTTGGGTTTGCCATAGCCCAGTTTTGTGCCTCTTATTTTGAGAAGCCCTGTCTTGCAAATTTGAAAGTTCATAGACTCTATTTTGAAATAGACTGCCTTCCAGAAATAGATGTTACTTTATTATTTTCCACTCCCTCTGGGATGTCTTGACAAAAATGGCAAAACCCAAAGACTTCCTGAAGGCTAATCTTTTTTCTGGGTCATATGATTCTTTTCAGTTTTCATCTGGAGAGGGTTTTCTGATAACAACAGGTTTGGCTGTCGGTGAACTGGAGAAAATCCTGTTGCTTTCGTATTAACAATGAGTAGAATGCCGGCGCAGTACGGCTATTTGCTTAACACAATAGAAGTTGGTACAGAGTAGACTTACAGGAGTCAAATAGACCGTGTGGGAAAATCTGTATTCGTGCAACTGAGTCAAAAAACACTTCTGAATGCAGAACCGCTGACCAGACTGTAGCAAACAATTTGGTCAACTTTAATTCACATCCAAAGATTAAATTGGATTAAGAAGATGCCTATGAAGAAGTGGTTAAATACTGCAATCAGCAGGGATCTGCAACCCAAAAGGGGGGAAGAAAAGAGAAGAGTCAGTGAAATGAAACATTAGAAACACAAAACAATATGCAATTAATAACGGCTGTCTCAGAGGCAGGTGTCTTACAGGTGGAAACCACAAAAGCACGAGCGATCAAAGGTGCTGAAGTCCTCAAACTCATTACTCACATGCATCATGAAGTGTAAAGCAAACAGTGATTAGATTACAGAGATGCTCTCTCTACTGATATTTTTAAGCTTCTGCCTCTGTTGGCTAAACAGTTTCCAAGTGGATATGAATGTAGTTCAACCTGGTGTGTCTGAGTTTATTGGCTAGACATAGCCTTCCAGATATGGCTTGAATAAATCACTGCTTTACCTCAGGCAGGTTGCCAGCCCAGGAAGGCCTATGAGGTTGTGGGGTCAAGAGCGAGACCCGGGCCAGGAGTCAGGAGGTTCACCAGCTGGGCATGAATGGATTTAATAACACCGTGGCTCCCAATTTCCTATTGACAAAATGCAAGTCTGAGTTCCTCTTCACAAGGTGGTTGAGAAAGAGTCAAATATAATTGCACACATACGTGCACACACTCACGTGCATGCACACAGTCTCACACTCACATGCAAATACACACACACACAAATACACACACACACACGCAAAAGCACTGTAGAATTCATTTTTTTTTTTAACAAGTCTAGTCAATGAAAGGGAACTTTATGAGGGTCCCACAGCCACAGGGCTCAGGCAGAAAGCCACTCTGCAGGAGGAGTGCTGGGTTTAGAGGATGTCACATTGTAGTTGGCCCATATAAAAACTAGCATAATAAATTCTAATTCTTAAGGTAAATAGATTATTGCTTTTATTATTCAAATGACACCATGATGTCATTTCGTCCAATGGGGTCCTTGCCTCCAGGCAAGCAGGTAGGGAGGGTGATCCTGAAACTAATGTAGGTTTTAAGACTCCAAAACCACAGGCTGGGGGAGGAGGAAGGGAGTGGAGGTAGGTTCCGTGATGTGAGGTGCACTGACCTCCACAGCCTCTGTGTGACTTCCCTTGGAATATAATTCCTGGGGGACGCTTGGTAATGAACAACCCAAAGACTGACCTAGCACACACACGTGTTCCAGTCCTTTAGAGTCATGGTCAGTACACATCCCGTGTGCGTGAGGTCTTGCTGGGAGTTAAAACCAGCTGAAGTCATGGAGGAAATAAAGGTTGAGTTTTAGGTGCAGCCATTTGGGGACAATTCATACTTTGTTTTATAGCCAGAGATCTCAGCGACAGATGTCCCTGGTCATGACCGAAGCAAAGAGGAGGCTGGGGCAGCACAAATCAGCCAGTGTGGTATTAAAACAGGGTTTATCAACCTCTGATTTACTGACACTGGGCCAGAAAGTTCCTTGCGGGGTCGGGGGGGGGGGCATGCTGTGCACTGTAAGGTGGTTCACAGCTTCCCTGGCCTCTACCTGCTGGAAGCCTGTAGCAAACAGCCTTCTCTCCCAAGTTGTGACAACCAAGAGATGTCCACGGACATAGCTGAATGTCCCCTGGGGTACCAGATTATTCTTATTTGAGAACCGTTGCTCTAAAAACATCTCACAAAGCTGACCTATGGATTACTAGTCGTATTTGTATAGCAGTTGGAAGAGCCCAAGTCTTAAATGCAGATTCTATATTAGTAAAAGGTCAATAGCATACTTAAACTATTTTTACAGCAATTTTAAATGTGTATATGCTTCAGATACTAATGTGTTTTTGAAATTGAAAAGACTATTGCCTTCTTATTAATAGACCTTTTTATATTTTAATCAATAAGCAGGGCCATCCACTTACTGGATTACTCTCTTTTTTTTTTTTTAATTTTTTTTCAACGTTTATTTATTTTTGGGACAGAGAGAGACAGAGCATGAACGGGGGAGAGGCAGAGAGAGAGGGAGACACAGAATCAGAAACAGGCTCCAGGCTCTGAGCCATCAGCCCAGAGCCCGACGCGGGGCTCGAACTCACGGACCGTGAGATCGTGACCTGGCTGAAGTCGGACGCTTAACCGACTGCGCCACCCAGGCGCCCCTGGATTACTCTCTTTTTAATTCTGCTTGCCTTATTCCAAAATAAGATTTGGGAAATAGTGCAAGAAATAAAGTAATACTATATAAAATCAAACACGTTAAAATGCAATAGCTGAAGTTTTCCTTCAAAACTTCATGTATCTGAGAGTTTTGTTTTTCTTTTATCACCATGCTAGCAAGATGTCTTTAAAAAGAAACGAATTTAGGTGGCTCAGTCGGTTAAGCTTCTGGCTCTTGACTTTGGCTCAGGTCATGATCTCACAGTTCGTGGGTTCAAGCCCCACATCAGGCTCTGAACTGACAGTGTGGAGCCTGCTTGGGATTCTCTCTCTCTCCCTCTCTCTCTGCCCCTCCCCCACTCGTCTGCTCTGTCTCTCTCTCTCTAAATAAAAATAAACTTAAAAAAATAATAAAAGAAAAGAGAAACAAATTTAAAACATAGATTTCCAGTCTCCATACACTTTGAACAACAGGAACATAGCTAATATATGCACACGTGATGGTTAATTTTGTGTGTCAACATGACTAGGCCAGGGGAGGCCCAGAAAGCTGCTTGGCTATTATTTCTGGGTGTGTCTGTGAGGGTGTTTCCAGAAGAGATTAGCATTTGGGTTGGTGGGCTGAGGAAAGCTGTCCTTACCAAGTGGGTGGGCATCATCCAATCCACTGAGAGACCAAACAGAACAAAAAGATGGAGGGAGGTTGGACTCACTCTGACTGCTTCACTGAGATGTCATCTTCCCCTGCCCTCAGCATGCCTGGTTCTCAGACTAGAATGTATGCCAGCTCAAGGCTCCCGGGCCCGGAACTAAACACTGGCTTTCTCATGTCACCAGCTTGTAGATACCAGAAGGTGGGACTTCTCAGCCTCCATAATATAATAAACTCCTTTATATACAAATATAAATATGTGCATATCCATATATATATATGGATAGGAATATGTGCAAGCTCCCTCTCTATCTGTGTTTATGTCTCTATAGCTCACTGGCTCTGTTTCTGGGAGAGCCCTCCCTTTTAACTTCAGAATGTTGCATTACTTGAGAAGACGGTCTTTGCAGATGTAATTGAGTTAAGGATTGGAAGTTGAGATCATCCTGGATTTAAGTGGGTCCTAAATCCAATGACTCCTTGGAAGAAGCAGAGAGGACACAGGTCAGGGAGAAGCGATGTGAGGATAGAGGCAAAGACTGGAAGGATGCATCTATAGGCCGGGGACTGCCAAGGATTGTCTGCCATCACTAGAAGCTGGAAAGAAACATGGAATAAATCCTCCCTCAGAGCCTCCGGAAAGAAGCATCCCTTTGGCACCCCCAAATTTCAGACTTCTGGCTTCCTGAACTGTGAGGGAATGAGTTTCTATCCTTTTAAGCTATCCAGCGTGTGGCGATATGTTACAGCGTCTCTAGGAGACTAATACCGTGCGTGTGTTGGCATGGGTCACTGTCTTAGTCAGGGCTGTTGTCACTGAACACCATAGCCTGGGGGACTTAGAAACAGCACACATTTGTTTCTCGCAGTTGTGGAGGCTGGGTGGTCATAGACCCAGGTGTCAGCAGACAGGGTGTCTGGTGAGACTCCTTTGTTTGCAGATGGCTTTCTTCTCATTAAGTTGTCATGTGGTAGAGAGAGAGAAAGATCATCCCTCCTTGTCTTTTCTTACAGAGGCACTACTCCCATTTATGAGGGTCCCACTGTCAAGATTTAATCAGTCCCCAAAGGCCTCACCTCCTAATACCATCACATTGGGGACTTTGGGTTCAACATACAAATTTTAAGGGGACATAAACATTCGGTCTATTGCGGTCTTCTTGCCATGAATTCCCGAGAATTTCATTGGTTGCCTACATCCTTGCTCAGGTCTGTGTGGATTTTTATTGCGGCCAATCCCTCGGTTACCAGGGTATAATGAAATGTTCTGCACAAGGAAGGGATAGAGTATTTCTTTAAGCATTAGGAGACATGGACATGTCTTCTAACCACATAGGATGTCTGGTTATTTTTGAAGATGCTGTGGGAAAACCATGTTGGGAAAGTCGCTCTCTCTCACTTCAAGGGGTTCAGCACATTCAGTTAACACGGATGACACGTAAGTCTTGTGTGATGTATTCTGCTCCAGAAATACAATAATCGTTGAGGGAAATTCAGTTCACTGGGTTACAATACCTCCTGAAGTTTTGTCCCAAAGGGAAGACGGATATGCATTTGAAATCCTGTAATTATGGGATAGATGGCGAAATCCTGTAATTGTGGGATAGATGGAAGACTGACCAACAAAAGTAGCTCTGGGATGCTGATGTGAAATCATTAAACGACGGGTTTCGCATCCATAGGGAAGCAAGGTCTGTGGGCTTCCCCTTAGGCTTGGCACACAACGGGCACTCACATTGGAAGAGCCAAGGAAGTTTGGGATAGTTCCTGCCAAATGACCCCCTCCACCCCTTTTGCAACTGAAGAAAACAAATCAGGAAGAACAATTGTCATGAAATTCGGTGACAATCTGCTCACCCGCCATCTTTAAATTTATTGCTTAAAAGGCGCAGATGTGTGAAGTGTGATTAGCTTTCCTCCAGTAACGCCAAGCTGCCTTTGCATCAGAGAGAACATTTATGAAAATCCCAGCTAGCTGTCTACCTTTTGAGGGGCTCATTTTCGGTTAAGACAATTTCGAGGAAATGTCAGAAATTTTCAATTTGTAAAGTAATACTCTCCCTTTTGAAGTATTTGTGATCTTTGGAAAATGGAATTTAACGTTTATGTGTTTATGTTTTGACCACTAGCTATCTCATCACTAGTGAAATACTGAAATCTGAAATTATAACTCATTGCCATATTATACACACACATATATGTTCAGGAATTGAAAAAACTTTCAACAATAGCCAAATTATGGAAGGAGCCTAAATGTCCATCAACTGATGAATGGATAAAGAAATTGTGGCTTATATACACAATGGAACACTACTTGGCAATGAGAAAGAATGAAATCTGGCCTTTTGTAGCAACGTGGATGGAACTGGAGAGTGTTATGCTAAGTGAAATAAGTCATACAGAGAAAGACAGATACCATATGTTTTCACTCTTATGTGGATCCCGAGAAACTTAACAGAAGACCATGGGGAAGGGGAAGGAAAAAAAAAAAAAGTTGGAGAGGGAAGGAGCCAAACCATAAGAGACTCTTAAAAACTGAGAATAAACTGAGGGTTGATGGGGGGTGGGAGGGGGGGTGGGTGATGGGTACTGAGGAGGGCACCTGTTGGGATGAGCACTGGCTGTTGTATGGAAACCAATTTGACAACAAATTTCATATTAAAAAAAAAGAAAATTCTAAAACGGTAAATAAAATGTAAAATAAATAAAAAGTAAATTAAATAAAAGGTCTTTTACTGTCCTGTTCCCTATTGCTATTGAAGAGAACCCAGCTTTAAAGCAGAATCACCTACACTTTTTTGAGGTAAGTATATTTATTTTTAAAGCTTAGATTTCAATGGATCTACAGGTAATCTGACCCACATTGTAAAATGTGACAGTCATAGCACAACCATCAAAACACATTTGGGTCAAATTAGATTAAATTGCATTATCTGACTCTGTTGTCAATAAAAATACACTCCAAAATCTGTGCTCTCTGGTACAATACAAGATCAAGCAATTTCAATGTTGGAGAGATGGAAAAGTTTTCAAATAAGAGGCTCTGGGTATCCTTGAAAAGATTTTTTAAAAACCCAAATTGCTTATTTTTAGTGCAAAGTTTATTTTTGATGAGTAAACTCGCCTCGAATGCTAAAGGAAGGGGCCATTAAGGAAGCCGACAGGCTCCTGAAATTCACAAGGGGAAAACCTGAGCTCATTTCTCTTCTCTTTCCTCCTATTAACAAAAGTAGCATTTTCTTAACTACCTTATTTTTGGCACACAAAGAATACTCAGTTTCTTTTCTTTTCATTCCGTTAGTTGACAGGACCGCCAGGTAAAAGAAATGTTTTTAATAAAATATATTCCTTCACTCAGTGTGGACTGGAGGTAGCTGAGCAGGGATAAAGATGTTAGTGCTGGCTCCTCTGAGACATAGAAGATGTTCTCTTTAATCTATTTGATTGTCCCTGAATTGCTGATTGCTGCTCTTTTCTCTCCAAGGCACAAAAGGGGAGCTTAATATATTTATATATGTACACACGCAGAATATACAGCCTGTATTAGGCATGCTCATTTTCTTTCTTTTTCACCTCTCTCGGTTTCTGCCTTTCTTCTCACTGTGAGCTGAAAAATGGAAGCAATTTGCTGGAGCCATTCCTAAAGTTCTTCTAGCCAGCATCCTGAGCTGTATAATTGCCGTGATATTTCACCCACACCAGCTGAGATGAGTGAAAACTGTGAGTGGCCTGTGTGGGGGTGCCGATGTGCTGATGTGTCATGGGCAGCAACCCATAAACATTTGTGTCCCATTTCTCCTTGTTACACAGAGGAGCCGCCCCTGCGGCCGTGCAGGGGTCCGTGGGTTTGGGCACGCGATCCCCCGTTTGCTCAGAGACCTGAGACGTTAGTGGTCATCCCTGGAATCGCTCTTCGGACAAAGCGAGCACCTTGGGTAGTGAGCTACACATCCGTGTAGAAACCCGCACTCTGTGCAAAGATACCTGGTTCCTGTTATAAAAATTAGGCGTCCAAACAAACCATCAGCTTTAGGATAACAAGTTTATCCGTGGGTTTGTTGTTGGTTTTTTTGTTTTGTTTTGTTTTGTTTTTTAATGTTAGAGTTAAAGCCCTGTCTTTGAGCAGTTTCTGATCTGATGGTTACATGGAAATTCCAGGCTTTCTCACGCTTGCCCAGACCCGGGGCCACTCAGTATCTCTCATTACATCCCCTTCCCCGAGACAGATTTCTTTCCTTCCACCTTCCAGACAGACAATTCCCTTTGCTGGTTAATTACTATGCTGATGACATCCCCCCAAATGTATTGCGCTTCATGGATCAACACTGTCCCATTGTCCCTCTATTGTACGTAAATGTTTTCATCAGAAGAAATCGGATCACCTCTCCATCATTTATAGTGTTCATTTTACGCGAGAGCTGGACTCAAAGGCAGCAGCATTTCTCAGCAGCCCCCCACTTCAATCATTCCCCGAAACTCCCTTTCTGGCCCCCGGCATCTTGTTATACGTCGCGTTTCTCGGGCTCAAGACAGTTCTGGATGCATTCGCCCATGACTGTATGTTGCATATGCTTTGGCCGCACAGCGATGACCTGACAGTTATCGTAAAAACGCGAAGCCCCAGGCTCACCTGCGCTTTCAAGCCATTTTCACTAGTTCAATGTCACATAGTTTCACTCATTCATCTGCTCCATGGCAGGCACCTTGGTGGGGGATAAAGAGGACACGACAGAGACGAGTGCGATATGGCTCCTGCTTTAAGGAGCTCCGAGTCTGAAAGTGGACAAAGAGATACAACCGTCCCCTGGCGGCTTGTCGGATAGGAAGCTTCTCGACCTGCGAGGAGCTCATCCGGCAGCCCTAGGCTTGAGGGAGTACTCCAGTGCTCCCAGCCTGCACGTGCCCTCACAACATGTGTCCTTCCTGTGCTCGTCTGCAGACCTGACACTCAGGGCTCAGGTGTTAGTGGAAACCCTGATGTAACAGACTCAGCACAACTAGGACATTTCTTTCTGCTTCCAAATGTGGGGGCCTCCCTCCCGCCCCGGGGGACTCAGGCGTGATCGTCTGCAACGAGCCGAAGATGAAAAGGACACCTCACCTGCAGGAGACACCTATGTGTTCGTGTGCTTCCAGCCACGCTCCGATGGGGAATACAGCGATCAAAATACCCGTAAGAGATGGAACAGAGTATAGAAGCATATATAAACGCACATTTTTATAATGTGCGTGGGATAAAAAAGATGTGATGTGACAGGAATTATTTTACGTGTCTCTTTAATAATGCAGATAACACTACAGAGGGCGCAAGCTCCCGTGCATAAAGGTATTTATCCTGTGAATAGCACCTATCATTTAATTTACTAAGGTTAGCTCTTTGTTTCAAGGCGGGTTTCATTTACATCAGGTTTCGACAATTGTATTTTCTATTTGTCTTTCATTTCATTTTATCAGGGAAGTTTAGCTCTAGGGTGAACTTGTAAACCTACCGCTGCATTTCTCAATCTCTAGGCAAAAAAGCAGAGACTGTTGCCAAAACAAAGCCAAAAGGTTCCCTGCCTCCTGCGAAGTAGTGGGGCGAGCTGTGGATGTAGATTAGATACAATAGAACGCAACAGAATGTGCACGGGCTTGAGGAAAAACGCATTATGACCCTACGCTTGCTTCGTCCATTTCCTGGCTGTGTGGTCTAAGGTGGTTCACTAACCACTCTGGTTTTCAGTTTCTTCATCCCTACAGGAGTACAGTCACGCCTACTCCATGGATTCACTGCGAGGATTAAATTAGATATTATATACAAAATGCACGCAGCAGATCGTTATACTATACACACTTATCTGACTCATTCTTAAAAATGCAATTGATGGGGCGCCTGGGTGGCTCAGTCGGTTGAGCCTCTGACTTCAGCCCAGGTCATGATCTCGCGGTCTGTGAGTCGAGCCCCGCGTCAGGCTCTGTGCTGACAACTCAGAGCCTGGAGCCTGCTTCGGATTCTGTGTCTCCCTCTCTCTCTGGCCCTCCCCCGTTCATGCTCTCTCTCTCTCTCTCTCTCTGTCAAAAATAAATAAACATTAAAAAAAATTTTTTTAAATGCAATCGATAACTAGAAATGTTACAACATTTTCAAGGCTTAGAGTGCTTCCTAAAGCAGATTTTTCTCCTGAAAGGTTGTATTCCCAAAGAGCGATGTGCCCGGTTTTTCCACCTGCCCAGCAACACTGGGTACTGTCACATTCGCTAAGCAACTAGGTTGAAAACATATACATTTTCAAGTGCTGTATTTTGAGTTCTATTGATTATCAGTAGGTTGAACATTTTAATAAAACAAAACAGATTTATGGTCGTTTGAATTCTTTCACAACTTACCATTTTGGTTTCTCCCCATTATTCTATTATGGTATTCATCATTTTTGTTAAATACGAGTTAAAAAAAAAAAAGAAAGGGAGAGCAGGGGAGAAGGGCAGAAGGAGAGACAGAACGGATCCCAAGCCGACTCCACACTCAGCACGGAGCCCAGCACAAGGCTTGATCCCACAACCCTGGGATCGGTAGCTGAATCAAGTCAAGAATCAGACACTCAAGAGACTGAGCCATCCAGGTGCCCTGAAAGATAAATTTTTATTATTAAAAAAATTTTTTTAAGTTCACTTATTAATTTTGAAAGAAAGAAAGAGAGTGTGCAGGGGAGGGGCAGAAAGAGAGAGAGGGAGAGAGAGAATCCCAAGCAAGTTCCACACTGTCAGCACAGAGCCCGACAAGGGGTTCGAACTCACCAACCGTGAGATTGTGACCTGAGCTGAAATCAAGAATCAGAGCTTAACTGACTGAGCCACCCAGCTGTCCCTTAAAGATGAATTTTTTAAAACATTTTTTATGCATTAGAAGCATTAAGACTTTGACTGTCTTCTATATTGTGAAAACATTTCCAATGTTGTTATTGTTGTTTGTATTCATAGGTTTTAATAACTCTGTTGTTCCCTCACCAGAAGTTTTTAGGTTTTATGAAGACAAATATGTTTGGCCTTTCTTCATGGCTCCCTTTCCCTAAAATTATAAGAGCTCTCTCACCACAAGATTTTATAAGAGATTTTCCGGTGTTTTGTTGGCAAAACATCTGGTTACTTTCAGGCTCTGCTTTCCCTGCCTTGTTTTGACTTCTGGAATGTTCCACACTGACCAAGCCTTCTTCTTTTTAATCTCAGATGCCAAGTATCTCTTAGACATTCTTCAAACTCTCCGCCCCATCGGTGGACCTCTTCTCTGAGAGGGCTGCAGATTTGTTTCTTTCTTATTTTTCTACGTCTTCTATCATTACCATGGGATTTGAAGAAAGATTTGGGCCTAACCAAAGGCTCAGTCTGCCATCTGATAAACAGAGGCCAGCGCTCCTTAAATAATAGGTATTTAAAAATGCTTGTTGAGTACGAATATGGACACATGTGGGAGTTGTGGATTTTCTGTGCGCTCCAAAGGAATTAAATAAATTCATTTCTTTCCGTCTGGAGCTTTGGAATGGCTTAATGGAGCCTTACAAATCTGGACTCTTCTTTAAAAATAAAATGTAATAAACACTGGGAAGATGAGGACAATATTACCGGTTTTCAGCTGGAAAATATAAACTTCCATTTAGTACTTAAAATAGTGGTTGTATCTTGTTTTGTTTTGTTTTGTTTACGAAGTGCGCCAGTTCCGTCCTAGGGTCCCTACTAAAAGCAGTTACCGCCTACCCACCTGCTACTGTCACAGGCTTTCACTATTAGCTGGCTTAGCCACTCTGCAGCTCAAAATCAGAGCCTATAGACCAAGCTGAGTAACTTCTGCTTTTCCTCTCGTCGCCGATGACGGCACGCACCCGGTCCACCCTTCAGGGGTCTCCTTCTGCTCTTAGCCTGATGTAGAATCCCTAGACTTGGCTTGAGGGAGCCCCTGGGAGGCGGTTCCCGCCTGCTGCTTCTGGTTTTCAAAGCTCCCCACGCACTGACCTTCTTTCAGTTCTTCTGATTCCTCCTGCCTCCAAACCTTCAAGCCCGGGGTTCCCTGCACCTGCGGCATTTTCTCCCCCGTGTTGAGCTTCACGTAGACAACACCACCCACGTCTCAGGGAGCTCCCCGGGTAGCCTGGCCACATGCTCCCTGGCCCTGCCAGGCAGCTTCTCCCTCGCTGTCCTGCAGTTTCCTTCCTGCCCCCGTAGCAGTTCTCAAGAACGCGCCCCCTGGTGGCAGAAACCATCCAATGCCATCTTTTTGGTCCCTCAAAACACCGTGCCTACCGGGTCAAGGAAAGACACGAAACGTTGTTTGAATGAGTGAGAGTAACTCAGCGGTCAGGAGGCTGTCTGTGAGTCCTCGTGTGTGCATTGCACTTGAGAGTGTGGAACGCAAGCATGGTAGTGACCAGATGCCTGCTTACCCACCAACCGACCCTGGCCAGCCAGGCCTCGTGTGTGGCTCAGTAGCCGTCAGGAAATGCTGTAGTCCCCGTGCGCCTTTCTGTCCAGGAAGACTGGCGTTGTAATGGTCCTAAAGTCCCACCTCACGAAAATGAAAGCAATGTGAAGTTGACATTTACCCCTTGAATCTGTGCCCTTGTTTTCCCCATCTTTACATCTTCCCTTTAGGGTGAGTAATGTATTTAGAACCCTTAAAGGGGGCCTGGGGGGCTCAGCCGGTTCAGCGTCTGACTCCTGGTTTCAGCTCAGCTCAGGGATCCCAGGGTTTGTGAGTTCAAGCCCTGCGTCGGGCTCCAGGCTGACAGTGGGGAACCAGCTGGGGACTCTCTCTCCTGCTCTGTCTCTCTGCCCCTCCCTTGCTTGTGTTGTTTCTCTCTCTCTCAAAATAAATAAACTTAAAAAAAAAAACAACCTGGAAACACTCGTGCCTTTAGTGACTAACCTCGTATAAAGCCTTCAAACCTACAAATGGCAGGTCTGGCGACGCTCCTGTCTGTGCCCAGTGACACCGGGACGCGACCTCACTTCCTTCTGTGTAAATGCGAACATTTCACGAGGTAGGCGCGAGACGTGGACCAACCCCCCAGAGAGGAGCTGTCGTCACGCGCTTTCTTCCTCACGTCTGCACAAGTATTGGAGGCGTCGAAGTTTCCCACCTTGTTCTCATTCTCTCTCTTTTTAAAATAGGGTGTTGCAGCCATTGGATGGATAATTCTAGTGGTGTGCTGGAGTCTGCTCAGACTTGCCCAAGAGCTAATTTGTTAGGTATTTAGGCACTTGGGGACCACCATGTTGGTAGCTCCGTATCACCCATGGCCAGCATCTCACCATGAAAATAAGCAGATGCCACAAACCATGCTCGACTAACCTCACGCCCCCCTTTGGAGAGCCAGTTACTTGGCCTTTACCAGCGTACCATGAAGGATGTGTGAAAGGCCTGTCCTCTGCCGAGGGATATACGCCCTTCTATGCCATGTTTCCAGAAAGCCACACCAGCATGTGCGTACTTTCTTTGCCCAAATGTACGCTGTTCCAGGTAAATATTTGCGTCTCAATGGTGTCTTTCCCTGGTGACCTGGGACCCTAACTTATTTCTTTAACATGTATCTCTGATACCCTGAAGAATCATAATTAACCTGATTCTTATTAAAAATGAGTGAAGAGGGGCTCCTGGATGTCTCAGTCAGGTAAGCATCTGACTTCGGCTCAGGTCACGATCTCGAGGTTTGTGGGTTCGAGCCCCACGTCGGGCTCTGTGCTGACAGCTCGGAGCCTGGAGCCCGCTTCGGATTCTGTGTCTCCCTCTCTCTCTGCCCCTCCCCCGCTCACACTCCGTCTCTCTGAAAAATAAATAAACATTAAAGAATTGTTTTTTAAAAAACGAGTAAAGAAACCTGGGGGAAGCTTTGGAAGGTCCTTGGAGTTGCCTGGCTTCAGTCCTGATTCTGGTTCTGGCATCTCCCAGGTGTGTGTATGGCCTGGACCAAGTGACCTAACCTCCTTGTGCCATACTTACCTCATCTGCAAAATGAGCATAGCATTGCTTATCTTTCTGGACTTTGCAAAGATAAAATGAACTTATATATGCACATGTATACGTATACCTTATACATCCGTGGATACGATTGCACGTATTCAATTAGAACAGCGTGTTCCACATAGTGATCAATAAAAAATTAATTAGTATCATTCCTTCTCTCTTGAGATAACCCCAGACTCACGGAAAAGTCACAAAGACAGCGTAGAGAATGCCTGTGTTGTGTTTCCATCAGCCCTTCTCAAGTGAACACGCCTGGGAACTATGGCAACCTTACTGGAACGGGGAAACAAACGTTGCTATGAACTGACCTGTGGACCTTCTGGCCTTTTCCCTACTCCGGTCCTTCTGTGCTTCAGAATTGTGCCCGTTGCACGTCTGTTTCGTGTGCTCTGGTGTGTTACACACCAGGGCTCGGAGGGGCAGGGAGTAACTGACTGGCTTCGCTAAGACGCAACGTGAGGCTTGGGTTAAAACACAAGCGAGAGAGGGCAGAGGACACCTCCCGTATGCGTGGAAAATGGGTTTCCTGGGGCCTGCAAACGTGTATCCACAAAGGCATACATAGATAGTAGTATAAGCGAGAGCCATCAGAGATGGGGCGGAAGGTGTGGGTGCCTGGACAGCTTGGTGAGCGGCACCGTCCTTCCCAAATAGCCACGGCAGAGTGCCTTGGGGGCTGGGGTTGTCAGCATCTAGGAGCCAAGGGGAAGGCTTGTATCCTTTCTTCCTCCGGGAGGCAATTGGTATATTGCCTCCACACCGTGGGCGAGTTGGCCTTCTCCAGCGTTCCGTGACCGCGCAAACCTGCTTGTCAAGTAAGCCCTTTGACTCCCTGGGCACAATGCACAGAAGTCAAGTCGCCAGCGGAACCTTTAGTGAGTGTTTTCTAAAATCCGCGTGTGACTACATAGGACAGTGTGTGTGCCCATTGGGGGCAATAGAATGTGTAACATGTATTATTAAGGAGGAAAAAAAATACTTACCTTTGTATCGATTTTTTGCTTATAATTTCTTTTCAACGTAACCGAAATCCATCTGGCTCTGCTTCGACTTTCTAGTTCCTTGGAAATAAACCAAGATGGCAGGGGCTCAGTCAGTGGCCCTGTGATTCACTATTCCAATGGTTTGGCGATTTCCGTGGTGTCTCCCCCCCTGCAATTAGGTAAGTAAAAAACACTCGCATTTAAATGCTGGTGGACAGAGTCATACATACTAGCTTCTGGACACCACAATAATTAAGATACCATCTGTGTGTCTGTGCGATTTGCACACAGAAAAGCCTGGAAGTATCTGCTCTTCTGTTTAACAGAAAGAACGGGTTGGACAAATTGCTGCCAAAAGTAAACACCAATGTTTCAAATGAACAACATATTTTGGTAAAAGAGGAGCCATCCTATGTCCGGTTCAACATGAACTCATACCCTCTGCACGCTTTCGAGGTGGAGGGCAGGGGTCTATTTCGGTTAGGTTGTCTGCAGAACATTCCAAGAAACACAGGAACTTGAGATCTTTGGTTTCTTTTCTACCTCCAAATTTCCCATCCCTTCCAGGACCCCCTCCATCACTAATCAGAACAAGGATCCTGTTTTTGTCCCGCCTGCAACCTTCCCCTTACAAGCTCACCAATTAAAAGTGAAAAATCGTGCCTCGGCTGTGAGAAGGTTCCAGCTTCTAAAGAAGATAAACTGGACCAAGGGGCCCCCTTTGTTTCGTTTTCTTTTCTCTGGCAAAGCTACCTTTAAGGTTGCAAGAACATAGCGTGCAATTATTCTAAAACGATATGCTTTGGGATGTTTAATTCATTTTAATCTTCCGTGCATTATGAGAGCTATACTTCTTTTTAAGGCTTTCAGACTACCGGCTTAATTTTCATATTGATTCATTCGGGGACAAAACAAAACTTTGTATAAACCGAATGGAAAATGACTCTTTTGTGGTGAAAAAAATCTGTGCTCGCATTTAATTATAATGCATGGAAGTGTTCCTTCCTAATTAAACATTTAAATGAAGAGGGAGTATAAATAGAAATTTTAAAAAGCGAGTGAGCACGACATAGTTCATCCATCCCAAGTTGAAGGTCCTCATCAGATCTTGTTATTTATTTATTTATTTATTTAACCATACTCAGAGCTGATGTGATTGTCCGGGGTTTTAAAAGCATGTCTGCCCATTTTCCGGGGGTGGGATTTTTCAGCGCACATGATAATTACAACATTAACAATATTCCTCACTGACACAGGCTTATCAGGGTGGAGCCTCAAAGTGCTTTATTATCTAATTAAACCTCACAACATGCTGCAATTTCATTAATACATGAAGTGAAACACAGTCGAGTGCTTGCCTTTATTGTGTAAGGTGGAAAAAGGGATGAGAATATAAATTTCAGTTTGGAAATAAGAACACAGTTCAGCCACCAGAGCTGCCTCTCATCTTAGGAAACGTGTAGTTCCGTTTATTAGAAAACGGGGGCAAAACATAAAAGTCTGTTCGCGTAGAAACGCTCATTTTTCACATTTGTGAAATGAAAGGTAACAGCCTTATCTTATTGAGTCGTCTTGTAGTTCCTGTGCTATGAGATCTTATTTTTCTCTGTCATTTTATTCTACTTCTATTCCCAAGCACACCTTCTTGAGCCAGAGAGTGATTCTCTGCCTCTGGGTATCAGAGTGATATTTGCTCTGCTGCAGGAGAGGACATCCACATCGTTTCATTTCTAGCAAAGTCCTTGAATATGGGACACTCGGAGGGTTTGAGTGATCTCAGCATGCTGTTTCATTTTCATCCCTCGGTCTGCTTGGTACTGAGCATGTGGCGGGTTTTGAACAGATATTTACTTAAGGAAGCAAAAAGCCCTCCCCAGAAGCGTTTGGGGGATGTAGGAGAATGTGTGACATACCAAACAGAGGCTCCTTGTCTGTTATGCCTCTCACCGTCCATGGCTAAGAATTTGATAGAAAATCTGCAGTAGAACAGTAATACGGAAATATAAGCTGCAGAAACATGTCCAGAGCCGACGGAGCCCAGTAAGGTCCAGAAAACTTGCATGTACGTATGAGAACTGAGTGGACGCATCAGTCAGCCTCCGTTGTTTAGTAACATCTCAGAGTCTTAGGATCATAAGCATATTTTATTGCTCGTGAATCTGCGAGCCGACCTTGTCGAAGGTTGGCTGGCCATAAGCCCTTACAAAACAGCCCAGGCTGAGGAACGTGGGCTCTTCTCCACATGGTCTCTCGGGTCCTGACAGGCTAACCCAGGCGTGTTGAAAGAGAGAGAGCAGAAGCTGGCACACCATCACTTCGGCTTCCTTCCTCTGGCCAGAGCCACAAGGCCAGCCCAGAAGAACAGTGGACAAAGTGCAGTTGCTGATGGGGGTACAGGATATGGATGCAGGGAAACCATTAATTACGGGCTTCACGGTGATCAGCCCACCCCTGCCAATGGCTGTCCCGTTGACATTTCAAGTTAGTGCACAGAGAAGTGTGTGTCCAGTGGGAGAAACAAGGAAACATCTCGACCCAAAGAAATAAAACTCTCTAGGTAACAGGAAGGAGAGATCTTCTCTTTATAAACTTGAGATGGTGAAGGCCCCTCTAAGAAAGACACAAATCTTAGGATTTACGCTGGAGAAGACAACCGGAGCCATTATAGAGAAAGATAAAGCTTCTAGAAAAAATAGATGATGGCATAAAATTAATACCTTTAATATTTAAAAATAGATAACAACATAAAAAAGAGCTAAAAGACAAACTTCAAAACTGGCAAACATTTATGGAAATTGGGTCATAAATTAATACCTTTCACTCCTACAAATCAATAAGGGATCTGAAGAGGAAATATGTTGAAAAAGGAGCATCAGTTGGCCATTAACACATGAAAACAGAAGTCGGACTAATAACAAATTTTAACCATTGCATTGCTAAGGAAGTCAATATTGTCAAAGGACACAGGTTAAATCCTCACTATCAGGCCCTCTCAGTGGAAGTGTAAATTTAAACAGGCTTTTCCTGCATAAATCATACAGAAACAGGAATATTACTTTATTAATTACTGGAACCTTATCATGAATTACATTTTATTTTTGCATTAAACTGCCGTTTGTTTGCCTGACCAATACATACATCATCCCTTTGTGCCCCTTTACAAGTGGCAAAGCAAAAGCAAATCCAGCTTTTCTGAAATGGTGCTTGTAAGTTCTATCTGTAAGTTATGTGCCTGCTCTTAGACATTTTCAATGCCTTGCAAAACGCACTGCAACTTTTTAGCCTCACTGCTTCATCTGTAAAATAAAAAAAAAAAATCTTGCCATCTTTCTCCTCTTTAAGTGGAAGGTGAGTTAATTTGCCCAAATTAGTGAAATCTGATCATCTTCTGGTGGCTTCTAGGTGGCTGTTTATGAGTAGCGGTTGGCCATGTATTGATCCAAACATAGATGGAGAAAAATTCATACATCCTTGTAATAATGGCTCCCTCCCCCCTTTTTGTTTTTGAGAGCTATGTTTTAGACGCAGTATGTGGTAATTGGCAATCACTCAATAACTTTTGATAGACTGGTTGTTTTACTGATTGATCTCCTCATTTAATTTGGACTTGTTAAGTTTTATAACCCCGCCTTTTATAGGACAGAACGGATGTGAAATTCACAAGCCGAGCACCTGCTGGAGGTCTCGCGCTAGAAAAGGAGAAAACGCAGAGGCCACTCGTCCTTGGTTTGTGTTGGCAGCCACGCGCAAACCGAATTCTGAAGCCCCGGGTTGGGCCTGGCTTCCCACGTGCTTGGACTTACCTTTTCAAACCAACTTATAACACATTCTTAATACAATTAAATGTAATAAAATGTTTGCCCTCCCTTGTAAAAATTCAGTGATGGACTTGAGAGTTTTTACAAAGCCATCATGAATTTTGACACCTAGAAGTCACGCTCAAATTGTTACATGAATGCAATTTTCCTACGAGAGTCAAGCGCACCTTTCCCTAGGCTTACCTGGAACAGCCTAGGGAAATGAAAAGGCAGAAATAGAATGATCTTCCCGGCATTCAGGTATATTTACATGGTTATCTGAACCTGACCCTCACGGGATTGTACATCTGCTTCTGACACTATCAAGCTGGAAAGCGTAGGTAGGTTGTAGCCTGCTTGAGAGGAAGCTGGATGTCATTGTAATGTTGATGGCTTCTGTGCTGATTTTCTAGCTCATCTGAGGATGGTTCTCATCAGTCTGCTCCCCCCTTGGGTGGTTCCATCACTGGCCCCACCAAACTCCGTGTCAGGAACGCTTGACAGTGTGAGGGCTCTCAAGGTGCGGCAACCTTTTCTCCAGTACAAATCATTCCAGGGCTTTCTCTGTGAACGTTCCAAGTAAATGAATGACGGACAACAGTGTGAGCCCCTTCCTTTCCTTTTCTTCGCATTGAGATGTCCCTGTTTACTCTGGAGAGATATTTGGAAGAAACACCGGGGGACGTTTCGCTGTTACATCCACTGAGTTCGGTTCATACAATTTTTAAAATACCGATTTCACTTCGCTTCTTTGTTTAAGTGGAAATGTGATTACTCGAAGGCTAGGTGCGGCTGCAGTCACAAATAATATAGTTATTTATTTTCCAGAGCGCAGTGTACTAGGATATTGAAGTAGTTTATAATCATCCAAACAAATATCCTTTTGGGGACTTCCCGGCTAGGAGGGCTGAAACGTTTTCATTAGGAGGAAGGGATTTATTCATCCGTAAATCTGTTTCTAGGTAGTGAAACATCTGAGCATTTGCATAAATAACCACTACAGAAATGTAAATGACAAAGGAGGATTTCATTATCATAAACCTCTCGGGCTACCTGAAGGGCTTGGAATGCGGGCGGATCTGGTTTCAAGCACCCTCTCACCTTTACAAGACAATTATCTCGGGCATTTCTGGGGAGAGAAAGAGCCCTACCGTGCTTCTTGGCTACAGTCCTCACATACTAACTAGCTGGATCTTCGAAATGCAATTGAACGGCTCCTCTTGGCTATTTGTGTATTAAATATCTATGTGCAAAATCCTCCTGTGTTTCATCGTGCGTGCGGGCATTCGGTTGCTCTGAGAACATTTCCTGAATTACCCCTGGAAACCCAATGATTATAACAGGACCAGACTAATCAGAAAGCTCTCTCTGCAGCCTGGTCCATTTTGCAAATCACTAGCACACAGATTTCAATTTGCTCGCATCATGAAAGAGGAAACTCGTGTGGATTTAAAAGGGAGAACGTCGGACCCATGATGGCAGCGCTGACTGACGCAGAACATCAGCCCCAGAAGGCCGAAAACGAGAAGGCATTCCCTTTGGGCGCTGTGTATACAGGCACGAGGTGTGTAGCAAACAGAATTTTCGAAGGGTAGGATCCTGCGGCTGATCAGCGTGCTAGGGTTTCACCCTTGGGCTCTGCCACTAGGTCTGCTCGGGTTTCAAGGGTTGGGGGTCTGTGCTTCAGCCGACCTGCTCCAGGAGATTAGTTCGTTTTAGGAAGGACCCTGGAACTTCTCAGCCCATCTGGATCTGCGTGTGTGTGTGTGTGTGTGTGCGTGTGTGTGTGTGATGCGTGAGAACTGTACATATACTAAGCCTTCCAAGCCAAGCCTCTCTCTCCTATCAAGTTTCCAAGAATCCCCCTTCCCACCCCCCTCAATGCCCTATCCACCCCCCTCCCCAACTTGCTTCCACTGCTTTGCTCCAAGCCTGCAATGCTTTCTAGAAGCCCGGTCGCTGGTTTGATGGCCTTCTCATTCCATCTACTTCCCTTCTCCCTTCACTTCAGGCTAAGCAACGGCACTGTGCCGTCGAAGAGAAAATTTAAAAAGAAGGCATTTTTCACTCTGGCTAAAGCAGAGAAAGCATCCATCCATCCACATTGTCCCCCACTAGAGAGAAGTTAAAAAATAAATGGAAATGCTCAAAAAGGCAGGTGTTTGTGAGCCAGAAAATTAGCTCCGGTTTTCGGTGAAATTCTCATTTGATCACATGGCTTCTGGTAGTTCATAAGTATTAGTCTTGGTTTGTTTCACTGTGTGTGGTTGATGAAGTTTTGGGGTGACGGTGGGGTGGTCCAGAGCCGGCGGCCAAGAAAGAATTCTTAAAGACGTCTTTGGTGCAAAAAGGCGATTCTATTAAAGCACGGGGACAGGACCCATGGGCAGGACGAGCTGCACTGGGGTCCTGATGGGTAACTCATTATTCTATATGCTCAGGTTGAGAGGGGGTCAGGGATAGAGTTAAGTCTCTAAGGTATTTTGGAAACAAGGTTTCCAGGACCTTGAGGGGCTAGCTGTTGCCAGGGAAATGCCACTTATATTACCGTTTAATAAAGCCTCAGTCATGAGACCCTTCAGATGCATATCGGGGACCATAAGCTTGGAATAGGATTGCCTGCGTATATCTTGGGGCAGTTGAGATAAAGGAAGTAGACCGACAGGATCCTCGAGGTTGGGATAATGTGAAGCCAAGATTCTCTTTTGCCCCCAGCAAAGTGTCATCATCCAGGCAGCTGAGCTCCTGGAGGGAGGTCACTCTGCGGGTTTCGAGGACTTGTCAATGGGCTGTAGGCGGTAAGGGAATTGAATTTTTCATTTGCCCTAGTTTCCCACATCACTGCGGCAAACACTTTAACCCTTTTCCTTTGTTCGTGGGTAGGTGGGAGCGTCTGAGGAATATCACACAGATCCCACGTGTTGGGGGAGGGGAGGGTGTGCCAGCCTGTGTTTTGCCCTCAACTCGCCCCAAGCTCCCTCATCATAGTGACCGGTGTGGGACAGTTTCATAGGGGACATCTGTCTGGTACATTCATATGAAAAATATATTATGGTAGATGGTCACAATCCTTTATTTCACTTTCTATTATTCCCTACCTCTCCTGAAAGTAAGAGGTGATATTTAACACAAATATTGGGAATTAAGGCATGTTAACAATACTCATTATTTATTTGACTCAGAGTAATAGCACGAATAGTTACGCTTCTTGGGTTTAACTGTGAGTCACTGTACTAGGTTTTATACATATATTATGTCCTTAAATTCTACCATCAACTCTACGATGTAGGTTTGGTTATTGTCCATCTTTTACCAAAAAACATGAAGCCTAAGGGGTTGTGTTTTTTTTTTAAGTCTTACTTGTTGGGTTTTAGAGCAGAAATTGGGTTTTAGATCAGAAATTGCAAACAGTTTTCCCTTTACTAGGGCTACAGCAGTTCACACTCTTACAAGTCATGTCAAAAGTCCATTTCGCACACTCTGTGGGTTTTGTTTTGTTTTGTTTTGTTTTTGAGAGAGAGAGAGAGAGCAGGGGAGGGGCAGAGAGAGAGAGGGAGACAGAGAGGCTCCCCGCCCTCAGTGCAGAGCCTGACCTGGGGCCTGAACCCACAAACCGTAAGATCGTGACCTGAACCAAAATCAAGAGCTGGATGCTCAACCGACTGAGCCACCCGGGCCCCCCACCTTCCCCCACTCTGTGCCTTTTATTTTATATTTTATTGTTTTTTAATTTTAATTCCAGTTAGCTAACACACTGTGTTATGTTAGTGCGGGTGTACAATTTAGTGATTCGACACTTACATACAACTCCCAGTGCTCCTCACAAGTGACCTCCTTAATACCCATCACCCGTGTTTCCCCCATCTCCCCTCCCCCCCATCTTGCCTCTGGTAACCATCAGTGTGTTCTCTATAGTTAAGAGTCTGTTTCTTTGTTTCTCTCTCTCTCTCTTTTTTTTCCATTGCTCATTCCACATATGAGTGAAATCATATGCCATTTGGCTTTCTCTGACTGATTTATTTCACTTAGCCTTTGCTCTATCCATGTCACGGCCAATGGCAAGATTTCATTCCTTTTTATGGCTGAGTAATATTCCATTGTATGTATAGACCACATCTTCTTTATCTTTTCATCTATGGATGGACACTTGGGCTGCTTCCAAATCTTGGCTGTTGTAAACAATGCTGCTATAAACACAGAGGTGCGTGTATCCCTTTGAAATAGCGTTTTTGTATTTTAGGGGTAAATACCCAGTAGCGCAATTGCTAGGTCATTCCGTTTTTAACTTCCGGAGGACCCTCCATACTGTCTTCTGCACTGGCTGCACAGCCTGCATTCCCACCAACAGTGCACGAGGGTTCCTTTTCCTCCACATCCTCGCCAACCATGGCTGTTGCCTGCGTTTTTGATTTTGGCTATTCTGACGGGTGTGAGACGATACCTCATTGTAGAGGCCTAAGAGTCTGAACAACTTCCCTGGTCTCATAGCCAGCAGCGGTGGAGCTGGGCAGCCCCTGGGTGGCATCAGTCCATCCCGCGATGGTACGATGCTGCCAGTGGTCACAAAAGTCAACAGTAGGAGAAGCAAGGATGTGTGCCTCACAAGTGGTCCAGCCACCTAAAAACTGGTGTGGGGTGCCTTGTGACGCGGTGGCTTGATGCTGTGGAGCAAGGGTATGGAAATGGCTAGAAATCGTGTCGATAGCAAACCTCACTGAAGAGTTACGCACCAGGCAGGATGACGCCAGTCAGCCTCTTTCTTTTCTGATTCTCCCCTGGAGCGATCTCAGGTCTAACTGGGGAGAGGGACACCTGATGGTGACTATTCCGTGGTGTTAGTTGGTGCTATGTGAGAATACAGTGTGGCCTGGCACTGATTCAGCGACGTCCTTGGACACAAGGGAAGGCTGGAAGAAACGCTTCTCATTGTTTTCTTCGGTGGGCAGGCTGCCATGTTTTTCTCTATCGAGATGAAGTGGCCTAAGTCAACGTGGGTGTCTCTTTTCATCCGTTGTTTCTCCATCTACCACCCTTACGTCTCTTTCAAGATGCACAGACTGGGCAGTGTGGTCTCGTGAAACAAGCAAGACTAAAGAGTTACACATACGTGACAGCAAATTCTGGCTCAACCCTTTAATAGTCCTATGCTCTCGAGCAAATTATTCTGATCTGCTTGGGTCTCTGGGTCATCAACTAGTAAGTGAGGTTGAGTTATGATGAGGCCTCACCAGATAATGTATGTAAATTTTGAGGACTCGAATTATTTAAACTCTGTAAGGTTCTGTTTCTTCAAATAATACATGGGGTTAAACTATTATAAGAATTGGATTGGGTCATATATATAAATTGTGAAAACATGCTTAGATAATTTATGTAAATGGTTTTATACAATTCCTGACATATAGTTGGTACTCAATAAATACGAGCGATTTCTCCCTCACATTACCCTGCTCCAAATCACTATTGCTGTTGTTTATTTTGTCAGGAAAAAAAAATTTTTTTTCAAAGATTTGGAAATGTGCAAAATGGGTTACTGGGTAGCCTTTCAGTTTTGCAGTGGTTATGGGGTAATGCAGTGCTGCTCAGTAGAACTTTCTCTGGGAACGTGCTGCACCTGCCCTGTCCACATGTGGCTAGGGGCCATGGTATTGAGTAGTGTGGGTCTAGCCAGTTTTCTGGGGACCAATTTTTTTTTAAGTTTATTTATTTTGAGAGAGAGAGTGCGAGCAGGAGCAGGGCAGAGAGAATCCTAAGCAAGCTCTGCGTTGTCAGGTTGGAGCTTGATGGGGGGCCGGAACTCATGAACCACGAGCTCCTGACCTGAGCTGAAATCAAGAGTCAGAGGCTTAATGGACTGAGCCATCCAGGCACCCCCTGGGGACTGATTTTACAGGAGTTTAGAACTTTAATTACCTATCTGTTGACGAGGCTGTTTTATAATTCTTTAGGGTGGAAGTTAAATTGTAGAAATCTGATAATGCAAATGATTCTTGCCCATGTCAAAGCAAATGAATTTTATCCAGTACATATAACTGATTTCTACCTTGCAGAAAAGATGACCCAGAACACTGCATTTTATTTCCCTATTGGATACTAGTTAGTGTTTACATCTATTTGTCAATTCATTTCAGCATTCCTGAGTGGCTACATCAATGTTTAGTTCTTTAAATTTGTTTTTGAACTGGTTTTAACATCTAGTTAGTTCCCTCTGTTATAAATGAATTACATAAAATCGTTACATGTATTCATTTTATTTTTACATGACAATGATGATTTTTACCTTGAAAAATCAGGTGTCCTCGCCCACTTATAACGTTATAATGTTTCTATTCCAGCTCAGTTAACTGGGAAAATGGAACATCTTTTTCAATGTAAACTGTGTTTGTGGTTGTTTCTATTACCATATCTATCTGTCACTTGGGGGAAGGCGTGGTAGGAAATTACTTGACGTGGTCATTGCAGGGTTGAAGAACAGTACCAGGAAACCACACAAAACAAAGAAATAAATTCTAAGCTTGGTCCATGAGTTAGCCATTTCTCCTCGCTCTAGAAAGCTGCCTTCACGGATTAGAGACCACAGGGCCTTTAACTACCATGTCGCTGCTCATTTTGTTGCTTTATATTTCATTGCCGTAAGAATGGAACCACGTGTGTTCTGAGATTGTTCACGATATCCAGCTGGAACCTGGCCGCACTACTGGATGATGCTGTGTGGTACGTGGGGGCACAGGGGATGTCGGGTCTACGGTGAGAAGAGAAAATGCTGATCACAGAGCTCCTGTTTCTAGGCAAGTTGGACAAATAAAGACAAATACAGTTAGTTAGTGGTGCCTTAAGAAAATTGCTTGAGAATTAGAAACAGAAGCATAGTGCAGGTCAAGAAAAAATTAGAGTTGAATTGTGCCTTACGAGTTCCAAACGTGGACTAAAAGTGTGAGAAACGGCAAAGGCTTTAAAATAAGTGACACGACACGTGTACAACCCACATTCCATACAGCTGACCCGTATCAGCCTCTGCCTGGAATGGTTTGGGGACCGGAAATAGTAACCTGCTGTGAGTTTCCAAGGGTGTTTAAGGTGGAGATGGTGCCACATACGCCTTAAAATGCCCCCAAAGCCTGAGAATAGAAACAGGTAAATTCCAGGCTAGTTGAAATCAGCTCCGTGAAAGTCACACTAGAATTTTCCACCACCTGTTGCTCTGACCAACATAAGGCCCGTCTGATGCAGAGATCATTAAAAGAGAGATTCCTGAGTGTGTGAAAAGGAAGGAGGTGAGAAAAAGAAGAGGCATCTTGACAAAGTCGATTATCACCTAATTATTAAAGCAGTCACTATCATGACATCATGGGGAAGGGAAAAGTGTTCACCAAAGAAGGTTGAGTGAGAAAATAGAACATCATTTTACAGAAACCGTGACCACTGAAGACATAAAAGTTATATATTTCTATGGATTAAAAGTCAGAAGGAATCGTGCAAGGCTTATTTCTTTCAGCTTAAAATTGTTTTCTCTTCCCATCCTTTACACATGATTGAACAACACATTGTTTATCTTTGAAAACAAAGTGGAAAAAGAAAGAAAGCAGGAGAGAAAGGATGAAAAGGAGACACGGAAAGAATCCAGGGAGACAAAGGGAAAAGCAGAAAGCTTAAATGGGAAAGGAAAGTCAGAGTCGGGAGAGTTGCAGCTCCTTTGATGGCCGAGCAGGGAAGGCACAGGGCATGGGGGACTGTGAGCTGGGACGGCCAGTCCCATGTCCTTCCTCACTGGCTTAAAACACCTGCCTGCCCAACCGTGACGCATCATGCTCCGGGGTTTTCTTTCCCCTGCTACCAGAAATGACACAACCGCCCTGTGCAGGGAAAGGGCGGTTTGTGCGGGGACAGGGGGTTCCTGCTCCTTAGGTAACCTCTGTCTTAGGAAGTGAAATTGTCAGAGCAGATGCTTGAAGAGAGGTGCTCTGCTGGCCTGGCTTTCACAGGCCAAGTCCTTCTGGGCGCTGGAGAACAGGGAGGGGCTGAAGGGCTGGAGCCCAAAGTCCTTTATATTGAAGAAGTTTCAGTCAACTTCACTCTCCTGGAAGTTGGATGGCAGAGGTCTCCCTTGTGACACTTCTAAACACAATCAGAAAAAAAAAAAATGTTAGACAGACACAAGCCAACAGGGAGACCCTTATTGCATTTTTGAGGCAGGAGATCGCAGCCAGAGATGAACACACCCCAAAGAGTGTAGATAATGGTGGACGCTGGTAACTCCAAGCAGACAGATACATACACATGCAGCTCCCGCCAGATCACTTGGAAAGAACTACAGGTTATTTATGTGACAGTTTATAATGCAATATGTATGGTTCTCCGATTTGGATTCTAGCTTGGCGGAGCTAGTTATTTTTTACGCTTCCATAGGGCAGTGGCCAAACTCGAATCTACCTAACCTTCGCAGTTTGTATGACCGTGTTTTGCAACTTGTAGGCGTTCCATTGGGAACCACGTGGGCGGAAGATGGCTTTGCGGTCAGAAAAAGTCCAGGTCTAAGCTCAGCCTCCCGTCCGTCGGTTTATGACCTTGGGTGAGCTCCTTGCTCTCTCGAACACTCACCTGTACGCAGGAGATTTAGTGTGGATCCAGTGAGATGATGTTGACTCAGCAGGTAGGGTGTATAACACACAGCAGGACCACGGCAGAACTCACCCTGTAAGGGCATTCTGACTGTGGTGTGTCTGAGTGAGATTCCTGCTTGACATTTTGTAGTCCAACTTGAAGGGTCACGTATCAGACATGTATCTATCACCTGGGATCGATGAATACAGTGGAGCAGAATGTGACTAGACACTATTCGAATAAACATGAACTCCTTTTTTTCTTTTTTTTTTTTTTTAATTTTTTTTTTTCAACGTTTATTTATTTTTGGGACAGAGAGAGACAGAGCATGAACGGGGGAGGGGCAGAGAGAGAGGGAGACACAGAATCGGAAACAGGCTCCAGGCTCTGAGCCATCAGCCCAGAGCCCGACGCGGGGCTCGAACTCGCGGATGGTGAGATCGTGACCTGGCTGAAGTCGGACGCTTAACCGACTGCGCCACCCAGGCGCCCCGAACTCCTTTTTTTCAACGTTTATTTATTTTTGGGACAGAGAGAGACAGAGCATGAACGGGGGAGGGGCAGAGAGAGAGGGAGACACAGAATCGGAAACAGGCTCCAGGCTCTGAGCCATCAGCCCAGAGCCTGACGCGGGGCTCGAACTCACGGACCGCGAGATCGTGACCTGGCTGAAGTCGGACGCTTAACCGACTGCGCCACCCAGGCGCCCCATGAACTCCTTTTTTTACCTATGTAGAAAAACAGAAAATAATATTCAGCAAGGATATCGGGAGTTCACACTTAGGGAATCGAGGCTAAGAAAATCACATGAATGAGCTCGTGTAATCCCCACGCCAGCTTTGGGAGAAAAAGGTCTGCTGTCATCTCATTTCGCCAATGAGGAAACTGAGTTAGTGAGATAAATTGCCCAAAGAGCCACACCAGTGAGAAAAAAGAAGGATTTTGGAATTAGGACTTCAGCTTTCTGAGTATAGATGGCAAGATTTAACAAAAAACACTCTGGAATTGTACAGGGAAGGGTTATTACATGGGAACGTCAGTCGCGCACAACCTTAAACGTGAAAATGGAGAAGTGATGTTGTTCTAGAAGAATGCCTTTATGTGGCACACTGCTAGTGGGCTAGAGCACATACAGAGAGCGCTCTTCAGTATGCAGAAGGGGGTTTGTGAGAGGCAGGGAAAGAGGATGGGTCAGCATTGGAAACAAAAGGGAGTGGCCAGGAGGCCAACTTGGCAGTGAGTTTCCAGCAATGCAATAGGGAATCTGGTTCCACAGTTTAATCAAGGCGCTGTGTGCAGAGCACCACCAAGAGTCTCGGGAACCACAAAGGAAGTGAGGACCCCCGAGGAGGGCAGTGCTACCGCCCCGAGGCACGCAAAGTCTCCAGATTCCAGAGACAGAGAGTGCCCTGTGGAGGAGACACCATGACAAGAGCACTGGTCTTCTACTGAGGAAGGGGAGGTGAGAATGTAGGGAGGGAGCCAGAGTGATGCCACCCACTTCCTTTCCTCCAGCCTGCCTGTACTCCCAGAGTACAGGGCCCAACTGGAAACGAGGAGTCCACTGAAATAATGCACATAGACCAAAGGAAGATACCCACAGACAGACCATGGAAAGTTTCATTAGGATGTCAAAGAGTTGGGTTCTTATCCGACAGGTGGTTGAAAGACATTAAAAGTTCTAGAAGACATGGCTCATCAGCCCCGTATCCCAATGGGCACATCCAGCTAGCATGCTTTGTGGCCGCCCGACTTGCTTCCCTCGCTCGGATTCAATGGACTGTGGTTTTGAGACCGATGGAATTAAGATGCACAAAACTGGGGGCGGTGTGCAGGAAGGATGCCGATGCAGTGATGAACAAGATGAGAGCCCGAGCAAGAGTGGTGTCGATGGGGACGTGAGGGAGAGACTGAGTCTGAGAAGTATTTTGGAGATAGGATATGGATGTTGAGGGGGCAAGGAGTCAAGCATGAGTCTAGATCTACTGCTTGAAAGTATGAGTAGATAGCGGTACCACCCAATGAGGTAGAGAACACAGGCTTAGGAGGCAGTTTAGTGATGAATATAGCCAATCTAATAAATTTAAATTTGTAAAGTAGGATTGTAAGAGTCATATAAATTTAAAGCCATCTTGATCTTAATCGGCCTCAAGACTCATGATTCCGCTTCAAGGCCATTCACGATCTGGTCTTTATCTTTGCCATTCCTCTGGTGTCCAAAATCATAGACTTTGAAGACTGTAGGTATCATAAATTTTTTTTGTCTCAATTCCCCGCCCCCCCCCCCCCCCCGTTCGACCTGCATTTTATGTTTTTGTGATTGAAGAGTGGTTCAAATTTGATTGCAAAGGCTTGGCTACAGATAATCTTAACCAAATCGCAAAATAGTATATACTTAAATTTATTTTATCCAAATAAACTTAAACCCTTAATAGTCTGACACTGCTGAATTTCTCTCCTTCTTGGAAGTGTTATTATGAGTGGCCTCAGGCAAGCTACTTCTTACCCAGTTTCAATAATACATAGCCACTCGAAGTGTTATAAACGAGTTTTCACAAAACCCACCCCTATAGGCAAAATAGAAATAATAATACTTTGCAAAATTGAGGTCATAGGTATTAATTATTTCAGGTTCTAAGCAGGGATGCAGCAGACATTTTGTTTCTAGGACAGGATGTTTCTGCAATGCTTTGTTCTTCCATGTAATTATAGATCACTTAAAAAGTATACTTAAAATACGACTTGATGTTTAACTCTTCTAAATAACATGTTCAAAGGATAACAATTTAATTATGGAAACATGATTTTTCTTTATTATCACATTCTCTCATATAAATACTGGATTATGAGTACCTTAAATTCATACACGGATATAACTCTTCAACATTCATTTTTGCTTTGCTCTGCTGATTACTTGTGATTCTGCCAGTTAATATAATAAGATTTTATTTGCAAGGCAAACCTTGTAGAAATGGTTTCTTTCTTTCTTGGCACTATGTTGGTCATTTCAGCGGCTTCCACAGGAGTTGTGTCTGTTAGATAACCCAGTACTTACAGTTAAGATGATTTTCCAGTCATGGGTAGTTTAGGGCATTTATTAGCGGATGCATCTAATGTTACTTAAAAAAATATATTTAAAATGCTTGCTAATTAGTACCATTTGTGCAGAATCAATTTCTTAGCGGAATGTTTTTCTTCTTTCTTTCTTTCTTCCTTTCTTTCTTCTTTTTTTCTATACAAAAGTAAATGCTTAAGCAAACACACCAAACCCAGATAAATGTAAGGACCTTCTTGCTTTAAATCCAGCCATTATTGCCAAGACTTTGGGACCTGGTGTTTGTTTAGCGTAGGTGGGCTCACAGTCCCTTTCTCCTGGGATTGCCTTTAAAAAAAATTTTTTTTTAACGTTTATTTATTTCTGAGACAGAGAGAGACAGAGCATGAACAGGGGAGGGGCAGAGAGAGAGGGAGACACAGAATCTGAAACAGGCTCCAGGCTCTGAGCTGTCAGCACAGAGCCCGACGCGGGGCTCGAACTCACGGACCGTGAGATGATGACCTGAGCCAAAGTCGGACGCTTAACCGACCGAGCCACCCAGGCGCCCCTGGGATTGCCTTTTTGCTACCAGTCCTGCTTTGCTGGTGCGCTGGGGCTTAGAAAAAAATAAAAGCTCTGAAATGTGTTGACTCCCTAAGTTCTGGCGAGAAATCCTTTAATTGGATGTTTACCCCAATTACCCCAAATAGAACTTAACATATTCTTGCTAGTTTTAGGGGTTTTAAGCCCTTCCTAGGGCCTGGCAAAATCCTTCCAAAAGCTCTTGCTTCCTGTCCTGACTTATCTTGTCACTCAGTAACACAGCAGGGGGAAACAACACGGATCACAGCATACCGTGGTCCTCCAAAATGGACTTTTCCCCTAATCAGTGAGCTTTGACATGGCCCCTTAGCTCATATCCCACCTTCTGGTTCTTTCTGCAGGTAGTTGAGGAGTAGGACTTGTGCCCGATTGCTTTAGAGTATGGCCATAAGAAAAGGAAAAAAAAAGAAAAGAAAAGAAGAAAAGAAAAGAAAAGACAAGGCTATAGCACCTTAAATTATTCACACGCAGTCCAGATATTTTCCTGGAAAATACTGTAGTACATATGTAAATATAGAAGACAACAATTTCCTTATCGCCATGATTCAGAGACTACAGCCGAGTCATTGAAGGCATATTCCTGGCCAGTTTGTTTGTCTAGAAAAATATAGCTATTTTCCTCTCTGCGGTTTGTGATTACAAATGAGGTAGAACATAAGCAGTTCCAGCTTCTAGACAATCCTATCTCTTGTACAGGGGAATGATCTACAAAGGTGCAATCAAGCCTGCTTTTAAAGAACTCTATTAGAAAACAAAACAAAACGAAATGAAATGAAACACACCTCCTTTCGAACAAGTCATAAGCTTTAAGTATATTGTCTTTAGGGTTTAGCAGGAGACGGGGTTGGGCGACTCATCTACGAAAATAGCCCTCACAGCAAGAGGACCGTCATCTGCAAACCAAGAAGCGGGCCCTCACGGAGAACCAAATCTGCTGGCCCCTTGATCTTGGACTTCCCAGCCTCCAGAATTGTGAGAAATAACTACCTGTTCTTTAAGCCCCCCAGTCTAGGGTATTTTGTTACAGCAGCCTGAGCTGACTAAAACAATCTACTCGAAAAGTTTTAGCTACTTGAAAAGAGACTTAGGAAATCCAAAATTTCATGGTTTTTAAACTAGACCTGCAGGATTAAGGTAGGTGGGACTGTCCTGCATTTACTTCTGTTGCGATATAGTTTATTCTTACCCTGGATTAGCATCAAGAATGACCTAAGTGAAAATCAAGCGTGCATCTTTTTATGAGAAGTTTAGACAGTTTAAGGAGTGAGATATTGTTGCTACCGCAGCTCAGCAGATGGGCTTTGGCAATGACTTCACTATCTTCTGGGCTTGGAGGAAGTGAAGTAGGTGACATCTGAGGGCCAGGTGAAATCTGATACCCACATCTTCGGAACTACTCACGCAGGTCGATTGATTTTTGCAGAAATACTCTGTATTTTTTTTGCAATTTGATATTTTTATTTTTTATTTTTTTGGGTCAACCATTTATGAAGGGAATGGAAAATGGAAGGTCAAAAGAAGCAAAGTGAGGAGTCTTTGAGTTAAGGGAACCATGATGGACCATCCAGATTCTCTCCTTGTCCAAAGGAAAGAATCCTCAGATCACCACCTCTGGAATTTCTTCCTGCCCAGACCTCAAACTGTGAGTGAGTCCCAGAAAGACAGAGCTAATTGGCTGAAGTTTCTACAGCCACTGAACACTCAGTTCTACCTCCTTCTGTCCTCCCTGTGCTTACTTCCCCACCACCTACTCCCCACCAGCTCCAGATAAGAATAAGCCAGTCCGGGGGCGCCTGGGTGGCGCAGTCGGTTAAGCGTCCGACTTCAGCCAGGTCACGATCTCGCGGTCCGTGAGTTCGAGCCCCGCGTCAGGCTCTGGGCTGATGGCTCAGAGCCTGGAACCTGTTTCCGATTCTGTGTCTCCCTCTCTCTCTGCCCCTCCCCCGTTCATGCTCTGTCTCTCTCTGTCCCAAAAATAAATAAACGTTGAAAAAAAATTTTTTTTAAAAAAAAAGAATAAGCCAGTCCGTAGACTTTCATTCAAGAGATGCCAAAATTCCTGATCCAGCTTAGTCTGCACTGTTTTTTGTTTTTGTTTTTGTTTTTTTTTTAAAGTGCTGCAATTTTAAGCCTGACTTCAGGTTCATGGCATTCTTGGTACAATATCCGAATATCGGTAGACTATCCGAATGCTGCTCGTGGTGGGGGAACGGGGAAGGAAGGGCTATAGCTTTGCTCTATTTACAGATTCAGCTCTTTACTGACTTCAAAAGCCAATTAAAAAAAAAAAGAAAAAGGAAAAAAAAAAAAAAACAGAGCAGACTTCCAGTCATGGTGCTTTAATTTTAGGCTGTTTTTAATCCTGGGGGAATGAAAATTCTCTATTTGGTAATTTCCTTTCTTGCTCAGGGTTTGTACTTTTACAAGGTTTTCCCTTCTTATCAACCTGGCCACTGTCACAGCTATTGTAACTCAAATGTTGACAAAGGGTAAAAAATAAAAATTAAAAAAAATCCAAAAGACAAACCCCAAAACCTCTCCAAAACAAAACCATGAAAACAAAAAACAAAAAATAAGAAACAAACAAAAACGATTTCTCTTTGGCATGTTGCCTTGGAAAGAGTGCAGTTCTGGGGACAAACGGTGAAACAAGTCCACGGGGGACTGGAATCGAAGGAGCCCACTGTCGTTTTTCTGGAAAACAAATACTGTGCAGATAATCCAAAATGTTTTCAAAGGAGCGACTGTACCAGTGAGTCTTTATATTCTGGAGGACTGAGTTATTCACTCACAATCGTTTAAAGCTTTTACTTCAAACATTTTTAAGGTGTTCCTCAGCCATCAGCCAATATGTCACAAAGTGACATTGGCAAGCACGGGCTCACATCACCCACAGCATCTAGGACCATCTCTTAATTGTTTCTGTTCCAGCTCAGGGTGTATCTTATAGAACCGGAAATAGATTCAAGAAAAGGCTTCGTCAGATGCCCAGCTCACTTTTCCTGTGACACGTGATTTATTCTGGGGACTCATGACCTTTGTTTGCTGTTAAAGGAGTATTTTAGCGTGTGGGGGCATCAGTGTTGGGCTCTGACGATGCGAACCAACAGGACGCCGCCTTCTTTCAGAGTCTATAGAGGAGAGCCAGGTAATGGGGTGCCCAGGGGGACCCACACGGAAGAAAGGCGGGGACACAGCGTGAACGCAGAGAGCTGGGCCGTCCTGTCTGTCACGTTGCCCAGAGAAGAAGATGTGATGGGGGCAGGTTTTCTCCTGAAAAAACCTTAATGGCAGCGAGGAGGCAGCAAAATGCCAAAGCTTTCCAATCACCGCACACGGCAACCATTCGCACACCCCAAAGAATATGGGAATTCTCGTATTTCCACTTGAAAGTAAAGGGAAATTGGCATCCGCTCCCACGTGTTAGACGGGACCCCGCGGGTGTGGCGGGTCAGGCACACGGAAGGAGTGGTGATTTCACAGAGCGCAGACATCTGGCTCGAATGCTTTGCATGCTTTGCCCTCTGTGTCGTGTCCTGCTTCACCCGTGCCTGTGGCACTGCCATGCCGGGGAACGCGTGTGGGTGGTGGCACCCAGGGGCCCGCAGGCCGCATGGGGTGCTGCCACTGGGTTTCCATGCAGGGAGCTGAGCTGGGCCGCAGCGGGGACAGAGTGGGGGTGTGACATCTTTCCCAGCCGGCCCCTCTAACGGTGATGGAGATGAGAGCAAGCATAGGGGTTGGGCAGGGGTGGGGGGGCAGAGAGCAGGGGTATGACCTCAGGATGCCTGGGAATCTGGTTCCAGTGGGGCTGCAGATGAAACTCAGAGCCAGAGGTGGGGTATGAGCCTCAGTCAGAAGCTCAACGATGAAAGAGGCAGTGTCAGGAAGAGGAGAGATATTTGAGACGTTTTTAAGGGTTGGAAGCACCAAAACTTACTAAATAATTAGAAAGGGGAGCTAACGGGGGGTCCTAGGTGGCTCGGTCGAGAATTGATTCAGTTGAGCATTTGACTCTTGATTTCAGCTCAGGCCTTGATCCCAGGATCATGGGATTGAGCCTTGAGGAGGGCTCTGTGCTCATCATGGAGCCTACTTGAGATTCTCTCTCTCTCTCTCTCTCTCTCTCTGACCCTCTCCCCCACTGGAGTCTTCTCTCTCTTAAAAAAAAAAATAAAAAGAAGGAACAAAGGAGAGGATGAGTCCAAGATAAGAGCAGCAATCGCTTATCTTTACTTTGCACTATCCGAATGCCACGTCTTGCCCTAAGCATTCCCCTCGGGTTGTGTCACTGCGTGCATATTAGAAATCTCTGTGAAGCCCATTTCCCCCAGTGGATCCAGGCTTAAAACTGCTGGGCGGCTCCTGGAGCCATTCACTGAAACAGAGAAGAAGAAGAATCACAAGAGAACTTGACAGTTATTGAGTGCTTACTATGGGTCGGGCCGAATTCTCAGCCCTTTTCAGAAATTGAAGGACTTAATTCCAAATGACTATGACAGTGTCTTATTAGTTCCCCCACTTTACAGATGAAGAAACTAAGGCATGGAGAGGCTAGGTGATTTGGCCAAAGTCACACAGCTTGTAAAGCAAAAGAGTCAGGATTTGAACCCAGGCCATCTGGCTCTCGAGCCCATTTTTTATTTATTTATTTATTTATTTATTTATTTATTTATTTATTTTGGGACAGAGAGAGACAGAGCATGAACGGGGGAGGGGCAGAGAGAGAGGGAGACACAGAATCGGAAGCAGGCTCCAGGCTCCGAGCCATCAGCCCAGAGCCCGACGCGGGGCTCGAACTCACGGACCGCGAGATCGTGACCTGGCTGAAGCCGGACGCTTAACCGACTGCGCCACCCAGGCGCCCCAAGCCCATTTTTTTTAAAGACTTCATTACACTAGAAGTTTAGAAACGTGGGAGGGACCTTCTCTACCCCTCTATCTGTTTGGATAGAGAGATATCTGCTCTATCCAAAGAGCACGATCCTCCAGAGAGTTGGGTTTATTGGTTGGAACTCGGAATAGTGTTCCGAGGATGTACCCTGGGGATGTACAGTTGGGAGTTGCTACCTTACAGCTGAATTCAAAACCTGGGAAGTTATGTGGGGTCGCCCAGAGACCACCCTAAGCTGCACGTATGACGGTGACCAAATGATCATACCCGTGACTACCGTGCTCCTTAAAGCCCCTCCAGATGGCAGAGCACCATCTAAATACCTGATCCGCCGACCCCTGCCCTCTCGCGGAGAAGTTCGCTGTCACCACTGATGTATTAACCTCATAAACACGAACATGTGTTTTCATGCAAAAACACAGGACACTCGATTCTTGGAAATGTATGTATTTTGTCATGGATTTTTATTTTGTCTACCTCCCAGTTTTTTTCTCAAAGATGGAAAATCATACTATCTCGTTCTCGGGGGCTGTGGTGGTTCATGGGATTTCCATCGGAGTGAAATGAAGCACTCAGGCAATTACTTACATAATTAAGGGGAAAATACCATTTGAGATAGTGCAATAGTGGTGGGAAGAGTAATTATTTTTGATATTAAATTATCTCTCAAGTTGTCTCAATTCTCCAGTCTGTGACAATGCCTGCAGCAGCGATATTATCTCTGTGAACAAAATGGAACCTCTTTACAGTGGGCTTGTGGGGTTGCAGTGGGATCGGCAGAAATTCTTGCCGAAAGCCGGCCTTTTTCTCAGAAGGGGGGATGCGAGAACAATGATACTGAACAAAATGAACAAAAATGAACAAAATGAACAAAAATACTATCAGAGGATGCGCCTGACGTTTCAAGGTCAACCCTTGCCTTGACTCTTGATTTCAAGAGTCAAATCTTGACTTGGGTCATCCGTGAATGGGTCCACACGACGCCGGAATAATCGCTTAGGAGTCTGTACATCCAATGAAATAGTTGTGTGGTTTGTGGCAGGTTGAATCCGGTAAATCAGCTGAATCCCATTTTGTTTTCTTTCTCTCGTGGAATCGTTTACATGGTTTTTGGTGTGCAGAAACATTCTAAATGGAAGTGAGAATCTCAAAATTAGATGTACGTTCTTGGAATATTTAAGAGCAGCGCCCACAAGCCTTTATTTTACTTGTTGTTGCTCACTTAATGTTCAGGGTGGATGTTATTCTGCTCACTAGGAAGAAGAGATACTGATTTTGTGAAGGTCGAGGGGACTTCCTCAAGGTCATTCAGCCTTCAGGGATGCAGACAAGATTTTAAGCAAAGTCTTCGATGAGCAATCCAACTTCCTTTTCTGTATCAGAGTACCTGATGCTGCTAGGTAAAGACTTTGTAAATCACAGCCCACAGCTTGATAACATGTTTTCTACTTTTAGTTCTTGGTGATTTAGCAGTGCAAGAGGGAAATTGGTGACATGATGGCGATTTGTTTACTGCTAAGACGAGTGCCTTGTGTTTACCTGAGAAGCATACAGTATTTCTAAAAATAAGCACCGCCTTACCTCCGAGGATTCACCCGGTGCTCAGGCCATGACGGGAGCCAATAAACAGTAGCAATAACAGAAGAGGAAAGACCACATTTATTTCAGCCTGTCATGTCAATCAGAGAACTCACTAACCTTTTCTGAAGGAGGCTACTGCTATCAAGGAAAATAGGTTTTGGGGCTGGTAACACACCTCAAGTGACACAGCACATCTGTGACCCGGCGACTTCTGGACTTCCGACAAGCTCTTTGGCAGATAAGCCCTTACACCAGGAGGACCTCATCGTTGGAGTCCGTTTAGCTGTTATCTGTAATAGGTGTCCAATCTTGGCTTTTCTTTTCTTCTTCCCTGTGAAGGAGTAGTAGAAGCAAAACAAAACAAAAGATGCATCCCTTCCGAGGAGACTCAGCCTTAAGCCGATCGATATCCGTTGACGTTTAGCATCCGTATCGCAAGGTACACCAGCGAGAATGGCGCTTCGGGCAGCATGCACAGAAAATTTTCCATCAGTATGTACAAATCAACTCACGACGTAGTAGGGTGGTCACTGCGTCACTTCCACTGCACGATGACGCCGAGAAGTCACGGAGGGAAAAATACAAGTGCGCCTGGGACGATGTCCATGTTCTAGTTGAAGACGTTGTTCTGACTGAGAAAAACAGGTTGTCTTCCAAGTTTAATGAGTTCATTGAAAGTTCTTGTATTTTTTTCCCCTGCTTCGCAGAGTCCTCGTTGCCTGAGCTGTGACCCTTTTCTGTTCTTATTTTTAAATTCCTTTCACCGTGGATTCTTTCTCGCAGAAGGCTCAGCCGGCTCTTCCATGACAGGTTTGTGTATGTAGTCACAGTTGTGACAGACATTTGCTAATGTCTCTTCTTTGGTGGGAAAATGTAGAATGGATCAGCATTCAGGGAATTTTTTTCAGAAAACCCTATTTCCCTGATGCTGTGATAATGATGTTCCTGAATAGCTGATTTTATTGCAGACAGGGTGAGGGAAATTGAGGAACAGAAGCAGAGTCTCTCCCAAGACTCTCATGCACTGACTTGCATGAAGTGATGGTAACAGACCCAAAGGTTCATTTCCGGTTCTCTAAAAATTTGGGGTAGGCATTTTTTTTCATCGTTTATTTATTTATTTATTTATTTATTTATTTATAAGAGAGGGAGGGCAGGGGAGGGGCAGGGCCAGGGAGAGAGACAGAAACCCACGCAGGCTCTGCACTGCCAGTGCAGAGCCCGATGCAGGACTTGAACCCACGAACTGTGAGATCACGACTTGAGCTGAAGTCAAGAGTCGAAATCAAGAGTCAGATGCTTCACCAAGATGCCTCTGGGTAGGTGTTCTGTGCACACACATACACACACATACACACACGTAACTGAATCCACATCTCAAATGTGAGCAGACAGGTCATTTCATACATTCACTGTTGGTTTTCCTACTTAAATTGTATTATAACATCTGCCAGGAACAATGATTGTTATGTTGGTGCTCGAATCAAAACTGTTTTGGCTTTGCCCTAGCTGAAGACCGTTAAGAGTATTTTAAGATCATGTAAACAATCCCAAGGTCTCTAGGAACGAGCCCTGGGAAATACTCCGCAAATTCAGCTATTTTAGTTCTTGTCTATCTACACTTTGTCTGTTTCTATTTCCAAACCACGCTCTTCGTTTCTGTCTTATTAAAGATGGCTAGGATTGCCTTTTAGGAGGTTCACATAGAGAAAACGCTGTGCCTTTTATTTGCAAAATTTATCACTTTGTAAATGAAGGAAACAGTGTGATTGTTGCTGGCCGGTACTAATTTGGGCTGTATTGGAGTGTAAGCTAAAACCTTGGCACAAACCCTCAAGCCCATTAGCAAACACAAACAAGCAGTGGCTTATGTGTATTTGTATTCAATCCAGTGTTAGTTGTCTGTTTACAAAATATACTTGGTTCCTTGAAACGACTTCCTGGAGCCTTCACACTGGTGTTGGGTTTCTTAGCCAAGCGTACACAATACCCTGGAATTTCAAAAGTCCTGGATTACCCAGCCAGCCAAGAAAGGGTGTGAGTGAAAACAAAGTAGAAAGAAAAAGGACTTCAACAAGAATCCTTTTGACTTGTCGGTGCCTAGAACTTCCCTGAAGGACTCTTAGATGGACTTCATTATTCAGAGAGGCCAAAGGTCACATTCTTAGTTTTTTTAAGGCAATACAAATAACCGTTGGTTACTGAAGGCCTGGCCTTCCCTCTAGTTTCAAAACTGACTTTTATTTCCACCGGTTTGCAGTAGACGTGGGCTAAGTCCCTGGGACAGGGCTCGGCAGGGATCTGACTGGGAGTTTTCAGTGGCTTCCCTTTGTTGTCCTTGCTGCCTGCAGGTGGAAATCAACTCATAATGCTTAGATCTGATTATTCAAGGCAGCGATATGGCCACATTGCTTAGCGATACAAAGATAACTAGCGGAAAAATTAAAGACAAAGTTGCAAAAGTGGTCGTCTCTGGGAAGCAGAGTTACTGGAGGAGGCGGATCAGGGAAATATTGTTTTTCTTTCTAAGCCCTGAAGTACCTGCTTGCTGTTTGTCTTTATTATGAAAGACATTATATGTGTTATTTCCATTAAAAATTTAAAAAGAAAAATTCTTTTCTTTTATGGGACGTCTGGGTGGCTCGGTCGGTTAAGCGTCCAACTCTTGATTTGGGCTCAGATCATGATCTAGAAGTTTGTGAGTTCTAGCCCCGTGTTGGGCTCTGTGCAGATGGCTTGGACCGTGCTTGGGATTCTCTCTCTCCCTCTCTCTGCCCCTCCACTGCTCACGCTCTCCCTCTTTCTTTCCTCTCTCTCTCTCTAAACAAATAAATATTTTTTAAAAACTTATTAAAAATTTCTTTCTTTTAAAAATTTTTTGCCACATGTCTCATTCCATTTTTTAAATATACTTTTTAGGGTGTCTTGATGGCTCAGTCAGTTAAGGATCTGACTTCAGCTCAGGTCATGATCTCACGGTCTGTGAGTTCAAGCCCTGCATCGGGCTCTGTGCTGACAGCTCGGAGCCTGGAGCCTGCTTTGGATTCTGTGTCTCCCTCTCTCTCTGCCCCTCCCCCACTCGCTCACTCACTCTTTCTCTCTCAAAAGTAAATCAACATTAAAAAATGTCTAAAAAAAGAAAGAAATTAAATATAATTTATACCTGTAATTTAAATGCCCAGATTAAGGCATTTATAAATTAAATGATAAATTAATTAATATGTATTAATAATTTATTAAATATTTGTATCTGGGCCCCAGGGGATAGAAAAAGGTCAAGCGCACTGTTATAATACATTTTGTAGCAATGCAGTAGTCGAATGAAGGAGAAAAGGGAATCCGTGATAAGAAATAATGGAAAATGCTGAGCTTTTTTAAGCCTTTTTTTTTTTTTACTACTATGGGAAGAATTCAGAATACAGCTTAATAGAATTATTGGAATATATTTTTCTCCCACTTTTATTGTCTCTTTAAAGCACTGTATCATTCTTTGGCTGTATCTATGACATATCATAAACCTAGTTAAGAGTATGTGCTTTGAAAGCAAATAAACTTGAACTTATACAGACCTTCCCCTTGGCTCTATAAGTTCACTCCCCCACCTTGCACAAAGGGCATCTCACACTAGCACCTGCCTTAACAGGGCTGTCGTAAGTATTAAATGGATGATTTATTTCAAGGGCTTCGCACAGAATTAACAGGCAATACATTTTTAATTATTGATAAGAAAAGCAAGTAATTCAGTAATGATGTTGTGCAGGTGACCAAAACATCTACAAAACACATGTGGAAAGGCTGTAATGTGGATCAGATAGATTTCCCTAGGTTTCCCGAAGTCACGGAGGCTGGGACAGCACTCCCATCGCTGGGTGAGACGTAACCAAACACAGGGTCCGCAGGGTCACTGTGGATCCAAGTACCTTTGTAAAACACTTGTCGCCAGCGTTCTAGTCCTACAGCCACGACTGCATTTTCTTGCGCAACTGGGCATTCGTAGCACTTGCCCGAATCAGTGCCCACTAAGTCATTTAAACATTTTGTCCCTAAGGACAAGACTTTCCAGGAATTAAGACCCAACAGAAGATCAGTTTCTTTTCTCCTTCTGGCTTTGCAGGAACAGCTGCATGTTCCCTGTGGCCAAGAAGACAGCAGGGAAGGAAAACCACTTGCCTGGGACCCACTGAGGCTTGTGTCTGCACCGGTTCACAACTTGGCTGTCCTCTTTCCCACCTCGGGCGAAACCACACGATGCTCTCCCACGTTTCCACGTGCTCTCCCACAACTTCAGAGGATTGGGCTCTGGGTGAGATGTGCAGCGGTGACTGTCTCTGTGTCATGTGCACACACACACACACTCATGCACGCACAGGCACATGCCCGCACAAAAACACGTGTGCTCATTGCAATAAAGCGCACGCGTGTCAGGACTCAACCTTGAAATTCAAAGTCAAATTTTGGCATTTTCTGGCTTTGCCTTAAGACTCTCCAGAGTAGAAACCCCGTACATTTTTTATTTTTTAGAGGGAACGAAATGCACATGGAAAAGTCAGAGGACAGGACCGTGAGCTTTTGTTCAAGGAAGTGTTGGTCACACACGCATTTCTTGGCACTTCTTGAAGTACAGAAACATTTGTTCCCAAGACGTGTGTGGTGGAAAATTGCATCTTTACAAACCTCTCGATGGTGCTTTAAGAATCGGGGTACCTAATCAATGACTAGCTCTCACTTCGGCAAGCAGAAAGTATTCCTGGTACTTCACAAGAACTGATTTGCATTCGGGCTATGTCCAAGAGGGTGGCCTGCTACTTGTCACCCCTGCCCTCTGTCCCAGCCTCTGCTGTCATTGTCCCTTTCCCTGGTCTCCTCCCCAGATTTTCAGGCTCTCCTAAGCTGTCCCCACCTCAGTCCCCAAGCCCGGAGCACTCTTTACCCACCTCCTATTATTCTGGAAGGAGAGAGTAAAGACAATAAGCTTTAAGATCACTCTGAACAGGGCAGGCGCCCAAAGCAAAGTGGAAATCTGGGGTCCCAGGGCAGGTGAAGAAATTAGATATAATTTATACCTGTAATTAGTCACCATCCCCTTCCCTCAGGATCTCCCATGGTCCCCGCTAGAAGGACTTAGCAATACCCATACGTGTCCAGCGTCCCTGAGCCGGGAGCACAGACCCCACTGCTCTTCCCTCCAAAGCCAACAGAGGCCACCAGGTGTCACAGACTCAAGCAAATCGTTGGGATAGTAGCAGAGAATTAAAATATAAAATGACTACCTCTTCCTAAGCCCAGTATCACTGTGCTTGATATCTGTGGGTCATATGCACACACAGGGACTCACATACGGGTCCAAGATCTTCCTGGCCTTCTCAGTCTCTTTCTGGAGATACATTTTCATCTGAGGACAGAGCCTTATTGCCAGATTTCTTTAGATCCTATTTAACTGACCAGGCTTTTGACTTGAACACTTGAGTCATACGATGCCCCGTGGTATCTAGAAGATTCCTCTTCAATCCAGGACAGACAAGCTCGTATGACAGTAGGCTACCGGCAGGAGGAGATCGCATGCGTTGCTCGGGGCCTGCCATGACAAAGTGGCACAGACCGCGTGGCTTAAAACAACACATGTAGGGGCACCTGGGTGGCTCAGTCAGTTAAGCGTCCGACTTCAGCTCAGGTCATGATCTCGCGGTCCGTGAGTTCGAGCCCCGCATCGGGCTCGGCTCAGAGCCTGGAGCCTGTATCAGATTCTGTGTCTCCCTCTCTCTGCCCCTCCCCTGTTCATGCTCTGTCTCTCTCTGTCTCAAAAATAAATAAAAACGTTAAAAAAATTAAAAAACAACAACACATGCCATCTCACAGCCTAGAATTTGGAAATAGAAGTATGTGTAGGAACATGCAGTCTTGGGAACCTGCAGGGCCTAATTTTTCCTGGTCTCTTCTGGCTTCTAGTGTTTGCTGACAATGCTCGGAGTTCCTTGGCTGGTAAAATGTGTGTCCCACAGTGTTGTCTCCAGGGCTCTGTCTTTTCGTAAGGACACCAGTCACATGTGAGTAAGGCCCACCCTCCTCCAGTATGACTTCATCTTAGCTTCATGAATTCTGTCTGCGACAACCTTATTTACAAACAAGGTCCCATTCTAACGTGCTGGGGGTTAGGACTTAAACATATCATCTTTGGGAAGGATACAATTCCCAGAAATTGAGATTTGCTGTGTCAGTTTTGGTTTCTGCGTGGCAGAGATGGGGTAAAGGAAGTCCTGAGATTCCTTCACGTCAGACTCAGAAGATAGCTGAACCCTGCCCAAAGCCATCTGTGTTAAGAGATGAAGTCACCCTTCAGAAAGACTCCCGGAGGGTTTCTTGACGAGATACGGTCTATGCAAGACATCTACGACACCAGTGAGGACCACGGTGAGATTCAGTTATGTAGAGAAGGTACCGGCTCTGGCACCAAGAGAGACCAGACTTCATGCTAAAGTACTGTAGTCTTGAATGCCAGATAGATGGGGACATCCCTCTGGAGGCCAGCGGAGGCAAAGAACACCAATCGCAAGGATCCTGACTCTTAAGTGGTCCTAAGTGCCTCAGCCTTCTCTTTCCTGTCTACCCAAATGCTCTTGAGAAAACGAAAGGGCTTAGAAGTATGTAAGGGACTGCTGCAGTTACTGGATTAGATTGGATTCAAGGCTACTTCATAGCCTTCCGGTTTACAAGTGCAAAAATGTCTCCCTAGGTACCAGGCATATGGTCAACCTACACAAACCGATATAAGATGGTGAAAGGCACTTGGCATGCAGATTGGGGCATGTCTTACCCTCCTGGGGATACGTATTCACTCTTCTCTTGCTTTTATAGGTGCACGGGTTGAGCGACTAAGAAGCACAGTTGCAGTGCCTCCTCGGGGTCTTTACCTTGGAACCAGGACCGATGGGCAGGCATCCGGAGCCCTGGGACAGCCAAGACTAATGTCCTCACAAGAGTTTCTTCTCAGTGTAGACTTGGGGCGGAGGGCAGAGGTAGAATACAGCCAAGAGGGAAAGAAAAGAATGGGGGTCAGACAAGTTTGACCTGGTGGAGTTGAAGTAAGGCTGAACTGAAATGCTAATCAGTAAAGTTGAGAGAGGGCTCAGCAAACGTGTTGTAATGGGGTTAGACACTCCTACTATCTAGACCCTCTGCCTAGGGAAGGTCGGTTCCTAACAGCAACTGAACTGGACCACGTTCCATAATGATCCACACTCTCCGCACCAAGAACCAAGAAATCAAAGTACCTCAGGGGAGTTAGGATAGAAACACTAATAACTTTGACTGACCATCAATGGGAAAACTGAACCCAATTGATGGAGTCACAATGTAGTGATATTCTTTAAATCCATCATATTTTATTTCATTAGAATTTTTAAAATATCATAAATGTGCCAAGACTTAATTACAGGCTAAATTTAAAAGTTTTAAATCTGACATGTCAACTCCTTTTTCTTTTTAGTTTGCCAATATACACCCTATGTACAGCATCCACTATGTTAAGAGGTGGATAAAGAACCATTTCCCAGTGATGTATTTCTCCAACATTCTTAGGCATAATCTCGGGAATTTTGTACTTGAAGAAAAATTGCGAAAACCTACAAGTGTCTTAAAATTGCAACTTGAAACAGAAAGCGTTTTGTATCCTTAAATACAGCATTTTCTGCCATGCATGCCTCCTGGGTAGGGTTAGTCTCTGCACACATTGTTATGGAAATATTTCCTTCCCTTCACATCTTATTCTTAGTTATGTTCTTTTTGTTCAAACGTTTAAATTTGAGCTAGATTGGGGAAGAAGAGAATTATTATTTCTGACAAATGTTATTTGGAATGAATGATTTCTTTTTTCCCAAGTGTATGTAGGAAGCAAATTTATTTTTTTAAAGGGCACAAAGGCACCCCGAGGCTTAGCAAATAATATTTAAATATTTTAAACATCTATTTATAGTTTATTATTTAAATGTACCTATTCCCCTTAATATCCTAGAGAGATAAGGAATGTTTATTTGCCCAAGAAGAAATATCCACAGGTGATGTATCTATATATCTATATCATCTATATCTATATCTATATCTATATCTATATCTATATCTTCACATCTGGATTTAAACATGCTTCTTTCAGAGTTATCTTTTGCTACAGTATCACCTGGGATGCCTATTAAATATGCAGATTCCTGGTCTTCTATACAGAGCTACACAATCAGAACCTTGGGGATAGAACCAGGAAACATGCCCAAACCTCCCTTCTCCCGGCCTCCATGCTCCAATAAATTCTAATGCAAGAGTTAGCAATCATTTTCTGGGAAGGACTAGAGAGTGCATATTTTAGGGTTTGTGGACTACACTTTCTTTGCCGCAACTCCTAACTCCATCACTGTAGCACACAAAAAGTTATAGACACTCTATAAATCACTGGTTATGGCTGTATTCCTATAAAACTTTATTCATGTACATCGACAATTGAATTCACAAATGTCCAATGCCATGAAATCTTATTCTGCTTCTGACTTAAAAAGAAAATTTGGAAACCTAACAATCATTCTTAGCTCTGGCATGGGCCAAACACCCCTCCGCTCCAAGTTGACCTTGACAGTTTGAGGGACGTTTAGGCAGAATGATGGTGCATGATGTAACTGATAGGCATTTATAAATATTTGTCCAGAGGGCAAGATAGTTATGGTATCTTATTACTTCAAAGAGAAGAGTACACCGGTTCTTTCTCATTTAGCCATGCTACATTTTTAGCAAAAGGTTAATAACTTCGACTAATAATTTGTGTATGTTCGATTCTTATAGCTCTTATGAATGAATAGCAACATTTTCTCAACCAATACATCAAACAGATTAAAATAAGTGGCTACGGTCTCACATCTTATGCCTTTTCTGGCCACGGGTGAAGGACAGTGGTGCAGCTTGTGATAATACCATGATCGCGAGGTGATATTCTGGATCAATCCATTCCCGCGGAGTCATGAGAGCAGTAACGTGGGGCACCATTTCACGATAACAACACTTTTTCCCTCATGTTTCCAAATCTTCTCTGCTACTGTCACTTCAAAAGACCGTCCTTGTCTTGTGGATTCCTGGGTAACAGGATGACTCAATGAGATATGAATTTGCCATGTTTCCCTGTGTTTTTCCCATCTCCACTGAGAAAGCCACACTGAGGTTTCTGTTATGAAGCCTGAAGCAGAAGTTACCCGCAGACACCCAATCCTGGTCTTACATTCTAAAACCTTTGCTTGTTGAGAGGATGTTGTTGGTCTGTTCTAGATGTGAGGGGAAAGGAGATCATGTCTTGCCTGGAGAAGAAACTAAAGCAAAAGGGGCCGAAGAATTTGCAGAACTAGAGGGGTGAGACCATGTCTTATCTCTTATAGGATGCAGGGAAAAGGGAAGACTTGGAAGAGAATGGATATATTGGGCATCTTATGAGAATGATGTCACCACCAATCCTTGATCCAAATCCCAGAACCCAAGTTTGACCCCAAAGAGATAGCTCTCAAATCCTGCTGTTTTGGGCCATGAGCCTATCAGTCGTGACCAGACTGGACAGATGACCAGAGGAACTCTTGGGTTATTCAAGCCTCCATATTCACACAAATCTGGAAGCAGAGAGCTAACGATAGGGCATCCCCACCTCAGCGAATGGGATTAGGAGTTAGATTCGATAAGATTGGAAGAAAATTCATCCCTACTGGATTAGGAGTTAGATTCAGTAAGATTGAAAGAAAATTCATCCCTACTCAAGTTATTTGTTTAGCAGTTGAGTATAATTTATATTTTGTGTATCTGCTTTCTGGTAACAATTATTTTGACCTACGTTTTATCCACATCATTAATTCCATGTCAGCAATCTCAGAAATTTGGGGCATAACAATCAATTTGAGTAGAGTGACTTATTTCAATTGCTGAAGAAAAATATGATATTTATGCAACAAAGCTTAATAATATGAACAACTCAGAACAGGAAACTCTGATCTGATTCTTATATTTCTGTGATATTGAGTGCTACTATGAGGTAGGACTGAAAAAAGGAAGAGTGGGTAGTTTAGTAGGGATGATGAGGTCTTGGCAATGAAGATAGTAGACAAGATTCTTGCACAGGTGAAGTTGAATGAATGGTTATTTATTTATTTATTTATTTTATTTTACTGCTTATTTATTTTTGAGAGACAGAGAGAAATAGAGTGTGAGCAGGGGAGGAACAGAGAGAGAGAGGGAAGGAGACACAGAATCTGAAGCAGGCTCCAGGATCTGAGCTGTCATCCCAGAGACAGACACCGGGCTCAAACTCCTGGTCTGTGAGATCATGACCTGAGCCAACGTCTGTCACTTAACCGACTCAGTGACCCCGGTGCCCCGAATGAATGGTACATTGTTTAAAAGATTATTGAGCCACGAGACTTTTTTTTTCCATTCTGCTTTATCAAATTAGCAATAGCCCTACAACATTTGCTAATGTTTGACTTGGAGGAAGTTAAATTTACTCACAGAGATGGGTTAAGGCAAGGTTGAGTTTGTTGGTGTAAAAGTAAGTGGTGTTGTTGAATTATTCCCCACTCTTCTCTGTGGAGCACACCTTTGAAACCTCCTTTGCCACTTTGTAAATTATAATGTCACAAAGAATTCATCAAGGCGTCTTGCACAAATTCATGTCGTGGCAATTGTAACAACGTGTGAACACGTTTACAGACACATGGGAAAGGCAGGAATTGTTCAATCAGCTGACAATGTGGGAGAGGTGTGCATGTCAGTGGCCTGTGATTCAGACCCTTTATAGCTCAGTCAAACTCCCAAGTTCTAGACTTCTCTACCCTCTTACTGTCTGTGTGATCATCACCCCATAAACAAACCACTGGATTTCTCGGGTCGTGAGATTTTTTATTTGTAAATGCAAGATTAACTACATCACTGGTTTCCAAATCTGGCTTATCATGACCACCCGTGTTTCAAAACACATGGTTTCTCTGTCTGACTTCCCACAATTCGTATTTGGTATGCAGTGAAGAATTAATCTTACCTAAAGAATGGTCTGGTTTTTACTCTCTGCTTCTGAGAAGTGACCTCTAGTACCTGGAGTGTCCTGTCTGATAGGCATGTCTTTGTCTGCCCAGGACTTTGGCCACTGGACAGTCTAACAATGTACTCATGATGGGGACTTTGAAGGGTATGCCATACTAATTTTAACCTTTGGAGGAGCTGGAAGAAAAAAGGTATTAGCCCAAACCTCCAGGAGGAGTGAGAGGATAAAGTTCAGCCAGCTGCCTGCAAGACTGAACGTTTTTCTCCAGCCTTGGACACCAAGTCTAGGTGAACTTCCCCAGCTGACTCATAATGAAAGGACACTAATGCACCCTGATTCCATCGTATGTATCTCTTCCTCTGGCTGGTTTTAATTTGCATCCTTTGCCTGTAATAAACACGACCATAAGTAAGAGCCTTCACGCGAGTTCTGTGAGTCTTCTAATGAATTACTGAACCTGAGGGCAGATGTGGAGACCTTCTAGTCTGTAGTCAGCTGGTGGCAATGAAGGAGGTTCCTGAACTCGCCGCTGATGTCTGAAATGAAAGCAGTCTTCTGGGGATTGTTCCCTCAGACTTTTCAGTTCACCCAGCTCATTGCAGTTAGTACATTCGAAAGGAACTAGGAACAGTTAAAAAGAATTTGAAGGTGAACTATCGTATATCAAAAGTCCTTTGCAAGGTCTAGACTTTACTCCTTTATGTATTTTGTCTATTTGGCTTATGCACTGGTTTAGCCTTTGGATCTCAAGGGCAGAAAGTTGAGTGGTTTCTGTCCCTCACTTCATGGTGCACTATTATTCTTGGGTTTGTTGTAATTCTCTAGTTCACTGATTTACCCTCATCTGTGTATTATTTGTTTCCATCACATTCCTTTGAGCTGTTCTTTTTTCAACTTCTTAAGTTGCTTAGCTCATTTATTTTCAACTTTCTTATTCAGCAAATAATTCATCATAAGCGACATGCTGTTTGGGATGTGTCGCACACATTTTGACATGGAGAATTCTACTGTTCAGCTTCAATATTCCATAATTTCCCATGTAATTTACTCCTTAGCCCAAAACTCATCTAGTAGTACTGTCTTGAGTTTCAGGACACCTGGAATTTTGTTTCGTCTTTTTTTGTTACTGATTTCTAATTTTGCTAAACTCAAAGTCAGAGATCTTGGGTCATGGTTGCTTAAATTTATTATTTCAGGGGCACCTGGGTGGCACAGTCGGTTAAGCGTCCGACTTCAGCCAGGTCACGATCTCGCGGTCCGTGAGTTCGAGCCCCGCGTCAGGCTCTGGGCTGATGGCTCAGAGCCTGGAGCCTGTTTCTGATTCTGTGTCTCCCTCTCTCTCTGCCCCTCCCCCGTTCATGCTCTGTCTCTCTCTGTCCCCAAAAAAAATTTATTATTTCATTAGAAATAGCAAAATGGTGATTTTGTAATTCCCCTTCTTTCTGCATTTATTAGCTGGAATTCTTCCATTCAGAAGACATATCCCTCAGCAACCATTTTCTTACCCTGAAATAGAGTTGGCAAAAGTAATTCAGGATGCATGTTTGATTTTCTTGCCTTTATCAATTTTCAGAATCATGGGCTGGTGTCCTAGCAACCTCCAATGGTGACCAATGTGTGTATTTTAATACCAAGAATTCGTGCACATAAATGTGCTCGAAACAGCTCCATTTATTGTCATGATTCTTTTTCATGCTCAGATTTCTCGCTCTTAAGCCAACGGAAGCACCTTTAGGTGAGTTCCTGTGTCCTTTTAATAGATTTCTGTTAGTCTTTGATAACTTCCTTACTTTCTGGCATAACAAAAAGTTTATGCCAGAAAGATATCAACGTATGAACTTCCCACCCCAGACCTGGCATCAGGTGTATGACTATGTGGCCGGGCTCCTGTCATGGAATTATTTTGGGAGAGCACAGTTTAGGTGCTAGCAAAGTTCCTAAGCTCATTACTTCTAGTCTGGAACATACATGCAGTTTTTAAAGCAAAGCACATCATAAAACTGTGCTGCTATTTCCAATTTAAATTCAATATTACCAGATTTTTATCATATCTAGGTTATGTTATTTGCTCAGGAAATTTACTTCACTCCTTCTCCCAGAGGTAACCAACCCATTTATTATTTATCCTTACACTGTTTCTTCTGAAAAAAAAAATTGCCTTCCCCCTTACTTACTGGAGAGTTTGAATAAAGTAACCACTGTCTCCACTTTGCGTCTTTTATTAACAATATAGTCTGGAGACCTTATATCACTCTACAGAGTTCCATGGTTTTCATCTTGGGGATGTACTAAGGTTTTTCAACTGTTCTCCTGTTCCTGGTTATCTGAGTTGTCTCTACTGTTTCGGCATTAGAATCAAATGCTGAAGAGGTACCCTGTGTCAATTTCATTTTTTGTCAGTGTGTCTTTGAGGTGGATCTTAAGGAGTAGGACTACTGGGTAAGAGTTCATTCATACAGAACTTTTTTATATATAGACAAACTCTTTTCCACGTGTTGGATGATTTTGCTATTCCCACCAGCAACGTATGAGCACACACGTTTCCCCGTGGTCTCACTAACAAAATATGTTGTCAAATATTTGGATCTTTTACTGGGCTTATAAATAATGCACAGTATCTCAGTGAAGTTTAATATACTTTCTTTTCCCTACGAGCACAACTAATTAACTTCTTTTGACTTATCTCTTTCTTCTTATAATTTTGTTAGTTGTTTCTTTATCTTTTGTGAGGCAATATTGTCAGGTCAATAAATGTTTATAATAATAATATCCTAAGATCTATTGTTATTTTATTATTCGATGTCAGCTATGAAATTTTTACCTTGAGTTTTTACTTTTTGTGATATTAAAATCACTATCGTTCCTTTCTTTTGGCTTACATTTGCTGGTTATATCTTTCTCCATTTCTTGATTTAAAACCTGGATCCTTTGGTTTTAACTGGGTCTCTTGTAGATGGTATCTTGTTTTTTTTCTTTTATTGGAGGATTCCAAGTCTGAGAATGTCTTGATCACTGAGTGTAACCATTCACATATGTCCATTAGTCTTAGAGTCAGATTTACAGTGGCATTATTTTTTGTGTCTTTTGAACCATATATTTAAATTTTTCTCCTTTTCTCTCTTTTTTTTGTAATAGATCAGTATTTTCTTCTTTTGGTTTAAAAAATTATGTTAAATTTTTATGTCAAGTTGCTCTAGTGTTTCAGAGGCCCATATTTTTTTTACATTTTCTTCTTTAATTTTTAGGCTTACCAATATCTGTATCTTCATCCCTAAACAAAATAGAACCAGACACAACTAAAACCTAACTCTTGCCTGGTCTTTTACCCCCAAACTCATCCTTTCCCCTGATCAGCTTTTTTGCCTTTTCACCGAACAGCCCATGACACTAAATTATTTATTCATCTGTAATCATGTGAAATATATTTCATAGAACCTAAATTCATTTTCCTTATTTCTGAGCTGTTTCTTTCATGAGAGTTTTGTCTACTGAAACTTCAGTGGATGCATATGATAGATAATCTAATTAAGTGGGAAGATTCCAGTTTCAATGTTATCAAAACTGAAATTACATTCTCCATTGTCTTCTAGCATCTTGTGTCACTGATGAGAAGTCTGATGCCTGCCTGCTTCTCATTTTGTGGTAGGTGATCTGCTTGCTCCTTCTGGAAGCTTTTGACTTGATGGGAGGCAATGACCTATACTGGGTTCTGACTGAGAAGGAAAATGTCACCAGGAAAATGTTCTCCCTCAACGTTTGGGAGACATGCATGCTCCTGGCCCACTTCAGTTCTGGGTCAGGATTTCTTGTATGCCCTGGGAGACAACCACCTTCTCTCCTCCCAGGGCTGGCAAATGGCTTTAATGTCAGTGTTTCACACCCCGGATTTCACCTCATGGCTATGGATCTCCAGAGCCGAGCACGGGGGAGAGGTCTGGTGGCTCCCCGTTGGTTTGACATCATGACAGGGACTGGAGCAGCCCCAATTTCTGAGTGAAATTTCTCATCAGGAACCTTAAGCAAAGTCATCTGCGGTGTGCACGGGGTTCTAAACCCACGTTACGTAATTTCCAAGCTATTTGCCGTTGTTGTTTTTAACACCGTTATTGGATTCTTTCAATATTCCAAGCAACCTGCATCTATTTCCTTGCTACATCAGGACCACGCATTTATAACACAGATAATCAAGCTTTTGTTATTATTAAAACTATTTTTCAACAGTTGGTGTTTTCTTTATCGTTGTGCCAGATAACAAGCTACATTTAATACATTGAATCTGATTTCGGAAAACATTACAACTTTGGCCATCAGACCCAGGTATATATTCTTGATTTGTTATCAACAAGCCACGGAAAACCTCTCAGCGGTTTTGGTGAAAAGAGAATTTATTTCCTCTCCATCCAGAGCACACGGATTCTCCACAGACCTGTGTATACACCACCAAATATTTCCTCCAGGCAAGCCTATGGGCTGGAACATTATGCTCTAAGACTTTTTTTTGTTTGTTTTTTAAGTGATGACAGAGTTAGATGTTTCACAAACTAAAAGCCAAAAGAGTATGCTGTGACATCCAGCATGGAGTAAGAAATGTATGAAGTCACTAGCCTTCTAGACTCCTTTCCAGATGCAGGGAACACAGATGTGAGAGAAAAGCTGGGAGATTATTACCCATAAATTATCAGGAGGAGTTGCTAGTGTTTGAAAGTTTGATTTAAATATCCTGTGTCTTGAACTCCTTTTCTTATACTTTCTGTCCATCTGGCTGCCTCAAATTTGAAAGATAACTTTGACAAAAGAGAACTTTAGATAAGAGAGAGAAGTTCCCTAACAGAGGCAGCCATGATACCCGAGGGAGAAAAGTAGTAAATGCAGTAAGAAGACAGAAAGCAAAGCATCTGTCTGAGAATAAACAGAAAATCCAGCCATAAGAACAGGGGTATATGGGAAGCAGCCAGGCTAGAGCGATGAATTTCAACTAGGTCTCTGCAAAAATGAAATACAATTCATTGATGTACTGAAACGTCACAACTTGTTGTGTGCACGTGTATGCATGCCTGCGTTACCAAGACCGTAATATACTCTCGACTTCTACCAAGTCAGGTCACGTTGATCACCCAAAGTCTAAAAGCACAGGAAGCCAGTCCAGAAGCATCCGGCGTGGCCAGAACACGGTCTAGCGTCAACCACCTGCCAGGACTGACCCACAGCAGGAACCATTTGTTCATGGAGCACAAGGAGCTTGTTGCCAAATGCGTGCAGTTCCTACCTTAAATGCAATGGATGCTCCCCAGAGGAAGGCTTCACTACGTTGATATCAAAATACAGACGTTATTGGGCAATACATAATTAAAACGATTGGTTTCATTTTTTGTATATGTGCTGCCGAAGCGAGCACTTGATTTCCTTCTTGTGGGAATGGTTTTAGGTGTACAAATAATACATAATAGCCATAGAAATTTAGAAAGAAAACCCCCCATAACTCCACGACCCAGAGATAAATATTGTTTGAAGATTTGTGGACATTTTCCCCAATGTTTTTTATATGTGTTATAAATCAGATTATATGTAAAGAATTCTCCGTCTTGCTTTTGTTGATTATACATTACCTTTCCCCACTATATTAATTACTTCATAATGTGATTTTCAACGGCTGTATAATATTTCATTTTATGAACGTTTTATAATTTACTTTCCCTGATGGCTTTTCATTGTCAGGCATTATTGTTTGAGTAGTCTTAACTAAAAATGGAGTTAGAAGGAATAGTTGATTTAACTGCTTTTTGATATATGATGTCAATTATTGTGGCTTGCGTGACATCTACTAAGATACCAAAAGCTGCTCAGGAGAAATGGAGAAGAAGATAATTACTACAACCAGAGGAAATCATTTCAATTATTTTATTCAACTTTTAACTAAATTATAGTTTAATTTATTTAAAAAATTGTCAGTATTCCTAAGGCTTATCAAGAAATGACCCCACTCTGGGGTGCCTGGGTGGATCAGTCGGTTATACGTCTGACCCTTGATTTTGGCTCAGGTCAGGATCTCAAGGTTTGTGAGTTCGAGCCCCATGTGGGGCTCCGCACTGACATTGCAGAGTCTGTCTGGAATTCTCTCTCTTTCCCTCTCTCTCTGTCCCTCCCCTACTCATGCTCTCTCTCTCTCTCTCTCTGAATGAATAAATAAAATAATTAAAAAAAATAAATGGCCCCACTGTTACATTTTGCTTTGCTCTGCTAGAGTATATGTTTATGTGCATATGCTCATGTATGATCTCCATGTTTCAAAACTTTCCTTTAAGCTGAAGTATTGAAGCTTTTATTTTGAGGACTCAATGATTTATCACGCTTAGAATCTCATTTGAAATCCAATTTAAAAATATTTGAAAAGCTCGTCCATCTTGAGTCGTGGTATCCTTCAAAATCAATGGCAGATTATATCACCTACAGTGGTAGCAAAATTAAACAACTGTTTTCCCTAATGTGTTACGGATACAAAAGTAGACTGTATTTTTTTTTTTTAGAACACATTCTTTTACCCATGAAAATCCAATAATCCACATACATGTTTCCTGAAAAATATAGTGTGTCAGTCAGGGTCCAACCAGAGAAGCAGAACCAATAGGGGAGAGGAGTAGGCGGTGATCGGTATTTTCATTTATTGCAAAGAATTGGCTTACACCACTGTGGGAACTAAGTCTGAAGGCCCAGGGAAGTCCTAAACCTTCTTTTTTTTTAGGGGCTCACCTGGTAAGGTCAGACCCATTTAGGGTAGTCTCTCTTTGGATTCACATAAAGTCAAATAATTGGGGATTCTAATCACATCCACAGAACCCCTTGATTCATGTTTGATTGAACAACTAACTGAAGACTAGTTTAGTCTAGCCAACTTGCCGTCTCAGAAAGTCATAACACGTGAGGATAAAATAAAATAAAGTCCCATTTTCAATGCTTATTGAAAAAAGTTTGACAGTCTTGGTTTTTTGTCATTTTTTTTTTTGAGCTGAAAGAGTTAACAAAGATGGGCACCATGACGTCTAAATTCATTATTTGTCTCCAGGGTGTCGGGCTTGCATGATATGCGTAGTTAGACCTACACGAATTTTGTATACTTTTGTGCCATATGTTATTGACTACTGCAGTTTTTCTTTAAGCTTTTAGCCACCATTTGCATTAATATTAATATTTAATACAATTATGGCTAATATTACCCTCTGAATGCTTTTATATAATAATAGCTTTGCATTTACACAATACCGCTCTGGCCAAGAGCTGTGAGTGCTTCGTCGACAGTGAGCCAGATTTCTTCCCCTGAGCAAGCTATTCTCCATGTACCCCTGGAGAAATGTTAACACTTTAGAACAGGACCTTGATTTGTGCTTACAGCAGAAATAAAGTAATCAGTGTTCTTATAGCAGAAGATACTTCTCCAATAGGTCCTGGGAGGATTATTCAGTGTTTTAAGCACTTCACAAAATCTCATATGGAATAGTTATTCGTTACACTCGTGTAATTGAACACAGAACATGGGACATTGTAAAAGTCAATATTTTTGAGTGATGGATAAGCCGTGGCCTATTGCTCAGGTCAGTGGGATTTTCCAGGGGTTTTAGGAAAGAGGCAGGTGTAGTGTGCTTAGGGTAGCAGCCTTCCTATTATGCATGCAAAAGAGAATTTTTATAACCAGGAGGAGGAAAGTTCTTGGTTGTAAAGATTGGGGTAACCTAAGTGCTTTCTTTTTGGCTGGAAAAATAAGTACCCTCTATTGTGTTCAGACGAAGATATTATCAATGATATGTCCCAGGGGACAATATCATTCTATTAAACAATAAGCCAACCTGCTGATACTTTAGAGTAAGTACTCAACGAGGGGCTCATGAAATCTCCTGCTGGTATTGTCCTAAATTGCTCTGTAGTTTGAGCAATTCGCTTAACTTTCCTGTCTCTGTTTCTTCATTTATATGGTTAGGGATTGATCTAATGACATTTCTCAACCCATTTGTGTCTAAAACTCTAGAAAAGAAGAGGTCAGATGTGTGGAATGCTGCAAAAATTACCTAGAAAAAGGGTACGGGCATTCTCATTTGATACTAGAAATACTTCAATTTTTTTTTGTCCTTAAATGCCGAAAAATTTCTATACCTTATCGGGGCAAAGACATAGCCTGCAATACAACACAAATGGACAGATTTAATATTTATTCTAGATACCTTGGTGACTTAGCTGATTTTATATATTCTGGCATAATTTGAAGACTCGGCCAAATCATCGTTTAACCTTCAACTTAAAATTCTTAGTCTAAATCAATTATTTCCTAACCTTTAAAAGATTGCAATTTCAAAGCTAATCTTTTGGATTCCCTTGGATGTGAATTCTCTCAAGCATTGGAAGTGCTCTAAACATCAAAGGCACAAGTTGTTGTTCCCAAACTTAACACAAAGGTCTTCATACTATGAATTTGATTTATGTCATCAGTGTGCTTAATTCCAAACCTTCCTGGTTTATTTATAATAGTGTCTATTTACCTTTTATGGAAACGATTTCCTATCCCAAGTACATTGGGTAGCATCATCAGCGGGCTGAGTCTGCGTATTCAGAGATTCGGCTAGAGTAAGAGATCTGGAGTTGTAGACACCCAGAGCAATTTTTCTCACAACTGCGAGAGACGGAGCTTTCTTGTCACGGTTTCTGGGTGGAACCACCCGGCCGGGGGCCTGGACCACATTTTGATTTGGATCTGTGACATCTCTAATTCCCAGCTGATGTGAGTCTGCAAAGTGTCTAGGCTCCTTCATCCCTCGTGTGGAAGCAGCTAACAATTAATACGAAATAGCATTTACTCTTTGGTGCTCATCTGAATCTGCCTCATACTCATTGCTATTCAGAAGTTACCGAACTTGATTCTGCCCGGCTCATGTCTTTGGCTATGGCACAGATGCGGCTCCTTATTCATTTTGGTGACAGTTGAGATTTTCCTTTCAGATATACTGTGTCATTTGAGCCTTACCCTTTCGGGCGGTGGGGGAGAACAAATGTATTAATATTATCACTATTTCTTTTTCTCCTTCTTCTCTTTCTTTTCTCTTTCTGCTTCTCCTTTTTCTTCTCCTTCTTCTTTTCTCTCCCTCCTTTTCCTCCCCCTCCTCCTCCCCTCCTCTTCCTCCCCTCCACCTCCTCCCCTCCTCCTCCCCCCCTCTTCTCCTCTTCCTTCTCCCCTCCTCCACTGCTCCTCCTCCTCCCTCTCCTCCTCTCTTCCTCCTCCCCTCTTTCTCCTCCCCCTTCCCCTTCCCCTCCTCCTTCTTTTTCTTCTTCTTCCCCTCTTCTCCTCCTCCTCCTACCCCTTCTTCCTCTTTTACTATTTCTATCATTATTATCCCGAACCTAATTTGTTGAGTTCAAAGGAAATTTCTAGAAACTAATATAGCTGTGAGCTCCATGGCAGGTCTCGTTAAACTTTTGTTAAAGGAAAAACTATTTCTTCTAACTTTTCTTATACAGTATCAGAGCTGTACAATAATACATAGTTAAATGTCTTTATTTCTATGACTTACAAAGTCTGCTCCAGGATCCCTCTGAGGTGACAGAGATGGGCATCTAGTGACAATGAAGTGGGGCGTGAACTGTGGTCAGTTGTGTGAAGTGGTCAGTTGTGTGAAGTGATCAGTTATGTGAAGTGTGAAGTGGTCAGCTGTGTGAAGTGTGAAGTGGTCAGTTGTGTGAAGTGGTCAGTTGTGTGAAGTGTGAAATGGTCAGTTGTGTGAAGTGATCAGTTGTGTGAAGTGTGAAGTGGTCAGTTGTGTGAAGTGGTCAGTTGTGTGAAGTGTGAAGTGTGAAGTGGTCAGTTGTGTGAAGTGTGAAGTGGTCAGTTGTGTGAAGTGGTCAGTTGTGTGAAGTGTGAAGTGGTCTGTTGTGTGAAGTGGTCAGTTGTGTGAAGTGTGAAGTGGTCTGTTGTGTGAAGTGGTCAGTTGTGTGAAGTGTGAAGTGGTCTGTTGTGTGAAGTGGTCAGTTGTGTGAAGTGTGAAGTGGTCAGTTGTGTGAAGTGGTCAGTTGTGTGAAGTGTGAAGTGGTCAGCTGTGTGAAGTGTGAAGTGGTCAGCTGTGTGAAGTGTGAAGTGGTCAGTTGTGTGAAGTGATCAGTTGTGTGAAGTGTGAAGTGGTCAGTTGTGTGAAGTGTGAAGTGGTCAGTTGTGTGAAGTGGTCAGTTGTGTGAATTGTGAAGTGGTCAGCTGTGTGAAGTGTGAAGTGGTCAGCTGTGTGAAGTGTGAAGTGGTCAGTTGTGTGAAGTGGTCAGTTGTGTGAAGTGGTCAGCTGTGTGAAGTGTGAAGTGGTCAGTTGTGTGAAGTGGTCAGTTGTGTGAAGTGTGAAGTGGTCAGTTGTGTGAAGTGGTCAGCTGTGTGAAGTGTGAAGTGGTCAGTTGTGTGAAGTAATCAGTTGTGTGAAGTGTGAAGTGGTCAGTTGTGTGAAGTGTGAAGTGGTCAGCTGTGTGAAGTGTGAAGTGGTCAGTTGTGTGAAGTGGTCAGTTGTGTGAAGTGTGAAGTGGTCAGTTGTGTGAAGTGATCAGTTGTGTGAAGTGTGAAGTGGTCAGTTGTGTGAAGTGGTCAGTTGTGTGAATTGTGAAGTGGTCAGCTGTGTGAAGTGTGAAGTGGTCAGTTGTGTGAAGTGGTCAGTTGTGTGAAGTGTGAAGTGGTCAGTTGTGTGAAGTGATCAGTTGTGTGAAGTGGTCAGTTGTGTGAAGTGTGAAGTGGTCAGCTGTGTGAAGTGGTCAGCTGTGCTGCTCTAGCGACCGGCTGGGCAAGTACTCAAGGCTACAGCCTTTGGGGCTCAGCCTTTGCCCGGCCTCCATCCTACAGGTCAGGCCTCTTGCCCACAAGAATCAGGCTTGGGGCCTTGAATGCTGCCCTTGGACAATCAGGGCCTGACTCAGAGGAACTGCTTCACTATATTACTCTTCCTCCAAACTCCCTCCCTTCCGACTCCCTTCTTCCTGCGTGTGGACACCTCAAGATCTCCCTCTTCCCGGGTTGAGGAGGATTTGTGTGAGCGTCCTAGCTCCTGACCTCCAGCTCTCCCAGGGGTCTAGGCTTTTCCAAATAGTCTGGGTTGGAGAGGCTTCTGAGTTCTCACCACCTTCTGTTTTGTCCTAAAAAATCACACCCACATGCACGTAGACACACGAGGCAAGGAGACACAAAGTCCTTACTAACTTTTTGGGACGGGGAGAAAAATAACAATAGGATAAAGAATTAACAGGAGTTAATAAGTCAGCAAATTTTCTTGCAACATGTATTTTGAGTTATTATTATCCGAGACGTAATTTACATTCACATAGTGATGGCTATTTTGTGTACTCTCCTCTACCCACGATCTTTAATCTTTGTAATACTTTGTCAAGTCACGTGCAAAGTTACAACCCCATTCTGCACATGAGGAACCAGACATGTAAGGAGATTAAGTGCTTGTCTGAGTCTCACGACTCGAAGCGTGTGTGTGCGCGTGTGCATGTGTGTGTGTCCTCAATGGTGGTTACACATTAGCATAACTGGGGAAGCCAACACATGACGCCCATTCAGTTCAACAAATTGAATCTGAGTCTCTGGACGTGGCCTGGCATTGTTATTTCCCTTTGGGTTTCCAGATGATTCTGATATGCGAGCAGAGATGACTATCAGAACTGAGCTTAAAATATAGGTTTTTCTCATTTCAAATGCCTTGTTTTTAATGTGATAGCAACAGCAATCATTTGAATCTGAGGATGTTATTCTTTCTGGCTCCGTGAGGTAGAGGGGGACGTTTTCTCATGAGGCGCTTCTCAGAGCACTCAGCCATCCAGGGGAGGACCCGCAAAGAACAGCCTGGTAGTGAGAAGTAGGCAGGGGCAGGACAGACGCCGGATGCTCCTGGAGGTCCTGCAGATCCACTGTCTTCTGGCTGGTTGTACAAAGGAAGTGTCCCTAAATAGCGTGGTGTCATGAAGTCTAGGGCATTTCGAGTCTACAGGCACCAACCCTGAATTCCGGTGTCGCACTGCATCCTGGGTAAGAGGGAGAAGGCCCAAGAGGAGGACAACAGGAATCCACGGATGCTCCATGGATGGAACGGATTATCTAAGGGATGGTGAACATCTATTCACAGGGGGTTATGTAGAAGCTGGATGGCAACAGGGGTATGAGTTGACCGATGAATTAATTAAACATTTACTAAGTGCCTCCCGTATGCCAGCCACTGTATTCCACAATGGGGATTCAGCCGTACACCAAACGAAATTCGAGTTGAAAAAACACAAATTCTAGCTGGGAGAGACTAATAAATAAACGATAATAATATATGTCATCATATCTCCCCTAATATAATGTTAGCACCCACTTCTGCAGAGGGAATTGGCCAAAGCGCTCAACTAGGGTGATGAATAATGTTCGTCCCACGACGGCGAGGTTTTCGGGTTCCTCTCTGCTGTTAGATTTCTTGGTCATCATCGTCATTATTTACGTCACCTTTGTTCCCCCAGTGTCTGTTTAGTAGATGCGGAGGGATCAAGAAGGGGAGAAAAGAAGGGCTACGATTTCTTGCTCTGCTCTTGCTGCATTATTTACGATGCAGGTTCTTAGGGAGGACAGAGATCCATCGTTAACTGCGATAAGCAAGCAGCATTCTGTGCTCTGTAAGACAGCCTCCCTGATTCGGGGCTCTGGGCTTCCCTTTGGGTGGCACTGATTTCCCTCATCCGCCGGCTGGGAAAATATATTTAGCAATGCAGTTGAACTCCTTCAAAATGTACCTGCTTTATTGCGTGAAAGATGAGAATCTTATTTACTCAAGAGAAAGGTCAGATGATTAGGGGGAAAACTATGTAAAATATGAGCTTGGAGTCCACTTTAGGTTAGGTTTTTAAAACTCGTGATCTGTGCAAAATGGTAGTCTCTTTCACAGGTATGTAGAAACTTGAAGGTTGTAAGGGAGTTAGTGACAAAAGTCTTTGTTTATAAAATAAAGATCTGATCAGGAAAAAAGGTAAAACTTGAAGGGAATTGTCTCAGAAAAAGAAAGAAAAAAAAAAAAAAGGCAGCAAGTAAAGAAAATCCCTTGAGGCAGTCAGGTGTGAAGGGGTCTTCTAGACTGAGAGATAAAAAGCAGCCTGGTTTCTTATTACCTTAATTGCTTCCTGCCTGCTTGGGTCCCTAGTAGAGGGTAGAGCCAGGGGATGGGAAGGAAGAGAAAGCACTTTCTGGAATGATAAGAACAGGCACACTGAGACACCTACCATTTAATTAGCACGAGTGGCCTCAATTGCTGAGTGGATCTAGGGCGGGCAGTGGGGAGAAGGCCCGTGGCGTATGTGGAAAGCCGGAGCGCCTGAGAAGACAGGATGGTCCAGTGTCCCACGGCTGAGGTTTCTGAGATGTATGTCAGCCCCAGAAGCGCTATGACCCTAAAATCCAACTTCACACCTGGTTAGGAAGACGCCGTCTAAAGAGAGACAGAGAGAACGGCTACATTAAGCTGTATGTGAGAGTAAGCAAAGACTGAAAAATGGGCATTTGACTTGAGCACTTCAAAAGACCTTCTCTTTAAATGCACGCAATGTGGTATTCTTTGATTTCCAGCCTATTTAATGATTGCGCCATGCATAAGAGTTCAATGAATAAAGATCTGTATTCGTTTGTGTCTTTATCACTCACTGGTTAAAAGCTTGGTCACCAGGCCAGTCGGAGGAAGGAAGCAGGATCCACTGTAATCGTCTGGGGGAAGCCTGTCCTTTGATGAGGGACATTAACTCTTCAGAGTTAAAACCACTACCTTAGCCGTAATGTGGCCATTACCAGTGTTGTCTTCCAGGGCTAAAAAGCAATTCGGAGGAAGTTCTTTTATCCGTCCAGCCAATAATGGAGTCTACTGTGTGCCAAGCACTTACAGGGAACTGAGAGGTGCTGGAACGCTCTGTCCTTCGGAAGCTCCAGGCTGGAGAAGGCTTTGCAGCAGGCTCAACTCAAGAGGACTATTTCAGAAAGAAATGGTTCGGGGTCCAGCCCGAGGCGCGAGGTGGAAGTCCTCGGAAGAGGCCTGGGCTGCTTTTCTCACCAACGTACATGGAGTTACAGATTTTCAGATTGACTTAGTTTCCCAGATTTTTAGGAAAACGCGTTTTCTCAGGCACATGTGGTATAATGAGGGTGAGTTTGACAGGCGCTCCGGGACTAAGTTGTGCATTTGACAGGCCGTTTACCTCTTCTGAGCTTGAGGGAGGACTCCACAGCTGTCACCCAGAGATAGCTAGCTGTTCCAAGGAGTGACTGAGATAACGCAGCTAACGGGGTGCCCAGGAAGTGGTTCGTAGTCAGAAGCTATTATCACAATGCCGGGGGAGGGGCTCCGGAATCACTTCTTATTCAGGACTTGACCGTGCATATCTGGTGATGTGGCTCACTACCTTCAAACCTTGCCACCACAACGGTCCACAGAAAGCCCAGAGCTCCCCATGACGCTTCCTGATTTAGACCCTTTGCTGACTCCATCGCCTAAAGACAAAATCTCTCTTTCTTGCTGGATACACAAGGTGGCCGGTGATTCACCGAGCCCTGCTTTCCCCATCTCATCTCCTACTTCCCTTCTGCCTCTTTGAACCTTCTCCCCCACCAAGACCAGATGAAGCGCAAGCCCCGATCACAGGATACTAGCCCACCACCCCCTTCCTTCGGACCTGCCTTTTCTTCTGTTCCGATGCCCCTTCACCAAGTCTTGCTGTAAACGGGGTGGTTTGTTTTTTCACGCTTGGCGCATTACGGACAACCTCCCCGGGCCATGGCAACGTGACTATACTCTGTCTCTAACGCACCCGGTTGTTCTCCTATTCTGGAACACTGAGATGTGTCCATGGTCCCGCTCCCTGTCTACACTGCAGACTCCTCAGAGTCTCGTGTTTGCCTTTGTGCCTCCAGTTCCCAGCCCATTGCCTGACATGCAGTTCGCATTGAGTAATGTCTCCTGAAGGGGACCTCACTGCAGGTACCTCTTCCCACCAGCCTCCCCGCACACATACAACTTGCAGGGGTTGGGGGGGGGGTGTTGATTTGGTGTAATGTGTTTTACAAATTCTTGTTTCCCCTTAAGATAAAGTCCTGACCATCGCTACGGTGCGTTGTTAGCATGGTCGATAATTATAAATCTTGTTCCAGGCAGTTTATCTCCATTATTGTGTAACCCAGAATCGATCTGCTATGCGTCATCTTGGGCATCTCGCTGTCCTCCGTGTCCTTCTACAGTGACCCGTGTGCATATCTAACGCCGCGTGGCCATCACCACTTTCCTGGTCCTGTTGAACTCCTCTGTGCCCTCAGACACCTTTGACCATTTGCTTTAATTACACCCCATCTTTCTTATGATTTGCTCTGTATTGCTTTGAGGTCCCCTGTCTCCAATGTCATTGGTGTCCCTTGATGATATATTCTGGAACCAGTTCAGCGTGTCTGGAATATGCGTCTATTCGTCAGAATAACCTGCGCTCATCACCTACGCTGTCACACTAATGGCACTTGGGGATATTTATGGGTCTTTGCAAAGACCACAATGGCTTCTGCTGTATCTGCTGATTGCTCTTCTGATACTAATGTTTGGCTGTTGGCTAATTTTCTTAAGCATAATTCTGATAACACAGCGCTCTTACAGAAAAGTCCTCTCCACAGAGATAACTATTAGCTTCTTCATTCTGCATGATTTCTTGAGTCTTTTTTCAGACTTTCTCATCTTTGAATCACCTTTGACTTTGAGTCTCCTTGTGGGACGTATATGAAGCAAACTGTCGTTTGCGTGATTATCTTTGTGTCGCTGTCCTAAATGTAAATCCCTGACATGTGTGACAAGGATTGAAATGGAACACAACAGCACGGGCCTGCGTCACCACCCCTCACGCCTGCGTCCGAACGTGAACTGATGTACCGATCGTCACCCCCAGCCCTCCTGGGTGTCTTTTGTCACCATTCGGCACGATGACCCACTTTCTGCTCCCAGTTTAATGCACCGTTCCTTCTTCTCTTGAATACTAGCGTTTTCATGTCATTCCTCTCCCTGGGCTAGGACATCTACATCACTGATTTCTTCGAGTGACTTTCTGTTTTTCCCTTTGAGCCTTTTCCTTGCTTTTTCGTTTTGTTTTTTAGTTTTGTTTTGTTTTGAGAAACAGAGAGAGAGAGAGAGAGAGAGAGAGCGCATGAGCAGCGGAGGGGCAGAGGGAGAGAGAGAATCTTTTGTTGTTGTTGTTGTTATTAAAGTTTTATTTATTTATTTTTGGGAGATAGTGCGTGTGAGTTGGGGAGAGACAGAGAGAGGCGGGGGGCAGGGGCGGAGAGAGAATTCCAAGCAGGCTCCATGCTATCAGCACAGAGCCAGACACAGGGCTCAAACCCTCGACCGTAAGAGATCATGACCTGAGCGGAAATCAAGAGTCAGACGCTCAACCAACCGAGCCACCCAGGTGCCCCCTCCATCTGAGGCTTTTCTTATGTCCCTTTTCCCCACAATTATTTTACTTTATCTTGGATTATTATTATGGCATCTTCTAAATGAACACGCCACAAATTCAGAAATTGTGCTACTTCAGGGCACTGAGGGTGGAAATGTGCCTTTTTTCTGTGACTTAAAGACAAGCCAAACCCAGAATCCACCCAAATCAGTCTGCTGAGACCCAAACCCAGTGCACCTCCCTTTGCTGTGTCCATCAGTCAGCGCTCAGGGGAAGCCTGGCCATCTTCCGATGCTGCGTGGTGATCACCGCTCCCTGTGTCCCGCTTCTGTCCTCCATCCATCTCCCGAAGCCCTCTGCGAGGCAGACACCCTGTGTCCTCTAATCCTTCTTCTGGCATTCCCCCCAGCCTCTTGCATTCTTACCCGGCTCCGGTCTGGGGCCGGAATCTACCCTGCAGCTCCCCATGGCTGCTGTGCGTTCTCTCGCACTTGACGTCCTTCAGGACAGGACACGCATCGGCCCTCCCCGCTCCCCATTGCTGCCTTCAGATCAACAGCTCCTCCGCTTCTCCTGCAAACAGAATATGAAGCTACAGCAACAACGAATCCAAGTTTTCTGAGGCCTAAGGTGTTTCACACAAGTCTCCACGTCTCTTGCTATTACCTACTTTCTAGCCTCAAAAGTGTCATGGCTTCTGCACATCACTTGGAGTTCTCTTCTTTCTCAAGGTCTGTCAGCAGCATGGGTGACTCCTGTACCTGTGGGCGCCTGTCCATCCCTGGACCAATGACCTCATCATTGGTTTGCTTCCTAATTGGACCACATCCCCTTCCAGTTTGTGGCCTGTCCTGAAGTTTATAGCTATGCACCTTCTTAGTGGTCCAAGCTGGGCCGTTTGCTTCTAGACTCGCTCTCACCCTGGGATTGACCTTGTCTCCTCTTGGTTTGGATGCACCATTGCCTGACTCCCAGGGTTGGATCCATTGCTGCCCAAATCCCACGGCTCATCCTTTTGTATTTTTTCCCACCTGCTTTTGGTGGCTTATATTTGCACGAATTTTCGGAGAAGGGTCTACGAGAGGCAAAATTTAGGGATCCTGAATGTTAGGCAAGGTTTCTAGCATCTCAATTTGATTTATCATGTGAGTCCCAAATCATATTCCGACAGGTTTTAAAGGAATTTCTCCTCCCACCAGCGTTGCTGACAAGGGATCTGACAGCCATGCCTCTGTGTTCTTTGATGGGACACCCCTCCCGTCCCTTACAGAAGTATGTGAGACTTTTATCTCTGCTGTTGTGGGAATGCCTCACACTGTACCTCAGCATGGGCCTTTTGCATCCATTTTTCTTTATACTCATTGGATTCTTTTGATCTGAAGACAGGTGACTTTTTCAGGTTTGGGGAATTCTTTGTCTGTTATGTCTTGATAATCTCCTTTTTTTTTTTCTTTTCTCAGTTTGTGACATACATTATTTGCATATTAGGCCTCCTGGATTTGTCCTCTATGCTTTCTATGTTCTTCTGGATTTTCTACTTTTATAAAGTTGTTACACATTCTGGCAGATTGCCTGGGTTTTATTTTCTGTCTCTTTCACTGATATACGGGTTTTTAATTTCATCAATCACATAGTTTCTTGCCTGTCTTCATTGCGCTTTTTTCTTAGAATTCTGTTTGAAACAGATTTTTCCCCAAACTTTTCTAATTTTATAAAGAAGAGGTCTCCTTCTTCTTCCTCTCCTTTCTTTCTTTCTGTCTTTCTTTCTTTTCTTTTCTTTCTTTCTTTCTTTCTTTTTTTCTCTCTCTTTCTTTTTCTTTTCTTTCTTTCTTTCTTTCTTCCTAAAATTCTCTTTCGTCTCTGAATCGGGTTTCCTGTTCATTTTCTCCATCTTGCCTTTTCATACTGATGAGGTTCCTCCTTGACACTGGCTCCTTTTTTTTTTTTTTCAACGTTTATTTATTTGTGGGACAGAGAGAGACAGAGCATGAACGGGGGAGGGGCAGAGAGAGAGGGAGACACAGAATCGGAAGGAGGCTCCAGGCTCTGAGCCATCAGCCCAGAGCCCGACGCGGGGCTCGAACTCACGGACCGCAAGATCGTGACCTGGCTGAAGTCGGACGCTTAACCGACTGCGCCACCCAGGCGCCCCGACACTGGCTCCTTTTTAAGACTGAAAGATAGGGAAGCTGGTTGGGGTTTTCTCTACTGCAACACAGGAAAGCCCACCTCTACATACACACTTTCAGGCTTCTCCCTTCTGTGGGCAGACTGGCTGGGAGCCCCTGAAATGTGGGGACAGCCTGTCTCCTAGCCAGCTTCCCTCCAGCCAATGGGCAGAGCCTTCTGTTGGCTGCAGGGACCTCCTCTTACCAAAAGAAAATGTCAGAACTGGGGATTGTCACAGCCACATTGTTTCTCCTGTTGTCGTTATTGTTGTTTTAGTGATAATAAACCCCTGGTTACCTATGCATGGAAGACCTTCCATGAAAATAAATAAATATTCACATGGTTGCCCTGTTTTTAGCCATATTACTTGATCCCATCCTGTCCCCTACCTGCCAGTTTTCTATTATATCACCACCTGTGGGTTCAGAGGCACAGAACGGCTTCACCTTCCCTGGGGCCCCTTCACAGAGGCGTTCCATTCTGGGTTCCATTACCTTCGTTCAGCTCCATATGCCTATAGCCTTGGCTTGGCTTTCTGTCTTCCTGTAACTCATTGATAACATACATCTGATAATGACTTCCTCTCCTTTTCTCTTCTTTCTCTTTATAGCTGTGGATTTATTTCTTGTTGTACTTCTGAGGGACTCTAAGAGAAATGGGAAGTGTTCCATGCACTTTACTTCTGCCAACTTGAACCTGACGCTCTCATCCCAAGTTAAAAAATTCATGAATGAAGAATTAGTTCTGAGGAATTATTAATTATTGAGCACAAAGCTTGAGACTCTCCTCTGCATCGGCTCGCTAACTTCCTATAATGACCCTAAGCCTTCCCATTTTACAAGTGAGGAAATTAAGGTCCAGAGAAGTCTACTAATTGCCTGGGGTGGCATAGCTTTTAAATGGTATTTCAACTCAGGCCTTCTGATTCTAACCTGTGTGTGCTATTATTTATGCCATAGCTGAAAAGAAGCTAGCCGTCGTAGACTTTGGGGAAGGTTGGCAATAATAAATAAAAATGAGGATCTTGTACAAAACCACTTCCGTGAGATACAGGGTCTGGATCTCTTTTGACCACTGGTGAGCAAACATTATTCTCAGCCTGTCTCTGGAAGTTTATAGAAGTAGGGAATCATAACTTGCCGTTGAGAAACAGGATCAGTTTTTTTTTTTAAATTAATTAATTAATTAATTAATTTATTGGGACAGAGAGAGACAGAGCATGAATGGGGAGGGGCAGAGAGAGAGGGAGACACAGAATCGGAAACAGGCTCCAGGCTCTGAGCCATCAGCCCAGAGCCTGATGCGGGGCTCAAACTCACGGACCGCAAGATCGTGACCTGGCTGAAGTCGGACGCTTAGCCGACTGCGCCACCCAGGCGCCCCAGGATCAGTATTTTTGAGAATGAAAAACATTTGAGGACAGAATTAGGATCCAGAATGGCCACAACAGGCATGACTAGAAAAATCATATTTAAGCAGAATATGTGACATGTGGATAGGATTATCTGATTTAGCAAATAAAAATATAGGACCTCCAGTTACATTTGAATTTCAGGTAGACAGTAAATAATTTTTCCAGTATAAATATGTCCCACTAAGAAATGAGTTATTGTTTATCTGAAATTCAAATTTTCCTGGACTTCCTGTGTTTTATCTGGCAACAGTACATAGAAATAAATGCATTTTCATGAATTTCAGCCTTAAAGCGTAGTTATACAATTGTAGGATGAGGAACTCTGATAGAGGTTCCTGTAAGAAGACTTATTGTTTAGGTACATTGTGATATCACTATGAGTCTATAGTGCACTTAAAAAAAATAATGAGATCTGAGGCTAGATTTAAAAAAAACAGACAACCTAAAGAAATGCTTCTGAAGTATGGGGTAAGGGATACCTGTCCATGAAACCCAGACTATTTTGTTTAAAAGGCAGCTTTCTGGGCCCCTAGTAACCTGAATGTCTAGGAACAAAGCTTAGAAATAATCCATTTTTAACAAGTTCCCGGATAATTCTTGGACACGCAAAAGTTTGAGAACTGCTTCATCAAGAAAACTGAGATGTCTCACCAGGAGCTGGCCAGGCCACCCTCAGCAAACTGTGTTCAGTCCCTGGTGCTTCACGTTGGGAACACACACCCTGAGACAGGAGGCTGGGTCTGTCCTGATTCTCCACACACGACAGAGGAGCCAACGCTGTTCAGCCCAGAGAATTCTGGAGACGATGCGAGAGCTTTATTCAGCTCAACTGTAGAAGAAGGTTTGGATTTTTGTCCAATGTGTGCCCAGGAGTTAGAATTAGGATCCAGTAATAGAAATCTTGAGCAAAGCAGGGTTTATTATAAGGATGAATTATCTCACCATTATACTATCTAAACATGGAGGGAACCTCCTTTTGAGAACTTGCCAACATCACTGGATGTTCTGAAAATGAAGGATGAAGTCTTGCCAGAGAGTCTCTCGATGGGTTGCCCTCAGAGGCTGGCCTGAGGGTGAATTCTCCAAGTGAGCGCTCAAAACACCCCTGCCCGTAAATCTCAGACTCCATATTGAGAACCAGCATGCTGTTCACTGAGATGGATTAAAATAATTAAAACGTGAAAATTTTGTACAAAATAAGAATAACCAGGCTTCTGAGTTTTGAACAGAGTAGAAAATATTGGCGGTGCTATAATGATTTTCAAAATCATGCTGGATAAGGGACCTCAGGCTCTTCAAGAAATGCCAATGTTGACAGAAGGGTTTCTTTCAAGGGCAGGGTTTGTTAGGGGCAAACGGTGGAATCCTTTTTTGCAGAGTGAAATCTTTCCGATAAGATTGAGTCAAAGTCAGCTAAAGTGTGAAGTGGGCAGTGAGATGCAAGGGAATGTTAAAATTTTGTGTCACCCTTGGAAATCACCTGATCCTTAGGTAGCTTTTAAAAACACCCTTTCCTGGTCTCCTGGGTGGCTCAGTTGGTTGAGCATCCGACTCTTGATTTTGGCTCAGGTCATGATCCCAGGGTGGTGGGATCGAGCCCGGCGAAGGTCTCTGTGCTGAGTGTAGAGCCTGCCTGAGATTCTCTTTCTCTCTGCCCCTCCCCTGCTCCTGCTCTCTCTCTTTCTCTCTCCAAATATAAAATAAATCTTAAAAAAATAAAAATAAATACCCTTTCCTTTAAAACGAAACATGCATAATCTGGATGGCCACATATATTTCTTTTAAAAGTATGAATAAGAATTCATTCATTCTTTTTGAACTCAAATGTTTGAAAGTGCTGGGTATATTTCACCTTTCTGTACAAACCAGCTGCCACCCAGCACACTTGGGTCCATATCTGAAGTGAAATGTGCTAAACTGTCGGTAGGGGGGAAGGAAAGACGTTTTCACCTGCAGTGCATGTCGATTTCACTGGCTGATGCAGCTGCTTAGGAACTAAGTTGTGTGTGTGTGTGTGTGTGTGTTTCCTTTTCGTAACACAATGAATTTTAAAAAGCGAGCCCACTCATTACTCAAATTACCAAGGTCTTACTCACCAAGGGATGTGATTTCACTGGAGTCCTGGGAGTTATGCAATGCCCTTAGACCCTGGGGAGTGTGTCCCTTCTTCTTACTGTGATTATTTTAATCGTCCGCTTTGGCCTTTGGCCTTTACTTTGCTTTCCTGAGGAAAAGATTGAAACAACAACAACAAAAAACACACACACAAAAAACCAAAGCTGAGCAAGAAGTAATGAGGGCTAGGAGCCTGGTGAGTAAGCAGCTGGGGGCAGCGTGGGGGATGGGCCACAGAGGAACAGTTGGGGGTGGGGGGTCAGGGTCCACCAGGGATCCAGTCCCACGGTGGAAGCCAGCCAAGGGGAAGAGGGAGAGAGTACCTCTGGTGGTGGGGTTCCTGCTGTGGGTGGAGAGAAGCTGAAGGAAGGGTGAGCTGCCTTGGGGAGGGAACCCATGAAAACCTGGCCTTGGACTGGTCCAGGGAGGAGACAGCAGGGCCAACGCCTAAGCTCTAAATGAAAGCATTCTATTTTTAATTTCAATGACTCTATGAAAAGACATACAAGACCCAGAGGGCCAACCCGGAGGTACAGGCTCTTTGGACGATTGGGGCTTTCTGGGCCATCTTTTGTGCCTTTTTTTTTTTTTTTTTTTTGCCATCACTCTGAACGTTCTGGTGACTCCCGGCACAGCAAAGAAGGTGAGAAACCTGTGCCATGGGGCAGGGGCGAGGTGGAGGACAGGGGCAAGAGCCGGGCCCAAGGGGCGACGCAGGTGCACAGCCGGCCTGAGCCTGGCCACATGTGCTGCTCAGTGGCGTCGAATCTCAACGAAAAAACAAAAAGCTGGGACGAAGAAGTCAATTGCTAGTTTTTGCGTGCTGAGAGACAAAATGGAGTCAGGAGTGTGCAGGTGGCTTCCTGGGGGCACGTCACCAAACACAGAGGCTTTTCCAGGAAGCCCCGAAGCCCTCCTACTGCATTTTAATTCATATTTTGATGCCCGTATTTTTGTTTCTTTGGTCAGAAATTGCTTCACATAAAACTATATATATTTATATCCTTTTCTTTTCTTTTCTTTTTTTTCTCGTCTGGTAGAACTAATAGGATTTACCTTTCAGATAAACAGACGGTTTCTGCTGTTATATCCTGCCCTCTGCTGGCCGCTTCCGTTGTGTTTTTACCTGCTGCTGGACCAAGGGTTTAAGAATGAGGTTGGATTAATTTAAACAAATAAATAAATCTGACTTTATTTTTAACTCCTTATGAAGCAAACCCCCAAAACACCTAAGCTCTTGCCACACTTAAAATAATACATAGATCGGAAGAATGCTATTTCTTAACTTCTCTGTACCTTCCTAAAAGTATAGTGGACCTTTTATTTTAAAATAAAACCAGAATTTGGCTCCCTGGTATTACCTTTCTGCTTTCATGTCCGGAAGACTATTCTTATGAGGCTAGAAATTCTTGGGCTAATTTTTGGGCCTGCAGATGAAGTCCTATAACTTTCCAAAATATCAGACCCCATCAATAATCCACGATGTGTAAAGAGATCATCCTAGTCCAAAATAAAAGAGTAAAGTGACCAAAGCAGGGAAAGATCCCTGAAGTCCACGCAAAACTTTGCCAGAGACAAACTTGAGAGACAGTTCCTAAATACTAGGGTATATAGATCTGTTCACTAGCAACAGTCACCAGACCCTTTCGTGCTTTGGAATAACTTAAAACAAATGTTCATAAACCACGCAGTAGATTCATGCTTACTTGTCAAAGCAAGTTGGTGAGTTAGTAGCAAAATGTGGATTAGAATTAATTGTCTCAAAATCCGTAGCCCATTGCTTTGTCTGCTGAACAACGTTCTGCCTTTAATAGAAATTAGGAGAAAGAATTTGGTGGGTCACACACACTTTATTGCAAAACCAAGGTTCAGTGGTGAATTCTAATTAAAGTCATTTTGTTATTAAAAAAAAAACAACTTTAAAACCTCTTGAAAAAGGCAAACCACGATGGCGGGGAAATGGATTGATCATTGTTTATTTGGCTGAAGTCTGCTTTAGAATTACTTATGTTCTGTTGTTCATAATTATTTGGGGTTTTGGAGGGGTCTCATGTGGCTTTTCCTCGGGTTCTTTAAAAAGAGCCGAGTCGCACACATCTCCATTTGGTTCTGGTTGAGTAAACTTCTTCAGCGTATTGGGATGTCACATCACTTCCTGGATGAACAGTTGGCTGCTGAGAGCAGGTTTATTTAAAGCAAGAAACTCGTTTAAATAAGTCTTTGGTCACGCTGTCAAGGGGGTTGTTAATGCGCCATGAGCAACGACTATACATGCATGGGGACGTTTATGAAAGAATCTCTGGTTTTCGGACGATGTAGGTCTTCACGAAGTCTTTTTTGTACATCTAAGACTTTATGTTCATTTTATTATACACAGTCTTAATTTGAGTCTGAAAAGGGGAGCTCCAGGGCAGACATAAAATTAACTTCTCTTTCAGTGTCCTAACCTTTTGGTTTTAATTTATTCACTTGTCAATCTCATGAATGCCTCATGAACTCCAGCCATTGATTTCCGTGGCCAATGCTATTTTTCCTGTTTATGATAATATATTGTCCCATTGTTGCTGGCCGTTTGCACTCAGTTAAATTTCCCACACAGCGGACAGGAAACTGTTCCATGGCATCAGACTTCCTTGGATTGATTTTCACAGAGGCAGGGAGGGACCTGGCCACTTCTGGGCTCTTTGTGTGGAGCCTGCCCCAGGCCCCAGTAAACTGCCTGTGTGGACACTTCCTTCCAGGCACCCAGAGCAGACGGTCCCACGCAGCTCCTGGGAAAAGCCTCTTATCAGTGCCGAATATTATGTCATTTCTTTTTACATATGATGTTTATTGTCTTTAGAGCCCGCTCTGTGGGAATGTTCTTTTCAAGGGCGACAATGGGGAACCACAGAACAAACCTGGTGAAATCACTCAGGCCTGGCGCTGCGGGCCTAGCAGCCGCTTTATAATTAGAAAACAAGCCGCTCAGCCACAAAACAAACGATGTTTTTACACTCTCTGGCTACTGAATTATTTACTAATAAAAAGCTTTATCACCAAGTGCATCATCCGCCACCCTAAATGTAGTTATAAAAAACACTGAGAACCCATTTGGGCGGTGTCAGAAGACCTAAGGAGCTCTGTTTTTTTTTTTTTTTGTTTTGTTTTGTTTTGTTTTGTTTTGTTTTGTTTTTCTTTAAGTCAATGTTTGTGTTGCTATTTTGAGTTTCACTAAACGCTCTAAAGCTTTTCTAGGCAAATGTCTGCCTGTATCCCAGTGAGTTGGGATTTAAGAGACACCTGCCTAACGTCTACTCAGCTCTCAGTCTGAAATACTTTTACACTCAACAGTTTGTCTTAGGTAGCACATGTGGGTGTTTTGCGTCTTAAAAAAGTAGATCGCCACAATGGCTGACCCGTTTATGTGTGTACCAGCGAAGTCAAAACTTTAAAAAAATCTTTTTGTAACTTTGCCTTTTTAGCAACGCATCCGCCTTTTTGGGACTTGTTGATTGCACAAGCTAACACACAGTGCAGTAGACGACTTGCTAAAAATCAGGTGCCATCCTTTGAAAATGATGATTAATTCACATTCTGAAATCATCCCCCCCAGAAGCTCATTCCCAATTAGACCCCGCCCCCCCCCCCCAATAAACAGTTCCCCAGTGAAGCCAGTTCTACAACCACAGCTGGACCCCCATGGGAGGCACCTATATTAAAACACTTTGCGTTTGTTTGGTTCCTCCTCCCCCCCACCCCCCCCTCCCTGCTCCCAGTGTAGAAGATTTCAGAGGGAAAGGGATAAAATGACTCAGACTTTACCAAGGAGACTCAGAGTTGTCAACACAGATGAATCTATTGTGGGGAGGGTGGGGGCCAGGGCCCGGGCTGCTCAATTTCCACTTCAGAGTTGTAATTGTTTGGGACAAATCATTTCCCTCTGTGAAAATCAATGGCCAGTTTATAGATCTGTTGAGTGAATTAATGGTTTCGATCAATTGAAAATGGAATCTTATTCATTCGCATCAGCAACGGGCAATACTTACAGGGTTTGAATGAGCTTCATTAAATCATTTCCCAAGTTTAGACGTAGTTGAATGGGCCAGATGGCAACTAGGTTCTCAGACGAAACAAGTTGTGGACATACACATTTCTATCTTGCTGATTTGGAAACTGAAAGTCGCAGGCATCCCATATGCAATTGAATCCCATTTATATCTCTGGAACAAGTCACTTGGATGGGAAATGAGCCCTTCTTTTCACCATTCTGTTTGTTCAGTTGGACTGTTTTCCTTTTGGGGGGAAGGAGTTCTTTTGCAGTGGATACGTACGGGGAATCAAAATGAGATGACCAGATCGTTTAATTTGACTCGAATAGATAGATACAGGGAAATGGCCCGCGTAGATAGGTTCTGCGTTAGGGTGACATATTGGTAAGTGGAATGCATGTTGGGAGAATTTTTTCTCCCCTCTTGTGAAGTGACTGATATTGTAGTTTCTGGATTTGATCAAATTCACAGTACAGACAAGCAAGCCACGCAGAAGGTGGGCTACCAGTTTAATTATGGATTTATGTTCCTTCTCTAATGGATATGCCTGGTGTCGTATTTCTTGTGTGCTCTCTTCTTAAGCCGCAGTTTCAGTATCTTGGTCAAGAGCAACAGATTGTGTGTATTGGACCCAAATATTTTTGCTCACAAATTTCCCTACGTGGTGACTGAAAAAAAAAAATCCCAGATAAAAGGGTACAAAAATATGTCAAACTACCTTTAAGAAAAATGCTCCCTATTTACCCGGGGCATGCAGAAGATAGTGATTCTCCCTGAACTCTGACTTTAGAGTCAGGGGTTATTCCAGGAAGAGCAGGAAGCAAATTTGTGGGGAAGGAGATCTACTGGAGAGCCGGGGGAAGGGATAGGAGCATGCTTAACAAAGAGTTTGTTTGGGGGGAGTAACCTAAGGATACTCTAAAATTTCTGGCTTGAGGTTTTGGCTTGCCGAAAGCACTAATATTTATGACTGGGAAAATATTAAGAGGCACCCCTTTTGGTTGGGAAGCTGAGGAGATCACAGGCCCGCTTTAGGGTGTGTGGGATGACACAGGTGGCCAGCCTGTGGCACATCCAGACTTCTGCATCCAGAAGGTGATGGCTCTGAGCACAGGTAGAAAGAAGGGGACAGGGCAGGGTTGTGAATGTCCGGTCTATACACATTGTCAAAACCTTGAGAATACCAAGATCGCCCAGGGTGATGAGAGAGGGGAGACCAGTGGACCAAAGAAAAAACCCAGGGAACACCAGTTTTAATGGCATGGAGGGGAGGACCTCAAGTTGAGTTCTAAAAACACTATGCAGAAGAAGAATCCTAAGGGACTAGTGTCATAGTCATGACTGTATCAGCTGATCCTTCCACAATCTTTACAGGGAGCATTTGTCATGGAACAATGCCTGTTTATCTGGAAACTGCATCAGGAGTTGATAAACTCTGGCAAGAGGAGCGTGGGGTTGTAAGGCTTGATCCATATATACTCTACAAGTAATTTATGTAAATTGTACGGTGAGGAGGGGCTATCAACATAGGAATGTTTTCACTCTGTATCTCTTAGTCTGGCCTTGGAAAAAAAAATTTTTTTTTAATCTAATTGGTTTTGTTAAATGATTCATGAATAGAGCAGCACCCCACAGAGCAAGTAGAGGGGAACTCCCTTTAGGAATGGTTTTTATGCTTTTTATTTTATGCTATTTTTGTTAAAGTCCACAGGAAACACCCCTCTCAGGGTCCCAGAGGACACAAAAAAGATTGCAACAGCATCACATCATTGTGAATCCTCTCAAAAATGAAAGAGGGAGGCAGTTCATCCCCACAAGGGAAGAGTATTCATTAGGTTATGTCCATGGAGACCGTGGATGAATTTCTTTTCTCGGGTAGCTTTTTCTCTACCTAAATTGTGAAATAGCTTAAGGAAATGGACGTTCCCAGCAAAGGGCAGAGAAAACTGTATTTCTAGCAAATAGAATCTGTTAAAAGTCAAACAAACAAATCTTCCGATTGGTATCTCTCTCTGAAGCTTTAAAGATCCACCTATTAAATTAAACACTGAGTTAAAAAAAAAAATACCACTTGGCAGGTTTGTACATTGGAAAGGAGATTGAAATTTGGCCAAGGGAAGTTCTAAAATACTGAGTGATTACGGAGACCCCAGCAGATCAGGGCTGGAGAGTGTCTAGGAGTTCTGACGAGAAGGACCTCTTTGCCACCCTTTGTCAGAGTCACTTCTGTGGACTCCTGGAGGCAGAGCACAGATGGGGGTTGGTGGAAGCATCCACGGAAGGTGACAAAGGGAGGGAAGAGGAGGAAGATGTCACTTCTATCGCTTTCGAGCAGCTTGGCTGAGAAGCCAACGAAAGCTAAAGGCAGGAGCAAGGAAGCTACAAGGAGTCGGAGGGACGTTGTTGATTTCATTTCCTTTTGTGAAATAAGCCGCGTTGCTTAGAAGTTAGGGAGACAAGTGAGGGAGGGAGGACCAGGAAGAAATAACAGGAGAGCATAAGGATGTGGGAGCCGGGGAAGGGGACAGGAGGAGCCTTTTCTCTTCTGACTTGTGAGAAGAGACCGTAATAAGACGTAATAAGACGTGATCGTAATAAGCAGGAGCCCCACCCTCTGCCGCTGTCTTACACGCGCACCTGTCTCTCGAGCACAGCTGTCTTCCGAGGTCCACATGACACCCCCGCCAGGATGTCTTCTCCTGAAGCTACGACTCCTTGGTTCTCACTAACTCGACAGAGGAGATACCTGGGTGGATTTTAGGGGACTTTCTTGGTCCTGTGTCCCCTGACTGTTCCCTTGCAATTTGCCCTGTAATTCATTTCTCCCCCTTCCTTTGGTCCAATCCACGCGGGCTGCCAAAACAACTCTCCTAGAACACATTTAATTCTCTTGGTTTGAAATTCTGTAATGATTTTCCCTCAACTCCTTTTGGATAGGCTCCAACCTCTTTAGCTTGGAAGATGAGACGATGCACCCCACGCGGGTGTCCTTGCGCATCTGGTCACCCCCTTTCCTCATATGTACCTAATGTCCAGTCAAGCCAACCCGTAGCTCATCAAACACATTGTGCGCGCCCTGGAGAGTGTCAGCCTGGGTCCACCTTCTCATTCACCATTTAGGGATTTTGTAAACCAGGGCACATTACTTTCCATGTCTCCGGGCTTTCTGATCTGTCAGGTGGGGGCCAGTAGCCTTCTTACCTTCTTGGGTGGTTGGCAGGATTAAATAAGGCAGTAGTTTAAGCTCTTGGACCAGGTTCTGGCTCAGAAAACATGTTCCAGGGTTAGCTGTCATTATGGTCCCGTGTCTTCGCTCCTTTCTTTTTTAGTAGCTGGTTTCTGTCTGCCTGCTGTGCCCTCCCACAGTCCTTCCAACGCAAAATTCCCATCTTTTCAAGATTCAGTCTAAATGCTAACTCTTCTGTCAAGCGTCCCCAAACATCCTCAAGCATCAGCCTGATCCACCCTTGCTTTCCAGGTTCTACTTTTCTACCCTGCGTTCTACTGTTTTTCTGTGAGCGTATAGGGAGCCCCATGATAGCCCTCTGCCCAGTGGAATTAATCACATGTCTGTGTCTGCCGGGGAATTATAAAGCTTGTGCAAGAGCAAAGGTCAGGTGTATCCACTGTTGTACTTCCAGCACTTTATAAAAATGTTATCTTCTCATTAATCTTAATTAAATACCAATATCATCCTTCGAGGGTTAATGTATCTGTGTTCCGGAAAAGTACTATACAGACAAATTGGAGATCAGGCTAAACTAGAGAGTCTTAATTTTGTGGGGCCTCTGTCACAATGTTGAAAGCAGAATTTTATTTATTTATTTATTTATTTATTTATTTATTTATTTATTGTTATAAAGTTTAAACACGTTTTTTAAATGTTTATTTATTTTTGAGAGACAGAGAATGACCAGGAGAGGGGCAGAGAGAGAGGGAGACACAGAATCTGAAGCAGGCTCCAGGCTCCGAGCTGTCAACACAGAGCCCGACGCGGGGCTTTGAACTCACAAACTATGAGACCGTGACCTGAGCCAAGGTCAACTGCTTAACCCACTGAGCCACCCAGGCACCCTGAAAGGAGAATTTTAGACCCTTTGATGGAACCGAAGCAAGACAAACACCACAGTGAATCCTAGAGACCCATGGCATCGTTGTTAAGAGAAAACATTTTGGAATCAGAGAGGTCCACGTTTGAGTCTTAAGTGGGCTTCGATAACCTGCACTGTGTCTGGTATGTGTAGGAAATTTAAAAATTGAGCTTATAACTAGGAGTTCCTGAATCTAAATGTTTACCTTCGAGAGGTTGAGGTGGTCAGCCCCTTGCACTGGCTTGCAATAACTCCTACTATAGTTATTTCATAAGCCTGTCACCTTTGTAACAAGCTGATCCGACTCCGTCATTCCCATCCAAATATTCGGACAGTGTGGCCTTGTTTCCCTCTTCCCCAAATGTTAAGATCTCACATTCACTAGTCAGGGTTCGAAAGAGATATTATGAGCATGAGTGGTAACGCACAGCCAACCAGGTGAGCCTTTAGGGGAGTGTGTTAGGCACCCTCGGGATATTTGCAGCTTCAGGGGTGTTTTTCATCCTCGACTTTGTAAGGGGGCAAATAATTAGCACAGTGCCTCACACCAATAACGTACAAATCCGCTCCCACCTGGGAACCCTTAGATGCTACAAGTAGAGCAAATTAAAACTTCAGGACATTAAAACTCTCCATAAATTTAACCCAAACTTGCAATGCTTCTAATCTGTTCCGTGTTAGGGGGTGACGGCAGAGTCATCTCGGGCTTTGCTGAGACCTCCTTGCGGGAGTGACGTGAACTTCTTCCAATGGGTTGCCAGGTTTCCCTTCAATTCTTCAGGATCAGGGTCCTCCTGTCGCTTTTCATACCAGGAGACGTGGCTAGCCTCTCCTGTGCTCACCAGGGCCAACTGTCATCTCCTGGCTAGACAGCTTGTGGGGATCGGCCCCATACAGATTTCTAGACAGTATTCTGTCTGTGTCCAACTCTGGTCCCATGAAAATTGGGCGACATTTTACATCGATCCTTTTACATCCTTACAAGCCTTCCTTGGTTATTATCGTTAGTGGTGCTATTGGTGAGCGCGACTGGTATTTCTACCATTATAGTTTATCTAAGGAATATGTTTTGAAAGAAGACAGGGGGCTCTAATGGGGAACCCAAATCCTGAGCCTACCAACCTAGTTGTTCTTGTGGTTAACGGGACCACCTTTCACACTGTTGCCATCAGCCCATTAGTACTGTTTCCTTACTCGACTCTGGTATTTCTTCTCTCAAAAAGAATTCTTTTCAGTAGAAGTAGCAGGTAAAAACTTGGATTCTGTCACAAACGCTACACTGGCTTGGGAAATGCTTCGGCAGCGTGTGACTCTGGGGCCAGGTTCCACCTACGGGCTTAGGGGGAATAGTCACAGTGTCATTAAGTAGTTGCAGCATGAAAGCGAGGAGGTTGGCCTTCAGCATTGACTTCGTCATACACGGGATGCCCCACATGGGCATATCACCCAATCTGTGTGATCCCTGGAAACCTCTACTGGAAGCAATATTCTTCATCTGTGTAGGTCACTGCAAAGAGAATAACACGTTTGATCCCCTTCCTCCCTTTCTCTGCCTTTCCCGTTATCAAATCCGGTTTGTCTCTGTTCCAGACTCTTCCTCCACTATGTCTTCTGATTGTTGTACATGACGGCAACAAGTTTCCTTCTTGAGACGCTATGTAAATCCATTCTTAGTCTCCAGTTACCATCAACTAGTTTCTTCATTCACAACGTGCATCTCATAAATTTCAATTAGAAATAGGCCTAGTCATAAATGTAACTGCTTCTTTATGACTGTTCACATACATGCAAATAAATGCAAATACATTTGCTTCTGTAAGTGTGTATTTTACCTAGTGGATTGCATTTCTGGGGAGAATGATGTCACCAAGGTGGCGACATGGGTGGTTCCTGACTTTGCCTTCCTTCACAAGAACAGCAAACATTTATTCAAGAAGACACCAAAAGAATCCTAGAGCACAGGGGTTAGGCTGAAGCACCCTGCATCTCAGGGACCAAGACAGATTGCCCTGGAAGAGTAAGAGAGGAGGCTGCTTGTGGACCACATCTCCCCTCCCCCAGGGCAGCCCCGTACCACGCGGAGACGTCACCGCTGACTCTCCGGTGTTTCCTCCAGTGGGAAAAGAGAACGGGAAGGTGGGCGAGGGGGAAGACGAGCAACTCCTCCCCCAGCATTGGGGGTCCCTTCTTGGATGCCCGTACTCTGATCTTGCGTCATGGAGATTACAGGAGGATCTCAGGGCCCAGCCACCCGGAATCTGATTGTGATGGGAAAGGGGGGAGGGGCTTGCAGCAATCTGCGTACGAATCTGGAGAGACTGAGTTCACAGCTGCAGGGCCCAAGCAGTAATCCCAACCAGCGATTTTGCTCATCTGCAGAACCACGTCAGGGACATATTCTGACCAGAGAACGTGGCCGGGTGCAGAGCTGCCTTACTTGGGTCACAAAACAAAGAATCTTGCCGCCCTCAGACCCTTGTTTGTCTACCTCCACACAAGGTGCTGAGTTGCAGCCCCACCTGCTACCGAGAGTGTCTTCCAACCCCATCTGACCAGAAAGGCCGGTGACAACTCCTGGGTGCTGTGTGGCCCAGAGATGCTCAAGCTGAGAGGCGGGCAGGCAGAGCCAATGGTTTGCAGGACACGGCCAGTGGCCGTTTGGTCAGAAAGCTCAGGCTGCAGGTCAGCTTGAGTTAAGACCATAAACCAAGAGCTTTACCTTTTTTTTTTTTTTTAAACTTTATTTATTTTTGAGACAAAGAGAGACAGAGCATGAACGGGGGAGGGGCAGAGAGAGAGAGGGAGACACAGAATCGGAAGCAGGCTCCGGGCTCTGAGCCATCAGCCCAGAGCCCGATGCGGGGCTTGAACCCACGGACCTCGAGATCGTGACCTGAGCTGAAGTCGTACGCTTAACCGACTGAGCCACCCAGGTGCCCCGAGCCTTACCTGTTTTAAAGCTGTTTCTCCCTCGGCACCCAGGCAGGGAATCTAATACACAGCCCCACTCATCTCTGAATACGGCCGGGGGAGCTCACCAGAGCCTGTAGGATGCTGCATATCTCAATCGACAGTTCTCTGCACATGGCGTTTGAACAGAGAGCTTGCGGCTTCCCCTCTCTGCAGAGCAAAACCAGTGCCCTCACCCATCCCGGGAATTCTGTACATACTCAGGCCTGATTCAGGTCCCCAGACCATGAGCTTTGTAGGCCCCGAGTCCTGGCCTCCCTCCCTGTCTGGGCAGGGGAGCTAATTCAGAGGTCCACCTACTACTGAAGATAGTGCCCAGACCTGACCATCTTGAACGCCTGATCAGAGAATTCATACAACCATGGAGCCCATCTGACAGCCTCACTTGGGTAGAGAACCAAGCCAGTGGTCCTAACCAACTACCCTTAGCAGTACACCCTTTATCCCCATCTTGAGAGTTCAAACAGTTGCCTTGGCTCAAATAGACCATAGGAGCAGGCCTGGCCTGCCCAAAGACATTACCAGCAGAAACACCCAGAAACCCAAAGTGAGCTGAATAGTGAAGAATTGCCTCTGTCAAAGCAAACCTTTAAAGTGTGAAAGAGGGGGGGTCATTACTCAAGGGCACAGATACCAATGTAGGAATCAAGGATCACAAAAAAATCAGGTAAATATAACACCGGCAAAGGAAACCAATAGAGTTCTAATCACTGCCCCCCCCCCAAAAAAAAATCTATGAGCTTCCAGACAAAGAATTGAGAATAATCCTTTTAAGAAACTTAGTGGACTACAAGAAAACACAGACAGGCAACTAAATGAAATAGGAAAACAGTACATGAACAAAACAAGAAGTTCAACAGGGAAATACCAGCCATTAAACACCACTTTCGTGAACAACCAAAAAGCAGGAAACACTCCAAAGCTAGTTTTTACGAGGCCAGCACTAGCTTGATAGCAAAACCGGAAAAGGGCACTACTCCTACAGGCCAATATCCTTGATGAATATAGATGAAAAAGTCCTCGTTAAAATACTTGTATACCAGGGGTGCCTGGGTGGCTCAGTTGGTTGAGCATCCGACTCTTGGTTTTGGTTCAGGTCATGGTCTCACGGTTCGTGAGATGAAGCCCCGTGTTGGGCTCTGTGCCGACAGCAGGGAGCCTGCTTGGGATCCTTTCTCTCCCTCTCACTCTGGCCTTCTTCTGCTCTCTCTCTCAAAAGAAATAAACAGACTTAAAAAAAATAACATAAAATTCCAGCATACCAAATTTTCAGCACATTTAAAGAATCATTCACCATGATCAAGTGGGATTTATCCCTGGGGCAAAAGGATACTTCAACACAAATCAATCTGCATATCAATCGGTGTGATACATCCCATTAATAGAACGAAAGAAAAGAATCTTATCATCATCTCAATAGGTGCAGAAAAAACATTTCACAAAATTCATCAATGATTTATGATAAAAACTCTTAGCAATTTAGGCATAGAAGGAACATTTCTCAACATGATAAAGGCCATATAGGACAAGCCTATAGCTAACATCATACTCAATGGTGAAAGACTGAAAGCTTCTCCTCTAAGATCAGGACCAAAACAAGGGTGCCTGCACTCACCACAACCATTCAACATAGAACAGGAAGTCCCAGCCAGAGCAATGAGGCAAGAAAAAGAAATAAAAGGAGTCAGAATTAGAAAGGATGAATTAAAATTGTCTTTATTTGCAGATGACATGATTTCCATAGAGAAAATCCTAAAGACAATTAGACCAAGCCAAAAAAGCTATTAGATCTAACCCATGAACTCTGTAAAGCTGCAAAACAAATAAACAAAAATTAGTAATGTTTCTATGTACTAGCAATAAAATTTCTGACAAAGAAATAAAAAAATTGATTCTTTTTACTGTAGCACCAAAAACAATAAAATACTTAGAATTAAATTAAACTAAAGAGGTGAAAGATCTTTACGCTCAAAACCACAAGACACTGGTGAAAGAACTGGAAGATACAAATAAATGGAAAGGCCTTCTGTGTTCATGGACTTGAAGAATTTATGTTGTTGAAATATCAATACTACCAAAGCCATCTATAGGTTCAATGCACTCCTTATCAACATTCTAATGGCATATTTTACAAAAGTAGAAAAACACTCCTAAATTCTCCATGGAACCACAAACGGCCCCAAATATCCAAAGAAACTGTGAAAAAGAAGAATAATGCAGGAAGTAAAACTCTTCCTAATTTCAAGCTATACTATAAAGCTGTAGTTATCAAAACAGCGTGGGGCTGGCATGAAAACAGACCAACAGACCAATGGAACAGAATCAAGAGCCCAGGAATGCACCCAAGCATACATGGTCTGCTGATATTTGACGAGGGAGCCGAAAATATTGAATGGAGAAAAGATAGTCTCTTCAATAAATGGTGCTGGGGTTTTGGATGTTCACATGTAAAAGAGTGAAACTGGCTCCATAATTAAAAGCAAAAATGAACTATTGGGACCTCATCAAGGTAAAAAGCTTCTGCACTCTAAAGGAAACAATCAATAAAACTAAAAGGCAACCGACGGAATGGGAGAAGATATTTGGAAATGACATATAGCATAAAGGGTTAGTATCCAAAATCTATGAAGAACTCACCAAACTCCACACTTGAAAAACAAATAATCCAGTGAAGAAATGGGCAGAAGACATGAATAGACACTTTCCTAAAGAAGACATCCAGATGGCCAATAGACACATGAAAAGATGCTCAATGTCGCTCCTCATCAGGGAAATACAATTCAAAACCACACTGAGATACCACTTCACACCAGTCAGAGTGGCTAAAATGAACAACTCAGGAAACAATAGATGCTGGCAAGGATGTGGAGAAATGAGAATCCTCTTGCACTGATGGTGGGAATGCAAACTTGTGCAGCTGCTCTGGAAAACAGTGTGGAGGTTCCTCAAAAAATTAAAAATAAACTACTCTCTGACCCAGCAATAGCACTACTAAGGATTTATCCAAAGGATACAGGAGTGCTGATGCATAGGGGCACATGTACCCCAATGTTTATAGCAGTGCTTTCAACAATAGCCAAATTATGGAAAAAGGCTAAATGTCCATCAACTGATGAATGCATATAGAAGATGTGGTTTATATATATAATGGAATGCAACTTGGCAATGAGAAAGAATGAAATCCTGCCATTTGCAGCAACATGGATGGAACTGGAGGGTTTTATGCTGAGTGAAATAAGTCTGTCAGAGAAGGACAGATATCGTATGTTTTCACTCCTATGTGGATCTTGAGAAACTTAACAGAAGACCATGAAGGAAAGGAAAGGGGAAAAAATAGTTATAAACAGAGAGGGAGGGAGGCAAACCACAAGAAACTCTTAAATACAGAGAATAAACTGAGGCTTAATGGCGTGGTGGGGGAGAGGGGTAAGTGGGTGATGGGCATCGAAGAGGGCACTTGTTGGGATGAGCACTGGGTGTTGTATATTAAGCAATGAACCACAGGAATCTACCCCAAAAACCAAGAGCACACATTACACACTGTGGGTTAGCAATTTGACAATAAATTATATTAAAAATAAAAAATAATAATAATAAAAAATTTTTTAATAAAAAAAGATTTAAATGTAAGATATGAGACCATGAAATTCCTAGAAGAAAACATAGGAACAGAGCTCCTTGTTATGGGTCTTACTAATGAGTTTTTGGACATAATACTTAAAGCATAAGCAACAAAATGAAAAATAAACAAGTAGGACTAAATTACACTAAAAAGCTACACAGAAAAAAAACGATCAACAAAGTGAAAAGACAAACTATGGAATGGAAAAAAAATATTTTCAAACCATATATCTGATAAAGGGTTAACAATGAAAACATATAAAGAACTTATACAACTCAATAGCAATCACCATCATCATCTAATTAACAATGGGTGAAAGGCCTGAATAGGCATTTCTCCAAAGAAAATATATGACAGGCCAACAGGTACCTCAAAAGATGCTCAACATCACTAGTAATTAGGGAAATTCAAATTAAAACTTTAATGAGATATCACCTCTTTCCTGTCAGGATGGCAATTATCAAAGAGACAAGAGAGAAATTTTGGCACAGGATATGGAAAAAAGAGAACCCTTGTGCCCTATTGGTGGGAATGTAAATCGGTGGAAAACAGTATGGAGCTTCCTTAAAAAATTAAAAATAGAACTATTGTATGATTCAGTAATTCCATTTCTGCACATATATCCAAAGGAAAAGAGAACACCAATTCAAAAAGATATGTGGACCGCCATGTTTATAGCAGCGTTATTTACAATAGCCAGGACATGGAAACAACCTAGGTGCCCAACAATGGACGAGTGTGTAAGGAAGTCATGGTATATATATAATGGGATATTATTCACCCATGAAAAATGAGGCTATCCTACTATTTACAACAACATGGATGAACTTTGAAGGCATTATGCTAGGTGAAATAAATCAGACCGAGAAATACAAATACTGTATCATCTCACTTACATGTAGAATCTAAAAAAAAAAAAAGGGGTCAGACATTTGGTTATCAGAAGGGGCAGGGAACGTGTATCCATGTGGGGAGAGGGAGACATTGGAGGAAGGTGGTCCAAAGGTACGCACTTCCAATTGTAAGGAACGTAACATACAGCATGACGACTATAGCTTACATGGTGTCTGCTTTTCTATGGGAAGCCAAGTGGGTCAGCATGCAGATAGGTCTCTGGCACCTTTTTCATGGGAGATTCATACCAGGGGCCTTTGCACCCCAACCCCTTTGCCCACAAGTAACTGTATGTCTATATGTCATTGCAGGATATACTTACATAATTACCTCTTCCCAGATCCCGTTCAGGATTGTAGTTCTTTGAAATATAGATAGGATCAGTTTCTCCCTTTATAGTTACTTTGAAACTTTCTGGGTCATTTGAAAATCTGAGGCAACGTTTTTGTAGAAAGTATTCATGATTAGCAGATATTTTACCTTCCACTTCAGGGATTTTGGGGATCCTGAAGTCATCCGTGGGGTCCAGGTATCTTCTGCTTTAGACGTGGTAGTCACGTAACACTTTGTCTCCCATTAATGGAAAATGGAAATTTTTTTCTTCTGTCCCCTAGATTCACTCAGAATTCTTCACAATGGACTTTATCTTTGTGTCCAAGGAAAATAGTTAAGTTCTTATAGCTAATTCCATCTGTGATAAGAAGTATGTTAACGTGTAATGAACAAATGGGGGTTTCTTTCTTTTCTGCCCTTTTTAGGAACGTTGGGGCGATACAATAATGGAAATAAGTGACTGCATCCACACACACACACACACACACACACACACACACAAAACAACACGGACAGGAAGCATTAGTAAGACAAAATTGTAATGAGGTAGAGAGTTCCAAATTACACACAATAGTTGGATGCTACATCATATGAAGGGATACGGTAATGGCATTAGACAAAAGTGCGACTTCCTCTTTGAGGGGGGTGTCAAGTTTGAGAAAATGGAGAGTCTGGGGTCAAGTGTCTTTTGTCACAGCATTTCAGTGGTGGTGGCTTCTCCAGATGTCTCACGGATGTTCCAGTAGCTGTCTGTTCAAATTGGCCACTGTGTTGGGGAAGGAAGGGGGGAGGGACGTCATATTAGAACACTAAGAGGCATAAGCTGTGAGAAAGGCATGGTCTGTATGGCTACAACTATATTTACAACCACGAGAACATCCAGGGAAAAACATGGAATGAAAAAGACTGTGAACAGTAGCAGCCAATTTCTAGCAAAATAAGTTTAGTCCATTTTGCTCTTAGGATGAGCCTAATTCGTCTCATAAGATCATACTTTGTTCAGCTTAAATTCAAAAGAACACTGCCTAGCTTCAGTCCAGAAGCTTCATTTCCACCCCCCCCCCCAAAAGATTGGGTTTCCCATTTGGAAAAATAAATTTCTTAGGCACAGTCTTTGAAAGCGTCCGACTGAAAAGCCTCTCCCATTTGCCGCGAGGCCACAGAGTCCTAGCGAGCACCCCAAGCTGACCCTGGTTCAGACCGCACGCTCGGGAAAGCTTCTTGGAAAGGGAGGTTCCATCAAGATGCTACATTTCGATCTCACCCCGAGATCGTTTATTTCCCCTCGCACACAGCGAGGCACAGCCCTGTGCTTAACTATTTAACCAGCCAAGGCTAAAGCAATTAGGCTCATCTTTTTCTGATGTCCTAGAAGAGATGTTGGATGGATCTCAGCTGCCCTGTGGTGAAGGAAATGTAGTTGCAGCTGAATACAGATGTTTTTACAGTTGTCCCTTCTGAGTGAAACTCTCCAAACAAACAAAGCTTGGCAGCCTTTTTTTTTTTTTTTCACGTTTATCCTCAGACTAGAAATCATGTCCGTTGATTCTGTTTAATGCACTCTACTGATGAACCCATTTCTTTTAGTCAACGGAGATGCTTTAAAATATTACGGATGCGATCCCTATTTCTAAAGATTTCTTCTTTTTGTTGTTGTTGTTATTACTTTCTAACTCTTCAGATTTGCTTTTAAATCTCTTCACTATCTAACTGATGACTTTCCTTAAAGAATAGTCTCCTTTTTACAATAATTTCCTTTTCCTTCTGGAAGTGACGGAGGGAGTGAAAAGTCCTTGAAATGAGGTTAGGATATTAGCTAAAAGTTTCATAAAATTAGAAAACAGGAGCTGAGCTATGCCTTTAGAAAAGAATTTGCAGTATGAGGATTTATGTCAACAGGAGACCATCACAGGAAGTCAGGTGACTGTAAGGACAGGTTACATTTCCCCCTTTGGTATTGGTTTGAGAGAACGTTCCCTCTCATGGAAGGACATTGCTCTCAATTGCTATTTATTAGCCGAGTAGTGATTTCTTTCTTGCGTAAGGTCGAAGGCTACGCCCAGTGCTCACTCAGAAACATGAGTGAGGTGGGGGTCAGAAAGATAGAAAAATAGAGATACAGACGTGGGTTGGGGAGGGGAGAATAGATTGCTTTGATCTGATCATTAGCAGGGAAGGAAGAAAAAAAATGATGTCTTCGTCACTTTGCGTCACTTTTTGCCTGTGGGACTGGGTGCTACTTCTGATGCAGTGGAGAGAAACTGTTTTTCCTTCAGTGAAACGGTTCAGAAATGAGGGACGATACAGATGATATAGCTCTTAATCCCAGTCTCTCCATGAAGAAAACTACAGAATGAATGTACAGGGACCTATGATTCATCTTGGCTGGACAAAAAGGTGATGGAGGAACACCCCTGGCCTCTTCCAGACGTGGCCCTGTGTCTACACTGCTCGACTTTGCAGCACTGGGACCAAATGTAGCAGAAGGCACGTTACCATTCATTTTTAAATGTTTATTTTTTGAGAGAGAGAGAAAGAGTAGGGGTGGGGCAGAGAGAGAGAGAGGGAGACAGAGGATCCCAAGCAGGCTTTGTGCTAACAGCAGAGAGCCCCATGCGGGGCTCAAACCCACAAACTGTGGGATAGTGACCTGAGCTGAAGTCGGACGTTTAACTGGCTGAGCCACCCAGCTGCCCCTCATTTTTATTTTTTTCAAAAAAATTTTTAATGTTTTTTTTATTTTTGAGAGAGAGACAGAGAGACAGGGCACGAGCTGGGGAGGGGCAGAGAGAGAGGGAGACACGGAATCCGAAGCGGGCTCCAGGCTCCGAGCCATCAGCACAGAGCCTGACGCGGGGCTCGAACTCACGAACCGTGAGACCGTGACCTGAGCTGAAATCGGATGCTTAACCGACTGAGCCACCCAGGCGCCCCAGTTTTAGCTGATTTTTAAATTAATCACATAGTGACATTTAAAATGTTTGTTTCTTTTTTTTTTAATTTTTAAATGTTTTATTTATTTTTGATGGAGAGAGAGAGATAGAGCTTGAGCGGGGAGGGGCAGAGAGAGAGGGAGACACAGAATCTGAAGCGGGGTCCAGGCTCCTAGCTGTCAGCACAGAGCCCGACGTGGGGCCGGAACCCACGAACTGTGAGATCATGACCTGAGCCGAAGTCGGACGCTTAACTGACTGAACCACCCAGACACCCCTCATTTTTAAAATGTCCTTACCTGAGGACCATTTGATACTGGTTCCACAATTATCATGGGGTCGGATGTCATGAGTTTTGATGATTTTGTTTGCTTTTTGTGAATTTAGCAAAAAGGTTCTGGGTCTCAGTAGTTTTTATATAATTCCATTTAAAGGGGCCAAGCGAAAATACGAGAAGATATCAAAGGTAGAAACACCAGACAAGTTATAGTTCCTTAATTCTTTTTAAAATTAAAACTCCAGGAATTTGATGGCAATTTCTTGGCACTTTTTCCCGGCAGATAGATACATTTAGTCACATTCTGTGTTGGCACTGCTTTCCAGAAAAATGAAGGAGGAGGGGCGAAGAACAATTCAGCCATCAATTCCCCTTTTATATATTTTTTAAAGGTCTCTATTTTTAAAAATCTTTTAGAAACATTTCCTCACAGTCAAGGAATCTCGAAAATGGTTATATTGAATAAGAAAAATCATTTTTCCCCAAAGCCTCGAGTAGAAGCTGGCAGAATGCCTTTTCTCATCAGTCAGGAAAGATGTTACTTCAGTAACGGGATTCGTCTTATCCTCCGCCGTGCGAGGGTCATCTATATCCTCACAGGTCTTTTTTTCTCAGGCCATTGTGCAAAGTCCCTTTATACCGCTATAATTTTACTTTTCATCTTTCCTGCTAATTGACGATCACATAGTCTCGAGTCTAGAAAAGATGACATCTGCCCCCTGAGTTTAAAAACGTAAAGCAAGGTGAGAAGTCTGTACCGTTGATCCTTTTGAAGGCTGGATATATGTTGTCTTCATCAAGATGATAAGCGCGTCACTTCACATCTTATCTTAAATAACTTCCTATTTCCAGAACACTCTTCTACCACCCGTGCCGCTCTGAGACACCCCCTCCTCCGACGTGTCCGTCTGGGTGGAGGAAACTTTCTCCCAGGTTCCTCTTGACAACCGTCCAAATGGCTTCGTTGGCTCTGTGACGAGGTGGGCATTCGGTGCTCTTGGTCATGTCCTTGCTTCCAGGGAGTCCCCCGAGTGTGGAAACCATGGCACCACGGTCTGAACTTCTCTCCTCCTTGTGAGAGCTTGAGTTCGGACGGGTCGGACAGCCTGATGTGAAGGAAGGAGGGTGGTCTTCGATGGGAGAAAGCTCCCGGCCCCAGAGAGCCAGGGAGGAGAGCTTCAGACACAACATACTCTGACAGGAGGTATTACTTGAAGTGGAAAGTAAGTGACACGGGAAGAAGTGGGAAATTGAGCATAAAAATAAAGGAACGTATGATCAGATTTTTATATCCTGAGACGCTCTAAATATAGCTTGAAAAGCATTTCAAAGCCACATGGGCCACGCCAGTCCATGACAGGGTCCCGGAGTGGGGCCTGGTGGGATGTCATCGCTGAATCCTTTCCCTGGCAATTTTTGGGATCTGTGAAGGTAGCAAAAATAGTTTGCTTTGCGTGGACATAAGGCGCAGAGCGTTGGTCTTCTGAACAGCTACCCCGAAAGTATTTCTCTAGGTGCCGAGGCACGTTAGTGCAGCAAGCGTACATTTCTACAGAACCTACAGAGAATCAGGTGGACAAAGTTTGCTTGTATCTCAGTCTTGAACTTAAAACCTAAAACAATATTGCGTTTTTTGATGCGTTTGCTTATTTTAGGGGATCGGTCATGCTTCATGTATGTCCCCAGCACGCCAGGCCCGGCCCACACTCGGCAACGGGACACGGTTTCTACTGCACAGAGATGCATTCCGCATTCCGTCTGTCCTTCATTTTACCGTCCCTTCTTGGGATGGCTGATTCCATGTGTCATCTGGGCTGGCCACAGTGCCCAGCTATTTGGCCAAGCGTTCTTTTGGACGTTTCTGTGAGGGTGTTTTGGGGGTAAGATTATCATTCAAACCAATGAACTTTGAGTAAAACAGATTGCCCTTCTTAATGGGGATGGGACTTTATAATGTTGGTGGGCCTTGTCCAATCAGTTGAAGGCCCGAATACAGCAAAAGCATGACCTCCCTCCAGCAAGAGGAAATTCTCCATTCTGATGGCCTTTGGATTTGAACTGCAACAGCAGCTCTTCCTTAGGGCTCCAGCTTGCTGCAGGCTTTGGACGTGCCAGGCTCCATAATTGTGTGAGCTACATCCTTAAAATGAATCTCTCTCCACCTCCCATTAGTTCTATTTCTCTGAAGAAACCTGACTCATAGACTTCTCTTTCTCCTTCCCTCTTTTCCCCGAGTCTCGTACCCGTAAACTGCTTTCCATTGACCACACGTTACAGTGAAATGAGATTCTGTCAGACCAACACCGTCTAACCCTACAAGAAAGAATAAAAACCTACACCAAACACAAGACGCATCCTTGATTGACACGAAAATCAGTTAAATCTCGTCAAGACATGTATACGACACTTACGTGTCAATTATTGTCAATTAATTTCCAAAGGATATTTAAATAGAATAGAAGGTGTGCTCCATTTTATTTTGTCTGGTTTTAATAAAAGGAAGGTCTCTGAAAAGTATATCACTGAAAGGGCAATCAAATAAAAAAAAAAAAGAACCAAGGTCAACCTTGAGAATTATACGGCCTGGGGAAAGGGTGGCAAAGCCTTGTGGACCTGTGGTATGTTAGAGACAGCGTCGCCCTGCACTGACGTCAGCCCATCCACACTGTCCCTCATCACACTTCCTGATTTAAATATTCTTGGGGCCCCTGGGTGGCTCAGTCGGTTGAGCGTCCGACTTCAGCTCAGGTCATGATCTCTCAGTTTGTGAGTTTGAGCCCCGCGTTGGGCTCTGTGCTAACAAACAGCTCAAAGCCTGGAGACTACTTCGGATTCTGTGTCTCTCTCTCTCTCTCTCCCCCTCCCCTGCTCATGCTCTGTCTCTCAAAAATAAATAAATGTTAAAAAAATTTTTAAATATTATTAAGCTTCCTTTGACAGGTAGATAAACTCTGGGGTGCTTGGCTGAGCCCACACATCTTTTCACCCTCCAAATGCAAGGCTGGTTTCTGTCTGTCACTTCCTTCCCGACCTCACCCTATTCTAGTTACCTCCAGGTCACTGAACTTGGCCGAAGGGACATGAGAGAAACCCCTCTGCCTTTGCATCTTGCTCTCTCATCTGCCTGATTGCCTATCCTCCCCCCTCCCCCCGGGGACTCTTACCTACCCGAGCAATCTTGGCACAGACATTTCATCTGACTGTCGACTTTCCCTGAAAGCTGTTTTGACATTTCTCTAATCCATATTACATATTTTATACAATTATTGTTCACAAGGATGCATTTATTTACATACATGTGTATCTCCCCTCAAGAACCCCCTCAAGAAAGTGACCATTCCTTATAAATGCTTGCACACAACAATACCTGAGAATTAGTAAGTGCTCTCTTAAATGGTGAACAAAGAACACGTTGTACGTGACAGTGTTAGCTTCATGACGGTATTAAGGAGTCCCTTTAGTCCCTTTGAATATCTCCCACTCACATGAAGATAATGGAAATTCTTTCGGCAGGAAAAAAAAAGTTATACACAAATAACAGAGTTCTTTATTGTGTAGAAAACTTGAAAGCCTTTTTTCCCCCTCATTATCCTTTTAGAAGGAATTAGAAGTAGCATTAGAAGAGAGATTTACAGGGGCGCCTGGGTGGCTCAGTCGGTTAAGCGGCCGACTTCAGCTCAGGTCATGATCTTGTGGTCCGTGAGTTCGAGCCCCGCATCGGGCTCTGTGCTGACAGCTCAGAGCCTGGAGCCTGTTTCGGATTTTGTGTCTCCCTCTCTCTCTGACCCTCCCCCGTTCATGCTCTGTCTCTCCCTGTCTCAAAAATAAATAAACGTTGGGGCGCCTGGGTGGTGCAGTCGGTTAAGCATCCGACTTCAGCCAGGTCACGATCTCGCGGTCCGTGAGTTCGAGCCCCGCGTCAGGCTCTGGGCTGATGGCTCAGAGCCTTGAGCCTGTTTCTGATTCTGTGTCTCCCTCTCATTCTGACCCTCCCCCGTTCATGCTCTGTCTCTCTCTGTCCCCAAAATAAATAAACGTTGAAAAAAATAAATAAATAAACGTTAAGAAAAAAAATTAAAAAAAAAAAAGAAGAGAGATTTACGAAAACCAAGCTGCAAATATCACTACGAAAGGAAAAACATGGAGACCTGATCGTATATCTTATCTTAAGAAGGAAAGAAGGCCCCAGAGCAGGAAGGACCCAGCTTGTCATGACCAACAGCAAGAAGAGAATTTCAGGGAGGCAGGTAGTCTGAAGTCTGAAGCTCTCGTAAAATCTCTTATAGACAAGGTTCAGAATAATAAGCATCAAGGCCATTTCACTGCCGGACCTCCAGGGTAGTTCTCTTGTATCCAAAAATGCTTGTTCTCAATTACTATTAATTTTAAGGGACTTTAGGTTGTGTTTTGAAAAATGTTTTGTGGTTCATATAAAGGGTCCTTGATGTAGCCTAAGACTTAAATATGGTTCAGGTAGAAAATTCTTAAGCTAGCGTAACAGTAAACACTTTCTCCATTCTGAGGTGTGAGCTACGGTTTGTTTTGGGGTGCTCGCCACTGTTCTAGGCGGAGGCACCTTTGAGCTTCAGAATCCCACAGATGTGAAACGTGGACCTACCCAGACTCGCTGGGGAAGCTTGCTCTAGACCGATACTCTCGGGGTGGGCGGGGCGGGGGGGGGGCGGCTCTTTGGAGAAATCTAAGTTGACGGGTAGAGCAGTTGTCATTTGCTTTAGTTAGGCAATGTGATTTTTCTTACAAACGGAGCTGGGCTCTGCTGTCTCTCAAAAATTATTCTTAGTCCGAGGGAAGGGTGTGTGCGTGTGTGTGCGCATGCAAAAACTTAAATTTTTCTCTTTCGCTCACAGTCTGCATTCATTTGATTTATCCTCAAAATACTGCTGGTCTATGGCTAATATCAAAGTCTAATTTACCATCATCTTTTCCATGCACTGTTTCAATACCTCCCCCTGCTTCTGTGCTTGACCCCACAGTATGTTCGTAACACAGCGGCCCAAGCATATCATTCTGGTCAAATCCTCCAGTGTCCTCTTGTTTCACTCTGAATAAAAGGCAAAGTCTTTACTGTGGTCTTAATGACTCTGTAGGTCTACACCCACCCGCTAACAGCATCTTGATCAAGATTCTCCCCCTAGTTCACTCTATTTCCAGTTATTTCAGTTTCATTGTCTGACACGGCAAGAAGTCCTACCTCAGGGCTTTTGCATGCGCTGTGTTTTTTGGCTTAGACACTCATCTCCTAATTAGCTGCACATAAAATCCCTTCTCAGACATCTTTGCTCAATTCTATGTTCTAATTACATGTTATATGAGTCCTTCCCTGGCAAATTCCATTTAAAACTATAAATCTTCCTGGGGTGCCTGGGTGGGTCAGGCAGTTAAGTGTCTGACACGGACTCACAGTCCATGAGTTCGAGCCCCTCATCGGGCTCTGTTCTGATAGCTCAAAGTCTGGAGCCTGCTTCAGATTCTGTGTCTCCCTCTCTCTTTGCCCCTCCCCTGCTCATATCTGTCTCTTTCTGTCTCAAAAACAAATACACATTAAAAATTTTTAAAAATAAATAAAACTATAAACCCTTCTGAATACCTATTCTCTTTTTGTGCTTTAGTTTACTGATTTACTTGATATTTTCCTTACATATTTTTAATGCACTATACTCCAAAAAAATATAAACTCTATAAGGACACAAATTTTTATCTTTTTAAAATGTATCACTATATCTTAGTGTCCAGATTTTTGCCTGGAACTTATTGAGCAAATAATTTGGGGCCAAACTAATGTTTCCATATTTTTTTTCTTTATGAGTCATACATTAAAGGAGGGGGGGCGGAATTTAAGCTACAATGATAGGAGAAATGATAAATATCTTTTTGTGTTAGTGTGCGTGACATGAAAGCAATTGACGTTCTGGACACTTCTGGCAAAGAACAAGCATGTCACGAGACAATTGAAATTCTTCAGATTGGAATGCTCTATCCTAGACTCATTCCAGAAAATTGGTGAATATGGGTGTTTGGGGAGGCCAAAGCAGGTTGGGCTGTGTGGACCAGTGGTTCGACACCTGGCATCCTTAGACTCGGGGGAGGCATACCTTGTTGGTAGTGATGATCTGGAAACATTTCGGGAAGTTTCTGTTCACTTTTTTTTTTTTTAAATGGTTATTTCTTTTTGAGAGCGTGCAAGCAAGGAAAGGGCAGAGAGAGAGAGGGACAGAGGATCCAAAGCAGGCTCTGCGCTGACAACAATGAGCCCGAGGCAGGGCTTGGACTCACGAACTGTGAGATCATGACCTGAGCTGAAGCTGACTGATCCGCCTAGGCACCCCTCTGTTCATTCTTATAGGGCAATAACCCCCAGAAAAAAGCTCTCTCTCTATAAAAATATGTATGATATATTTTGTAATACAGGAGAGAAAGGGACCTGGAGCAAGAGGAAAGCAAATATATGGAAAGGGGTGGAGACCAAGTGAAAGAGCTTTGAGGGGAACCTCCCACCTTTAACTGTGGACCTCCCCTGTGTTTGTGAACTGGCATCTCCCGGCTTCCTATGGGAGATCGCATATTCATGACCCACTAGCACCCTAAGTTCCAGGTCATTCTGGTGACGTGTGGTCGTATTAGAAAACCATCTTGTGCTTTCAAGTAGGTCTCAAGAAATCCAGCATGTCCAAAACAGGACCCCCTGTCTTCTCCATTTCCCGACCTTAATGTGTCAGCCTCCTTTGAGACATAAAATCTCAGGGTGCTATCTTACACTTCACTTTACATTGATTTCATTGCCGGCTCTTGTTGAATTTGCCAGGAAAATAGAGTTTTAAAAATTTCTAACTTTACTTTCCCCCTGCTAGAACTTCATAACTTTGCTGGATCTATGGTAGCTGACCTCTGCTTCTGGCCTCTTTCCGTCCAGGATCCCGCTATCCGCCTACCTTCCTATGCCAAAAAGCTCTCAATCTTCTAGAAGCTCTGACTGTCGCATAAGCAGCACACTCATATGGATACAGATGGCTCTTCCTTCTCCCTCCCCACACACTGTATGCAAAAATAAAGCAAATACGGCCACGTTTTTTTTTTTTTGGTGTGACCATCATTAAAATATTTTAAAAGCATGCAAGTAACGAAGTCAGCCATGTGAAGATATAAAAAAATGTCATTTCACTGGAAAAATAAATAAATTGACAATTTTGATTTCAAGCATTTTTGTTTTTGTATGGAATAATTCAAACATGCCAAAAAGCAATGAAAATAATAGAACAGTTAACCACGTGTCGACCACCCAGAGTTAACAGATGTTAACATTTTGCTCCATTGGCTTCAGAGTTCTCTTCTTTGTTTTGAAGCAAAAAAAAAAAAAAAGTTAGAGATACAGTTAAACTGGCCTCCTGTCCATTTTCCTTCTCTTCCTCCCTAGAGGCTGAGGTTTTGTATATCATTGCTGCACAGATGCCTGTTTTACTGGGCGTGTTTATACTGGTAAGCAACTTATATTGTTGTTCTGCTTATATTTTTACTTAAATCGTATCACACTATATTTGCCCTTTCGAACCCTACTTTTTTGTCATCAACATATGGGGATATGTGTTGATATAGTTTATTCAATCAGTTGTCTGAATCAACTCGTTTGTTTATAAATCCCCTTACTGAGGGATGACAATTTTGTTCTCGCTCTCTCTCCTTCTTTCACGGTTAGAAATACTGTTGCAAAAATCCTCCTGACTATCCTTGAGCACATATGGCAGATATTCTAGTCCTAGAGTAGAAAGTTTGCTCTCTGGAAGCAGATCCCCCAAATTTAAAGAGTGCCCATCTTCAGCGTTACTAAGTATTACTGGCTTGCTCACCCAGGAGTCTCGTCTGAAGGTTCTGTCCTTCCTCAGTGTCACCCACAGAGCCATTAATGGTTTTTCCAGTCTGATGAATTCAAATGGAATTTCATCATGGGTTTAATTTGCACTTCCCAGATTCCTCTTTTTTATGTTTACTTATTTATTTTGAGAAAGAGAGAAAGTAAGGGAGGGGCAGAGAGAGAGCGAGAAGGAGAGAGAGAATCTCAGGTAGGCTCCGTGCTGTCCGTGCAGAGCCTGATGGGGACTCAATCCCGTGAACTGTGACATCATGACCTGAGCCGAGATCGAGAGTCAGATGCTCAAGTGACTGAGCCACCCAGAAGCCCCTGCATTTCCCTGATTCTTAATGATGTTGCAGGAATATGTTCACATGTTTATTGGCTAATCTCCTTTTCTGTGAATGCCAGAATATTCACAATATTTGCCCACTCTTTTATTGGGTCGTTTGTCTTTTTTTTTTTTTCTTAATTAACTTGTAACCTATTCTATAATCTAATTTAATTAAGCCAACTTTAATCACCTTTAGCATTTCATTTTTTTAGTGTTGTGAGCTTAATGTAAGAAAAACTGCTTGACAACAACATAATCTTATATTTTCTTCTAAAATTTTTTACTTATTTTATCTAAAAAGTGTTAATCCAAATGTGTGTGTATGCATGGTTAAGTATCTAATTTCATTAGTTCATATATGGTCTATGATCTTAGTGTCTCTTTATGAGTAGCCCATCATATTTCCACTGATCTGTAATGTGCTGACAGCACAGAGCCTGCTTGGGATTCTGTCTCTCCCTCTCTCTGCCCCTCCTCCGCTTCTCTAAAAAAAAAATAATAATAATAATAAACTTCAGTAAAAAAACAAACAAACAAAAATATAATTTTGAGCTCTTTCCAGATCTCAATCACAGGCATTATATATAGATTTTTTAAAAAGAAGCAAATACCGGGACGCCTGCGTGGCTCAGTGGGTTAAGCGTCTGACTCTTGGTTTTGGCTCAGATCGTGATCTCACGGTTCGTGGCTTCGAGCTCGGCGTTGGGCTCCGTGCTGACAGCTCAGAGCCTGGAGCCTGCTTCGGATTCTGTGTCTCCCTTTCTTTCTGCCTTTCCCCTGCTCATGCTCTGTCCCTGTCTCTCAAAAATAAATAAACATTAAAAAGAAAGTTTTTAAAGTAAGCATATACTATTAAACAGTAAATTCTCATTTTATTTAAAAACATAAGTAATAAAATTTACATAATTTTAACATGGTATTCATAATATAAATATAATATTGCCAATGTCACACAGATAGTGACTTTGTCTATCTCTGATTCTGTTAGAGTAAATGATATATTTATAGAGTTAACCTAACTCAGGTACAATGCAGAAGTGAACGTCCTTTGAATGCACATTTAAAACCCCTTTTTGTCTTCCTAAAGTATCTATAGTTTAAAACTGGGCGATAACCTAACTACGGTGAGTTTTTATCAGTGTTACGGCTCAGAGCACATTAGTGCACGTGTTTTACTACAGGCCGAGTCGTACACGAGCTGACTGAGCAGGACCAGTTCTGTGCGGCCTCTGTACTTTCTACTCCTCCTTTACATCAAATACTTTGGAGGAAGTGACCAAGAGAGACATTATTATAAGTGAATGCTTTGCCAGAGATACTGACTGCTCCCCAAATATCCACGAGCTCTCCCAAATTTCCCGCCCTCTTATAGTGATGCGGGCAGGTGACCAGTTCTAGGAGCTCAGTGACCAGCAGAAGTGCAATGTATTCACTTTTTTTTTAATGCTTTATTTATTGGAGAGAGAGAGAGAGTGGGGAGGAGCAGAGAGAGAGAGAGGGAGACAGAGAATCCCAAGCAAGTTCCGCGCTGTCAGGGCAGAGTCCGATGTGGGGCTTGACCTCACAAACCATGAGACCGTGACCTGAGCTGAAATCAAGAGCTGGATGCTCAACTGACTGAGCCCCCCGGGTGCCCTGCAATGTGTTGTTCACTTCCGAGCCAGCGCTGGTACCCGGTTCTCTGTGGCCCTCTCTGTGGCCGCACAAGTCAGGCTACACGTGGCAGGTGAGATTTTACACATGTGGATCCCTGAGCTTGGGGAACACTGGGCCAGTATTAAGGTATGAGCAACACCACCCTCTTTCCAGAAACTCCAGGAGAGAATCTGTTCCCTGTCTCTTCCAGCTTTTGACGGTGACCGGTGTTCCTCGGCTTGTGGTTGTGTCTTCAAACCTTCCTGTGTTCTGCCTTCACGTCACCTTCTCCTCTGTGTGGGTGAAATCGCCCCGTGCCTCCTTCCTAATGGGGATACTCATGATTGCATTTAGGGCCCACCAGGATAACCCAGGAGAACATCCCTATTTCCAATTCTCAATTTAATCACATCTCCAAGCTACCTTCCCCTTTTCTTTGTTATAGAAGGTAGTATTTCCAGAAACCAGGACTGGATTATTGACAGAGGGGGTGTATCTTCAGCCTGCCATAATAACTGTAATGGGAATGATTGGTCACCATTAAAAGTTTGTTTGCTCTTTGTGTGTGTGTGTGTGTGTGTGTGTGTGCACGCGCATATATGACTCAAGTTTGAGAAACTCTTATTATGGAAATAATACTGATTGCATTTTAATTTATATAGCAAATAAGTCATCTACAAAGTTTGGCACTTGTGACTCTTTGACGTAAACACAGCGGCTCACAACGTATCCCAGATTAAAACAATTACAAAAAGAAAAGAAAATGGCAGCCTACATATCAGCAGAATCCAGGATGTGAGCAATTGTTCTAGAAGAAAGATCTGACCTTATGGTTCCTTCGCCAGCATCCAATGCCTTTCCTGACTTGTCTCTCAACTACTTTTTCTACTTTCCCTTTCTCATTGCACTTCTCGGTTTTCTTCTTTTTCCCCCTTACCTCCCCACCATGTGCAGAGAGCAGGGGGCACCTTGCAGGTGAAAATAGCAGTGTAATTGTCTGAGTCCTAGATTCAACCAAGGCTCACCACATGCATGCACAGAGGCCCCAGAGGAGGGCTGGGGCAGAGGAGGTGACCACACATGGGGTGGTCTGGGACAAGGGCATGCTGTTCATCAACACAGGCGTGCCTGGAACGCTCATCCACCCCAGGCAGAGTTGAAAGTCCAACAGTTATTAAGAAGGACTGATGTTCAACTGATACCTCACCCCTTAATGGTTCCAGAGGAAGAGTACGCTTCTGGTACAAACACCCAAAGAGAGCTCAGGGATGAATCCACGGCTGGGGCAGGACCCAACTTTTATTTATCTCTGGATTTACTGATATGTTTATCTCTTCCATTTGTGTAATTGATGAATTATTAATGGGTAAACTTTAATCAAAGAAGGCATCATATTCATTTTTTGCTTTTGTATCTTGAACCACGAAGACTCAACTATTTGGTGTACAGAAGGAGCACGTTAAATATGTCGTAAATACCTTTTTTTTGGGTCAAAGGCCATTTCATATCAAATACTTTTCATCAGGAGGTTGTGAGTTTTCTAGAAAGAGAAGCTTCAAACAAAATAGAAAAAAATTAAATCTGAAAACTGGCTAATTATAGGTTCCAGAGGCCAAGCTGAGTTTTTTTTTTTTTTTTGGACAGGAAATTATGAGGGATTTTTTTGGCTAAGTTCAAAGACAGCTATTGTAACAATTATAGGATGTTTCTAGGTCAGCCGTGTGGGTGTCTCTATTGCACGTGAGGTTCTCCTCGCCATCTCCTCTCCCACCTGAAGTGTGTGATTTTATTCTCAGTGACAAATTGGAATAGAATATAGCCCAATCCTAGAAATTTATGATAGTGGGAAGATAATGCTGCCCAAGAATTATGTGGGCAGCATTTTCAAATTAAAATTAACCTAGCGCACTTTGTCCGTGAGGATTAACCTCAGATCCCTGTTATGTGTGTAATTTTGAAGGCTCTTTCCAGATTGATGGTTTCTTGATGTGAAATATTCATGGTTCAATTCCATGTCTTTACTGACAGTTGAGGGAAATATAATCAATAGTGTAGTATGGATTCAGTTGGATCTCAAATAAAACAATGTGATGACTCTCATTCCATTTGCAGGAGTATTATTATATTCCAGTTGTTACATTATCACACATCACATGGTTCCAAGCCAGACACACAATGATTAGATCCTTGAGTTGAACTCTTCCTGCATTTGAATATGGGGGCCACTGAGTACAAAATATCACTCACTGCATCTTCTTCATAGGGTCTGACAACTGTTCAACATATGGGCAGGGCGGGCGGCCACATGGGAAACAGTAAAGATGGAAAGATCTGCCTTACTGAGAGGGTAGGCTTGTGTATTCTCTCTCTAGGGTTGTGGTGACAGGGTAGCACAGGCTGGTGGGTTAAAACAACAGGGATTGGTTTTCTTACAGTTCTGGAGGCTGGAGGTCTGAATCAGGTGTTGGTGGAGTGGGTTCCTTCTTCTTTTTTTAAAAAAAATTATTTTTAATGTTTATTTATTTTTGAGAGAGAGAGAGAGAGAGCAGGCGAGGGGCAGAGAGAGGGAGACAGAGAATCCCAAGCAGGCTCTGCAATGGCAGCACGGAGCCCGATGTGGGGCTCGAACCCACAAACTGTGAGATCATGACCTGAGCTGAAATCAAGAGTCAGAAGCTTAACCTACTGAACCACCCAGGTGCCCCTTTGTTGAGGATTCCTTAATAAGATTTCATTTAAAAATAAGTTTTATTGCAAAAAGAAGAGGTAGAGAAAGCTAGAAAGAATCAGTTAAACAGGATTAATCCATTTTCAACCCTTGTTTTACTGCTGAGACACTAGGCGCCCAGCAAAGGCACTGGTGGGCTAATGGGAAGCTGTCACGTGCTCTGCTGTGTCCACATTCTGTCCAGCAGGCAGCTCGCACACCTTGGTGGACATCAGGTCCCATTCCTGGGACCCTCTTACCTCTCCCTTTTGTTTCTCAAAACATGGGTCCCTTGGCTGTAGGTTCTTTGCTTCGAGATTCCAGAGATGAGCAAGGGCTGGGATTCTGTTGGAGTTGTACGTGGACAGACGTGAGCGTGAAAGAATTAAGGGTTCTGGTGAGAACATAGTTCAGAGGGTCACACAGACAGACCCAAACCGTGAGGAGAAAATGGAGGAATGAGGGGACCGAGTGGGCACGAGGGAGGGAAGACTGAAAGACCAGGAGGTGGGTGGTCAGATGGCAGGTATGATGGAGAAGGGCAGTTCTGGCTGAGGAGACACTGCAGACTCTGGTTGTGGGTGGTGGTGAGTGAACCAGGAAGAAATGGAGGAAGAGGAAGCGGGCAATATTACGGGAAAGATGTACGTCCTTTCCTGATTCCTTGGCGCTGAGGCTGTGGCACACGCTTTGAAGAGGGCCAGGAGGAACGTAGTTTCCAGGTAGGGCCAGCGCGAGGAAGAAGACGCAGGGAAAGAAAGTTCCAGGGAAGCCTCTGGGACAGGATGCCACCCAAGCCAAAGTGCAGAGAATTGCAGAGTGAGTCAGTGACGGTCCTCAGCAGAGAACTAATGAGCAGTGACACCCACATTCTGGGGAGTAGGAAGGGATGATAAGGACACGGGACGTGGAATGCTTATTTGGTTCCCAGTTGACCGTTGCATTTGATGCATGCAGGCCCGGGATGTAAGGAGGCCATGCTCAGGAAGGATGAAGGCACATGCCTTCATTGGTGTGCGGCAGGCACCGTGAAGACCAAGACAAGGGACTATGATCTAGGCTGTGGAGGAGTTGCCTGTGTGGGTCCACAGGGGGAAAGAACCGTGTAAGCAGGATGTTATAGGGGCACATAGAGGGGGGGCTGGCTTTATAGAAGACACAAGGCTGGTGATTCTGGACAGGTGGGTAAGATGCAGTTGGCAGAAGGAGTAAGAGCAGGGGCACTCCACATGGTTTCAAGGCATAGCACCTGACTGGAGGCAGGTGGGTGGACCGGAGGGGGAGGTCTGAATGCCACAGCTCTACTGTAGCGACATCCTTGAATACTGGACCACAGGGTTTGGGTAAATCTTCTGGTCTTGAGCTTTTGAGGAGGAACTGAATGGGTTCCTCTGAAGTAGATGAGCAGGAGACAAATACTAATGAGGCCCTGCCTTCTTGGTGAGGACGGTGTTCTGTTCTTCAGATGGTCTCCATGATTCCTCCTTGGGCGGTCTCGAGGAAACTCAAGACTGGTCCTAACAGAGGAGAAGGCACCCACATTGACAGAGTCGATACAGGGGAGTTACAAAATGGGGTCTTACTGGCGAATGCCTGGCCATCCACATGGTTCATTTAGGTTGGTATGTGTATATTTCAGTTAGTGACAGCAGTCTGATTTTTATGGGAACTCACTATTGTCATTCCCTGGGAACCTCGAGGGATGGAGTGTGATGAAAATGGTAGACGGAAAAGATGAGGTAAAGTTTTGCCCATCAGGCTATTAAGTTGTGGGTTTGTTTTTTTCATACAGTTCTCGTTATCTTTATGTTTGAAAGACCTTCTGTTATATATCACTGTAAAGTGACATTACAAGATGTGAGTTTTGATGGAAAGTGCCTCCTCGATAGATAAAAGAAGATGCCAATTGGGTCTGAACCTAGAGAAATCAGGTGTGAAGGATGGCTCCACTGTGCTCCTTGGGGAGTGATAGAAATGGAGATAAGGGGAAACAGATAGACAATCGGTGTGGACTTTAGGCTTTTGATCATGGATAGCACCTAGCAACTGATTCTGCACTGACTCTAGACATAAACAGTGACAGGGCCAGAACCACTTGATAGTGTCATAAATAATCTCTTCCCATGAGGAATTTGGAAAACATTAGCATGGCCATTGACACTACACTGAACATGCTTGCTTTAAGTGTTCTGGAAGAGAGAAAGACACTTAAAAATGACCCTGAAATGCTAGGAAGGTGATGTCACAAAACAGAGATATCTACAGAGATCATTTTATGCCCATAGATTGAGAATACATGGATCTTATTTCTTACTTTGGAACCATGTTTGTAACTCTGAAACTTTTTGATATTGTTTCCCACATATTGCAGTCTGTTTTCTGGAAATGGTCTTGAATCAACCAAACTAATGTTCATATAATGAGAGAATGTAATTTTTTTTTTATTTTTCCAAGTGTTCTCCATCAATTTTTCTCAAACTATCTATGGTGAGAAGCCAGGTTTTAAAACTCCCAACTCTTTTAAAACCATACCTTTGTAAACTACAAAAAAAGTGAAATACTAGGAAAAACAAAAAGAAAAGGAATGTACAATGTAAGCCGCAATTTTTGTATTCTGGGATTCAACAGGGGTAACTGTCAAAATGTTCTAGATGTTTCTAAATGGTTGTTCTCAATTCCAACATCTGTCTAGTTAAGGACGGGTAGTAGTTTTGGACTAGGATTGAAGCACTGAGGCTTATATTTGTAGGCTGTAAGTAGGGGGGTCTGAGGCTGACCCTGAACACTCTCCAGGGGCCTGCTGAGATCAGCCCATGGTCGGTGGCGAGGTTTTCCAGATGAGTCAGAGCCAAATCCCACCCGTAAAAGGCTCACAGTTTGATGCTACCTCTCAGGAAGATCAGATGCTAGTCAACTCAACTCAACCCTGCATAGTTTTGTTGGAAGCCCCGTTTTTAAAAAAATTTTTTTTTAATGTTTATTTATTTTTGAGAGAGACAGAGACAGAGTGTGAGTGGGAGAGGAGCAGAGAGAAAGGGAGACAGAATCCAAAGCAGGCTCCAGACTCAGCACAGAGCCTGACGCAGGGCTTGAACTCATAAACTGCGAGATCGAGACCTGAGCTGAAGTCAGACGCTTAGCCCACTGAGCCACCCCGGGGCCCGGGATCCCCTTTTTAAAACAGTTATATTCAAGGGCCAGCTGGGTGGCTCAGTGGGTTAAGCATCCAACTCCTGACTTCAGCTCAGGTCATGATCCTACACTTCGTGAGTTCAAGTCCTGAGTCGGACTCTGCACGACAACGCGGAGACTACCTGGGATTCTCTCTCTCTCCCTCTCTCTCTGCCCTCCCCCACTCATGCTTTCTCTCTCTCTCTCAAAATAAATACATAAACTTTGAAAAGGAAATTTAAAAGCCAGTTACATTTAAATGTAAAATCATGAATTTGATCACTGAAAAAATGCTTTTTTATTTCCAAATTTCTGTTTCTGTGATGATTTTTTTGTTGAGCTTAAACAATTAGTCAGTTGAAACCCTAAGTCTTTCTGGTTTCAGCTCACACTTGAACAATTCCTTGATGATCCTTTCTTCATAGATTTCTTGTTGTTCAACAAGAAAAATATCCCGTATCTTTCCCTTTGCTGCTAAATCGCACTCTATTTATTATTTCAGTGTTATTTTGAATTCTAACTCTGTGGCTAAAGGTGATAATTGTACCTCTTAGACTATCGCTGGTTCGCTTAACAAGTGTGCAGTCTATTTTATATGTGGTAAAATGGAAAATATTAAATAGGACTGGATCGCAGCTAGACCTCTTACAAAATCCCACTTTATTAAGCTGTAACATTGAAATGGAATTCTTCATTGATTAATATCTCAGTGAAACACCACAATTATGTCTGTGCCCATGTAACTTTATTATGACCTCCAGCCCTAGTTCATATGTACTCAGATTATATGGGAACGTTATAAGAGACAATAAACTTTATTAGGGAAGAAATATGATGCCATTTCTGCCCTCTAATTTACCAGGCTATCACTACTGTAGGAAGAAATTATAAAACTTTGACAACCTTTTGCCTCACGATGGCCTGTGAATTATTATCTGGCACTAGGTGCTGTTCTCGGTGCTTGCAAATTGATTTTTGGATGATTTGTTCTGGTTTTCCCAGGTAAGGAAAATAAGCTGACGCCTGTAGTTCTAGGGTCATTGTTCATCCCATTTTTAAATATAGACACTACATCTGCCCTCTCCGGGTCCTCTAGTGTCCTCCACGGGTTCTGACAATAATAGCTGGCCATCTGATGGACATGTCAGCTGAGTCCTTGGACATACTAAGAGGTTAGTCCCGGGCATTTGAAAAAAATCTAAGCTTTACATTTTTTTTTTTTAAGTAGAAGGAAGCCAAAGATGGTACAACTAACAAGACAAAGGCAGACAACCATTTATGGACGGGAGCCTGTTCGGTCTGGTGGGAGGACACCACCAAGCTTTGATGGGCAAGGACCATTCAGGGCGATTTCTGGCCTTCCTTCTACAAACCCAACATTGGGTCCAAAGAGTGTCCTGCTAATTTTATGCCCCTCCTGCCACAGGTGCAAAAAAGAATAGCAGGTGTTATTCTTTTTTTTTTTTTATCTTTAAAAATTTTTTAATTTTAATTTAATTAATTAATTAATTAATTTTCAAGTTAATTAGCATACAGTGTAGTCTTGGCTTCAGGAGTGGAGCCCAGTGATTCATCACTTCCATACGACACCCAGGGCTTATCCCAAGTGCCCTCCTCAATGCCCATCACCTCTTTAGCCCACCCCCACCCCCATTAACCCTCAGTTTGCTCTCTGTATTGAAGAATCTCTTCCGGTTTGCCTCCCTCTCTGTTTTTATCTTATTTTTCCATCCCTTCCCCTCAGCCTATCTGTTAAGTTTCTCAGATTCCACATTAACACTTGTCTGTCTTATCAATGTCTTAATCAGAATCGCAAAGCCAAGTGGCCCGTAGCGAAGTCCAGGCCCTTGGCAAGAACTGGACCAGCCCATCAGACCTGGCACTGGTATTTAGGTGGCAGGGAAGGGCCCATAACTCTGTGTGGGCAGAGACCATGCTTCTGCAAGAGGCCCCGGGGCATTTAGGGAATGCTGGGTGAATGGCTGGATGCACCGTGCTGGATAGGAGCTCTGCTGGGGTTGGGCCCCTGGCCCCTGGGGTCTGATCTTACCCCCTGCAAGGTGCAGGCTCTTCCTAACTTGTACTAGGGTGCTCTCAGATGCTCGTCCCCAAGAACAACTCTGTGTCCCCATTCACTGTACAGAGTTCCTCTTGGATTTCCATGAACGTCTCCGCATCAACCTGATGAAGTACTTGGACCCTGAGGGAGGGAAGCCTGTTGTATTTACCGGTCATTTCAAGGCAGTTTACCACCTCGGCACTGACAGGAACCCGAAGTACGGGGGCCTCAGATTCAGCTTTGGGCATCTCTGTCTTCTGGTACCTATTCCGGACAAATAGATGTCAAATTAGTCATCTGGCAAAGCTCGGTTTGCGGGTTAATTTGCTTATAAAATATTTAAGAAAAGAATATCTGTTTCCCGAAGCATACAGACATTTACATACATAAATCTGGCTACTTGGAGCAGATGATTTTTGCAAGATTCCGCCTAACTCTGCACTTCTGGGAGGAATAGAATGCATGTTTTCTAGGCTTTCCAAACCATCTGGAGTTGTGGGGGCTGGGAAGCAGCAGATACTGAATGAAGCTCTAAATCTCTCTGCCCACGCCAGCCTTCTCTCCCCCTTCTCAAAGCAAAAAAAGTGATAGGTGGAGTAGAGGTGCAACACACATCTTTAATTTAAATAAATACCAAACGCCACGCACACAAGGTTTCTGCTGCTCACGCCAGCACATCATTGATAATCTATTTCTATTCAAATCTCAAAGGGGGACACTTAACACATGGGGATGCATCACTTATACCCAAGTTCCTAACGAGCAACGGACAGGCAATCATATACCTAGCATACTGAGACCACCGTCCTATCTATCATCTATCTTAGTAGGGTGAGAAGGTTAAGAATCGCTGTGGTTAACATGTTTTTTGTCTTCCTGTTTTCAGAGGCATAAACTTTCATCCATCAGAGGTAAGTAGGAAGCACATTTGGTCACCCTGAGTATTTTAAATTTCATTTGTGCCCCTCCCCCTCCACCCCAAAGCACCTGTATTCATTTTGTCACGATCGGTGGCCATGCCTGTGCTAAACATTTGGTATTGCTGGTTAAAATACTATCTACACAGTTTTGGTAGAACCTGTATGTATGGAAAACGCGTGCCTGCCGGTGGGTAGCATGTTTATAAAGAGTTTCGTTGCAGCTGCTGCGGAATCTACAGATACTTGGTTTGTGCCAGCAAGGAAATTTAATCTTCAACTAAAGAAAAAAGAAGTGGAAAGGTAGAGATAAAGGTAAAACCAGAGAGAAGGGAAAGGGAGAGAAAGAGAGAGAGAGAGGGAGGGGGGAGGCAAGAGACTTTTTTCATCTTTTACCTAATTGCAAGAAAAGAAAGGAACATTTGGCATGCCTTGAACTGAAGGTGACCTGGCAGGACAATTGTTATATAATTTAGTGACCCTCGCATACTTCTATCAAGGTGTCTGAGGTAGTTTTCCTCTTCCATACAAATCTCATGGTAACCTTTGCTCCCCAGTGGTTTAAATCACATTCTTAAGGGATTAAACTGTTATGACAAAAGAGGAATGTTTAGAAACTGTGCTTTTGCAGCTCAAAATTTGTCAGATTAGAAACTGTGTATTTTATAATCTTTAGATCAAAGAAGCTCTCCATCAAAGCTTTATGTCGACTACAATATTTTCCCAACCTTTGTTGAACCTGAATTGTTTTGGATTATCTCACATCGGGTTCACTGAGTATGCCTAGACTAATGTGGGGGGAAAAGCTTTCTCGCAGATATTTTAAACATTTCACATGCGCAGGGCTCAGGAGCTGGGCTCCTGTACCCGCTTACGGAGTGGGGCAGCTCGCCTTGAAGGTCTTTTCAACTCCAGTTTTATGTGAGATGCTTTTTGAGATTAGTCTGACAGATAAAACCCTACGGGGCAACCGTTTATTTTCCATTAAGAACACTGCTCACTTTCTTTAACCAGCTGACCGAGTGCTCCGTAAAGAGGCCTTTTTATAGAGTTTTTACATCTCGATGGATTAGGTATCATTACCCCGTTGGAAAAAGAACAGTTCAATTTTCTCAGAAGAATGGTTTGTCAGAGCAGAGCGGTTTGTCTTTATCCGTCTCTAAATCCAGCAATCGTGTTTCCCAAACAGGCACAAAGCAATGATCATTCAAAGTTCAAATTGCCAATTAATTTGGAATCGGCTCCTTGAATTCCTGTATTATTGTACCGTGGTGAATCCAGTAAGGCAAGCATGAGGTCAATTGGATAGTATCTGTTATAAAATTTCTTTGTATGTTAAAGGAGAAAAAAATCAATGCAATCGTTTGCAACGGGAGATGTTTTCAAAATCGAATCTATTGATGGATAAAATGTTTTTAAGGAAAACCGAAATTAAGATGGAGTGCTTTCAAAATTACTTTTTTGATGTATGAATGAGAGACATTTTGCTTGCAGAAAATACATGCAATTGAATTACCTGTTCCACATGCTTTGCATCCTGTTTTTCATTGTATCAGAAAAGGGGCAGGCAAGAATGTAGCATGTGGAAAATATAATTCAGTTGCATTTATTTCTGCAAGGAAGACGTCTCTCATTCATATATCATAGAGTGTGATGTACATTGTCAAAGAGGTGCGTGATCGACCATTGTATCCCAGGAAAGTGGGAGACGATAAACGTGAATGTTGTTTTTCTTTAGACCGTCACCTTTATGGTGACATGGTAAGTGCGTTTCTCAAATGAGTTAATAAAGACCAGTCTCAGAAGGATGTCAAGGATGTCGTCCCTAAAATCATTGTTACTGATAGAATTATGTTCATCGCATGGAACCCACCGGAGAAATTTCTTCTGCTTTTAATAATAGGAAGTGTTGTGGTCCTTTTAAGCACCTGCTTTGTTTGTAACTTCAGAGCATGTAAATTCCTGCATCTGTTTGGTTACTCCCGTCCACGTGACTACAAGAATACCTGAGTCCTTGTTCGTGGGGCGGCCCTAGACAGGTGCAGGAGGTTCGGGGAGAGGGGGGGGCATTCTGCAATCTGACTTCACTCTAGATTGCATTTTACTTTTCAACCTTTTCAACTTTTCTTAGATTTTCATTACCTACATTAGTTAATTTTATTTTGTTCTGTGGCTCGCATCTTTGTTACTTAACTTGCTCTTGGAAATAAGAAAAGGGTAAATTATTAAAAATAGAGCTGTGTGTGTGTGTGTGTGTGTGTGTGTGTGTGTGAATAATGCTGCGACGTAAAAAAGCAAAAGTTGAAAATTCCAGATACAGCGATATAAGCAAAGCACGGAGCTGTGTTGGTCTAGAGTGGAATGCAGGCGTCTCTCATTTCAGCAGAAGCTGTGCATCAATTCACAGTTGGCCAGAGTCCTCTACCGGCTTTGGGGACCTTGCCTTGTCCTCCAAACCAGCTGGTCAGCCAGCAATAAGCCTTTCCGCACAAAGGTCTGTACTGTGACTACCAGAAGTTTCATGGTGTCAGAAAATGACCTCTCTGTTCTTGCGGATCTAGTGTTTCACGGAGAGAGGCAGACTAAGTATGCAAGAATAGATTTCCTATCAACACGATTAACATTTATGTCAATAGATACATAACTAATTGCAGTTTTATGGAGGTATCTCTGCCTGTACAAGAAGGAGGTGCTGGGATGCTGAGGACAAAGACACTGGCGACTGTTAGGCGACGCTATTGGAATCTTAATTTAGGGGTCAAGGAGAATACGAGCAACACTGCATAGGACACTTGTCAGGCCTGGTGACAAAGCTAGATATAGTGTATCTAATTTTTCTCCAAGTTAGGATCATTAGAAGGTTAAGTTGATTCCATCTGGGAACATGTTTGTCTCTAATAAAAAATGAAAGAGTTGTTTAACATTACAAAATATAGGAAGTAACAAATTACTAAATTGAAAAGTAATGTCCATAACAGCTAGTGTTTATTGGAGAGTATTTTGTCCTTGCTTTCCATTTTACAGAGACTATTACTTTTTTTTTCAATATATGAAGTTTATTGTCAAATTGGTTTCCATACAACACCCAGTGCTCATCCCAAAAGGTGCCCTCCTCAATACCCATCACCCACCCTCCCCTCCCTCCCACCCCCCATCAACCCTCAGTTTGTTCTCAGTTTTTAAGAGTACAGAGACTATTACTGAGAAGGAGGTGGGGCCCCAGGGTGAGTGGTATCCCGCAGGAAGAGGGTGGCCCCAGGTTAGATTTCATGGCACTGGAAGAGGGTGTTGGGAGCCATCAGGCAGATGGAAGGCAGGCCCCAGGTTGGGTGCCCTGGCGCAGAAAGAGCGTGCAGACTCAGAGACACAAGGAGGACAGAAAGCTAAGGAAACCCAACATTTAATGGGCAAACACAGGGAGCAGGGCTCATGGAGGAAACTGGCAGACACAGGCCAAGCTGAGAGGTAGTTTCAGGGGACTCTTGTGCCAGTGGTCAGTGCCCAACTCCCAGAAGGAAGAGCAAAGCAGCAGGGTTGAACACAGCTGGTGGAATCCAACGAAGGAAGTGGTCCTGAGTGATTTTAGTGGAGTTTTAAGCTTAGGGGAGGGTCAGGTTACCAGCAAACTGAAAAGCTAAGTGTGCAAATGGCACAGGACAGCGTCCCCAGGGATTCGCTGTGTAGAAGGGATGACAGAGAGGGGGAGAGGAGGAAGAGAAACTCTGTGAGGGTAAAACTCAGCCGTGGTGGCAGCTGAGATGCACTCTTCCCCCCTCCAATCTGGTCTCTCAGCCCCAGCCTCCCTGGCTCCTGAGTGGCGCTCAGCCTGGGGACTGTCCTGCCAGCTCCTGTCCCTGCAACGTCAGGTCCGAAATCGGAGCCCTCTTCTCTCAAATGGTGGTTACATGGCATGGTACTCAGAGAGTTCTAACCCCGTGGAATTCTAGGGTTCCAGCATGAGTAAAAATATTCTATGGAAAAATGTGCTTTGGTTTCCAAATAACTTTTTTGGAACAGAATTATTTATGTCCTGCGTAATATCTGCTCCCTTGTGTAATCCCTATTGAAGATTTTCATTCATCTGTTCTATTTTTTTTAATTTATTTATTGACACCCAATGTAGGGCTTGAACTCATGACCCCGAAATCAAGAGTCACATAATCTTCCAACTGAGCCATCCAGGTGCCCCTTCATTCATCCGTTCTTGATAAATTACTACCTCAGTTAATTCTTAACCTTTTTCTTGGGGGTGGGGGATATGTCATAACTTTAATAGTTTTTTTTAAGTTTATTCATTTATTTTGAGAGAGAGAGAGAGAGAGAGAGAGAGAATCCCAAAAAGGCTTCACATTTTCAGCCCAGAGCCCAACATGGGACTCGATCCCATAAACTGTGAGATCATGACCTGAGTAGAAATCAGGAGTTGGTCGCTTAACTGACTGAGCCAGGCACCCCTAATGTCTGATGACACTATGCTTACACAGACAAGAAGTGGGGCATCTGAAGCTCAGAACCGAGAACTATTACAGCATATAACACATGGGCTAATATATCTATAAAACATTCAAAATCCTTACAAAAGGGGCTGTATTGGTCCTTCTGACTGTTCTTTATTCACCTTAGCCTGTGTGACCACTCACTAGATAGTGGAGGTGGGCTATTCCTGCTTTCTGGTTCCCTTTCTTTTTCCCAGTTTCCAAGCATCAGGAGGGAGATGGGAGAGCTGGTCTACTTTCTCTTTATAAAAAGAGCTGACTGTGTGTCACAGGGCCCGAAGGGCATGTTCTCCAGCAGAAATGAGAAAATGATACTCTCCCACAAGTTGCCTGTAGATTTGGGGAAGAGGCAAAGCGGAAACCCATGGGATCTCGGTTGTGAGTTCTTCCCATCTTCCCTGCCATGTTGACACAGCCACATTTTTAACGTTTTAGTGATTTTCAAGGTCCTCTGTCTGCATAAAAAAAAAGTTACATAATATTTAAACTGGGTGTTTTGCTATTCTTTGGGACTCTGGGAATGTCGGAAGCCATGGAACTATGTCCCCAGACAAGCACGTGGCATCAACAGCCTCTTCAAGCATAAGCCAGGCAGGTACCAGTATCTATCTGCCTTGGACACATTTGGCACAGATCCAAGCAGTTCCAGACAAAAGTTTTCTCTTTCGTGTATTGACACAAACGCACAAATGATACCCCACTATCATCTAAATTTTGACCAAGAGTTTTTTTTGTTTTGCTTTAATAAAATGCATTTCAACTTTGGAACATGCCCACATAGACAGAAAGTTGGCCCAACAGTATTTGGGGCAGACACCCAAGAACCAAAGGGCTTAGAAAATCAGGAGAAACTGAAAGGGTCCTTCAGCCAATTTATGAACCTGGTAAGGGGGGGACCGCTAGGCTGACATGTTTACAACGGAGAGATAGATCCGTCTCACTGGTACCGGTGCCTTCCGTTTTTGCCTAGCCGGCTTCTTGCCCCCTTTATATATTTTCCATCGAGTCTTTAGTGGAATTAGAATTGGCCCAATCAGGGAAGGAAGACTTCAAAATGTTCATTTGTGGAGTTTTAAGTAACCAAAGCGAGGATCAATGCTCTGGAATCCCATTTACTATGATCCGAGAAGAAAGGAAGCAGACGAAGGTTGGACTAGTTGAGAACCCTCATCACCACCCCTGGCTGGATGGGCCCTCCAGTACCAGAGACGTGTTCTAACCTGGCAAAGCCACTGAATGGTTGACCCTCCATTTTTCCCACCCCAAGCTCCCCGAATTTTACGGACTAAGTGGAAGTGGGTAAAGATAGGGATTTATTACGCTTACTTTGGCAAAAGGGGCTTGAAATGGTGGCCCTTCTTCATGCTTCCTTATTCCTTAGGTAGACTTGACTTTTAAGCAAAAAATGCCATGTATGTTGAATTTTCCTGTTGGTCAGTCAGACTGTGAACTACGTATTTCTTGATTCATCTTACAGGAGATAAATCTGGTATACAATCATAAAGAAAACTCCCAATTCTCTTCTTCAATACTTTGTATTCTGGACATGACTCTTAGAAAACTCTGTATGGAAGTAACCGACGTAAATGCTCCGAGGGGGAAAAATTCTTTGTTTTTTAATGTTTTTTTATTTATTTTTGAGACAGAGAGAGACAGGGCATGAGCAGAGGAGGGGCAGAGAGAGAGGGAGACACAGAATCTGAAGCAGGCTCCAGGCCCTGAGCTGTCAGCACAGAGCCTGACGCAGGGCTCGAACTCTCGGACTGTGAGATCATGACCTGAGCTGAAGTCAGACGCTCAACCGACTGAGCCACCCAGGCGCCCGGAGGGGGAAAAATTCTTAAACAGCGATTTTTATGATTGCACCCTACTTTTCCCCACCGAGACACGTGCCTGTGGAAAAATCTATACACTTTGGCGGATCGACGTAAGCAAACAGCTTTGAATTCACATCTGTTTTTGTTGTTGTTGGAGTTCTGATTTTAAGGTAACATGGCAATTGGCAACGCAATTCTTACTTTCTGTTGAATCCAAGAGAGTCTAAAATGTTTCAATATAGGTAGTCATCACTAGAGGCCATCCTGAATAAACATTTTTAAGCAAAGTAAATATATACACACGATGTCAGTTTTACACACACACACACACACACACACACACACACGTTAGAGGATACTGGTTGAATATGCTGGTAATTTGGAGAGTGGCAAGTGAGATAATGTTCTAAAAGAACGTTGCACACTATAACACGCTAAATCAATGTGAGCCAGTGTTCTTATCCTTACTATTTTTAATGAAGGCCCTACTTTTATGCATAGTGGAGCTGCTTCTGTCCCACTTGCAACCACTTTCCCTGTGATACATGATGCAAAAATAAAGTATTCTGATGCTTCATTCAGCACTCAAGGTGTGGTCTGTGGACCATCAGCATTGTCAATACCTGGGAACTTGTTGCGATCCAGAATCTCAGTCCAGGCCCCCGGCTGAGCACATTTTAACAAGACCTCCAGGTGATTCTTACACTTGAGAAGCCTGGGTTTGATCATACGGGCCGCTAATAATACCTCAAGTGGCAGCACAGGGGTGTGGGAAATGTATTAAGACTGGAATCAGATTTAATCACCCGATCTTCAGCTTTCCCATGGGAAAAAATGGGTTCCAGTTAAAATTCTATGTATAACTAGTAAAGACATCTCCCTGTGTACATAAATGGCAGTTGGCTATTTACCAGGTACCCACATTGTCATTGTGTAAGCTCCTTACGGCAAGGAGAGAAAATGGGAGAAGTTTGGAGCGTGTTACTTACAGGTCAATCAGACATCGCTGATCTTTCCCCTAAAGCACTCCACTGTCTCCCACATCCTTGTTCATCCTCCAGCTTCTCCCCCTGGCTGAAAAACTCTCTCCCCTACACCGAGATAACTTCTGGTCCTCCTCAGTGACCATCAAATGAAGTCCATTCAAATTCCTTACAATGGCTTTTACCATCACCTATACCAAGACCCCAAGTGACTTTCTCTGGTTTCTCTCCCCCCTTTTGCTACACACACATGATCCTTAAGAGGCTGCGAAATCCAAGAGCGTTTACCTCTTCTTCTCAGTCCTTATCATGCCTGGGACTTTTTCCTGCTTGGAGTGAAAGCACGTTCCGTGCACTGAATGGAACCCGAGCTCTCAGGAATGTGAATTTGGTTTGGTCCAGAGAGCTGGGAGTCTGGGGATGCTCCGGTCCACCATCTTCCACGCCCAGATTTCCTCCTCATCCCAAACATCACTGTCTCTCCTGGACACACATCTCTAGCGAGTGATCCCCTGGCACATAAACATTAAGAAGAGAGGAGCTCGGTCTAGTGGAACATTTTTCCTTCTTATTTCTCTGAAAGCCTGTTTTGGCAGGATTTTACATCTTAATTTCATAGCATTTCATGCCACATTTTACAACTCAAGATTAAATTTTCTGCTCAGCCTCCATATTCAAACTCTTTTCTCTTGAACAAAAACAAAATGACTCATGGGGCGCCTGGGTGGCTCAGTCAGTTAAGCATCTGACTTCAGCTCAGGTCATGACCTCGCCATCTGTGAGTTCGAGCCCCGCGTCGGGCTCTGTGCTGACAGCTCAGAGCCTGGAGCCTGCTTCGGATCCTGTGTCTCCCTCTCTCTCTCTGCCCCTCCTCTGCTCACACTCTGTCTCGCTCTCTTCCTCAAAAATGAATAAACATTAAAAAAAATTAAAAAACAAAACAAAATAAAATGACTCACTATCCAGAATGTACTCAGCCACGTAAAATAGAAGAATTTAGTCACGTGAGCATTTTTAGTCAAACTATCTCAGGAGTCTGTGAACAGTAGTTATAAACACTGGGCTATGAGAAAATCTACAGAAACTCTGTATCATGAAACAAGTGCATCGTATGCTTTTCAGTTCCCTTTAGCAAGGAAGCGATTTACATCATCAGAACATTTCAGCTGCAATAGTTTTTAAACACAAATCAAACATAAGGACTCTTACTGGAATCGTTCCTTTCTTATGATTTTTTTGTCTCTAGTTTTACTGTAATTGCACTCGTTCAATGGAAGCCTTTTTAGGTCTAAAGATTTTTCACAAACATTGGAGCATTTGATAAAATAAAGCAAGTTGCTTTGCTTTGATGTTACCTACAAAAGCATGTCTCGACTTGTTGGGCCATAAAAAAATACTAACGAATTTGGGATTTGTCAAACAGATGAAATCTTTTGCATCTCAAAGAAATGAGTCGTAGGAAACAAATGTGACTTGAACCTGCTGCAATACTTCCTCCTCTGCTTCACAAGAGAGGGTAACATCCTCATCATCGAGGGAATTTAGAGGACTGTCCTTGAAGACAGTTGGAATGAGGCTTCAAAATGGCGTCAGGCTCTTCATGCTTGAGTGGCACCAAGATAATTATTTGTCACAGCTGTTTCTGCCTCGGGGAATGATAGAATTAGGGAACTGCATTTTCAAACAGATGCAGTTTATTCCAGTTCACATGACTTTAAGCTAAAGTCAGTGTATACAAAAGAGGGATATTTTGTTTTTTCTTTTCTTTTCTCTTCTTTTTTCTTTCTTCTTCCCTTCCTTCCTTCCTTCCTTCCTCCCTCCCTTTCGCTCTCTTTTCTTTATTTCTTTCTTTCTTTCTTTCTTCCTCTTTCTTTCTTTTTTTCTTCTTTCTCTTTCTTTCTCCCTCTTTCTTTCTTTCTTTCTTTCTTATTTCTTTCCCTTTCTTTCCTCTTCTTTCTTTCGAGTGAAGTTAACAAGTTTATGCACAGTAGCAACTGTTCTATTTTCTAAAGATTTGTCAAGCTTCACAATAAGATTAACCCGAACACCTCTTCCTGCAGATGCATGGGCACCTGGTTAGCTTATTCGAGGCCTCCGTGAGCGATTGTCATTTTCTTGGTCATCTGTGCTACTAACCCAGTTTCATTGTGTGTGACACTCTTAAGGACACCAGGCCAGATAGGATTTGCAGCATTTGGGTTAGGACTGCATTTGTCCTGGAGAGATTAACAAATTCTGGGAGAACTGAGTATTTTCTAATACATGCACTTTCCTACTTGTCAAGGATCAACATCACACCCTTTGAGTTTTAGTTCAAGAGTTTGTGTAGGAAATTGGTTATTATGTCTAATTGTGACGGGTAATGTTTTGTCATCCTTTGTTTTAGGAAAAGTCTTTGTGTGTGTGAATTGCTCATCCTTCAGTTATAATTTCTGTCATTAGGATCAGGTAAGGCAGCTTCTCTGACATCATAGTTCTTTAAAACAATTCTTTTTTCATCTTTATTCATTTTTGAGTGAGAGACAGAGTGCGACTGGGGGAGGGCAGAGAGAGAGGGAGACACAGGATCCGAAGCGGGCTCCAGGCTCTGAGCTGTCAGCAAAGAGCCCGATGCAGGGCTTGAACCTGTGAACTGTGAGATCATGACCTGAGCTGAAGTAAGACGCTTAACCAACTGAGCCACCCAGGTTCTCCCTGACATCATAGTTCGTACCCCATTTTCTTGAGACTCTCTGAGTTGGCAGCCAGTATATTTACTGAGCAGTTCTATATGGCCATGGTATATACTGAGCATAGAAAAACCACAACATTGTCTACATGATTGTAATCTTATGTAAACGTTGACAGACGTAATATCTATATAATATATATATTTACATATCTATGTTATAAATACAGTTATACACATCTGTATTTATTTATGTTTATATGTATTAAGACTTTAACAGTTTAAGTATTTAATGAAACATTTCATCAGACTTCTTTGGATGAGCATATAATGTTATATTGGAAAGGGTGAAAATTACATCAGACATAAACAGTAGTTATTTCCTACATTCAGAAGCAAGGACAGAAAACTCAAAAGGGAATAGTGGCAAAGACGTTAATAACTTCAACGCCAATTTATGTTTATTCCTTTATCTAAAAAAACAAACAAAACATAGACTTATTTGATCAAAAACTTTGGACCATGACAAAATTTCAAGTAAACGAACAAACAAAAAAAGATCTAAAAGATCACGGATGCCAGCTAGGTGACAGCTGTTTTTCATCATGTGATATAATTCTAATTTCATATCATTAAGATACATGAAATATGTATATTGAGTCCATGGATATTTAATTCCTTGTTTACACAATTAAGATAAGAGATTATCCAACTAAACTCTCCCAAAGTGAAAACGTTCTTAAGCGCAGGACTGTAGTTCCCAGAACATCCAACGCTTTAGAAGTTCTTTGTTACAACACCTCTTTATTTACATCTTGGATCCAGACATCTAGGCGAAAAGGAAAAGCATCGTAGCTAGCATTTTACCCAGCAGCTTCAAAATGTTGCTTACCTGCTATTACTTAAGAGCCATTATAAAGCTTTGTTTAGATAAGGTGGCCTTGCTATCTGCAAAACTGACCTTACAATGGAGCTGATTTGATTAAATGGCTGTAAGTTGTAGTCAATAAATAATCTCGCTGCTTAGGAAACCATCTCAGGCCAGCCTTCGGATGAAGGGCTGCACGAAATAAGATGTCAAAACTTATTCTCTGCTCCTTCCCTCTCTCCAGACCCATCTGTTCATTGTTTAATCGAGAGAGGATTCAATTTCTCTGCGTCTATAAGAAGACACAAAAACCAGAAAACAAAAACACGACCAACAGCAATGAAGACTTAGGTTCTTAAGTGTTTAAGTGTTTTCCAGTTGGTTTGAGCTGTCAGTGCAAGCAAACAGTTTGCCAGTCAGCGGGTCTCCAACTGGAGCGTGTCAGAATCTCTGATTCGGTAGGTGTGTGTGTGGGGGGGACCTGAGAGTTTTCATGACTAGCAGTTTGCAGGCGACAGTAATGTGTGGACCCTAGGACCACATTTGGGAATCGCTCTTCTTAACTGTTACTTCTGCGTTCAGCTTAGAAACAGTTTTGTATCATGCTTTAAAAACAGTAGTGCTATCGGGGCGCCTGGGTGGCTCAGTCGGCTGGGCGTCCGACTTGGCCTCAGGTCATGATCTCGCGGTCTGTGAGTTCGAGCCCCGCGTCGGGCTCTGTGCTGACAGCTCAGAGCCTGGAGCCTGCTTTGGATCCTGTGTGTGTGTGTGTCTCTCTCTCTCTGCACCTCCCCTGCTCATGCTCTGTCTCTGTCTCAAAAATAAAAACAAAAAAAAATTAAAAAAAAATAAAAACGGTAGTGTTCTGTTAAAGGAAGATTTTTCCTTTTGTCATTCGAGAAAGGAATCACATAAATGCTGTCCACGTATTTTGTTTTTTTTGTGATGCTGTTCTAGGTTGACAGATAAAATACAGAACACCTAGTTAAATTAGACTGTAAGATAAACAGCTAACGGCTTTTCGGTGTAAGTATATCCCATGGATAAATTTGTTAAATTTAGAAACCCTACATTGAGTCATGAAAAGGAAGTTCATAGCCTATTTGTTTTGTCCTTCCTTAATGAAACAAATTACTATTTTAATGGGAACATATATATAGTCTGTAACTGTATCAAAATTTCCATAATTTCTGAAAGTGTAAATAAAATTTCAGGTCATGTTGTATTTTAAATAATAATGCTGCAGATTTGGGGTGATCACTTTTAGTTAATAACGGGGTCTAATTATATTCCTTAAGTACCTTTAAAATTGGTTACCCCCCTGGGGTGGCTGGGTGGCTCAGTCCGTTAGGCGTCTGACCTCGGCTCAGGTCATGATCTCACAGTTTGTGGGTTTGAGCCCTGCTTTGGGCTCTATGCTGACGGCTCAGAGCCAGGAGCCTGCTTCGGATTCTGTGTCTCCCTCTCTTTCTGCCCTTCCCCCACTCACGCTCTGTCTCTCTCTGCCTCTCAAAAAATGAATAAACAATAAAAAATCTTCTTTAAAAATTGTTTACCCCCCCAGTAGATATTAAAAAAATTTTAAAAAATGGTTATCCCTAAATTAAGGCACGTGCCACTGTGTTAGACGAGCAAACTGATTTAACTTTGCCCAAAGAAGTCTCGAACAGGATCCAGCTTTGTGGAATGAGAAAACTGGCAACCGCGTGAACTTGGAGATGTGTGTTAGTTGAAATCACAAGTCACTGCGGGACTTTGAGGAAGCCAGTGGTCTCCATTTTCTAACTTGTAAAGGGGATTGCGTGGGATCGAGACTGCACATTTGGTAAATATTAGACTTCAGAAACTCCATGCTGAATCGGGGCTCCTTGATCACAGGCGAGCTGATGGATGACAATCCAAGTTACAAAGGTGTTGCCCATGTGGATTTCAAATGGTGATTGAATAGAGGACCCCGTTTCACCTTAATGCAGAACTTCTAATAACGTTGGCTGGCATTTTGGGAGTTAACCAGCATCAGATCTCTGATTTCTTAAATGAATCGAAATTCTACTGCAAGGCTCGGGTTTTTATCTTTCCTCCCATGCAAAAGAACCTTGCCAGTAGTCAGAAATTGATTTCAGGGCACGCTGGCATGCACCCATGTGCTTCTTATTCATTGTAAAGGGAGTGAGTTATTATTAGAAAGCCAAGTGGTAGCTATCATTAGTGAGATTTTGGTAGTACTTTCTACTGCAACATAATTCCTTTAATTATCTAACATGGCCAAGATGAGAGTCACCTTGTACCTGTACCTTTCCAGGTAGAAACACACACACACACACACACACACACACACACACACACACACAGTTATGCTTTCATTGGCACAGAAGCTAATAATTGAGCCCCTCTATCTACTACTTTAAGATTTGTCTTCTGGCGTTTTCCTCTCTAGTACTTGAGGTTGATGTAGCTTTTATTTTTCCAGAGTGCAAATTTGAGTAGCTCCCAGGTTGAGAAATATTTTCCACGAAGGGCTAAGGAAACTAAAAGAAAAATGATGTTGACTCTGGTATTTTGGTCCTTGCACATGAGAAAAAGCTTTTAAGAGATTATTCCTAAAAAAAGAAAATGCCAGCTTTCCAGGGTTTTTTAGTAATCATACTCTAGCCTCCAATTTTCAAGGGAAAAAAATGCCTCAAGCTTTTTGGATTGAAAGCTAACTTGAGTGTCGTTTTGGAACATCCTTATTGAAGGAGTTTTGCCACTGGTATTGGAAACCAGACTGGGTTCGCTAAGCTGCTCAAGTAACACCTTCGCTAAACAAGTGTCCCTGTGTCTTTCAAATATTTTTTTTTTCCAAGAAAACAACCCATCTATTTCTTTGGCTGAAAAAAAAAGCTCTTATTGCCAATCCGCGCAATAAAGAAAGGTTTGGGGGGAAAGCGCCTGATGCTTAAGAAGCCAATATCTCTCCTCCTTTTCCGCCCGAGTCTATCACAGTTTAGCTTCTTAATGCCACCATCCACCTCAGTCATCCAGTGTTGGCTTCCATGTTGCAAATCCAGGGGCCATTTCTGAGTCCCTTGGGAGCATGTTATAGAGACGATGCTCTGCCTCCAGGTGTTTTCTTTTCTTGGCTTTCCGGAAATCACACGGTCTGGGTTTCCTCCTGGCTTTGAATTTCTCCATCTCCCTGACTTCTTTAGGGCTGAGACCTTCTGCTCTTACACCTGTTTTTGCCCTGGGGCCTCTTATCCAGACATGTGATGTTAACCCGCATCTGGAGGTTGTTTCCCAAATTGATATCTTGAATCCAGACCTCTTTGCCCTGTACCTCCAAGTGTCCAACTATCTTCTTGACATTCCCATTTGACTCTCATACTGAAAATGGTTAATGGGTATAAAATCTGTTATTTCCTGACATTTGAACCCACTATGAACCCAACTCCTTCCAGGTACCGGACTTTATTCTTACAGGTGCTCAGACTCAATGCTATGGGGTCATCCTTGACATCTCTGTCTTTCTCTCTTTGCTCATTCCTTGGGCCATCCTATCTAAAATGTCAGCTCAACCTTCCTCCTCATATTTTTATCTATTCATTTTTACTCCTTAGCACTTAAGAGTATCTAACATATTGTGTGTTACACATACACACACAATATAAGCTATAGGATGAAAAGTATGTATATATACAGCCTTTCCCCTCAAGTCAAATAAAATTTTATCAGAGCAAGATGGTTGTCCATTTTGTTTCCCACTATATCCCTAGGCTAGGGGCTCTGCCTGGTACACAGTAGTTGTCAGATGAGTTTATTTAAAAAGTGAATGAGTGGGGTGCCTGGCTGGTTCAGTGGGCTGAGCATCCTACTCTTGGTTTCGGCTCCAGTCATGATCTCGAGGTTCATGGAGTTCGAGCCCTGCGTGCCGCTCTGTGCGGAAACCATGAAACCTACTTGGGATTCTCTCTCTCTCCACCCCTCCCCTGATCTCTCTCTCTCTCTCTCTCTCTCAAAATAAATACATAAACTTTAAAAACATTTTTAAAAGTGAATGAATGGACAATAATTATATACAAGATAGCCTTTATGAAATTTAAGTGAGATGAACACAAATAGACAGATCCCAATGAAGTAGCAGAGTTATCTCTTTTAGTCCCAGATCTCGCAGTGGGAAAAGGGGATTACTAAAGCTGGCAGAGATGCAGAAAACAGTAGTAACAACCAGAGAATGAAAGAGTTTACTTTGGGTGTTCTACTTCCTACTCCACTCTGCCCAAACCAGAGAATTCTATAACATTTCCCTCACCTATTTTGTCACATCTTTTTCAACAGGTGTGGTGCCCCCCCCCCCCCCAGAGGACATTAATATTAGGAGGGATTCATTTTTCTGGCACTTCAAGGATACGTGGAACAGCAATTAGAAGGAGAGTGCTGAGATGACAGAAATTCAGTGGGTGAAATTAATATAATTTGAAGACAGTTTTGAGAAGGAAGGCGGACCGAGTACCATCTGCAATGAACACATCCCCCCTTATTAAGGAATTTGGCCAAGTCACAAGACTACTGAGAATTAATAGTCGAACCAAAGCAAGAGGAAGACGTTCTAAAGACTGAGGAGTTCATTAGTGGCTGATCATTTTTTTCTGGCTCTTTTCACATGTATTTATTCTTTACGATACTGCTAACAATGCTTCGCCGTAGTGTTCTAGTATTTTAACTTTCTTGTCATATAAGATACTCAGCTCAGGATGGTATTTGACGTATAGACAGAGGGTCCTGAACTCGGTATGTAATAAAATAGGCTAACGATTCGTTGGAAGAATAGCCCCCTTTTCCTATGAATAGATCACAGCAGCTTCAAATGTTCAGAAAAGATACATAGAAACATTGGGTTTGGACCACAAAAAGATTGGACCACAAAAGATTTATTGCTAAATGATAATCTTCATTGACAGCTAGTTAAGTACCAGGACTTGGGGCAAGAACCATACTTGTATAATCTCATTTAATGTTCCCCACGACATCATAAGAAATTGGCATGAGTGAGAATATGAACGTAGAGACGTTCACAATGAGTTTGGCGAATACTTATTAGCTTTAGCTAGCACTAAGACTTTGTTTTTCAAAGTAAGGAAGATTGACTTCGGAAAGGAAGGTGGATTTACCATAGTAATAAGCGTTGTCTGAAGCTCATATTTCCCTGCTGCCCCAAACATTATTTGGGTCTCTCTTCTACTTACATTCCCAGTGTCTCCTACATTATAAGGTTTATTTCCAGGGCCACTGTTCTTGGGTAAGAGTGTGGCAAATAGTCTCTGGGTTTCAGCAGTAGAGAAAGAGAAACTACCCAACAAATCTCAAGGGAGGGAGCCTTATACTGGCGAAGGCAGGAAATTAACAGCTGACCTATGATTCTTCATCATAAACCTCAAATCCACCAATGTGATCAAAATAATATAATCTGGTCCAATGACCTGTGTATATGTATGAGACGCAATATCTTAGGACCAAGTCACTCAATTTTTGGAAGGGTTCTTTGGAAGATCCATGACTTTTTTCTCTTCACTAAAATAATAACTCCTATTTCTTCCAATATTTTCAGAAATTTATTAACTATGAGGCATAACAGACATGGCTTGCTGCTACCCATCTTTACACCTTCTTGACTCCTCTTCGTCTAAGCCTATCTGCTCTGAAAAATTTAACGGAGGTTGTTCCCCTCTCTTGTTGCCCCCAGAAACTCTACTTCAATCAATAGCTTCTTCAGCATTGAAAGAATTTGGCTCACTAGGATCATAAGTAGTAGAAAGTCTCCTTAAAGCAGACTTTTCCTTTCCTGTCTTCTTCCTTCCCTTCCCATCCCCTACCCCGCTGTATTGTCTTGTACAGCATTCTACACACAGAAGGTGATTAACATATTCATCTTGTTGAGTATTTAGTAGCATTGGAGAGCTATGTTGATATGATTGCTGCCCATAGAGGGGGAAAAAAATGAGAAGGTGTTTTACAGTAATGTGGTGGCATCACAGAGTTCACAGATAAATTTTCCTGTTGAAATATTTTTAAATTAATGTGTGACCCTTCACTGGGGATCATTTTGAACACAGCTATAACTTTTGAAGAAAATAAATCACTGAATCAGACAGTGTTTATTAGTCAATGTTCTGTTATTTCCTAAAGCACTGTTTCTACTTGTGATAAAATTGGCGGCCAGGGAGATAAAAAGAGTATTTGAAAGTGTTTTATCCACAGGTCCTAGATGAATCGCAGAAATACAGCGTATATTACAAGAGAAATTCTGTTCTTTAATTTCAATCCCGATGTCTAAAAAATACTAGATTTTTATTTTGAGAGAGAGAGGCAGGAGGAGAGGAAATCTTAAGCAGGCTCTGTGCTGAGCGTTGAGCTCGATCCCATGACCCTGGGATCATGACCTGAGCTGAAATCAAGTTGGACACTCAACCAACTGAGCCACCCAGGTTCCTCTTAAATAGTATTTTTTATTTAAGCCACTGGGAGGCTCAGTCAGTTAAGCGTCTGATTTTGGCTCAGGTCATGATCTTACCATTCGTGAGTTCGAGCCCCACGTCGGCCTCTGCCCCGACAGCACAGAGCCTGTTTGGAATTTTCTCTTTCCCTCTCTTTCTGCTCCTCCCCAACTCATGTTCTCTCTCTCTCTCTCTCTCTCTCTCTCTCAAAGTAAATAAATAAACTTCAAAAATATTATTTAAATTTTTTTTTCAACGTTTATTTATTTTTTGGGGGACAGAGAGAGACAGAGCATGAACGGGGGAGGGGCAGAGAGAGAGGGAGACACAGAATCGGAAACAGGCTCCAGGCTCTGAGCCATCAGCCCAGAGCCTGACGCGGGGCTCGAACTCACGGGCCGCGAGATCGTGACCTGGCTGAAGTCGGACGCTTAACCGACTGCGCCACCCAGGCCCCCCTAAAATATTATTTAAAAATATTTCTTATTTTCTTATTGGGGCGCCTGGGTGGCGCAGTCGGTTAAGCGTCCGACTTCAGCCAGGTCACGATCTCGCAGCCCGTGAGTTCGAGCCCCGCGTCAGGCTCTGGGCTGATGGCTCAGAGCCTGGAGCCTGTTTCCGATTCTGTGTCTCCCTCTCTCTCTGCCCCTCCCCCGTTCATGCTCTGTCTCTCTCTGTCCCCCAAAAAATAAATAAACGTTGAAAAAAAAATTAAAAAAAAATATTTCTTATCTTTTCCCCAACTCTGTTTAATTAAAATATTTCATCATTATGTATTGAGGGAAATCAGCATTCATTCATTTATTCTCTGACCTTTCAACAACCAGCCTCTGATGTTTGTAAATTATAAATTTGGGTTTTTTTAAATCTGTTTTGTGTTCCATGTTCTACAATAGCTACACCACTACAACAATTTCTCTGTCTTCTCCCCAGTCATGGGCAGCACAACTAAGTTCTCTGATAGCTTTTCGTTGCACTTGGGGAAAGATAAAAGGGCCCATCAAATCTCAAGAGATGGACAGCCAATGACTCACAATATAGTTATGAGGCAGGTCGGAAGGATGGTGTCTTGTTAGAACCCTCCCGGGGTTCTCTGGGATGGTAGGGCCTGGCACATTGCCTTCCACTGGGTCAGATGAACTTGCTCCTGACCAGTGATTTGTAGGTTTCGCCATGCATGTTGGGCTCGGGAGTTCCCAGTGCAATTATAGGAAAGCAATTATTCAAGCAAGCCATTACAGGAGGCAAACAGCGTTGCTTGGTGGTCTGTGCCTTTCTGGCAAAGGCAGGGCCTCTGTGTATTGTCCCCGTTCTTGCCTTCACGTCTGCCCAGGGGTCAAGATGTCAGCTCATCTGTAGGCCTTGGAAGTATCTCTGATGATGCGAATCCCTTCAGAGAATCTTGCAACCCTCTCGTTTTCCGGTGAATCAGTCTTTGCTCTTTTCCTCTCCACCTCACAGAGCTTCCAGGATCAAGGAGGCACAAAGATCAAGGGGCCTGTGAGGACATACGTGGGGCTGTGGTGGGAGACGGTATTGGACGGGCTTTGGAGAGACCAGTGGGGGACTGGAGTTTTCTCTTCTAGAGCCCAGAGTTAGATAACAAATCACCCTTAAAAAGTGTCCATTCAAAACATGGTAAAACATGATGGACAAAATGCACTCCTGGTCTTCAGGAAAATATAAAATGCTAAGGCTTCTTTCTACCCCACATTACTAAAAGGCATGTGGCCTGCACACCGTCTAAGAGAAATGGTCTGGTGACTTCCCCGGACCCCTGGTCACATGACCTTTCCCCTGCACCCCAGCCTTCCAGACAGGATTTGCTCTTCAGGCTTTGAAAGGTGCAGCCTCCTTTCCGAATTTCATTTCAAATTCAGAGCTCTCGTTTGATGCATCGTCTGCCAGAAACAAGCCACTGAGCCAGGTGACGTCCTCACGCTGGGTCCTCTGGCTGCGCAGACCAGACGCGTCTCCTGGCCGCCTGTGTACGCGGGCAGCCCCGGGGGACCCCTGACACACCCCATGCGCCGGACTGAGAGCCCTCCTTTCCTGCGCTGTTCACGGCTCTGCTGCACTGAGTGCTCTCACCGTTTCCAAACCTTCCCCAATGGCACTTGCGTTCACGGCCACACTGCAAGTGGACAGAGTGCACGCGCTTAGCCAGGAGTAGCCGTCGGGGTACTTGGTTGGGCTGGGGCTTCGGCTAAAGTGGCTTAGTGGGGAAGCTGGTAAGCAGCAACAGTTCTCTACTTTCTTGTGCACAACAGCTGGCAGGAATCGGCTCCTTCTCCGAGCTCAGGCTGCTGCCGGCCAGCTGGCATGGAGCACGAAGCAAGCGAGCCAGCTACTTAACAGCTGTATTACTGCATATCTGTCTGTAGCACATACCATATGCCAAAGCCCGGAGTAGGTGGGGAGGGGATCCCTTGAAAAGGAGATTTTCAAAGCCACAGAAAAAAAGCATTTTCTCCTATCGGGTCCATGCTTTGATCTCATAGCCCCATGCTCCTTTTTTTTTCCCCCTTCCTCACCCAGTTTGGACGCCCCACATCCTTTAGAATTGATGCAAAATCGTCATGGAGCCATTTACTTGGTCAGCTTCAGGAAATCATTTTTCAGGTAACTGTAAAGAAACTGAACACCTGTATCCATTTTTTTTAAGAGAATCATGTAATCATTTAATTTGGGGAAAAAAAAAGCTCTTAGGATGTTTAAAAATCATTTATTTATGTCTTCCCATTTCATTGTAATGCCACATTTTGAACTGACTTTGACAAAAGCACGGAATAAGGACCTTCAGGAAATATTCCAAGATTTTCTTCATCTTCGTAATTTTAGAAGTTCATAATCGACAGTTAAGGAACACCATATCCCAACAAGCTCCTCCAAGGCTGTTCTTTCCTTTCCAAGGTCACGGGAGACCGTGAGAATCGGACTGTGGGCCAGTCTGAACAGATACTCCATTTTATAAAAGGAGATGCTCGGCTAAGGAAATGTGGATCCTAGAACGAAGACCGTTTAGAGTAGTCAATCACTCCCAGAAATCATTTCCTGCTGGAAATGAGAGGAAAGTATTTTCCCACTCTTTGGTGAGCATCCCAAAATACAGATGGCCAGGGGCAATGGACGAGGGAATGCAGAAGGGCTGCTGGTGTCACTCAGAGAGGGTACAGCCACCCACTGACCCGGAGCCCAGCTGCACTGGGCAGGTGGTGGCCCTCGGGCACACGTTCGTCCTGCTGTATCTCCTCGGTGCAGACCTTGCTGCAGTCCTGGCAGAGGTGACGGCAAGAGCCAGATGTTCATGGCGCTTTCCCCCCGTATCCACGTTTTACTTTGGTAGTTCTGAGTTTTCCCTCCATTCCCTCTACTGTCTCATATTTATATGCCACTTTACTGTTTTTTAAAAAAATGCCTATTCGTGGGGGGCCTGGGTGACTCGGTTAAGCGTCCAACTTCAGCTCAGGTCACGATCTCACGGTTCGTGGGTTCGAGCCCCGCGTCGGGCTCTGTGCTGACAGCTCGGAGCCAGGAGCCTGCTTCGGATTCTGTGTCTCCCTCTCTCTCTGCCCTTCCCCTGCTTGTGTTCTACCTCTCTCTCTCAAAAATAAATCAAATAAATAAATATTAAAAAATTTGAAAAAGCAAAAAGTGGCTATTTCATAAAATATTTCATTCAAAGAGACTTTCAGTGTAGAAAATGATGGTGTCCTTTGGAAAGAGACACAAGCTGGAGCAGAACTGACCTTGTCAGCACTGTTCGGTGACGGGTTTTATATTATCCTAAATACAAGCAGGGAGCCACGTGACATGGTCTTTGCATGGAGTGGTGTTGGAAAAGGAGTCCCACTATTGAGCAGTAAATAAAAAGGAATTCTAATTTTTACTTTCATTTCTCAAAGAACATTAAAAGGAATTCATTTTGCAATTTTCAGCAACACTTCTCACAAACTCCTTTTCTCCATCTTCCAATTGTTTACTCATTCTCCAGACTGTGAATCACAAAGAATCTAGGTTGGCAGAATCTTTTGCTGACGTCATAGGTGCAATGTGTGTGTGTGTGTGTGTGTGTAGGCAAGTATGTGTGTATACATACATATAAATTCCATTTCAACTTACTCTCCAAAAAGTCTATAACGAATACATTAAAAACATGCCCCAAATAACATTATTGCTTATGGGAGAGGCAAAGTCTTTGTCCTAGATATGAGTCTCCAGAGTTTAGGGAATCCAAAGGAATATATGAATATGGTCAATCGAGTCAGTAGAGCCCCAAATGTGGGAAGTGTCCCCTAACGCATCTCTAGAGGACATTATGGGATATACAGAGGCAACAGGGACAGTCTCTGTAGCAGAGATGTTTTTGTCTGCTGGGGCTCCCATAATGAACCATTTAAGCCACCGGGTGGCTTAAACAACCGTGATTGAACAATTGTGGCTTTAGTTAAGCAACTGTGATTTTCCCTCCAGTTCTGGAGACCGGAAGCAGGAGATCAAGGTGGGAACAGGGTCAGGTTCTGGTGTGAGATCTCTTCCTGGCTTACAGACAGCCGCTTTCTTGCTGTGTGTTCACAACGGCAGAGACTGAGATCTCAAGAGAGTTCTCTAGTGTCTCTTCTTGGAAAGGCACTAATCTCGTCGTGAGCACTCCACCCTCTGACCTCTGACCTCATCTAACCTTAATTGCTTCCCTAAGACCCCATCTCCAAATACCATCACGTTGGGGGTTAAGGCTTCATCATGAGAGTTTTGGGGAGGACACAAGCTTTCAGTCCGTAACAGAGGCCATCCATCATTCTTTCTCAGTAAGGATTCCTGGCTTATGAAATATTTGGTGGGGAGTTTCCAGGGACACACAGCTTTGTTTCAGTCCCCGAACACCGAGGTGGCTACGTTGCACTGGCCACGTGATCTACGTACAGGTAGCACAAGTGTCCTTTTGGCGTCCCCTGAGGTAAAAGGTCATATTATTCTAGAAACGGCAAGAAACCCTTCAACCCCATATGTTATTTTCAGTTCGGGGCAGATGATAGGAAAAAGAGGCCTACACAGAAATTAAAAGAAAAACAAATTCAAAACAGATGTCAGGAAATACTTTGCTCCCCGGAGGAGGAAAAAAAATAGATGAGAGGAATATTTAAACAAGGCAGTTTACTGAGCTGAGAAACTGGGCTCATCATTTAAAAACCAGGACGGGGTGCAGGGCTGCGGGTGGGGGGGCACCCTGACTTTAGAACGAGAAGCGTGACCTTCCATGGCTGGAGACAAACCCAGGGTGCATCAGTCCCATTGCTCACGCTACCTGCCCCCGGGTTTCCATCTCTCCTTGGGTGTGTGGAAACGTGGGCTCAAGTTGTGTTTAGGAGACAGGAAACTCAGGTGTTAGCAGCAAACAAATCTGTCCTACAGACCTCGGTGGCGGGGCGTTTCATTAGGTTGGGAGCCCCCTTCACCTGCATTTCCACTTTTGATCCCACCACACCGACGGAGCTTTCCAGATGAAGGTCTCAGAGCTGGTTTCTGAATGACTCCGGGTTTACAGATCAGAATTTCCTGAGTGAATATCACTGGGGGAGGTCCTCACTCGGCTGCGGGTTTCACAAGCTGCAGCTTCCAGGCTGAGAGTAGCGTGGGTTGAGAAGCGAAGGGAAGCGTTGAACCAAGAAAATGGTTTCATTTTAGAAATTCGAGTGCAAGAAAGCCAAACATTTTTAAGCTCCTCAGACACATCCTCGTGGGTGCCTTCACCTCTGCATCAAACCACTCTTCAAAATGGCTCAAGACGTTAGGCTGCCTAAAAATGATGGATAAGTGGCAGAGAGGGGAGGGTTTGATAAATTCTGCACGAAATTAAAAAAGAACAAACAAACAAGACAACATAGTCCCTGATGGGACGATGTTCACAGTGTAGCGGAAAGTCAGTGGAGTTCTCGGGGGCCCAGAACAGTGGGTCCTGACAGAATTTCACACAAAATGCTATCTTCTTCAGTGACGTGGTCCCAGGGCTTAGCGGGGAAACTTGGCGCATCGTAAGTGCTCTGTAACTCACATGGAAGGAATAAATATTCCACGATTTTCGTCTTTGTTCAGATTACTTCTGCTTTTCTTTCCTTTTCTTTTTTTTTTCCATGCAGCACACTATTATTTGCTACATCTAGCATCAGTTATAACACCTTATCTGGAAGCCTTCCCGAACAGATTCCCTGATTCTACTGCCACCACCACGCAAGGATTTGTTGTTGTCTCTTTTGAGCTGCCATAAACCTTTGGCCATGCTGTTCTTACAGCAATTATAGTATTGCGTTGTGATGATGTGTCTATTGGTGTCGCTCCGCCAAAGAAAACACCTGCTGTCCGGGATCAGAATGTGCTATTGCGTTGCTCATCTTCAAACCTGAGCACATTTCCTAGAAGAGGGTTAATAGCCAAATAAAGTTTATTGAACTGAAGTGGTCTGGGAAATGTCTTAGTTTGGGTTCACTCAAAAAGGGAGCCGGAGATAAGATCTTGGGTGTCGGGGAGTCTATTTGGAAGATGATTCCAGGAGTGAGGGCATGGGGAAGGAAAAAGCCAGTAAAGTGTGTGTCATTGAAAAGGCCGAGAAAAAGTGGTTATCGCTGTGAGCAATGGGGCTCAGATCCTCTGGAGACCCACCAAGAAACAGCATCTCGTGGAGCCCAGAACTCTCCTCTGAAGGAAGGCAGGTTGGGGCATTTGTCTACCCATCCCTCCAACCACCAGTAATGGTTGTCCCGGGGAACCACACCCCCAATTTCTTGGATGCCCAGACTGGGCGTGCTCCCAAGGCTTTGGGGGAAGCGTAGAGACAAAAAAAAAAAAAAAAAAAAAAAAAAAAGCTGAGAGCCACCCAGAGCTGAATGTGGAAAGAAGCTGTCAGAAAGCTGAGAGCTGTCCATCCAGCTGCAGCTGAAGCCAGAGATGGGCAGAGGAGGCATGGTGTGGAGTGTGCTAGCATCTGCTCAGCTCCCAGCAAGAGCTTGTTGAATGGACAAACCAAGGAGTGAGTGAGAGAAAAGGCTGGAGAGTGTTGTGAGTGGATGGGCAGGTTGTGTCCAGACACTATCCTGTGATGAACACGGAGGGATACATTTCCTGGGTGTGTCCAGTGGTCTCTCTTCTCTCCTCTGGGCTGACATGACAGCAACCTGTAGAGAGTCACAGGGGAAGAAAACACAGAGCCCCGAGCAGATTGACAACTGCATATGCGTGTTTTACAGAAGCAGGAGGAAACAACAGAACATCTTTCCTCAAAGACCTTACAAGGGCATGCTCCCATGTGTTACATTTTCCCGGGCTTTCTAAGTTCCCATGTGCATAACTATCAGAACCCTAGGATCGCCTATGATGTCATAGAACTAGTCTAAAATTCTGTGGCATAATCCATCTAGGATCTTTGCAAACCTTTAGGTGTTTATTTACTAATCCTAATCACACTGGTCCGCCTGGACCAGAGTTCACCTTAAAGGTAGGAAATATCGAATGCAGAAATGAAAAGATTCAGGATTCGTGATTACGAGAAAAGAAAATTTCCTGATGCTTAATTTTACCACCATCAACTAAATTCAACAACAATCCTGAGTCAAGCGAGCACATTGGTGCATGTAAGTCCACGTGAAGGACCTTGCTGAAAAGGGCCAATGAAAATTGGCCAGTCTGGTTTCAGATTGAAACCATCTGAAAGATGGATGGCCCCTTTGTAGCAGACTTTCGTCAGATGATTTTATTTGTAGAATACTTTTGCCCTTATATTATGTTTGACTTTGCGGTGAGAGGCAACTTGATATTTTACTTGGTAGAGGATTAACTGATTTAGAATTTAAAGATTGGGATTACACAAAAGGGTGTGAGTGATATTTAAACAAGAGAGCATCTCAATGATTTGGAATGTTTTCTAGCTGGAGATATAATGCTGCATTTTAAAAATAAAATATTATGTTTTCTACAAGAAAAAATAAGATTCGTGCACGCTGGCCATCTCCAGGTTGAATGGGAAACAAATGAAATTTTATATTCTTAAGCAAGAACACATCATATTCTGCAAGTATACACTGTACAACAGGGACCCACTCATGCGATGGCATTGGGTCACTTTGGGCTCACTAGTGACTCAAACTTAATACTTGGGACATTAGTGAACGAGAAGACCCTGTTTATTTCCCAGGAAATAGGGAACGCGATGTATGGGGAATAGCAAGTGATTCTGGAAGTTTGTCTTTGGGGACGTCTTCACAAGCCCGCTGTATCAGAACAGCTTTATTGGTGGGAAACTTCAGTTGAATCTGATCATACCCTCAGTGGTGACCTTCTCATGGATAAACCCAAGCTGTATAAATAATGATGCACTAGGTAATAAAGACTAAAGCTGTTTAGAAAAGATAAATTCTGTTGTGTTAGAACAGAAGAGTCAATAATTTATTTGGTCTGGAATACATTCTACGTATCTGCAGAGGCCAAGTAGGGTTGACCTGGGACTTGATATTTATCCTGCTCTTAAGAGAACAAGACCATGAGAAGACGCTGGTGAAGGAGTATTGAGTTATTTAAATTCATGTGAAATCAAGACACAAAGTGCTGGAGGGTTCATTCTCCCCTGAAGGCTTGGGAAGACCCATCCCAGGCACCCTTCTGGTCCTGGTCTTAAATGGGCCAGAGAGAAAAAAAAAAAAAACCAAATGATCATTTTAAGGAACCTAGGCTGTCAGGATTAGAAGGGGCCTCAGTATTCAAGTTTAATTGCTCATGTAGAATTTAAGCCCTTCCTACAATATCCTTTTCAATGGTCTTTGGGGGTGTGCTTGAGTTTAAGCAGTATTGAAGCATCTCATACCTCCTAAGACTGTTTCTTCTGTATTGAGAGGAATGATTTCTCTGAGAGTTTGCAATTCCTTGAGTATTTTCCCCTATATGCCTAGACATTCTTCAAATGTAGTCTGAGGGCATTCCAGAAATTATTTTAAATTATACATTCCCAAAATGTATCTTAAAAGTACAGAGTATTAAATTCTCCATTAAATAAATTATGCAACTCTTAATGCAGCTGAAGACCAAATCGATCAAATTGGAGTGGGTTTGGCAGTCAGTCACATTGCACTGTTGATTTATAAAAAGCTTAATCTACCTATGCCCCCCCCCCCCCCCATGGCTTTTTTATGCCTATTACCACTGGGACATCAATTCTCAATTGCCTCCTCATAGAAAAAGTTTTAAAAATAGAATGCTGTCTACTAGTTTGGATTCCAGTGGGCAATTTTATCACATTCTAGGGAGACCCTATGGCTTGCATATACCTCTTTCTGCCCTCCCTGGCCCGGCACACCCAGATGATATGGCTGGAATGTGGCAGGGGCCCGCGTCCTTCCTCTGCCCTGCGCTGTGTTACCTTGGTGACCAGTCATCGTCCCCACACATCTTCAGAGCCGTAGTCCTCAACATCTGGCAAATGTCCGAAGACATTTTTCGGTGCCGCAACAGGGGTGGGCATGGAACTGGCATCCAGAGGGTGGAGGCCAAGGATGCTGCTAATATCTTGCAGTGCACAGGCCGGGCCCCAGCACGGTGCATTCTACAGCCCACAGCCTCAGCAGAGCGGAGTTCACAACCCCTGATGCCGATCATTTTTACCATCAACAATATCAATGACGTGCCCTCCTGTGTGCCTCGCGATACGTAAGAGTTGGATTTAGTCCTTGACCTTGGGGCATTTACCCTCTAAAACAGCTAATCCCTATCAGGGAGGTGTAGAATGTGTTGGGGGAGAGCACAAGAATGAACACGAATGTGTTTGCCCCTGTGTTTCACGCCGATACATTCAAAAGGAAGAGCTGTGACAATCTCCGCGGAGAGACGGGGTGTCAGAAAGTTCTTTTAGTTTGATTCACAGTGAAACCCAGACGAGTCACAATTGTGAATCCAAATGCAAGTCTCAGGTGCTGGTCTCTATAATGTGGACTCTATTATAATTTATAGGACTCAAGTGCCTACAGTTCGGCAGCCCCCCCGCCCCCTTTTTTAATTCACGTAACATTAATTGCAACTTCAGAGAGAGAAAGCTTCCTGTAAGGCTTCACCCCATATTTTATTTTATTCCTTAATATGAATTTACCAATGCGGTTTCAAATTTCAGGTGGTTTGACTTCTCTCTCGCAGACCCAGCGTGATTTACATCTCAGGTAGCTCCTATAAAAATGAGTGCTTTCCGTGGAAGCGTTGATTATTTGCTGTGGTAGATGATCCTGATGGGTTTGTGAAGGAACTTGATGTTCTCTACCTTTCCCAGCGCTACCTGTTTTTATTGCCGGGTTTTCCCTTCAAATTTAAAATTTTGAGGGAAGTGCTCAGATGCATTCATCGATATCTGGCCTGCCTCTTCCGAAAACTCTCCCTCCTGCCAGTCTCTGTTCCAGCCCCTCTCCCTATTTTCATGCTTAGACCGAAGAAGCAGTGAATGTGGAGTTTATTTCAGGAAGTGTTAGGATTGAAGAGGTCAGGAGAACCAGGAAGAGGTAAGTAAGTGTTTTGCTTTGTGTTTTCATTTTTTGTTTATTTTTTTTTTTACGAGAGAAAAAGAGAGTGTGTGAGTGGGGCAGGGACAGAGAGAGAGGAGGACACAGAATCCGAAACAGGCTCTAGGCTCTGAGCTGTCAGCACAGAGCCAACACGGGGCTCGAACTCATGAACTGTGAGATCATGACCTGAGCCAAAGGCAGACGTTTAACCCACTGAGCTACCCAGGCGCCCCAAGGGTGAATGATTTTAATGGTGGGAACGATGATTATGGTGAGTCGTCAGAAGTGTTGGTAGAATTGGAGATGTTGAACAAGCAGTAAGAAGAAAGAATGGGGTGGAATCCTTCCCAGGTGAAGGGGTGGGTGGGCGAGTCTGAGTTTTCAAGAGGGCTTCCCTTCTATCATAACAGGAATGAAAAATAAACACGGATTCAGGTGCCTATAGATCAATATACTTGGTCTTCGGATGTTGAAGGAGTTCAGCTCCTTCTTAATATTTTTGTTTTCTGTCGAGGAGATGATGAAGTTGTCTGCTGAGAGCCCAGAGCTAATTAGGGGGGAAGCATATCAAGTAACGGGGAAGAATATAAGAGACAGCCTTTGGCCTTGAAAAGCTTTCATGTCTATTGAAATTTAGCAAACAATAAAGGGACACTTGATAAAGTCAAACAAGGCTGCATTTTAAATACTCCGTCAACATGACAGTCACAGCTCAGACTACTGGGTATGCTGACGACACAGCAGAGATTTCTGTGAACCCAAGAGTCACGTAGGGAGGTAGAGACCACAGAGCACTTCATCACCGATTGGAAACGTGTGTGTGTGTGTGGGGGGGGGGGGGGGTTGCTGTGAAGTTAGGGAATTTTGAAGTTCCTCTGGATCCGATCTGAGTGACTGCTCCGGCTTGGGTAAGCTGTGTGACTTATAAGTGAGGACTTCCCATTTCATAGTTGGGCCTGCAGGTCAGGGAGTTTGCATGAGAAGTCGTGGCATTAAACCAAAGCATCCCTTTAAAAGACACCAATTGGGGAAATGAGGCCAGCACAGGAGACAGAGGTAGGTGGAAATTCGGGAGGGTGTAGAGATATGGAAACAAAGAGAACCAGCTGCCTCACAGTGAGCCATCGGCTGTGCTTAGCAATGTATTACTTGTTTGTTTTCTTTCTGTTAAAGAAGACACAAAAATTTGTTAAGCTGAAGGCTCCACAGAACTGAGATCAGCCCCTGATCTTTATCATTACTCATGAAAAGAGATTGATGGACATAACATTTGTATTTAAGAAAATCATTAAGCGGGGCGCCTGGGTGGCTCAGTCAGTTAAGTGTCTGACTTCAGCTCAGGTCATGATCTCTCCGTTCCTGAGTTCGTGACCCGTGTGGGGCTCTGTGCTGACAGCCTGGAGCCTGGAGCCTGCCTCGGATTCTGTGTCTCCCTCTCTCTCTGCCCTTTCCTCTCTCTCTCTCTCTCTCTCTCTCTCTCAAAAATAAATAAACATTAAAAAAAATTGTTTAAAGAAAATCATGAAGCATGACTTTGCTATGTGTAAATTTAGTTCTATTCAATGACTTGTTTTTTCTCATCTTTAGAAAGCATTCAGTGAAAGAAAGAAGCATATGTCTTAAATATTAAGAAGTACCTTATACATCCCGCGGTCGCCTACTGTCCCTCTCATGGTGTCAAGATTGCACAGCGAGGTAGTAACGCTCGCTCACGTTTATCTTGAGAGGAATGTGTCCCTCAGTCAGCTGACACAAGCAATACGTTTGGGTTGTGACTAGTTTAAAATGCAAACCTCTAAAAGCAAAGCTGCGCAGGTGGGCAGCAAAATATTGGAGGGGAAAGACATGAGCTACTTTTCTTAAGAATGCACTTGGGGGGCATCTGGGTGGCTCGGTCGGTTAAGCGTCCAACTTCGGCTCAGGTCACGATTTCACGGTTTGTGGGTTCAAGCCCCGCGTTGGGCTCTGTGCTGACAGCTCAGAGCCTGGAGCCTGCTTCAAATTCTGTGTCTCCCTCTCTCTGCCCCTCCCCTGCTCACGCTCTTCTCTCTGTCTCAAAAATAAATAAAAAAAAAACATTAAAAAAAAAAAAAAGAATGCACTTGGAAGTCAATCCTTAGAGTCACAGGTTAGACAGCATGGTGAAAATCAAGACTGAATGCTAAGTTTCATTTGTTAGACACCAATGAATGCGTATTCCAAGCAGCAATGCGCAATGTGAAGTAAGTTCCTTTTATGGTTCATTTCAGGAGACCACTCTAAAGACTGGGAAACTAAATAGCCCATTGTTTGACGTTTGCAGGAAGGACTTAGGATGAAGTAGCTCTTTTGACACTTTTGACCTCGTACATCAGGCTTTACTCAGACATACCTGTCTTCATGCGAGCAAATGCACCAGCAAAAAAGTCAGTAAACTCACTCCCCACAGTGTCTGAGTCTGGGTCCTCTGAGGTCAGGGCGCAGCCCTGTAGCCCCCCACCCCCCACCCGCATAGCACAGTGAGCAGGAGGACGGCGCACTGGGGCTTCAGGTGACCCTGGAGGAACAGCCAAGAGACCGCAGCCTGGATCGAGACGGGCGGGGGGGTGGGCGGGGCGGGCAAGGGAAAGTGCAGTCGGCTTGGGCTGCCATCCCAGAGTATCATAGGACAGATATTTCTTTCTCATGGTTCTGGAAGCTGGGAGCCTGAGATCACGATGTCACCATCCGGGGGGTTCTGGTAGGTCCCCTTCCAGGCTGGTAGATGGCAGTCTTCTCACCTTGGGCTCTGGTGGAGGGAGAGCTCTGGTCTCTCTTCCTCTTCTGAGAAGGGCACCTCTTCCGTCACCTCCCAAAGGCCCCACCTCCTAGTATCATCCCAAGTGGGGGAGGCTTTCACATGTGGATCTGGGGGAGACATGAACACATGGTCCATCACAAGAAGCCAGACCAGAAGCGAGAAACAGAGCACTACTGAAGTTGGCACAGTCTATTCATATACAGTATTATTCCATTTTATTTGTTTATGTATGTATTCTATTTGTGTATGTATGTATGTATGTATGTATGTATCTACTTGTTATTTTTGTAAATTTATTTTGGAAAGAAAGTGGCGGAAGGGCAGAGACGGATGGGAATAGAATTTTGTTCTGACAGCAGCAAGCCCAAGGAGGGGCTCCGACTCACAAACTGTGAGATCGTGATCTGAGCTGAAGTTGGATGCTTAACCGACTGAGCCACCCAGGTGCCCCAGCATTATTTCATTTTCATTTAAAAATTCTATTGTTTTGCTTTCCAGTTTTTCCTCTCTAGTTTTCTTTTCCTCCTTCCCTCCCTCTCTCTTTCTCTCTCTCCCTTCCTTCCTTCCTTCCTTCCTTCCTTCCTTCCTTCCTTCCGTCCTCTTGCATGAAACAGCATTATATTGTTCAGTTTAGCTGCTGCTGGCATTAACAATGTGCAACGAATGGACTAAAATTTGCTTTGCTTTTGTTTTTCCTGAGGTTAAACTCATTAATGGCAAACGGGCTTCAGGCAGCCCTTTAGCCAACCAAAAATAGAAAATAGCCAATAGAAAATAGATAATAGAAATAGCCAATAGAAAATAGAAAATAGCCAATAGAAACTAAGTTTCTATTTTTAATTTAGGGGGAAAAAAGTCCTATATACAGAAAATTAATATGAATTAGACAATTATTTCCTATTAAAAAGATGAAAGTTTAAGGAATAAAAGAATACCAGTGTGTCAAATTAGAAATGAGGGTATATAATGTTTTTGAAAAAGTGTTGTTTCAGAGGTTCCATAGAACAAACCTGAGGATGTATGAGACACGGGTAATAATAGTTACTACAGTGCTCATAATTAAATTCTCCAAAATGAAAGCTTTAGTTGCATCCTTAAAAAATGTGACCATCCAATATTGTAAATACTTCTCGAAAACACACACATGCATGTTTCTCTATGGACGGCCAGTGTTGGCCAAATCATAGGCCAAAAAATAGATGCTTGCCCATTTATAAAACTGAAAAACAGGCATTTAAAATCATTTAGTGTACATTTGCACAGGAAGCATAATAAGACGCCTTGCTCTTTAGATCCCTATATGTTTGGCAGATTTCTTCGTGTGTCCTCAGTGATTGATATTGATAGGACAGCTCTTCATTGTAATATGGCAGGTTATTAAACCTTGGGGCCACCAGGCATAATTTATGTTCCCGTAGTTTTCAATACTGGAATCGGAGTCGGTACTTAAGATATTCTTGGATGTGGGGAGGAGAGGAATGGCTAGCCCCCGTTCTCGTGGAAAGGCTCTATCATTTTCTTCAGTCTGGGTTAGCTTTGGATATGTGGAGCTTGATGGTACATTTTGTCTATTTCAGTATCTGACTAGATAGACCCCTTGGAAACTTCTCTCATTGCCTTGGCATTATGGAATTTCTGGAGCCTGCTTCACAGAAATAGTTCGTCTTTATGCTTTCCCCCATCTCTGCTCCTCACCTATTTTATTCACTTCTGTGTCATGCTGAAAAGAAAACAACCGAAATAAAATACGATATTTGACCTTGGCAATATTGGATTCTTTAAAGAGGTAAAGCTCTTAACTATCAGTTGATGAAGCAGCCTTATTCTGTAGGTTTGTGTGAGGCCATCTCAGCATAACAAGCATAATTAATAAGCATAATTAACAAACAATGGGTAACAAACAGTGGGTAACAAAAAAATGGGTCAATAATGAATGACTAAACTGAACCCCCTGGGTACCAAAAGAGCCACATTCCTAACCGCTCCCCACCCCAAGTCACTCTTCCCAAAGTCTTCCCATTCCAGTTAATGACAACTCCTCTTCAATGGCTTAGGACTAAAACTCTGGAGTTATCTTTGATCTGCCATTTCCTGCCCACCTCCACAGCAAATCCTGTCAACTTCACCTTCACAATATCCAGGCCCTGCTCTCTTCTCACCACTCCATTCATACCGCACTGGTCCCGGCCGCCATTACCCCCTGTGGACATTCTACAGCCTTGCGGCTCTTGCCTTGGCTTCCACCCCTGCCCTCTAGCATACATGCTCAGTAGATGGTCCTTTAGTTACCTAAGGAGATGGACTCACTCTCTGAGACTTCTCATACCATTTCACGTAAGAGCCAGAGCCTTTGAAGTAGCCCACCTCTTTGAGGTCTGCTTCCAGCGCCTCCATATTGCTGCCCTCACCCCCTTCTCCCCTAGGTCTTGATCACTCCTCTCCAACGTCATGGGTCCCTCCCTGTTCTTCTGACACAGAGGGCATGGTTTCAGCTCAGACCCTTGGCACTGGCTATTTTTTTTTTTTTTAACCTGGAATGTTCTTCCCTCCTGTATCATTAGGGCTTACCACATCACCCCTTCCTGCTTGGTTGCCACTCAAATGTCACTTCAGTGACACCATCCCTGACACCCTACTTCAAACGTTCAGCCCTCATATAATATGCTATATGAAACAGGGTGCTGTTGAAAAAAACCACCAGACGCCTAATAGAAGTGAGGCAAGATTTTATTCACGGCCAGGCCAAACCTGATCTCCTGATCTTAAGGAGAAAAGTGCAGAGAATGTCCCCGAACAAAGGTAGCAGTGAGCTTACATGGATTTTAGCAAGTCAGAATACGTCATTATTTAGTTAACCAATTACAATTTACAGCATTTCGTGGTAGCCAATTATATTGTGACATACAGACGTTAGTTTTGGCAGGAACCTATCAATTTAAAGTTCTTTGTTCTAAGAGGGTTTAAAATGATCAATCATAGTTAGACACCTAAGATACCGTGGGGCAGCGAGTTCCTGACTTTTTACATGTTGGTCTTTGCCTAGGCCAGATCTTGGTAGAAGGGATGGGGGAGCGTTTTGCAACTTAATTATCCATTTAGCAAGCAGGCGAAGTTACAGAAGCGAGCTAGGGCGGTTAGTAATTTCCGGTAACCCTAATAGGGAACTACATAAGCTTTTATCTCAATTATTCGTGAAAGGTGAGTTTAAGCCGAACTTATACACAATAAGCTTTCTGATATAAGTCGACCTATTACATATATACATATATGACATATACTGCGTGTTTCTCCTGTTGTCTCTCTCCTCCACCCCCATGCCGAATCACCGTAGAATGTAGATTCTATGAAGGCAGGGATCGGCACATGTTTCATTCACTGTGCCAGTTAAGACCAAAAGGGCCTGGCTCGTGTATTCCCCAAATGCTGATGGCATGAATGACCGATAGCAAATATTTCTAAAATCTGCTCTCAGAAACCTTTGTAATCCTATTTTTGAGTCCCTACCGTACTACTTTTATATTACTTCTTTTATATTACTTTTATATTACTTTTATATTACTTCTATTCTCCTGCACCCAGAAAGCCCTGCCACCCATCTCTGCCCGATCTGCTCGGTCCAGCCACTCCCTCTCCATCAAGCTTTCTAGATCACAGCTGCTAGAAATGTCTTACTCTCTGATGCTTCTTGACACCAGGTCATATCTTGGTTTTGGATATTTTTGTGTCTTGACTCACATGTATGTTACATTCCTCCAAAGCAAGGACGTAGCTTCTCCAGCCCCTGGAGCATATTGGTACTCCTAGTTGCTAAATCAACCTTTATTGGCTGGCTAGAGGAAGACATGAATAAAGGATAAAATGAATGAATGAAAAATACTTTGCTCTTGAGCGAATGGGAAGAGCATACAAAATCTGGAAAAGATTTCTTTATGGGTTTATTAGCAATATCCCGAATACACTTGATGGATTAGGCTGCTGATACTTTTTAATCATACACATCTTGGGTGCTTTTTCATTTGATTGAACTTCTTTTGGAAGACATTTTATTGAAAACTTATATTATCAAAGCTAAGAGCCACATTTTAAAGATGAAACTCCCCCTTTGTTCTTGCCCTGATAATGATTCTTTTTTTTTTTTCCTATTGGAAGTTGAATTTTCCATGACTTTTTGTTTTGTTATCTTTAATTATCTTCAGAGTGAGTAAGTCAGACTTAAAGAAGTGTTCTAAACAAAGCTAAAACCAGCGTCACATCATCCTGAAAGGAGACACATTCTTTTTCATACTAATTCAGGTGCTTATTACAAATTTTATGTTTGATAATCATTTAATGACAGGAATTTATATATCCCATAATTAGACTATTCCAAAAAATGGACTAATATTTTCGCCACTGCCACAGCAAAGTTACTGATATTCAGTAAACATTACTATGCAAATTCCAGCTGGACAAATTCTCACAGATTGGACAAAGTGAGGTGTATGAGAATCTGTGGAAGTTTATAATGTGTTGAGTATGTGTATGAGTGTGTGTATCTTTATGGTGGGTTTACATATAAAATATCTATTAAAACGATATAGCTATCTGGAATCCATCCATGTTAAAGAAATATAAGAGGCTTTATCTACTGAAATGAGCTCTCACCTAAAACTCAGAAGACATTAGTTCTTAACTAATATTTATGTATGCAACTATTTATTAAATGTGTATGTAGTACTAAGTGCTTTCCATGCGTACTTCCTTAATCCTGTCAACACATGTGGAAAACAAGCACTCTTATCCCATTTGGCAGCTTGGGAAACAGGCACAAAGAATAAATGACATTGATGATGATACGTGTCGGAAGCGAGGCCACCGAGCTGGGAAATGCCCACGGGACTCTAATGGCCACATTCTCAGTATCTTCGCCTGTGAACCAGGGACTGGAATAGCTGTTCTGTTATCTCACGGTTGATTTGTGGCAGAATTTTCACGCGGTTCAATAAAGGACACCACTTTGAACGCTATGGTTGCATTTTAAAGACACGAGTAGGATTACTCGCGTACATTGATGCTTCCTTTCCTGGACTGTTTGCTTCTTCTTCCAGGGAAAGAACGACATATTTTTCACCATTCTGAGTCTTCCCGGGATGCTCAGTTCCCACATGCATCTGTGGTAACTGCTTGCCTCTATTTGGCCTCAAATTTTCCTTGGTTTATGTCTTCAGAATTGACTTAATTCCTTTAATGTCCCAGTTGACCAACCATAGAGAAACATCACCCAGTGGCCTGGTTTCCACTCTGCCCTATAGCTGTGGTACTTCTGGTTCTTTCAGATTGCGTGGCTGAGTGCATTCAGGTTAAGAAATGAAGGTTTTCCTCCTGTGTTCTCAGTGTTGCTGCTTTTATAAAACATGATTAAAGTGGTTGTTGAAACTACAGGATTTGACTCTTTGCATTTCAAGTGACGAGGACTGTGAGCAAGATTTCACTTTGATGAGCCAATAATTTTTAACTATTTTAAGTACATTCCCCAAATATGGCTTTTTTTTTCCTTTTTTCTTTTTTTTTTTTTTACTATTTGAAAGTAACGGTACATACCACTGCTTTGAAGAATTACTATTGGCAAATGGATCCTTTAGATCTGTATAGGAGCTCGCCGTGTGACAGGGAGTGACTTGTTAAGGTCTATACGAAACCAAGAATGAAAAGCAGAAACTGTGTCTAACATCTGTTTGTCTATTTCTCCATTTTCCACTTAGAATTGATATCAGAGTCTTTGACCTTTCAGCTCATGAGTTGTTGATAGTGTGTAGCCATTTTCTACGGTTCGATTTGTTTCATTTAGAAACCATGACATCTTTGTTTTGGGTGCATCCACCCCGGGGCCATTCAGCACCCACCTACCACGTGCCTGACATTAAAGTGACAATTCGGGATCTTGTGCAGGATAAGGGGCTCTAACACCTGGTTTCCAGCCTCTGAGGTCTGTGTTAGCTTAATTGGTAGCTAAGTGGCTAAGACATTCTCAGGAAGAATTAACCCCTGTGCAGCATTAATAGTCTTTTATCATATTCTCACAAACTATAAAGCAATAAAGCACACTAAAGTCAATCTAATCTTTTTTTTTAAATTTTTTTTAACGTTTATTTATTTTTGAGACAGACAGAGACAGAGCATGAACGGGGGAGGGGCAGAGAGAGGGGGAGACACAGAATCGGAAGCAGGCTCCAGGCTCTGAGCCATCAGCCCAGAGCCCGACGCGGGGCTCGAACTCACGGACCGTGAGATCGTGACCTGAGCTGAAGTCGGACGCTTAACCGACTGAGCCACCCAGGCGCCCCTAATCTAATCTTTTAAAAGTAATTTTAGAAACAATAGAACTCACTGACCAGCTAGGTCTGAAAATTTTAAAAGAACAAAGTGTGATACCTTTCTCTTGACTTCTTTGATCCATTTTCTCGAGGCTTATATCTTTTATAAACGTGTATTGAAATGTAACTTGCTGAAGGAGTTCCAACGTCGTTAGCACACGGACCTCAGTGAGTGTCCATATAAATAAGCTGCAGTGAAGACATACTTTGCATTCTGAATCATGGAATGTTACATACAGAAATAACTCTATTTGGAACACTAATTCCTGTGGCCCATATAAATGTATGTTTTTTCTACAAAGGACCAAAAAGTGAATATTAACATATCAGACAAACATAGCCAGCAAAGTTAGCTCATTTAAATACAAAATTTAGGGGTGCCTGGGTGACTCAGTCGATTAAACGTCCGACTTTGACTCAGGTCACGATCTCACAGTTCGTGGGTTTGAGTCCTGCGTTGGGCTCTGTGCTGACAGCTCGGAGCCTGGAGCCTGCTTTGGGTTCTGTGTCTCCTTCTCTCTCTGCCCCCTCCCCGGCTCGCACTCTGTCTCTGTCTCCCTCTCTCTCCTTCAAAAATAAATTAAAACATCAAAACAATTAAATACAAAATTTAAAGTCTGTTCCATGTGCTTGATGCATTTGCTTTGGAAAAATGTGTACTCTACTGTATCCAAGAGCTAGGGAAACATTTCTCGATACAAATACTAAGCAGAATTCTGTAATAAGCAATGCATGAAATCAAATATAGTTTGATCAGACATAAAAATTAAAAAGAAGAGTTTTTGCTTTAGATTGGAGAGGAGACACCAACCTGAATTATACCTAATTTCGAATACACATGCTTTAGCAAACATGGAACACACACGCACAACCGACGTGTATATTCACACATGCACACACATACATGTGCATGCGGGCACACACACACACAAATACACATACGCACACGGTGTGCATTGACACATTAACGTGTTAGTACTAAGTTAACTCTTGATCAATAATAAATTGCAAATGGATTTTTCTTTCTCCTGAATTGCTGGTCTTTTCTTCTTCTTCTTCTTTTTTAATGTTTATTTATTTTTGAGAGAGAGAAAGAAAGAGCACGAGCAGGGGAGAGGCAGAGAGAGACAGAGAGAGAGAGAGGGAGACACACAATCTGAAGCAGGCTCCAGGCTCTGAGCTGTCAGCACAGAGCCCCATGTGGGGCTCGAACTCATGAACCTTGAGATCGTGACCTGAGCTGAAGCCAGATGCTTCCCCTACTGAGCTACCCAGGCGCCCCGCTAGTATCTTCCCTGCCATAAGGCCAAGCATATGTTCAGCACATATTAGGGACGCTCAATAAATATTTGTTAACTTTGAATTACCTGAATTGAATGAGTTCAAGATTATGTATAGACTCCCCGATTTATGGAAAGACGCTTAAATTTGCAGTAGGGGACAGGACTGAGTAAACAGTGTTTTTATTGTCAAATTCTCTTGCCATCTCCCATAGCATCCTCAACACCGACATAGACGCAGGAACAGAGGACAGAATATTGTCAGGTTGTGAAAGCGTGCCGGTTGGTGGCTGCTAAAGGTATACCTTTAAAAAACCGAAAGCAGGTGACTATTCTGAATTCCTTTGTCTGTTCCTATTCGCAGCTTGTCTGGCACAGTATCAGTTTTTCTAGGAAGTCTCCAACGCAGAAAGGAAACAATGCCTACCCTTCTGAGGCCGGAGGAACTGTTACCTTAAAGGAGAACGCATCATTTGGCCCAGTTGGGGAAAAATTACCATGAAAAGAGGACAAACGGAAACAATTCTCAGGATTTTGTTGAGCAAATTCCCAAATGTGGCCTACATTCCCACGTAAGGACCTTGGTAGAGCCACGTTTCTCTTTCAAAGCTTTCTTTTGTATTTTTTTTTTTCCCATTGAGGGATAAACTACAAAGTGGACTTCTGTGTTTCACTTTTTGGGTTAAACTAGCACAAGCAAAAAGCGACCAGTTTTTCTGAGGTATAACACCGTCTGCAGGGAAACAAGTCACGTGCAGCTTGTGGTATTTAAAGTGATCTTTTCCGGGCAGGATGTGGACGCATGAGGCGTGTCCTTAAGCAAGGCCTTCCAAAGCGCCAAATCTAAAGTAAATAACGTTTCGATATCTTCAGGGAGAGCACCCAGATTTCTGAGAGCTTTCTTGGGCAAGGAACAGGTCAGCAAAAATCACGCAAATCAAATGGCAAACCAGATAAGATTATCACTTAACAGAACTGCTCAGTGGTGACGGCCAATCTCTGTGGGAATGTTTGGTCAACAAGCAAGCCATAAAAGGTTCGGGGCGCACGTAGTTTATTGGTCTCATGGGAACACAATATTGATCAGACAGGTAATTTCACCTAATAATCTTCAAACACTAGTCAAATAGCTGGTGACTGATTTGAGGATAATTTTTAATAATTGCTTTGGTGTGAAAAGAATTCTTCATTTCATTCAGTATATATAGTCCCTTGAAGAATGTGAGGAATTACGAGGTTTAATGCTCTCTTAAAATAGAAAAGGGAGATGTTCAGGTAGGTCTTTCTTTGCCTTATGAAACTAACAACAGATGGAAAAGAAAGACAGATGTATAGCACGTTACCCCCACACACATGCCCACGTACAGATATATGAATGCAGAGTCATAGAGCCTTTCCACAACTTTGCATTTACCTTAAAAGGATGGGGAATCTTAAGTTTTTATCAGAATGTAGATTTGGCTCTACCTGCATTCCAGGTAGGACTATGCATTTTCTTGCAGATGTAGCGCTTTCCGAAAGGGGAGTCTTTTCGGAGGAAGTCTGGGACACAGGAAGAGACCAGGGCTGGTACCTTTCTCTGGGGGCTGCTCTCCCCATCTGGCTCACTGGTTAGTACGGACCGGGAAAAGCATTTTCACAAAAGCTGGGATCACTGTGATGTTCAGCTTGCTCTTTAGAATAAAGCAAATCAACGGTGTTATTTTCCGATATACGGCGACGCTCACTTTTCCTACCATTATATTGTTTGCCTGACTTTGGAATCTATCCTGCATTTCCCGGACACCAAAATACCTTCAGCAAGCCTCCTCTCCACTCCGTGTCTCTAACCTACTTGCAGTTTATTTTGTGTTCAGGCATTTGGGCAGAGCTTCCGGTTCCGTGATAAAAAAAGAAAAAGTGGAAAGAGTTTGTTTTTGCTCCTTTGGTTTAAATTAACATCGGCCATCTTCCTGACCTGAATTCTGACAACACAATTGCTATGAAATATTGGTTTGAACTTAAAACCAGAAATCCTGAACGTAGCTTTCTGCCAAGTAGGTGCTAGTTAGAACCAGCTGTCCAAAGCGGAACTGCTGAGTGCTTCAAGGTCCCTGTGATCTGAGCGGGTCTCAGGCAGCGCCGTTTTCAAAGGAGAAACTGCCAGTTCAGATACTTCTCCGGGACGGATTAAGATTTATCTGTAGCCCAATCAACGTGCCATTTCTCCTCTCGTTTAATTTATCATTGTGTGGATCCCAAACTCAAGCAGAAATAATAAACTGGAGCTATGTTGAGGGACTTCAAGCCATTGTTTTAGGAGGTAAGTGGCGGTGGAAGGCCACTGGTGAAGGGTCTCAAGGGGAAAGGGTGGAAAACCAATAAATCTGCGGAGGATCATCACGGAACACACGTCTCAGAAAGAGGCCTTTAATTGTGGGTGTGTAGTGGAAAGTACGAGTCAAAACAGGCTCAGTTTCACACCTGTACTTATCCTTTTGTGCAACAGGTGACCCTAGATCATCCAAAGCAGTCAGAAGTTTAACTAATAGAAAAAAAAAAATTCTCTGTGGGTAGAATTGGCCATGGTCATCTCATTAAGCGCACAGTTCTGTTTTCAACGTAATTAGTCATCTAATTACTCCTCCAAAATTAGTTAGTGCATTCAGATGCCTAATTAATTATAATTTCATTCAAAGTACTCTGTTGGTAATGCTTTTGTTCTCTGTTCCGACAAATCAAATTACTGAGGGACAGATTTGATTTGGAAATTGGTTTGGGTTGAGCCTCATCATAAACATATTAAAATATTAATGAATAAAACAGTGAGAGTATTAATTTCCATAATAAAGAGACCCCCCCCCCCCGAATGTTAACTATTTCCAAGGAACACTGCAAACATTAGAGTCACAAATCTCCTAGAGTCTCAGATTGGGTGTTAAGGCAGAAAGAACAAGATCTGAGTGCAAACACCCCCCTGCCTGGTGATGAAGTTCTGTGCACGTCGGACTGGATGTGAGTGTGGAACATGGCAAAACTGGCTGTCTGGTTTCTTATGATCAATACGTACTGTTCACTATTGTTTGTCCATGGTCCACAGCTAACCGGGTACAGTTATTCTAAAAGGTAATCTAATCTAGAAGCCATGTGATAGCTCATCTACAACGTTAGTATTTTTCGAGGGAAAAATTGTGAACAGCTGTTATTTGGGTCCGACCAGGGACCAGTCCTTACTCTGAGGGATTTGAACTTTAGCTCATTCGATCCTTCCAACTGGCCTTTGAGGTAAGTGCTATTAGCCTCACTTTCCAGAAGAGGAAAGGAAGGCACAGAGAGGTGGGATCACCGGCCTGAAGCCACCAGAGGGAAGGAAAAAAGAGCTGCTTTCTTAGAAGATCAACCTTAATGCAGTGTATCCTGAGTTTTGTCTGAGGAATGTCATGCAAACGAAACATCTCTGAAAATGAAGATTGATGATGAAGAGTATTCAGGAGGATTTCCTCTTTTTTCCTTTGGGGGCCAGGCTGTGGTGGGTATCCATGTTCGGTAATGTCAGCGCGAGAGGAGCCGGCAGGTGCCCACTGCCTACCTCAAAGTCACGTGTATTGGGGCGCCTGGGGGGCTCAGTCGGTTAAGCGTCCTACTTCAGCTCAGGTCATGATCTCACCATCTGTGGGTCCAAGCCCCGCATCAGACTCTGCTGACAGCTCAGAGCCTGGAGCCTGCCTTGGATTCTGTGTCTCCCTCTCTCTCTGACCCTCCCCTGTTCATGTTCCGTCTCTCTCTGTCTCAAAAATAAATAAACATTAAAAAAATTAAAAAACAAAACGAAACAAAAACAAAAAAACAAAGTCACGTGTATTAACAGGACCATGGATGGCAATGTGGTCTTGTTTTTTCCGAACATTGGAAGCCTAGTGATGGAGGCTTTGAAGGAAAGCTGACTTGAAACGGAACGGGAGACGCAATGAAGGCAGGTCCAGCTGTATTCAGCAATCTCTCAAGAAAGGCAGGAGGGAGGGGGCCGACTCCAAGTTGTAGTTCCAAACCCCGTCCCTGTTAGCAGCGTAACTTGGGGGAGGCCGGGAATTTCTCTGCAACCTCTATGCCTCTTTGCAAGATGAAGGGATGGGTCTTTTCCGTCTAAAGATGCATCATGTGAATGACTCTGCCGAACTTCTTTCACCTCAACTGCCTTATCTACATAATAGAAGCAAAAAATGGAAATCATAACGAACATACCATAAAAATAACAGTGAATAGCAGTGATGAGCACCAGGGGCCCAGGCAGGGGCAGTGAGTGCCGCGATGGCTTTGGTGATATAAAATGACTTGACGAACATTGGTTTGGTGTGTCGTCTAATGTCACAACATCTAGTTACCTTTTTCTCCTCGTTCAGAGCCATCTTGATGGACGCTTTGCGTGCAAGAAGGGACCCTCGGTGAATTGGGGCCATTTCTTTTCTAACTAGACTGTAAACTATGGTAAAAAAAAAAAATCTACTTTTTAAAAAACTGGGCCACTGACTCATCTTTCTATTATGGTTCTAAAGGAAAAATTTAAACTCCTCAAGGGAAAGAGACAAAGCAAGAGAACCCAATTACCCAGCTGAAACTGTACAAATATCAGCTCGCACACCCAGCCGCAGAACAATAGGTATCGTAATGAATCACCTTCTTCCATGAAAAGCCCTCGGTTTCTATCCCCCGGTTTGCTATTTTCTCCGAAGGTTGCCATCCCGTCTGAGCTATAAAGAGGTGATGGATTGCTTCCCTTTCCTCATTGCCACCTCTTGAATTCAGTACAAAAATTAAACCGTTCATTTTCATCTTTCTCAAGAGTTTTCTCGCCTTCATGAATGTTTTTATGAGATGAAAGGAAAGAAAGGAGTGACGATGTAATATAGGAAGAGACTAGAGAAGTTCTTAAAGGGACCAAGTGTCAGAGGAAGGAGGTGAGGGGAGAGTCCAAGGACGGGGAGCCGGGAGCTGAGAGCTACGGTGCTTTGCGCTCAGTTTTCTTCATTTGTGACTTTTCCAAATCCCTCGCTCCTCCCTTTCCTTTCTGGGTCCTCCTCTGTTTCTGGTTGTGCCCTTCAGAACTCACCCCAAGTGGAAAGGCTCCACGTGTCCCTTCCCGGATCCTCTTTGAATGATGAAATAATATAAGGTCTATGCATAATTGCTCTGTGCTGTTCACAAAGCATTTTCGTGAAGGGAACTTTACACTTTGTCCGTTTCAGCTACTAATGTGTGGATAACATGCCTTCATTCCTAATTATTTTGTCAGCATTTTGTTAAGTGTCCAGAATCTACATTTGAACTAAGACACTTTAATTATCAAATTAACACAATTTCATGGTTGGTATGTTCAATTTCTCACCACTGGACTTTTTAATTTTTTGTTAACTGGCTCCTTCCTGGGCCTTTTCCCCAATCGTACAAAGACACAAATAATGCCCCTGTTTCACATTCATGAACGCTTTCCATAAATATCCAGAAATTGAGGGTTGCTTAAGAGCACCCAATCTTGCAACAAAGCCTTCCTTGTAGTTTTCCTTTATTGATGCTAGCCCATCAATGACATTTATTTATTCACAGGTTAGGAACTTTGGTTCACTTGGAAATATACAATTTTCATAGCTTTTTCTACAACTAATTACTTGCACTCAGTCGTCTCATGTACAAGAAGAAAGAACTTAGCATTAGTGAAAAGAAAAGGGGCATCTAAAACTCTAGCTGACATTAAGCTATGAAAAGAAGGAAGATAAGGGGTTATTTTTTTAAAGTTGTCAAACAGAAATGATAGAAGTGAATGGGTAATGGCTGAATAAGAAAGAAAGTAATTACGAGATGCGGAATAATTAATTTCTGAAGTTCTCTGTAGAGCTGAGTCATTGTACTTTGTAGTTTCTAGCATGTATTAAGCAGCCTGAACACATTTGTTCCTACACACTAGGATTGCAATTTGCCCCTTTGTGAGATTCAGAGCAGAATCAGAGGCAAAGTAATGATAATAATTCTGAAGTCTAGAAATTCATCTCGATGAGGTCAAGCTGGCTGAGTTATCCGCTGGCACCCCCATCTTGTCAAGCATCGTTTGTAAATTACTGAGATGTAACTTATTGAGGTATAATTCCTATACTACAAAATTTACCCTTTTAAGTGTATAATTCAATGAACGTTAGTAAATTTGCATAATTATGAAACATTACCATAATCCAGATTGGGAACATTTCCATCACCCAAAGAGATCCTCTGTACTAATTTTCAGTCAGTTTCCATTTCTACCCCCTGACCTTGGGCATCACTGGTCTTTATACATATTTATTTTATTTTATTTTATTTTATTTTATTTTATTTTATTATTTAAAAACTTTTTTTAACTTGGGGCACCTGGGTGGCTCAGTCGGTTGAGAGTCCGACTTCGGCTCAGGTCATGATCTCACAGCTCTTGAGTTCCAGCCCCACGTCAGGCTCTGTGCTGATGGGTCGGAGCCTGGAGCCTGCTTGGGATTCTGTGCCTCCCTCTCTCTCTGCCCCTAACCCATTCACATTCTGTCTCTGTCTCTCTCAAAAATAAATAAACATTAAAAAAATGTTTTTAAAGTTTATTTATTTATTTTGAGAGAGAGAGAAAAAAAAAAAAAAACAGAGCATGTAACTGGGGGAGGGGCAGAGAGAGAGAGAGAGAAAGAGAGAAAATCCTAAGCAGGCTCTGTGCTGTCAGTGCAGAGTCCGATGTGGGGCTCAAACTATGAGATCATGACCTGAGCCAAAGTCAAGAGCTGGATGCTTAACCAAATGAGCCACTCAGGCGCCCCTATATATACATATTTTATACGTTTGCCTTTATGAATATTTTGTGTAAATGGAGTCATACAATACATGGTCTTTTGTGTCTGACTTCCTCCACTTAGCATAGTGCTTCTGACGTTTATCCATGTTCTGGAAGCATCCTGTCATTAACTTCAATCTACTGTTGGAACAATTCTTCTGACAGGTTTTGGTCCAAATTATGGTTCCTCCTACAATCACTTTTGCTGGAGTTGGCTATATTGTGTGTTACCTTTCACTGGTTATAAAGATGAACAAATACCAAGTTATGTTGATGCGGAAAGATCATCTTTTACATGATCCCAAGAACATTACTCAGAGTGAGATGTGAGAACAAGTACAACCACAAGAATATAAACATCTAATATTTAGTGACGAAATGTTTGTTAAAGAAGGCGACTCTGAATGGAGGCATAAAGCAATGTGAGAAAATACTTTGCATGAAATATTTGCATCCTTCAGTGTGGAAAAAAAATCAGAAATGGGAATATCTTCATTTGGAGAGTGAAGAGTTAAGATCCATCACACAAGGGCCACCTGGGTGGCTCAGTCAGTGGAGTGTCTGACTTTGGCTCAGGTCATGATCTAACGGTCCATGAGTTCAGGCCCCACATTGGGCTCTCTGCTCTCATGGCTAAGCCTGCTTGGGATCCTGTCTCTCTGTCTCTCTCTCTGCCCCTCCCCCACTCATGCCCTCTCTCAAAAACAAATAAGCATTTAAAAAACAATGCATCAGACAAGACAGATTAATAGAAACAAAATGAATGAACACTATTTATTGAGTATGCATCGTATTAGATGCTAATATGCTACACATATTAGAAAGTGTACAAAGGGACTTTTTTCCTAAAGTATTCACAAAATATAAAGATTTCTATATGATGAATATATAGAAAGCAAGTGCCCTCTCACTGATTAGGAGATTTAAATTTTTTTTTTTAACATTTATTTATTTTTGAGACAGAGAGAGACAGAGCATGAACAGGGGAGGGGCAGAGAGAGAGGGAGACACGGACTCTGAAACAGGCTCCAGGCTCTGAGCTGTCAGCACAGAGCCCGACGCGGGGCTTGAACTCACAGACCGTGTAGATCATGACCTGAGCCGAAGTCGGACGCTTAACTGACCGAGCCACCCAGGCGCCCCAGGAGATTTTAAAATCAAGAGTACATTCAGTGGAAGTAATTAGTAGGAGAGGAAAAACTACAGATATTTACCATTAATATAGGGCACTGATATTTTTCTGAAGACATGTTTTCAACAGTGTATTATTATTTTTAATTTTTAAAATAAAATTACCAGCAAGTTTTTTCAAAGCAACATTTTATGATTCCTGAATTTGAAATTGGCTCTTTTAGCCAATTGGGTGATTTTTTTTTTTCAACGTTTATTTATTTTTGGGACAGAGAGAGACAGAGCATGAACGGGGGAGGGGCAGAGAGAGAGGGAGTCACAGAATCGGAAACAGGCTCCAGGCTCTGAGCCATCAGCCCAGAGCCCGACGCGGGGCTCGAACTCACGGACCGCGAGATCGTGACCTGGCTGAAGTCGGACGCTTAACCGACTGCGCCACCCAGGCGCCCCATGATGATTTTTTTTTTCAACTATCCATTTGCTGAGGGTTTTGACTGCCCCAAATCATAGTTTGCTATAGTATTTTTAGATTCAGGATTTTTTCTTGAAATAAAGCTTGACTCAAATTCAGTGGAAACACAATGACAATCTCTCTCTCTTTTTTTTTTTAATTAATTAATTTATTTATTTTAAGAGAAAGAGAGCACAAGTAGGGGAGGGACAGAGAGAAAGAGAGAATCCCAAGCAGGCTCCAGACCATTAGCACAGAACCTCATATGGGGCATGAACTCACAAACCGTGAGATATGACCTGAGCTGAGATCAGAAGCTGGACGCTTAACCGACTGAGCCACCCAGGCACCCCACACATCAACAATCTTAAAATGAATATTCCAGATATTGGGACCTTCCCAATATTGAATGAGTTGGGGATATGGCCATTGTTGAGTGAGCTGTATTGGAGCTCAAGGTGAAAGGGAAAATGCGTCCTTGTATGCATCCTTTTATTATTTTTTTAAATAGATCTCATTTTTGCCATTTTTAGAATTACAGACTGATTAAAACGTCCAGCGAGTCCTGATATACCTCCTTACCCAGTTTCCTGTTACATCACACTAGTATGATACATTTGTTATTAGTAGTGAACCCATATTGGCACATCATTATTAACTAAAGTCCGTGGCTTATTCAGATTGTTTTGCTTTAACTTGATGTTCTTCGATTCCAGGATTCTATTCAGGATGCCACATAACACCCCACCATCATGTCTCCTGGAGCTCCTCTTGGCCGTGACAGTTTCTTAAACTTGTTTTTGATGCCCTTGACAGTTTTGAGGAGGACTGGTCAGATATTTTGTAGGATGCTCTTCCTATTGGAATTTGTCTAGCTTTATTATTTTTGTTTTTCGAGATCGGATTGGGATAGTGTGTTTCGGGGAGGAAAGCCACAGAAAGAAAGTCCCATTCTTGTCTCATATCAAGGTTACCTGCTCGGATCTCGTGACCGAGGTGGTGTTTGTCAGGTTCTTCACCGGAAAGTGACTGCCCCCAGCTTTCCACACTGTCCCTTTTGGGAAGAAAGTCCATTCACAGTCCATACTTAAGCAGAAGGAAGGGCTGCTCTACCTCCTTGAGGGCAGAATGTCTCCATAAATTACTTGAAATTACTCTGCCTGGGAGATTTGTGTGTTGTCTCCTATTTATTTATTTATTCAGTCATTTATTTGGAATAGCATAATCTCATGGATGTTGAGACGCTTATTTCATAATCTGGGTTAGTTTCCCATACTGCTTCATACTGTTGCTTGACTTGTTCCAGTTTTGGCCATTGAGGGCTCCTTTAGTTGGCTCCTGGGTCCCCTTGATACCTTCCCCCCCCTCCCCCCATCAATGTAGATCTTTATTTTTGTTAGCACTCCCTGGTTGACTGTCCCTACCAGAGGCTGCAGTCTCATCAAATATACCTGCTGCACAGCCCTCAATTCAGCCAATGGTCCCAGAGCCCCACTTTCTTTTCTCAGAGCATGGTATTAGACACCAAGATCTGGCCATGAGGTGTCATTGCCACTGACGTGTCATTGTTTCCAGTCACTGAGCTGACGCAGCAAGGAAATACATCTGTGACCCCAATAGTTTTAAATGAGAAAATACGCTTGTCATAGGAGCTGAGATCGATTCTAATTTGAAAACAAACTATTCCGCATGGATACTATTCTCATTTTTTATTTGCTTTCATATTAAATATATCAATATTTCAGGGGCACCTGGGTGGCTCAGTCGGTTAGACGTCTGACTCTTGATTTCAGCTCAGGTCATGATCTCACCGTTCATGAGATTGAGCCCTGTGTTTGGCTCTGCGCTAACAGTGTGGAGCCTGCTTGGGATTCTCTCTATACTTTTATTCAGCAGATCATTTTCACAAGACTTTTTTTTTCTTGAATGCTTTTTAGGAGAACTAAATTTAGATGTTGCACATTTATAGCCCTTCTCAGTTCACTTCGATTTGCTACAAATTACTGTTTTACCCAATTAAAACTAGGAGCTCTGTCAAGTGATATTTACGCTGAATCAATTTATTTCAAAATGCAATTATAAAATATCACATTTAAATTCTGAATACTTTCTGAATTCTCACCACTGAATTTGTTTGGTGTACCCCTTGCTCTTTAGGAGAAATTTATAATATCTTCCAATTCAGATGCTTTGTTTTGAATTATTGCAATTTGCTAAAAGCTTCCTAAAGTTGACTTTCTTTGGATACTCAATATATGAAAGAACGTGAGTAAAAATTTTCAGGTGATTTTGAACAAAATTGCGACTAACGTTCAGTATTATTTTAAGTATGAAACTGTAATTCTTCAAGGGCTCAAAATGTTCCCAAACCTGACTGATGGCTGGGTAGCAGAGTGAATGGCCCTGCTGAAGGATTTTTTTGTATTCTTTATCAGCGTCCTTCAAAAATTTGCAGCTGAGGTTTTTTTAAGTATACACATATCACAATATTCATAATCATTCTATATTTGACAGAGTATTGAAACTTATTTGGATACAAATATGAATTCTCTGTATACCACAAGCAAGCCCCTAGGTTTCTTAATTTAGTAAAAGGATTGTTTTATCACAGTGCTGTTCTTGACCAAAATGTATATATCATTCAAATCGAATAAATGAAACAGTTAGAGCATGTTGTCTTATCTTCAATGTTGAGCGTTTCTTTTGATTTTATAAAAGCATTTGCAATCACATTTCACCTTTGACGGAGACTTCCAAGAGATTTACTTTGATTCTGTGAACTGGATGAAAACTTAGAAGCCTTATCAGGACTAACTTCTTTCCCCTTTACGGCACCTGATGGCACTCGTATACAACTGGCATTGTTTATTTAACTGACACATTCTTCCTCCCGTGAAGCCAACACATGAGAAGGTTTCACTTTTTTGTAGGTGCGTACAAAAAGCTGGAATCAAAAAGAAATGAGTGTGGGTCTCCTGGCTGGCTCAGTCAGTACAGCATGAGACTCTTGATCTCGGGGTTGCGAGTTCGAGACCCATGCTGGGCGTAGGGATTACTAAAAACAGAAAAAAGAAATAGGTGAAATTAATTAAGAGAGTCATTGATCAAAATGAAACATCGTGCCTTACAGACTGATATGGAAATGACCTTTTCTAAAGGTATTAAATAATAGTTGGGTCAAATCTCAAAAATAAAAAAATAACTTTGAAGGTATATGCCATGGAGCTTTCAGAAGTGGTTGATGCATCATTAGGGCCCTATTCCTCTCCCCCTGTGAAGGTAAACTTTGAAAAACAACCCAATCCATGCAACGGCATCATCAACTTTCTTAGAAAATGGAAACTCAGTGACGTATTTTCAGTGAAAATAATTTTTCCCAGCATTTAGTTATCCAAAGTATTTACTGGAAAATAAGGAAAAGCATCATAAAACCATAATAAAGAGATGCATTTGTTTTTCACTGTACATTACAGGGGACAGACTCGTCTCCATCTGCCCTGTTTCGTGACAGCTCAACCCCTATTTCCTACTCGTATCTTCATGTCTATATAGCCTAGAGTTTCTCCCATGTCCTGTGGAGACAACTGATTTGCAGCTCAGTGGCTTCGTGACCCTCATAGCACAAGGCAGAGGCCTCCCACACCTGGCTGTGGTTTGGAGTTGGCGAGCGGAAACAGTGGTGTAAGGCACACCTCTGCTATGCTGGAGACAGGAGGAATTAGCTGACCCAGTCACTTGAGTTTGAATCCACTTTGCTCGTCCTGGGTATCTTGCATGCTCTCCTTGAAAGGAAAACCAAGGGGTATGGTCAGCCTGGTTGTGACCAAATGTCTCCTGTCTTGTGTACAGTCTTCAACCATGAAGAATAAGAACTGGGAAGGAGTTCCCACTCTTGGGGTCATGGACCACTTGAGTGGGAAGCTATCCATGGAAGCTATGGATGGGCTTCGGGGAGATCCCGAACCTCCTCAATTAGTGTGCATGTTGCTGTGGAGTGAGTGACCCATAGCTTCTGTCAGTTCTCAAAGAGGCTAACTGCTTTCAAGAACAATCATTTGAAACTTGGAATTAAGGCAAAAAAGTGAATTGTGGGCCCTTTCCATATCATATTGGGTTATTGTTCATCACACTCACCCTAGTGTTGTTCAACATGTTTGACTTGGTTGTTTGCTCTTTGACTACAGCGTAAGTGCCATGAAGTTACATGTTAATTGTAGATTTCTGTTCAGCAGGAAAAAAATAATCCCACTAGACTTTGCTCTTTTTTGTCCTATAGGATATTAACGAGTTTTATATTTGACTGACCCATATCGCATTACAGTATTTCGCTTTTTTAATGCATTTCTGGAAGGTGTATCCAGACCCTTCTTCCTCAGATGTTCTTGGATCCAGATTTATCACCTTCCTGGTTCCCTCACTAATTAAGGAGTTGAATGAAACCTTTGAACACCTTCATTCTACGTGGGTACACAGAATATATTTTTAACTTTTTGGAAATGACACATTGACAGTCCAAAATATTAAGAACCTCTGTGCAGAGGGCTATCGGAAAGACACGAGGGCATAAGCTTCTCCTCCAGCTCCCTACTCCCACCATGGAGACTATCAAGCAAGGACAAAGATGTGTCTTAAACATAACTTGTTGAAGAAGAAAGCAAAGGAAACTGGCTTTTATTCAAGAATCGACAAAAAACAAGGGCCTTCCTATATGGTTGGGAAGGCTTTATAGAATATAACTCCTGAAATCCTCTGACCTCTTAGTCTATATGCTCCTCTATTGTTATACCAAATTCACAGCTGCAAAAGTCTGCACTGAAGAAGGAAGTTTTTCAGAATGGGGATCAACAAACAACCCTTCTTTCCATATTCAAAGCATGTCAACACACAGAAGAACCACCTCAGGGGCAGGAATATCACTCACAGTGAAGAGAACAGTGTAGTATAATCCATGGTGGGCTCAGAGAGACGTTCGTTGATAACTTTATCCATCCCCACATGCATTAATTTATTATTTCATTCAAAAAGTTATTTTGAGGGGCACCTGGGTGGCTCAGTTGGTTGAGCGTCCAACTTCAGCTCAGGTCATGATCTCGTGTCCGTGGGTTTGAGCCCTGCATTGGGCTCAGTGCTGTCAGCTCAGAGCCTGGAGCCTGCTTTGGATTCTCTCTCTCTCTCTCTCTCTCTCTCTCTCTCTGCCCTTCTCCTAGTCATGCTCTGTCTCTCAAAATATAAAAAAAAGTTAAAAAAAATTTTTTAAGTTATTTTGAGTGCTTGCTTGATGTCAGGTGCCAGTCTAGGTGCTGAGGTTTCAAGGCAGATGTGGGTGGGGATTAATCCATCAAATACTTCAAATACAATAGAGTTTCAGGGATATAATGGGGGCTGGGTGGGGACGATCCTTGCCCACATTATGGATGAGGTGACAACCTGGCGTCTGCTAAGGCTGAGTAACAAAAGATGGAAACAGGCGGAGAGAGCACAGAGAGCACAGAACATGGAGCCTCATGACCCTGGAGGAATTTGGGTGTGGATGACCTACAATATTTCAGACACATGGTGGTGAGAAAGGAAGCGTAGGAAAAGCTAGCAGAGGCCAGCTCATAAAGGGTCTTGAAGACCATCTTAAAAAGCTGGGTTTTGATATTTTCTAAAACAGCACATCTGACTACACTTCAAGTATTGTCACACGGTCAGGCTGTAGGCGAGAACTTTGGGATGGTTTTATCCAAAAGAGAAACCTTCCTTGACCTTTATATCCCAGTTTTTTCTTTCATGAACTTTGAACTTTGATTGGAAACACAGGCTAGATTCAACTTGAAGAGTTGATCCACACACCTAAAATCACTACGCACTGATAGAAACAGATGTTAACCAAATCCCAAGCTCTTCTGTGTGGGAAATAAGCCACAGCTTATTTAGATCATAATTTATTTATCAAGATCATAATTTATTTATTAAGATCATAATGGATTGGGATAGGGAGGGATTTGGGCTGGACAGAGGAACGGTCTGTCCATGCAGTGGTTGAAGGGAAGAGGAAGTTACATTCAGGGAAGGATTTTTGGAACTCACATTTCAAAAGCTTAAAAAGCAATTTTAAACATTTTGAAAAGTAAAAAGCTGTTTTCATTTGTTTCTAAGCAGCAGGAAACAAGTGACTACAGACCTATATCCTACGTATATTAATTAAAGTGCACCTACACAAATGGCAAAAAATCACTTTACTTTAGAATATCTCTCTCCCCCAAAACAACCTTGTAGTAGGTGCCTTTAAAAAATATATTTGGGGCGCCTGGGTGGCGCAGTCGGTTAAGCGTCCGACTTCAGCCAGGTCACGATCTCGCGGTCCGGGAGTTCGGGCCCCGCGTCGGGCTCTGGGCGGATGGCTCGGAGCCTGGAGCCTATTTCTGATTCTGTGTCTCCCTCTCTCTCTGCCCCTCCCCCGTTCATGCTCTGTCTCTTTCTGTCCCAAAAATAAATAAACGTTGAAAAAAAATTTAAAAAAAAAAAAATATATTTAATGGGGGCGCCTGGGTGGCGCAGTCGGTTGAGCGTCCGACTTCGGCCAGGTCACGATCTCGCGGTCCGGGAGTTCGAGCCCCGCGTTGGGCTCTGGGCTGATGGCTCAGAGCCTGGAGCCTGTTTCCGATTCTGTGTCTCCCTCTCTCTCTGCCCCTCCCCCGTTCATGCTCTGTCTCTCTCTGTCCCAAAAATAAATAAACGTTGAAAAAATATATATATATATATATTTAATGGTAGTAGTGCATTTAAAGATATAATTCAATGTATAAATATTTGCAGTGCAAACTTTTTTGGTAATAAATCCACTTCAAAGAAATGCATGAAACGACCGGAGGGTAATTTATCTCATGTGAAATTATAAATTTGTAACTCCAAATGTGTTCACTTTATGAAATCACTTTTTCAGACTATATATTAGTTTGGTTCCCTGTTTTTTTTTTAATTTTAGGTCTTTTTTTTTTAATTTAGTACATATTGGTTCACCTATTAGAAAGATAAACTATGATTGATTTCTTTGAATAGTCTTTAGTTGTTAGGTCATAACTGAGCTTTCTCTTTCAAAAAAATTTTTTTAAGTCTATTTAATTAAAATTTTTTTATTATTAAAAATTTTTTTAATGTTCATCTATTTTTGAGGGGGGAGGAGGGGCAGAGAGAGAGGGAGACACAGAATCCCAAGGAGGCTCTGGGCTCTGAGCTGTCAGCACAGAGCCCAACGCGGGGCTTGAACTCATGAGCTTTCGAGCCGTGAGATCATGACCTGAGCCAAAGTCGGCCACCCAACTTACTGAGCCACCTGGGTGCCCCAATTTATTTAACTTTTGAGAGATAAGGCAAGCAGGGGAGGGGCAGAGAAAGAGATAGAGAGAGAAAGAGAGAGAGAGAATCCCAAGCAGGCTCTGCACTGTTAGCACAGAGCCCTATGCGGGACTCAAACTCATGAACCGTGAGATCATGACCTGAGCCAAAATCAAGAGTTGGATGCTTAAACGACCGAGCCACCCAGGCAGCCTTTTCTCAATATAAACCCCTTTGGTGTGTAAATCAGAACATTTGCTATTTTCTGCACCCCCTAAGGAACAATAACCTGCTTACCAGCGCGGAGTGCACCTGCCCGACAGGCACTGGGAATGGAGACACACGAAGGAGAAACATTTAGGTTTCCCTTCATCAATTCTCTGATCTGCTGGCATTTGTTTCAGAACAATCAATCACAACTGAGTTACAGAAAAGAAACTAAAGTGAACTTCAAAACTGAGGTCACTACTGCAAGGACTTAAGGCCATTTTTATCCAAGATTTCGTTACAGTCCTACCTGTTGGATGCACAGCTCAGCCATTTTGGTGGTATATTGTTGAAGGCCATGGAAGCAAATCACTTCCACTTAGATTTAACAAATAATCCTTTACATGCAGACATAATACATGATTCGAAATTTCCAAATTATATTGTGCTTTTCATATAAGTAGAATGATGCTCTGGATTCTCTCTCTTAATAAAAATAAGTATAGATATACAAATATATTTTATATATAAATGAAGGCACATATATATATATATATCTTTATACATATATATATGTAGAGAGAGAGAGAGAGAGAGAGAGGGAGATGAACAGTAGGGACAGTGCACGCTCTCTTCAAAAATTTGCAGAGAGACTAAGGAAAATAAATGTATAGTAAAACCTTGGTGGTGAGCATAATTCCCTCCAGAAACATGCTGGTCATCCAAAGTACTTGTACATCAAAGTGGATTCCAAGAACCATTGGCTCAGTTGTGATCATGTGACACTTGGTGTCACGTGCACTCATATTGCAAGATACCAAGTTAAAACGGATTAGAAATGTTTGCTCGCCTTGTGGAACGCTCACAGAACAAGCTGCTCGCAACCCGAGAATCTACTGGACTTTCAACGTTAATTAAGTGAGAAGTTCTGAGCTATTCTTCCCATAAAATAAAGCATCGGCCAGAATGAATGGCTGTATCAGAACCTGGCTAAGCATCTTCTATCGCGTCTTTAGGGAGAAAAGATAATAGAGCTTATCTTGAAGACGAGCAAAGTTTTCAGGAGTGGAGGAAAAAATGTCCCCCCAGGTTTTAGGAGTCCAGAGAAGAGATTTAAGTCAGAACAGAGGAGTACAAATGCTCTCATTGTGTCCTAGGACAGGAGAGTAACAAGGAGCTGTGCTGGGGAATATGGGAAGGGTCCTTTTGTCTCATTCCAGAGCACTAAGGAGTGTGTGCACCGGCTAGAGGTGAGAGGAACTGAGGAAGCCCTGTATGCGGGTGTGGTGCCCACGCAGCAGCCTGGCAGGAGTTTGGGGACCTCGCAAAAGGGTGGGAAGGCAGCTTTAACTGCTGCGCTTAAGGGCTTGAGCTAAGGTGATGGCAGGGGAAGGTCACAGGAAAATTGAGCCGACCGGGCCATGGTGGAGGAAAATAACAAAGAAGACGGGGTCCGAACCAGTCTGAAAGTCTGGGGTGCTCCCACTGTGTGTCTTCTCAGTGCTAAGGCAGTGCCTGACAGAGTGTAGATGGCAAGTAGGTGTGGAATTGATGAACGGAAGAACGGAGTTGAAGATAACACCAATATTTTGACCGATCATACTATCAGTTAGAGGAAACGAAGCTGGGGCACGAAGCTGGTTGGAAAGTAAACGCAATAATTTAAACACACAGACTTGGAAGGGAGGGTGACCTACCCAGGAGAAAATACTCAGCATGCCGTGCGACTCGTGGGGATTTAGGGCTGCAGGGAAAGGATTTGGTAACCTGTTGTGTAAAGACGATAGGGGGAGTCTCGGGAGTGGATGGTATATCCAAGGACAAGAGACTAGAGAGAACAAATTCGGATTCAGATTGAACGCAACCGCCATTCTGGTTCACGCTGCACCCCAGGACTTCCATGACCTCGTGTGATCGTCGCCACAATGGGGTGAGGTAGACGCGAACACCTCACACGTGGTAGAGGAGGAGCCTGGGCATGAGAAACAGAGCATGGCTTGTCGAGAGGCCTGGGGTTTGGGGACAGCATGACCGAGGGCAGCTGTCTGTACCCCAGGACCACAGAAGCTTCAGAGCGGGGCCCAAGGGGTAGATATTGGACACGGAGCAATGAGCTGATGGTTGCTATTGAGAAGCTCACATGTGGCTGGGGTTCGCTGGCTCTGACTTTCAAAGCAAATACAAACCAGACCATGCTTTATAACCTACTCTCACTGCTTCCTCCTCTCCCTACGACATTTTCCTCTTCTGGTTGGAACTTTCTGTGTATTTTTAGTCCCTAGTTTAGATATCACATTTCGGTTCAAACATAAGCCATTAAAATGACTTATAAGGTAAAATGTAAATCTTTTCCCAGCAAGCGGTCTATTTATACATTTTTTTTCCTTGAAAATAATTAAGGGCTTATTCATGCTTTTGGATTTCTTTCTTCTGACATGCATTTTTATATCACTATTAGCAAATGGTATCAGACGCAAGATAATCTCCTCCAGCTAGCCGCAGGAGGAAAGCAAATATGTACTGAATGCCACTTAAAAGTTCTCTACACCTTGGCTTTCTTAAGTCTTTTACACATTAGGCTTATTTAACCATATGACGCGGCTACCGGCCCCAGAGCAGAGCAGTCGAGGCACAAAGATTAGCAGAATGGATTTATTAAGGTATCGAGTCCCCCCCCCCCCACCCCCCGTGCACTGAGTATCACTGAGAAGAATCTGAAATCTCCAAAAAGATGAGGGTCTGAAAGCAAGACGGAAAAAGCAGTGCAAGTACCAGACCCAGAAGAGAATTTTTCTATCAACTGGAATCTAAGCATCACTGCAACGTGTCTTACCACGCTTTCTTGAACTGAGGTATGTTTCACCCAGATGGCGAAACTGACATTTAAACAACAGGTTGACTTTTCAAAATAAGGGCCCCCTAATTTCCCCCTCTCTTCCTCCCCAGATTATGAGCCTATTGATGGCAGAAAGCTGGATGTCATCTTTGAATCCCTCTGGCCTGGCCACAGAACTTGACAGATACTGAGAGCCACAAAATCTCCGTTGAATGGCTATGCGAATGAGTCAGAAATCAAGGTGAAAGTCCACACACGTGAAGGAGGACCACGCTAACGTCCCAGTTATCTTTCATGACTCCCAGAGTTTACTTTTTACCCCAAGACAAAGCTCACATGGTCCTTCATTCCTCTCTCTCTCTCCACTCACTCCCACCACAAACAAAACAAAACGACAAGACAAAACGGGTGGGGGCGGGGGGGAAGAGTTAGTTGACAGATAAAATTAATCCCGGAAGACACGAGCCTGAAATGTGACCAAATCGATCGGTCGGCTGGGTTGACGAAATTAGGGAAAAGAGTTAAAGCAGGTATAAAGGTGGGATAGCAGAATGTGTGAAGACCACGATTTCCCCGCTTGCCTCGGATGGCGGCACGGGGTCGTTATCAAAGCAGTGCCTGTCACGCTGTGACGGAGACCCGTGAGGGCTGGTAAATCAGTGTGTGGGTTCCAGGGGGCTCTCCAAAGACTAGCCGAGGAGCAGTGGAGTGAGGCAAGAGAGAAAAGAGGAAAATTCATGAATCTTCTGATGCTCGTATGCCTGTAGAGATGACTAGGTCATAATCGCATGGGAACATGTTAAAAAGGTTTGAAAATCAGTGTAGAGAGGGATGCTACAATAAATTATGCTCTCAGAGTTAGGAGATTTAATTTCTTCTAGGCCTCCATAAAAGGCACGAGAGCTTTCCCCCCTAATCACTCTGGCAGATCATATCCAAGTTGTGACAAGACACTAGCACGCCAATTCCGTAAAGTCACTGACTCGGCGTGACCATGGACGAAGCCTCGCCATAGAAAAGGCACTGCCTTCCGCGTGACATTTTCTCAAATACCGTAGAGACATCACTCGTCGCAGGGAAGGTCAGACTGATTCGGCCCTATGACAGAAAAGCCTGTTCAAGAACTCCTGGAAAAGAAAGCACTTTGGATATTTTCTCACCTCCTTGACTCTCAGCTGATGGGGCGAAGGCTTAGAGCTTCTGTTAAGTGCTTTGCAGAATAACTTGGAAGCAATCGTGAGGGCACGCTTGTTGTATGAACGCAAATTTTGGCTACAATGGCTTACCAAGAATGTATTGACCCTTGCTGCAAAAAGGGTTCATTAATTATCCTTCATTTCTCCGAGCACCCATTTTCACATAGCTTGGTATAAATGTGCCATGTCCATGTTTCGTTTCTGATTTTGTTATTTATATCGGTAGTACCTAGTTAGCTTCTGTATATACGTATTTGTACGTTCATTTATTCACCTTCCTTCCCCTTCCCTGAATTTTAACATTCCAGGTTATGTGCTCGATGCCAGGGAATAAGGACACATAGGTTGGTTCTGCCTTTAGGAAGTTTGCAGCTTAGTGTGGGGTAGGGGGAGACAGGTAGATGAGCCAGTGTGATGAGTTTCTTGACAGGGTGCTCCGGAAATATTGAGGAGGGATGTTAAGATCGGACCCGATGGCAAGGAGAGCAACCCTGGAAAAGTGATACTTGAAGTTCTTTACCACGTATCCTGCTCTCTACGAGCAATTTGAGATTCTAAAGTGTTTGTGTTCATCTTATCGTTTCCCTCAGTGCGAAGATAAATGTTATTCTCACAGCTAAGATCTTCCCGACTGGCCCCAGGTCTCCTTCTAGCCTTGCCTTCAAGTCTCAGGTATGAATTCTACCCATCCCTGAAGCTGGTCCAATGACTGTTCCTACCTCTGTCCTTCCCTTATTTCTAGTTAATTATCTCAAAACCCACATCGGCAAGAGTAGAGATCATTAAATATGTCAATTATTTACCCCCTTCCCAGCTAAAGTCTTTGGCTGTATCTGTACCCAATCTGAGCTGCGTCCCTTTTGTTTCAGGGAAAATACACACCGTCTCCTCTCTCTTCCTGACCTTCACTACATGTGTTCCCTATGAATTTGTCCTTACCCCTCTCACCTCCTTCTCCTCTCCACCGTCTATATTTTACTGGGTTGTTTCCTCCAAGTGTGTGGCTTCAATTACTGCACGACCGATGACTCTGGAAAAGCAAGGTCTAGCTAAGACTTTTCACCCAAGATCCCAGCCTGCATTTCCAGCAGGGTGTATGCAGTGATATATCCCTTTCTTATTATGAGAAACATGGTTGAGACTGGAACCAGCCCTGCTTTTCAGCCTGAAGGAAATAGTTTTAATTAGATGGAAATAGATTAATCAAGTCTTATTCACGTAATAGTAAATGGTCACCAATGCCAGCTGAGCCCTGAGATCCAGGATATATGCTAACTGCCCTTTCCTGCCTCATCGAATCCTCACGACAACTCCATGTGGTAGCTATGAATATTATGCTAATTTCATAGAACAATAGTTTTAGAGTGACTAAATCACAATTTCTTCCAGGCCACGTACTTCATATTTAGTAGAATCCAGCCAAAAATACAGGTCTAATCTAACCATTGACTGGAATCCTTGTTTTTAAACACCTCAGTATATTGGTCTCGAATGTAAAGACTTTTCAACTTTTTTATTTTTTTACGCATTCCGCAGGGACCTGTGTTCATCTCATTAAAACTCCTACAGGTAAATATGTGGTTTATCCTCATACTTTGCCAACTAGAAATGAGAATACAAGGAGAGAACATGAGGAGGGGCTTTCAAAATAAGCATGTTCCCACGTGAATGGCAGGGCGGGAATTAAATGCAAATTTAGCAATGGATATTATAGAGCATAACGAAACAGCACAGGCTGCAGAAGCGAACTTTAAACATGTGACTTTAACTTCTTACACATTTTGAATTTTAAAAGATTATGAAGACTGCCTAAGTATTGATATAAAAATATTTATTTGATAGACTATACCTTTCCTAAACTCATAGAAGCAAGAGCTGGTAATTCTCAAAATCACTAAAGAGAATGTCTTTCTCTTTTTAGTGTTATTTTGAGACGAGCTTCCTTAAGAACTATTCTTTTTCAGGACATCATGAGCTACGACTCTTTTGCGATTTGTTATCTGTGATGACAAAATGAAATATTACTGCACAAATTCTTTTTTGCCCTAAGACGAGAGCTAACTGCTGAGACAGCTCCCACGAATAGATAGATAAGACTGGCTTCAAATGACAGAAAAAGCAAAACCAACATATCAAATGCCTTACAAAGTCAAGCAAAGAGCGATAATTTTGTTCCTGAATAATCATAAGGTCAGGGAAAGAAACAATATGAAATTGATTGCTTAAGGACAGTCTAGAGGACCGAGTTTTTATTCTTGTGGATGTATATCTAAATCCTGATCCTGTGAACTCTCTCACAGGGTCATAAAGAGTCTTATCCCATATTGTTGACAAATCAAAAAAAAAAAAATCCTTTAAGAAGTAACACTAAATGATAAAATAAACAGGAAGCAGATAAAATGACAAGTGTTAAAGTTGAATAAACTCTTGGGTGATGGATGTTAAGGTCATTTATGAAAAAAGTTTCTGGTTATTTTCAAAGACCGATTCAAAGTAACATAATTTCTCCCAATTCTCCCCCAGAAGGGATGGGCTTAAACATAGGTAGTAGCTAAATATAAATGTTATCAGTATTCATATTATTTTTATTACCAAAGAAAACACTATTAAACTTCCTTGATTTATACCTTCTCCCACCCATTGTTTCCAGAACACTCCAGACAAGTCCTGGTTGATCCTCCTAGCTTACCCTTTGGATTCTGTCTCTGGTTGCTGCAGTCACCATTCTAGGCTTGGGCTGAGAGTTCCTGAGTGACTCCTATTCCTGTGTGATTATTCAGATGGCCGCAGGCTATGGGCCAGCTGCCTCTGCTTAAGGAAGGGACCCTGGCATAGAGCTAGACATCCTAATAAGTTCTTACTAGCGATTTTCAATACAGCTTAGTAGGTAACTCTCTGGCAATGTCTACAGTGCGCAACCAAATTATCCTTAAGGAAGAGCTTTTGTGTTTTCAGACTGTCTCTCTCTCCCACTTTAAAGTCATGTCTGCTCTCTTGATTCTTAAACACACGGTCTCACTTGTGCTGTATGTAATCCCAGGTTATCAGTTTGAAATGTATTTTAAGAAGAGGTGACAAAATCTTCCTTGAAAGTTGTTCTGATATTTTTCTTGGAGATAATGAATTTAGACACCGACTAATAACAAAGATTATGTCCCAAAGTCCTGTCTGAAGTAGTTTGGGACCTAGAACAGAAACGTTATAAAAGTTGTTACAGCGTGCATGTAGCGAGATAACATCAAATTGAAATATATCTTTCTAAAACCATCGTAACATCAAATTAAATATGAGATATAAGGATTCAATTTCACATAATCTTATGTTTTCCCTTTAAAAAATTATCTTTAGGGGCTCATTCTGTTAAGCGTCTGAATTTGGCTCAGGTCATGATCTCACGGTTTGTGGGTTCGAGCCCCACGTCGGGCTCTGTGCTGACAGCTCAAAGCCTGGAGCCTGCTTCCGATTCTGTGTCTCCTTCTCTCTCTGCCCCTCCACCACTAATGCTCTCTTTCTCTCAAAAATAAATGAACATTAAAAACTTTTTTTTTAATTTTTTTTTCAACCTTTATTTATTTTTGGGGGGACAGAGAGAGACAGAGCATGAACGGGGGAGGGGCAGAGAGAGAGGGAGACACAGAATCGGAAACAGGCTCCAGGCTCTGAGCCATCAGCCCAGAGCCTGACGCGGGGCTCGAACTCCCGGACCGTGAGATCGTGACCTGGCTGAAGTCGGACGCTTAACCGACTGCACCACCCAGGTGCCCCAAAAACTTTTTAAATTATCTTTAATAATTTATTATGACCTCATACCCAAAATGTCAGTTGTGATGCTGAAATGCCCTTAGAATCCCTAATACTTACATTTGGAAAATAACCGCCTACTCAGTAGTTACGGTCTTTAGAAAAAATGTGAGTCCTCATGTATAAAAAATTATCCCATGCCTCCCGTGCACATTAGGCTATTGATTATCACTTTTTAAAAATCTGATTCACTTGGGAATTTGATTAATGGCAATGAAACCATCCTTAGAAAGATTCTCATTTGAATTCCTATACTATGTGTTTTTAAGGCAAGTTCCATGGGCCAATCAACTCTTCAAACCGTTGTCTCCCAATTCCTTGGTTATCAGTTGCGGTTCCCCCAGTGAACCTTTGCTCTTATCAGCCAAGGAGAGCCATTTTGAGCAGTTTCTCTTCCCTGCCTCATAGAAAACTAAGTTGACTCTATTCTAGAAGTATCTCTCTGTAGCCTGTACAGCAACATTGCAACTAAAGACAATCCTAAAATATGCAGTACCCAGATCATTTCTAGTCAAGAAAGATGACTTCATTTGAGAAGCTCAAAGTAGCTATGCTATTAGCTGCTGGTACTATAGATTTTTTAATGCTTATGTATTTATTTTGTGTGTGTGTGAGAGAGAGAGAGAGAGAGAGAGAGATCTCAAGCAGGTTCCTGCATTGTCAGTGCAGAGCCCCATGCAGGGCTAGATCTCACAAACTGTGAGATAATGACCTGAGCCCAAATCAGGATTTGGCTGCTTAACCAACTAAGCTACCCTGGTGCCCCTCTGCTGGTATGGTTAATAGCAGGATTTATTCACATTCAGTTAATCAAACCCAAATGGTGACTACCGGTAATGAAGAAATATGTATGTTATGGACGCTTCATACATATCATCTGGAATGTCTAAGACATTCTATCAGGGTAGTTGTATTATACCTGTTTCATAGATGGGGAGATAGGTTCAGAAAGGTCTAAGTAATTTGTTCAAAATCGTAGTTAGTACCTCGCTGAGGTGGGGTTCAGATTGTATTGTTACAGGGTCAATCTCGGCAAAACACTCCTGGTCACTTGACAATATTTAGAAGGGGCTAGATGCTTATATTAGGCAGGGTTTTCCATAGAAATAGATCCTACATGAGATTATGGGGGCTGGCGTGTCCCAAATCTACAGAGTAGGCTAGTAGGCTGGAGCCCCGGGGAAGAGTTGATGTTGTAATGTTACAGTCTTGGATCCAAAGGCCATCTGGAGGCGGAATTCCTCCTTCCTGGGGAAATCTTAAGGCCTTCAACTGATGGGATGAACCCCTCCCAACATTATGGAGAGTAATCCACTTTACTCAGTGTATACTGATTTAAATGCTAATCTCCTCTAAAAAATATCTTCACAGGAACATGTAGATTAGCTTTTGACCAAAAACGGGCACCATAGTCTAGCCAACTTAACAGGGAATATCAACCAACTCAATGCACACTAGGCAGAAATGTAGTAAAATGTCAGGAACCTGGCTGGTGATTCACAGTTTGGGAACCTTTCTGAGATTCTGTGATTTCATCATTCTACATGTGAAGCAAACTGCAGATGGTCTGGGTGCTTAGAACCGAGCCAGGAGATGTGTCTTCAAAGAGTTCACCATCCAATAAGAGAATCGACATGAACACAAAGAAGGCCCAATAAAGATGAAGTTTACCAAGTGACTTTCTTGACTGTTTATAAAGAGATGGTGGACATTTGCCAGTGCTCTTTGGTCTTGACCTCTTTCCTGAACCATCGTGGCTGGCCAGATTTCAGAATGAGGAAGCAGAGATCAGAAAGGTCGATGTCGTAAGTCAGCAGGGCTGAGGCTGACCTGAGATGTATCATGTAGCCGTCAGTCCCTTTCCTGCTGTCTTGTTTTCTGCCTCTGCCTCACCAGTCCAGGGCAGTTGGGGTAGCAGAATGCTCCTGGGCAGGAAGTCAAAATTTGCACAGAAGTCTGCCTGGACTTCCAGTGGAGTTGCAGAACTACTTCAATATTCTTGACCAAATAGTACCCCTCTTGTTGAGTGCCTTGGCTCAGATTCCATTTCAGGTGGAGACAGTGGGCAGCAGCTAGTGAGGAAGGAAGACCTTGCTAAGTGGAGGTCAATTGTACAGCCTCGGGTGTGATGGGTACTGCAGCCTGATGACCTTGACGTCCACGATCTAACCTTGACCTGTGAGGCTTTCTCATTGCCTGAGGCCCCCTGATGAAACCTACACATGAGGGTAGCACTCAACGGATTTCAAGTGCAAAGTCAGCTCACGGCAAATATGATGAAATACGCTTCCCTACCCCTGCCTACTCCAAAATTACTCTTCCAGGAAATCTCAGTAATGGCCGGAAAATAAACGATCCTCTTTTATTCCTATCCAAATTTATTATGCCACCTGGTTTACAGTCTCTCTGTCTTGCTAAAGGTCCCAAATCATGATGTGAAGAACAACAACAAAATTTTATTAGGAAGGCCTTTTATAAACATTCTGAATTTAACTGTAAAAATGAATAAGCCATTAAAAATCAAGGCTGCCTTCTGAAAACTAAATCAGCCTCCAGCACCTTAGAGTTTCTAATGTAAGGATAAGATTTTAAAAACCAAGTTACTTAAGAATTTGAACAGAAACTTCACACCTGCAAATCATCTTAGAAATGTGCAAAATGCAGACACATTTTTAACAAATATAGAAATAACATCCACACATTGGAAATAGAAACTGAGAAACATGAAATCTTACAAACTTGCAATAAACTTTTGAGATGAAAAAATTAAATGGCCCCCAAAAGAACAGATCGGTGACTTTTAATCATTCTAATGCTAAGCCGGGAAGACATTTACTATCTTTTCTAACACATTAATTTTTATATGAAGACATTTCAGAAATCACTGGACCGAAAATATAAATTTAAAACAAAGATTTTTTTGTAAGAGGGAGGCTTTGGCTGTGCAAAACTTGGATAATGTAATTAATTACATTAATTTCATGACTTTACCCCACCAATCCTTATGCCACCTTTAACCTACAAAGAGGAGTTTGCTCTCATGGTGGTTTATAAGAGGAGTATTGGAGATGCTATAGTAGCAAGCAAGAAATAATTAGAAACCAATATATGACCAAGCATTAAGTAATGTGTTAAAGCATTTGAATGCAGCAGACATCTAGACAAAGAGGAGACAGTGCATGCAGCCAGGAGGATATCATGGTAAATCCAAAATCTTCCGGAAGGAAACTACCTGTGCATTGAATTCAACACATATAGATACAGTGAGAGATTTTCATGTTTGTTAGGCTTTCAGGGAATAACAGGTGAAAAAAATGCTTTTAAAAAAATTTTTCAGAATCGTTACCTGTATTCTATGATTTGATAATTTGGGTTTTTTTTACATTTATGTATGTTTTGAGAGACATAGACAGAGCACAAGTTGGGGAGGGGCAGAGAGAGAAGGAGACACAGAATCCGAAGCAGGCTCCAAGCTCCGAGCTGTCAGCACGGAGCCCGACGCGGGGCTCGAACTCACAAACCGTGAGATCATGACCTGAGCCGAAGTTGGACGCCTAACTGACTGAACCACCCAGGTGCCCCTGATTTGATCATTTTTTTAAGTTTATTTAGAGAGAGACAGAGACAGGATAGGTGGGGGAGGGGCAGAAAGAGAGAAAGAAAGAAGAGAGAGAATCTCAAGTAGACTCTGGCCTGACGAGGGCTTCCAACTCAAGAAACCATGAGATCATGACCTGAGCTGAAACCCAGAGTCAGCTGCTTAACCGACTGAGCCACCCAGGCGCCCCCTACGATTTGAGAATGCTAACCTAAGAATGGACACTATGGTCACTCAAATAAAATTTAAAGAAGGCTAGATGTAGTTTTCAGTACCCCTGTCATCAGCCATAGACTAAATTTATATTTAAAAACGCAAGCAGTCATCAAGTCCACCTGTCTTCATTCCCCAAGTATTTTTTATTTTGCTCCCACATTTCATTCCCATTGTCCTTGCCACCGGCCACCCAAAAGCCGGCCCACCGCACAGCTCCAGGGGCAGGGGGCACGCCTGCGCAGTGAGCGTTCCCTTGGTGTCCCTCCGGTCCCTTGGGCTTGAGGCCACCGCAAGGCTCTGATTCTCGTCCTGGAGCTCCCGCTACTTTATCCTGCTCACAGATTTTTTTATCCTTTCTGGTTGTTTTTTGTTTTTTTGTTTTTCCCCATTCTAAACTGGCACAATAATTACCTTCCGAAAATGCAAATCCGACTCTGTTCTAATTCCTTATGTCACCATTTCCTTCCTCCGTTTATTTATTCATGAGTCAAAACACTACCCATAAACTCATAGTTTTTATGAGAACTACTGTGCTCCTCAAAAGCAAATTTAGGCTGCATGGCATCACTTTTTTGCTTCATTTCCACAAATATTTGTCATCGTAAGTCGGAACTTGGGTGGACCCTGCAACGGCCAGAGCCCCCTTGACAGACCGGCCCATCTCTCCAGACTCCTGGCTGCTGTTCATCTCGTCGAGGACCCCGCAGCTGCTTTCTGGAAAACACTGGGCTGTTCTCTGGCTCTTTGCTTTCATGTGTGCTGGGTTTTTTTTCTCTGAAGTTTCTTTTCTCTGCCTTTTCGTCCTTCAAGATCCACTAGAATGCCTACAACGTCAGCAGGAGGGAAGGGGGTTTGTTTTCTTTTCCCTGAGGTTTTCCAGGCACCCAGAATGGTGCCTGGCCCATTTGGTGGACAATAAACATCAGCTGAATGAATGAATGAATGAATGAATGTATCAATGAATCAGTGAATGAAGGCTCAGCTCCTATTGTTTCTTCTGGGAAGCATGGGAGTTGGGGAGTTACTTTTTTTAAATATTTTATTAAAAAAACCTTTTTTAAGTTATTCATTTTTGAGAGACAAAGAGAGATGGAGCATGAGCAGGGAAAGGGCAGAGAGAGGGAGACACAGACTCCGAAGCAGACTCCAGGTTCCGAGCCGTCAGCCCAGAGCCCGACGCGGGGCTCGAACCCACGAACTGGGTGGTTATGACCTGAGCTGCAGTCGGACCCTTACCCGACCTTGCCCCCCAGGGGCCCCACATGGGGAGTTTCTTACACCAGCAGCTGGAAGGAGTGAAGCTGGGGAAGTGGCTCAGGGACCCTAGGGGCTTCCCATCCCAGAATGAGTGGAGTCACTGCCAGGAACTTTCCCAGGGAGACTCTCCTGAGGGATGGCCTCTGAAGGAGGAGGCGGCGGTAAGCGTTAGGCAACAGGGTTCTGGAAAGTGTGTGTGCTGGTCTTGAGATGTGCCAGCCCGATACGAATCTTCGCGTCGCTCGTGTTCTCTTGATGGTCTTCATCTCTGACTAACCTTCCGGTGAATCACACAAAACGGGTTTCTCCTCTGTAAGTGGGACGTACCCCAGGCAAAATTAAATGGAAATACGAGGAAAGCATAAAACAAACCCGTAAGAACAATGTCAGGAAAGGCTCAAGCCCATGAAAAATAACAGTCATGAGAAACCCTGGGGGAAAAATACAGATTTTTTTGTTTGAAGCAACAAGAATGAAGAAGGCATAGGCCTTGGGGACAAAGGACGCAATGTTGGCCACAGGTAGAAGTGCAATTTCCATTTGGTTTTAGTGCCTTTGACTCTGAAATCGGTCCCAGACCGTCAAGGTCCCAAACAGGGTGAATCTGATGGGCTGCGAAGAACGGATATGATTAAACTTACCGATTTAAATAATTTCAAATCTCTATGTACATGAGAAGTACATCTGAATGTGTTAAATACATTTGTATAATCTCAGAAACACTTCATAATTAAAAAATGTATGGATTGTTCAAAGAGTTTTTTTTTGTTTTTTTTTTTTACTGGAGAATGGCAAATATTACAGATCTTCTGGAATTTCCAGAAACCTAGAGACTCTTGTGAATTTTGTCTGAAATATGCAATTAACTCTTTGTAGTGAATACTCTGGTAGTATTTAGAAAATAATGTTTGGTGGGGCGCCTGGGTGGCTCAGTGGTTAAGTGTCAGACTCTTCTTTTTTAGTGTTTAGTTATTTTTTCAGAGAGAGAGACAGAGCATGAGCAGGGGAAGGGCAGAGAGAGAGGGAAACACGGAACCGAAGCAGCCTCCAGGCTCTGAGCTGTCTGCACAGAGCCCGACGTGGGGCTCGAACCCACGAACTGTGAGATCATGACCTGAGCCGAAGTCGGACGCTTAACTGACTGAGCCACCCAGGTGCCCCATTTTTAAATTTATTTGTTTATTTACTTACTTACTTGTACATGTCTGACTCTTTTTTTTTTTTTTAGTTTTTTTTTTTTTTTTTAACGTTTATTTATTTTTGAGACAGGGAGAGACAGAGCATGAACGGGGGAGGGGCAGAGAGAGAGAGGGAGACACAGAATCTGAAACAGGCTCCAGGCTCTGAGCTGTCAGCACAGAGCCGGATGCGGGGCTCGAACTCACAAACCGCGAGATCATGACCTGAGCCGAAGTCGGACGCTTAACCGACTGAGCCACCCAGGCGCCCCTGTACGTGACTGACTCTTGATTTCAGCTCAGTGTCGTGAGTCTGAGTTCTGCGTGGGGCATGGCCTGCTGACCGCTGACTGCACAGAGCTTGCTTCGGATTCTCTCTCTGCCCCTCCCCCGCTCACGCTCTCCCTCTGTCTCTAAAAAAAATAATAAATAAATAAACTAAAAAAACCTTTAGAAAAGAATCTCGTGAGTTTACTAAAAACACCTCATGTCAGACAAGAGCAACTTACAAATTTTTGTTAGAATTACTAGGCGCATGTTTCCTACATGCCCTGTGCAGTTGACAGTTACTCTCACGTATATTGAAATGTCGAAGGAACAGAATGTACTGGGACCAGCACAGAGTGATAACGTCAGGATTCCATCTGCTATTTTATTATTTGAGGCCACTACGGATTGCGGGAGTTCGACACGCTCCTGTCCTTAGAGCCACCTGTCTCAAGGTGTTTATTAATATCTAAAATCAAGGCATAAAGAGAGGCAACTCTATTTAATGTTGACAAATATATTTGAGGGATATTTACCATACTGTGCTGCATGTATTATGATGCTTGTAATGTATTTTGGAATACCTGGGGCACACAGAATAAAAGCATGTCTTAGGGATTACATACAATTAGCCATGCTGTGTGACATATGATACTTAAAATTTCTGACAATTTGAAATACTTCCATTAATATACAGCTAGGTAGATATGGGTAAGATTTTTCCTTCTCTTATAACATTTCACGAACTAGATTAAGATCTACGGGTGAGAGACTATCTTTATGGCCGCTACGACCAGAACTGGCATCGTCGAACCTTTGAATACCCCTTTCTTTTCTAGGTGGAGATTTGTTCGATCCTATGCAAAGTAGGTTTTCCCAGTCCTGTTCTCTGGGTCCGCATCACGTGCCGCTGTAAAGCTTTGGTGGGTATGTCAGAGAGAGGGAGCTGAGGACTGTAGCAACAACATGCAGACGGAAGAATTGGCACTGGAACTGAGACCCAATTCTGGAATCGCCCCCTGGGTGAGCGTTCACAACTCAACCTGCAACCCCAGTCAGCCTTCTCATCAGGTACACGGAGGGCATTGTGCGATATGGTACAAACACTCACAAGATTGGTGTTGTCTTTATGTAGGTTTAGAACAGGCCTCCACACGCGTTGCTGATCTGATACAACGACCACATGAGGGGTTATCATTTTTCCCTTTCACAGGCGAGGCGACGGGTACTCTGGGAATTTGAGGGCCTTGCTCTGAACCCTAACCGAGCTGCTCCCGTGGGGTGGCATCAGGGGTGAGGCAGCCCAGGCCACACTCTCCAATCCCTGCTCCATCATCAGCAAATTGGGTCCCTGATGCAGCACGTGCCCTCGCAAACAGGTTCGAGGTGCCTAATGCTCCTAGTGCCAAGTGGTGTGATAATTTTGTATCAAAAACTATGTGGGGTGCCTGGGTGGCTCTGTCGGTTGAGCGTCCGACTTGGGCTCAGGTCATGATCTTGTGGTCTGCGAGTTCGAGCCCTGCGTTGGGCTCTGGGCTGACAGCTCAGGGCCTGGAGCCTGCTTCGGATTCTGTGTCTCCCTCTCTCTCTTCCCCTCCCCCGCTCATGCTCTGTCTCTCTCTCTCTCTGTCAAAAATAAATAAACATTAAAAAAAAAAAAAAACTATCTTTAGGGGCAGCTGAGTGGCTCAGTCAGTTAAGCATCTAACTTCGGCTCAGGTCATGATCTCGCAGTTTGTGAGTTCGAGCCCCGCATCGGACTCTGTGCTAATAGCTCGGAGCCTGGAACCTGCTTCGGATTCTGTGTGTTCCTCTCTCTCTGCCCCTCCCCTGCTCATGCTCTGCCTCTCTTTCTCTCTCTCTCTTTCCATCAAAAATAAATAAACATTTAAAAAATGTTTTAAAAACTCTGTTTACTTAAATAGTGCCTTTATTAATCCCGGTACTAAATGTTAGTAACTCTGAAATATAATAGTATCATAGAAAATATGAAATGTTAGTACGGACTTGTGTGTCTTCATTTTTCCTACCTGATCGCAATTTAAGGGCAGTTTCCTGAGAATGTTTTGAAAAAGAATCCCTGACAGCTGGTTGACTTTACTGCCCATTTTTATATGACCTCGCTCTTCGAAGTTCTGACCCACATCTTAATTTCCAACTTAAAAAATGTGATGACTTCAATAGATGATGGATCCTTCATATCCTTTCTTCTTTTCAAAAATCGAGTATAATTCTACAATTAAAAAAAAAAAAAAAGAACCAACCAACGAAACAAACAAAGAAACAGTTCAGGCTTTTCAGTATGACCTAAAGCAGCAAAACCATCCCTAGGAAGTTCAAATAAAGGCTAGCATCTGTAGATACAACTTTAAAATAAACTTGGAAACAGAACTATTTAGACTTTTCATTCTTGGTATGTAATACTTTTATTGTAGCAAAGAGAAGGACTATGAAAACTTTCAAAGAGGTCAGAAGTTATGTTCTATCCTTCAGCTTGCCTTGACCTAATGGGAAGGCATTCACAATGCAATGGGAGCAGTTCTCAGCAAACACATCCTTAAAGATCTTTTCAACTCTCTGCTTTCAATGGATGGTGAGTGGAAACATAGGTTTGGTTTTGTTTTTTTCAGAAAAGTTTTTAATCTTTACTTTTGAGAGAAAGAGAGACAGAGCATGAGCGGGGGAGGGGAAGAGAGAGAGGGAGATAGAGAATCCAAAGCAGGCTCCAGGCTCCGAGCTGTCAGCACAGAGCCTGAAGCGGGGCTTGAACTCACGGACCGCGAGATCACGACCCAAGCCGAAGTCGGACGCTTAACCGACCGGGCCAGGTGCCCCTGAGTGGACACATATGTTTATGAAGCATGTTTACTACCAAAGCTGATGCTAAAATAAAACTGCTGGCTGGCCTTCTGTATTCATTCTACCGATGGTGCTGGCACAGCCAGTTGACTTTCCTTTTCAGTTCTCACATTTTCTTTTCCCTGCACCTTGTCTCCTTCTACCCCAAGGAGACACTTCACACAGACCTTGCACTGCTTGCTCGGCCCTCTTCTACAACCTGGAGTGCACCCCAGGCTCCAAATTGCATGAAACGCTGTAGAGAAGCTTCCTTTCTCTGACCCGTTCCTTCAGTTGGCGGACTCCAAATTTCACATTTAGTTAGCTGATATTCCAAGACCACCTGCATATAAAAATTCATCTGGGGCTCTGAAAGAAGCAGCTGGCACACTCACAGGGTTTCTCTGAGGTGAGTTTAATAAAGGGACTCTTTGCAGAAGAGGAGAGAAGAATTAAGGGAGGGTTGAGAGGAGGAGAGTCCAGGAGCTGGCTATCATGGGAAGTTGTCACCACCATGGCCCTGAAGAAGTAAGGGTACGGAACCATATTTTGGAAGCCTGGAGAAAGGGTTTCTCAGTAGAAGCACTAACAAATGAACCTCTGTGAATACTAAAATCATGGAGAAGCCGAGCTTCTAGTTGAACCCATAAGAAGCCAGAGGATCAGGGCACCCCCGGGGTGATGGTGATTTAGAGGTCAGTCTTCTGAGATGTGGAGCAGGACAGAAAGGGGTGAAGAATAATCTTGGTATCGTGGGACAATGGAGAATAACAGCCCATAGCGAAAGAAGGAACACTGGAGACTGAGTGCTTCGACCCAAAGAAAGTTTTGCCCCTGAAAAAGGAGTTTCAGGCATGAAAGGGACTGCTCACTTTATGACAACACTCACAGAAGCAGGTTGAGCTGACCCCAACGTGTGCACAAAACACTGCGAGATGTGTTCAAATCTACATATAGTGGGCAATTTCCTCAATTGTTCAATTCATATAGCAACCTGAATTCCCACTGGAAATACTGGAAGGATAAAGCGATTCACAGATACTGATACTGAGATTTGACCATCAGAAATTGTGAGAAACAGCAACTTGTCCCTGACAATGGGTGAGGACGATTTTCCAAACTTTCTTTTCAGGAGCAATAGCACCTTACCCGAAGAGCCACGCAAAGTCAAGCTCTGAAGTGGTGGGTTTCCTCTCCCTCAAACCAAATTCCCTTGATTGTCAGGCTTCAGGCTGAGATGGAAGAGACAACCCCCTACGAGGCAGTTTCACTTCTATGACTTGTTCTGTAATTTTTATTTTTTAATTTCGATACACTCTTTTCATATAAAAAAGTTGCCAGTACAGCGTATAGAAACATTTTCTCCCCTGAGCTGTTGGAGAATATGTTGCCAATGAGATGCCCCATTACTCCTCACACTTCGGCTTGTATTTCCTGTAAACAAAGACTCTCTTCCATGAAACCACAATGCAGACCTCAGATGAGGAAAATGCCATTCATGCTGTGCCACCATCCAGTCTTCAGACCCTATTCAAGTTCTGTCCAGTTGTCCCCAAAATGTCTTTGTACGGCAAGATGTTTTGTCTCAGGATTGCACACACATTTCATTGTTATGACCCTGTAGCTCGTTGAACCTGGAAGAGTTTCACATCATCCCTTGACTTTCATGATCTTGAACGTTTTGAGGAATCCAGACCATTTGTTTTGTAGCATGTGTCTCAGCAGTGGGTTGCCTGAGGTTTTCTCGTGATTCAATTCGGGTTCCATGTATTTGTCAGGAATATCTCAGAAGCCATGCTGTGGCCTTCACATCACATCCTCCCTGGTGGAACCGATTTCAACTTGGTGCACTGTTGATTAAGTTAATTTTGATCATTGGATTAAAATGGTATCTCCCGAGCTTCCCCACTCTAAAATGTCATTTTTTTCTTTGGTAATTGATAGTTATTTGGTTTACTTGGAGAGGGGAGCATGGAGTTCTTGAGAGTAGATGAAAAGCTCATTTCTCATCAAACTGTCAGTTTATTCATGTATGCATAATCTCAGTAGGCACTCATAGATACGTTGGGTTACAATCTGTCATTCATTGGCTTACAATCTATTATTGTCATGGTTTATTTAAATGCCCAAACTCAGATTTGACCAGTGGGATCCTCTTTAAGAAGACTTCTGTGTTGGGGCGCCTGGGTGGCGCAGTCGGTTAAGCGTCCGACTTCAGCCAGGTCACGATCTCGCGGTCCTTGAGTTCGAGCCCCGCGTCGGGCTCTGGGCTGATGGCTCAGAGCCTGGAGCCTGTTTCTGATTCTGTGTCTCCCTCTCCCTCTGCCCCTCCCCCGTTCATGCTCTGTCTCTCTCTGTCCCAAAAATAAATAAACGTTGAAAAAAAAAATTAAAAAAAAAGAAGACTTCTGTGTAAAAAAAAAAATTAAATTGAATTAAAAAAATTTTTTTAATTAAAAAAAAAAAGGTGCCTGGGTGGCTCAGACAGTTAAGCCTCCGACTTTGGTTCAGGTCATGATCTCATAGTTCGTGGGTCTGAGCCCCATGTCAGGATCTGTGCTGACAACTCAGAGCCTGGAGCCTGCTTCAGATTCTGTGTCTCCCTCTCTCGCTGCCCCTCCTTGCTCATGCTCTGTTTGTCTCTCTCTCTCTCTCTCTCTCTCAAAAATGAATAAACATTAAAAAAATTAAATTAAAGAAAAGATGTCTGTGTGCTTCTAACATGTTCCCACATGTTGTTTTGTTTTGTTTTGTTTAGAGCATTTCTTTACTATCTGGTATAAGAAATTCGAGGGTCGTTGTGTACTCTCCTTGCCCTGGTGTTGGAATCAACTGTTTCTTCCAGGAGCCCTGGTTCCTTGCAGAGGAAAATGCATTAGAAGCTAAAATATGGATATAAGCTTTGTTCTGTGTTGTCATTAATCCTGGGCCCACTTACTTGACAGAGGTAAGGACTATAGCAGATACAGACATAAGGTATGTACGAGGTGATTTTCTTACTGTTGGGAGAAAGGGAATTATAAACATACATACATTTACATCTCGGTTATTTCTCTATCTATTTATTTACACTGAAAGTGATGAGTTCACTCTGATAACTCATTTCTAATGCAAACACAGGATTCTTACCAGTTTCCCTTCTTTTCATACTTGTGATTTTTCTTTTCCATCAGTGAGAAACCTGCCTTGTATAACCTTTAAATTATTAACTTAAGAGATCAATTCCCCTTCTAGTAGCCAATCTTGTCTCACCACTACTGCTCCTTCCTTTTTTTTTTAAGTATATATGTATTTCAATTTTTTTAATGTTTAATTTTGAGAGAGAGACAGAGTGTGACCAAGGGACGGGCAGAGAGAGAGGGGGACACAGAATCCGAAGCAGGCTCCAGGCTCTGAGTTGTCAGCACAGAGCCTGACATGGGGCTCGACCCCACAAACTGTGTGATCATGAGCTGAAGTTGGATGCTCAACTGACTGAGCCACCCAGGCACCCCTAATATATATATTTTTAATGTTTATTTATTTATTAATGTTTATTTATTTATTTTGAGAGACAGTACGAGTGGGAGAGGGGCAGAGAGAGAGGGAGAGAGAGAATCCCAAGCAGTCTCCATACTGTCAGCACAGAGCCCGAACACAGGGTTCGAACTCACGAACCTTGAGATCATGACCTGAGCCGAAATCAAGGGTCAGACACTGAGTCACCCAGGTGCCCCTGCTTCTTCCTCACTCAGGCTGTGGCACCTGCTTGGCCAGCCACACCGGGGCCACCCCCTCACATTGCTTGAGCTGCAACACTTTGCCTGGGCTGGACCATTTCCTCATACAAATGCCATCCCAACTCTGCATGGGCTCAGACTCCTTGCACGGGGCTGTCTTCTTTAACCAGCTACCCTCCTCATCTCTTTTCGGTCCCAACTTCCTGTGCTGGGCTGGGCAAGAGATCTCATAAACAGTGAAGGTTACAACCTTGGTATATTGCAACCAAATATCAGGCAGGTAAAAAAGTAAAGGAATCTGGGATGCAAATTGTTCTTTTTTTTTTTTTTTTTAATTTCCTTAGGAAATCTCTACTCCCAGCATGAGGCTCGAACTCACAACCCTAAGATAAGAGTTGCATCCCCAAGGACTGAGCCAGGCAATCCTGGAATCTTTGCTTCATGCCAGATGATAATCCAATTAAAAATAATTCATGTCACTGTGAACCAAGAGCTTCATCACAAAAATCCTCAGTGTAGTGACGGTGGGAGAAACTGTGTCTTCTACATCTTTAAGCATTTTGTTGAAAAGTGCATTCTCGTCTTCCAGTGTTTAGATTTGCATTATAGGAACACTGTCACAAAGCAGTAGAGATGCCTGAGACCGTCACAGGGCCATTTCTACTCTCTTATCAACAAAACTCAACCTTTTGTGAAATGCAAATACCTAAAAAATTTACATTCAAAGGAGACTCTTTGAAGCACAGTTTTATTTCAACAAAATTATGTTTCTCCTTTTGAAGAATTTCTACCCATAATTAAATGGTGTGGATTCACTTTTCACCCACTTTTGTAGCCTGGAGTTAAATGCTACATCTAATAATTCCTCCTCAAACCCCTGGACTTTAGAAGCACCTCCACCCAGGAGTCTCCCCCTGCCACCGCATTCTCTGCCTCTGGTCCCAGTCTGATGCCACTTAAATAATATTGCCAGCAAAGAAAAAAAAAGTGTCTTGTATTTTCTTTCTCTACTCATTTTCTAAAATGTCCTGCTTCTAAGGGTAAAACTTTCAAGGAAAACCCTTTTGCCCCAATCAAAGGACACATTTTTTTCCAGTTTTATCTATTTTGGAGGAAGAGGAGAGACACTCAGCCCACCCACCATTTTGATCTCCAGCCATAACTCTGAGCTCCGTTCAGCAGGAGGACTTTAGCAGCATCTCATGGCTGTGCTCCATTGTGAACATAATCCTCGGGGAAAAGTGGGCTGGTGTGTTTTGTTTTGTTTTAACAGAAAATTAAACTAGATTGATTGCAAGTGTGGTTATACTGTTCTTAAAATGTGGAACAGATTTCGTTGCCCTTTCTTACATTTTGTGGCCAACACACCTGACCGAAAATCCGCCCGCAGCCAGTATATTTCTACTGGGTGGTGGTAGAGGAGGAGCCATAGCAGGAGACTCATGAAAGCCGCGTGTTCTCCTTCAGTGTGTTAGAAGCACACCTGAACTTTCAGCTTCATTGTTCAGGCAGGAAATCACCCAATTTCCCTGCATTTTATATTTTCTTTCTTTCAGCGTGTATATTTAAAGTTATTATTTTACAAACGGCTATCACACAATCTCCCATTCACAGATGACAAAGGCCTTGGGGGAAGTTAATGTTTTGCTATTATTAACTTATCAAGCAACCACAGTCCCAAGGCATTCTTTCAGGCAATAAACCATATTCCTTTCCTCGTTGGCTCACCCTTTATTTTTATGGCCCATTAACCAGTGCTGAATTAAAATCAAATTTGTATAAATGATATAATGCTGATATAAATAGTTTTGCAACCTAGTTAGTCATCTGAATATCCAGCACATTGCAATGCCAGAACGAGGTTATGAATCATATACAAGCATAGATTGTAAGGGATTGATGGTCGAAAATATTCCTTTTTTTTTTTTTTTTTTTTTTTGCTTTTAAACCGATGACCCAAAATGGGAGAGACAATGTGAAAAAGTGCCAAACCAGATAAATTCGGCATAAACTTTAGAACACGTTTCACTTACACGGCAGAGCAGGAACTCAGGCTGGACGAAACCCATGCTCCGTGTTGGCAAAAGTACAGTTTCTTCGTGACACTTCATGTTGGCATTTGGAGGAACCGAAGGTTTCTGCGTGAATTTTTCCACTTCTCAATATGAATGCCATCAAAATATACCGAAGCTTTTCTTCTTAAATTCATTCACCATCCTGCAAGGAAAAGAAGACTAATCAGAACTTTTAAATAGGAAAATTTCTGTGAGTCTAATGAGAGGCTTGGAGCTCACTGAACCACGAATTATAATGATTCGATTCTAATTCTCTTCCTCAAATAATAAGCAGTTCTTATTTTTGAGAGAATTTAACTAATTGATTTCCTCCTAAATAAGGAGGGTGAGTGTCTCAGTTTCTTTTTTAAAATTTTTTTAATGTTTATTTATTATTGAGAGACAGAGCGTGAGCAGGGGAGGGGCAGAGAGAGAGGGAGACACAGAATCCGAAGCAGGCTCCAGGCTCCGAGCTGTCGGCACACAGCCCGATGCGGGGCACGAACCCACGAACTGCAAGATCGGAACCTGAGCCAAAGTCAGACGCTTAACCGACTGAGCCTCCCAGGCACTTCCATGAATGTCTCAGCTTCTACGTGACTGTTCACAGAGGTCCCGTCTGGTCTGGCCCAACTGTGGCCACTTGACTCTTGGGAGAGGTGGACAGTGTCACTTGAGACTCATGTAGTTGGGCACCAATGTCATCACTAAGCAGAGGACTTTCTCAGGGGGGATTGCTGTAGAAATGTGATGATTTGTGCCCCCAGATAGTTCTCTCAGAGTGCATAAAAGATACAATTTCACTGTGTGCTTCTGTGAGAAATTTCAGCAAGCAGCCATCCAGTTGGACTGAGATGCTACACCTTGCATAGCGGGGAAGTTGTGTGACAGAAAGACAGGGTCTTTGAGTCTGAGGAATATGGCCCCAATCCTGACATCGCCCTTTAATGTACCAGCCCACTGAACTTTTCTGTAAAATGCAGGGGATGCTAGGTACCACTGGATTAAATGAGATAACGTAGGAAAGGCTGTCTGATGCCTGGATATTACAGAAGGTCAAGACAGAGGTTACTATGAATCAAATAAAACAGATATGAACAGCCTCACGTATTGGAATCAGTTGATAGAAAAACCAAATAGTTTATCCAGATTATGTGTCCTGTTTTGCGCAAAATCTAAAACATTGGTTGTTTATTAATAACGTACCTCTTAAGCCGTCTTCACTCACCAGAAGTACAGTTGCTAGAAGGTCTTCCCTGACCAACCTATGCTCTCTTACCCACACTTTATCATTTTATGGCCCGTTTGTCTGCATTCCTGTGTGTCTTAACAGGGACTCTGGAGGACGTACATCAGGTTACCAGACAGGCCATGCATTTTGTCCTGTTCACAGGCCATATAAATGCAGGTGTTCATCCCTGGAGCATCTAGAATAGTTCCAGACATAGATTAAGCACCTATAAATAGTTGTTCAATAAACAAATGACAGGAGTCAATTTTCTAAATGAATATTTTTTGCTCAGCCTTCCAGACCCATCCGTTTGTATTTTTTTCATGTGACAGCATTGATGAAATTCAAATCACACACCACACAATTCGTCCTTTTAATGGGTACAATCCAGGGATTTGTGACATAGTCAGAGTTATACAACCATTACAATAATCAATTTGAGAACATTTTCGTCACCCCCAGAAGAAACTCTGTACCCATTAGTGGTCCTTTCCTGTTTCCCCACAGACCCTCCTCAGTCTACACAGCCATTGACATACATTCTGTTTCTACAAACGTGCCTTTTCTAGAAAGTTCATAAAAATAGAACCATGTGGGATTTTGTGTCTGGTTTCTTTCACTTAGTATGATATTTTCAAGGTTTACCTGTGTTGTAGTACATCAGTACTTACTCCTGGTGACTGAATAATATTCCATTGTGTGGAATATTCTACATTTTCTATACTCATTGACCATTTCATGAAAACTTTGGTTGTCTTTACTTTCTGAATATTTTGAATGCTGCTATGAACATTCATATACATATTTTTATAAGGGCATATTTTTTTAATGCCCTCGATATATACACAGAAGGAGGATTCTTGGGTTATATAATAGCCCTCTGTTTAATTGCCAAAATGTTTTCCAAGTGGATGTACCATTTCAAACTTATCCAAGCAATGTGTGTGGGATTCAGTTTCTCCAATCTTCACTCGTAATTGGTATTGTCCACCTTTAGATTATAACCATCCTCGTGGGTTGATGTGATATCTCATCATGGTTTGGGTTTGCATTTCCCTAAAGACTAATAATTTTGAGTCTTTTTGTGTGCTTATTGGCCATCTGTATCCCTTTTTTGAAGAAATATTTATTCGAATACTTTCATCTTTTTGTAATCGGATTGTCTTTATATTGTTGAGTTGTAAGAATTATGTTTGTTTGGGATGTTGGACCCTTATCAGATACATGCAAGTACTTTCTCCTCTTCTGTAGGTTTCTGCAGCACCATTTGTGGAAAAGACTTTTCTTTCCCCGTTAAATTTTCTGAACGCATTTGTCAAAAATCAATTAATCATAATGTTTAGCTGATTTTTGGCCTCTCAATTATATTTCATTTATCTGCAAGCCTATCTGTATGTCAACACCATGCTGTCTTGTTTGCTGTAGCTTGGTTGAAAGTTTTGAAATTGGGAAAATCTCTCTGAAAATAGAGATGGTTTTATTGTCTCCTTTGCAATCTAGACATCTTTTATCTCTTTTTCTTGCCTAATTTCCCTGGCTAGAACCTCTAGTTGATGTTGAACCGAAGTAGTGAGTGGTTATCTTTGTATTGTTCCTTATTTCATATGGAAATATGAAATATTTAAGGCTTGCACCGGTAACTATGATACGAGCTGTTGGGGTTTCTTAGATATGATTTATCAGGTTACAGAAGTTTTTTATTCCTACTTGGGGAATGTTTCTATCATTAAAGAATGTTGGATTTTGTCAAATACTTTTTTCTTCATCTACTGAGATGATCATGTGATTATTGTTCTTTATTCTGTTAATGTGATGTATTATAGTGAATGGTTTTTGCATAAATTTTTTAAATGCTTATTTATTTATTTTGAGAGAGAGCAAGGGAGCACAAGCCGGGGAGGGACAGAGGGAGAGGGAGAGAGAGGATCTCAAGCAGGCTCGACGTTGTCAGTGCAGATCCCAACTTGGGGCTCAATCCCATGACCCTGGGATCATGACCCTAGCCCAAATCAAGAGTCGGATGCTTAATCCACTGAGCCACCCAGGCATCCCTAATGACTTTTGTATATTAAACTAACCTTGCATTCCTGGAACAGATTCCACTTATTCCTGGTGTGTGCTGGTTTTCACATGTTACTAGATTCCATTTTCTAGTAGTTTGTTAAGGATTTTACTCTCCAGATCCATAAAGGATATTAATCTGCAGTTTTCATTTTTAGGATGTCTTTGGTTTTTTTTTTTATAAGAGTAATACTGGCTTCATGGAATAAGTTAAGAATTGTTCAGTCCTCTCCTATCTTTTGGAAAAGTTTGCTGAGACCTGGTGTTAAATTGTCTTTAAATATTTGGTACAGTGCAAAAGTGAAGCCATCTGAACCTGAGGTTTTCTTTGTGGGATGTTTTTTTGATTACTCATTAATCTTTTGTTATTGTTCTATTCAGATTTTTTATTTATTTTTTGAGCTAATTTTGTTAGTTCATGTCTCTCTAGGAATTTATCTGATTCATCTATGTTATCAAATTTTTTATCTATAATTGTTTATACTGTCCCCTTATGATTCTCATTATTTCTTTATGGTCAGTCTCAATTCCCTCTCATTACTGATTTTAGTCATTTGAGTCTTTTCTCTCTTTTCTTGGGCAGTTAGGCTAACGATTGTACATTTTACAGACCTGTAAAAGGAAAACAACTTTTATGGGGTGTCTAGATAGCTCAGTTCGTTGGGCATCCAGCTCTTGGTTTCAACTCAGATCATGATCTCATGGTCATGAGATCAAACCCTACTTCAGGTTCTGTACTCGGCTTGGAGCTTGCTTAAGGTTCTCTCCCTCTCCCTCTGCTCCCCACCCCTTGCTCACATTCTCCCTCTCTTTCTCTCTCTCTCTCTCTCTCAAAACCCAAAAAACAAAAACCCAACTTTTGGTTTTGTTGATTTTCCTTATTGATTTTTTTATTTTGTATTTCATTTATATCCACTCTAATATTTTGTAATTCTTTCCCTCTGCTCACTGTGTGTATATTTTGCTTTCCTTTTCCTAGTTTCTTACAGCGAATTTGATTTTTGATCTTTCTTACTTTTTTTATAGAAACGCATCTATAAATTTCCCTCTAAGCTCTCCTTATAGCTACATTCCATAAGTTTTGGTATGTTATATTTTTGTTTTAATTTGCCTTGGGGCGCCTGGGTGGCGCAGTCGGTTAAGCGTCCGACTTCAGCCAGGTCACGATCTCGCGGTCCGTGAGTTCGAGCCCCGCGTCGGGCTCTGGGCTGATGGCTCGGAGCCTGGAGCCTGTTTCCGATTCTGTGTCTCTCTCTCTCTCTGCCCCTCGCCCGTTCATGCTCTGTCTCTCTCTGTCCCAAAAATAAATAAACGTTGAAAAAAAAATTAAAAAAAAAAATTTGCCTCAAAACAATTTCTAATTTCTTTCACCCCACTGGTTGTTTAAGAGGATGTCGTTTAATTTTTACATATGTGCAAGTTTTTCTGATTTCCTCCTATTGCTAATTTCTAATTTCATTCCATTGCCTTTGGAGAACATAAGTTGTATGACTTCAATATTTTTAATTCATTGGGGCTTGTTTGATGGCTTAACATATGGTCTATTCTGCCACACGCACTCACACATATTAATACTAGCCTATGATTTATAAATCCTCACTAAAAATTCAGTTTTAATCAACAACTGTACGATATGTGTCTTTGTTCCAAGCAAGGAAGGTGATCACTAAGGAGAACACAGTGAAGAAAGGAACTTATCTTCAGCGAGTCTATATAAGCCAGGTCCAGAATTATGAGATAAACACAGCCTATGTAGTATCATAAATAACTAAAGTTTCAGCATATTAAACCAAGAGACCAAGGAACACCTAAGAGTTTGTCTTAAACACATAAGGGACCATCATTTTGTGGTGGGGGATTGTTCCTACCATGGGTACCGTTAAAGCCATGAGAGTAAATTCAAGTAACTGAGGAAGACATTACTGCTTGTTCAATATTTACAAATGTGGAAGGGGTGGTAAGTTTCTTGTCACTGGCGTGTTCAATAAGCCCTGGGTATGCCCTTGACTGGGGTTTGTGGAGGAGGCTCATGCATCGCACCAGATTGGTACTTGAACAACTTCGTCTTCGGTATTCCTCCAACACCTGGGAACTTTTGCTTCTGTGCGACAGAGTATCGAGAATTATTAAGCTATAAAACTAATCCTGGTACTGGCTCAAAGACGTAAGTTTCTGGGAACGTGAGAGGACCTACGGGGACTCGGGGCTAAGTAAGTAGGGAAATATATGTAAGGGACATGGGAGGATAGTCAGGGTTGGGGGAAGGTTCTGAGGAAATCTGCAGAGGAGGAAAGAACTATCAAACACACTCAGAGATCAATTTAACTAAGACGAAGTGGCATATGGAGCATGGTGTAGAAACTGGAGTCAATGAAGTACAGGGTGATACAACCTATGGGAAGAGAGAAGATTTTATCAACTCAGAAATGCACTGCAAGTGTTAAGTTTATTCTGTTTTCACCAAGAGACTTTGACAGGTAGAACATCAGAAAGCTGGGCGGCAGGTAATGCTTAGGTCTAAGGGTGACCACAAGCGTGCGTCCCAGCAGAAGCAGAGAGCTACAAAACCTATTTGCTTCCAGGAAATGGGTAATGCAAGCAGTTGGCATCAGGGAAAGGACTCTGGCTTTCTAGAGCGACTGTTAAGAATTAGGAGGCACCAAAGTCTTGAAGAAATGATGTATCCTCAGCAAGTCACTAAGATACAAACTCAGATCTGAGACTGCAGACAACAGATCTCAAGGAATAAGTCAAAGCTCAGTGAATAGAACTAAGGTCTACAATCAGTACCTTATGGCACCAATAGAGGCTAACTTGTTTCTGAGCCTCTGCATTTCTGACTTAAGGTTCGTTAAACTTTGTTCCTTCCTGGAAAGGTGGGCTTCAGAGCCTGGGTTAGACCTGAGCTCGAGACCGGAAGGTCAGGGGTCTTAGGCACAAGGACGGAAAATAAGGGGAAGACAGAGACACCAAGAGCAGCAGATCTACATGAGCTGGCGTCTCTGACCATTTGCTGGCCGCCGTTTGGAACACAATGCTGGGAAGGCTTGAGAACCTGTGTTTCTACTCAGTATGGAGAAACACCAGACTCCAGTGACGACGACTTCTGTGGATATGGGACAGAGGCCAGCACACGCGTCCCATGTTCTTCATTCCTGCGCCGGAACGTTCCAGAGTAGGCTCAGGAACGAATTTGAGATGGTGTGGCAGATCTTGATTACTATATGAGAGGATCATCATTTTCTGTGAACGCTAAGGGCCATTACTGGAAGATCATGGCCAGCAGGGAGGTGCTCTTCTGGTGTTGAATTGGGTCGACGGAAAAGGTTTGCAGAGAAGACAGGTTGGTGGACGTGGTGTGGTTCCTCCACATCTGTGTGTGTGGCTCTCAGTTTTCACTCTAGTGTGAGAAATGGGATTGTGTGCCCTCATGTTAAATTTTCTGTGCAGTGAATTGTAAAAGCAATTGCCAATAAGAATTATTTCATGTACGCATAATCCCCTGTGCAGCATGCTGCAAATTTATTCATGATCTTCTCCAGCTAATATGAGGAAACTCAGCTGCAATGCCAAAATGACAGGATGATTTATATATAAAACTGAAATCCACATTAAAATTCTTCTACTTGATCTCCTGCTCTGGAATTTGAAGAGAAGTACAAGGGACGCTTAAAAAATAACCTTCGTGGGGCGCCTGGGTGGCGCAGTCGGTTAAGCCTCCGACCTCAGCCAGGTCACGATCTCGCGGTCCGTGAGTTCGAGCCCCGCGTCGGGCTCTGGGCTGATGGCTCAGAGCCTGGAGCCTGTTTCTGATTCTGTGTCTCCCTCTCTCTCTGCCCCTCCCCCGTTCATGCTCTGTCTCTCTCTGTCCCAAAAATAAATAAACGTTGAAAAAAAATTAAAAAAAAAAATAATAACCTTCGTAAGGTAAGGTGTGCAGGTGGGAGGTTAGCACCCTTACCCATAGAAGTTAGAATGTATGTGTTTCTCATGAATATATGGGATAAAGGTACTGAAGAAACAATGCTATAAATACTGTGCAAACTTAGTAAAAATTATATAATTTTAATCTGAAGATTAAAGAGACATATAAATATATATATATCCTCTGCAATACATTTTCGAGATGAAGAAAATGAAGCCCAGAGAGCTATAGAGACCCATCAAAGGCTCCATAACAAGCAGAAAGAGGACTTGACTTAGATCTACCACGGACAGAGCCTTTGTGCTTTCTTCCTCATCATGATGTATTTTTGGTGTTCTATTTTTTAGAATACCATAATTATCCCCAGTTACTAAGACTAAAAATCTCCATTTCTGATGACCGCACTCGTTCTGTGTTCCTTCCCCCAAACCCTCCTATCTTCTCTTGAGTGTCGATGTCTGCCTACCTTCTGCTGACCTAACTTTTCAATTTGCCTCTTCCTTTCTTTTTCATTTGCTCTTGAGTTGTTCAAATGGACTTCTGTAAGAGCATTCTCATCAGCTTGGGGATTTTTCTATTTTTTCTTCCTTGTTACATCTCATAAACCATCATCAGATTAAGGTTTCTAAAACACATTTTGTGTCATCTTTCCCAGGATCAAAAGCTTTCCAGAGCATCCAGTTTCCTGTTGATTCAGATCCAATAGCTTTGTCCTCACAATGAAGAATATTACTCCACCACCTAGCCCCAGCTCATGACCCGCTTCCAGAAAGAAAATCACTCTTTCTGTCCCATGCCATATTTTACATATAATGTTAATTTTATATACAGTGAATACATTGTACCTATCTATCTATCTATCTATCTATCTATCCATCTACGCAAATGTGTGTCACCTTGTAAATGTGGACATATTCATTACATTTCATTTGTTCCATGAATTCTCCAGAGGCTTTGTGCTAAGACAGCACGTCTAACCTGATGTCTCTCTGTGGGGATTGTTGATAGCTTCATCATAGGCATTCAGGCATTTCATAAGTAAGGGAAAATTTCCTCCCAGCTTGTATGTCCCACGAATTTCTTACACAAGTGTTTCCATTATACTCTAAGAATATGTTCTGCACTGTTTCTATTCTATCACTCAGTGGGTTAAGTGTCCGCCTCTTGGTTTCAGCTCAGTTCATGGTCTCACAGTTTGTGGGCTCGAGTCCCACATCGGGCTCTGTGTTGACAGTTCAGGGCCTGCGTGGGATTCTCTCTCACCCTCTCTCTTTCTGCACCCCACGCTGCTCACTCTCTCTGTCTCTTTCTCAAAAATAAGTAGATAAACTTAAAAAAATAATTTTAAAAAAAGAATTGCAATACAAGACACTTGACGATAAGTGCCCCGACACACTTTGTATTGGAATTATTTTTTTTTGCATGTTTTATTTCCTGGTGGATGACAAGAGTTGTCCTGTCCATATTTGTGTTTCTTAGAGCAGTTAGTGCCAAAATGAAAGCGCAAATACGGAATGTTAATTCAAGATGGGACACTGACCACATTATTTTAATAATAACAAAAATGGAACTGACAGAGAAAAGGAAGGGATTATTAGCAAACCAAAACTCTGAGGAATTTCTTAAAAGTGGGAAAACAGCTCACATATAGACATAGCTCAGTAGGCATTTCAGAAGTCCACAGATAGAGAAAAATTCTAAACCTTAGGTTTTAAAAGTAGCAGCATCAAACACTGAATTTCTCAAGAGCAAAATCTAATGTTTGACAATAGAACAACAACCACAATGAAGGAAACCACGTTAGCATTTAAGCTTGAGGGCAAAATTAGGTGCTTTCCAACAGAAAGAGACTCAGAAAGTTTATTTGGTCATGCACATTTTTTTTTTTTTACTATAAACAATATAAAATAAAACCGAGAAACAAATTCAAACAGAAACATGAAAAAAAGAGGATATGAGTTTCAAGAAAGGTGGAACTAACTTATGACTGGGAATAACAGATAAATCTGAGAATGACTTCTTTACTGCTGGTAAAGAAATATCATTCCAAATTAGAACATGAAGTCTGAGGATTGCATGAAAATGGCTTCAAGAAGAACATAGATAGTGTCATCCAAAATGAATGCTTATGTTTTCTGTCAAGAAAGAAAGGTAGTTACAAAGTGAGGTTTAAAAAAAAAAAACTAAATGAAAATCAATCACGGTCCCCCAACTGAAACTCTGATCTAATTTTTTTAACAGTTGATGGAGTTTAAAGAGCAGTGCCTTCTGAAACAACAAAGTCAAACAATATTCAGGTAATTCCTAGGAAGAGAGAACACTGACTGATATTATCAATTCAGGTATAATCACTGTAGATTTATGATAGCCACAAGCCATAATTACTGTCCCATCATTTTCTTTTCTAGGGAGTCATTTGTCACTTTTTGGATAATGGCCAACTTTGTAAAGTTTTTGAAAAATCGTATACTTTATTGGAACCTTTACAAATTTAGACATATATTTACATTTTTAGTTATTTATTTTGAGAGAGTACATGTGGTGTGTGTGTGTGTGTGTGCGTGTGCACGCGTGCGTAAGTGGGAGAGTGGTGGGGAGAGAGGGAGAGAGAGAATCCCAAGCAGACTCTGCACTGAGAGTGCATATGGGGCTCAAACTCAAGAACCGAGAGATCATGACCTGAGCTTAACTCAGGTTGGATGCTTAACTGACTGAGCCACCGGGGCACCTCACGAATTTATACATATTGTTGAGAGGAATTTTTTATTTATGTCTAGCAACTTCTTCAGTTTTATTTCTTTTTTCCAATAAATCTGAGTAAAATGAAGTACAACGTTTTGATTAAAATATTAACACTTGTTTTCCCATGATAACTCGTTTCTCTACTTTTCCAAATTTTATAGCACAAGTACATATTATTTTTAAAACAAAAACATACTATATCATTTTAAGCAGAGAACCTGGGTGGCTCAGTGGTTAAGTGTTCAACTCTTGATTTCAGCTCTAGTCACGATCTCAGGGTTGTGAGATCGAGCCCTGTGTTGGCTCCATACTGAGTATGGAACCTGCTTAAGGTTCTCTCTAGGGGTGCCTGGGTGGCTCAGTCGGTTGAGCAACCGACTTCAGCTCAGGTCATGATCTCACAGTTTGTGAGTTTGAGCCCGGGACTCTGTGCTGACAGCTCAGAGCCTGGATCCTGCTTTGGATTCTGTGTCTCCCTCTCTCTCTGCCCCTCCCCCACTCATGCTCTGTGTCTGTCTCAGAAATAAATAAATATTAAAAAAATTTTTTTTAAAGATTCTCTCTCTCTCTGTCTCTCTTTCTTTCTCTTCCTCTGTCCCTTCCCCACTCACTTTCTCTCTCAAGAAAATAAAAAACGAAAAAATAAAAGTACAAAACAAATATCTTTAACAGCTTTATTTATAACATTGCAAGCCAATTCCAGAAAAAAGCTTAGGACTAATAAGAGATGAAGTAGATTTTCATTCTATTATGCTGTTTATTTCTTTTACTTTTTATTTTTTTTAATTTTTTTAATGTTTATTTATTTTTGAGACAGAGAGAGACAGAGCATGAACAGGGGTGGGTCAGAGAGAGAGGGAGACACAGAATCTGAAACAGGCTCCGGGATCCGAGCTGTCAGCACAGAGCCCGATGCGGGGCTCGAACCCACGGACCGCGAGATCATGACCTGGGCCGAAGTCGGACGCTCAACCGACTGAGACACCCAGGCGCTCCAATCTTTTACTTTTTAAAAATTCAGTAAACCGAATCTTACTTTGAATAAAGAGTTTCATTACTTCTGAGTAAATTTAATTAATTAATATTATTATTGTTTAAGCCAAAATTATTTTCCTTTCATCTTAAGAAACACAAATCTCCAAAGTTTAATTGAAATCCATCAAGATGAAATACAAAAAAAAAAAAATCTTGCTCCACAGGTAAAGGAAAAGACAGTCCATTTGTTAGGCTCTTTTTATTTTATTGATCAAACATAAAGCATTTAAGCATAGAAGGACCTACACAGACAGAGTGTGACAGTCATGAAAAGGAAAATCCAAGATGTGGAAGTTGGTCAGTGGTAAATGGAAAAGAGAAGATGGTGTAGATGTGGCCCTTCTGTAATTCAGTTGGGGATCAGACCCGACCTAGAAACGTCATCCTCCAGTGGGAAGGAAGAAGTTAATGGAGCTGGCTGGAGCTGGATGGGTCAGCACTCCAGAACTGGCTCCTCCCTAGACACCTTAGATCCAGATTTGAGGGAGGGGGGCTGTCAATAGATGTTCGTGCCTAAAACAGGCACCTGTCAGCTTTGGAGTCAATCAGGCCTGGGACAAGATCTAGCACCATAATTACACAACCAAATTATTTGACCTCTTCAAGGTAGATTTTTTCCTGTCTTCAAAATAGTGATAATAATAACTTATATTTGCTCTGAGGCTGGTCCAGTCCGGACAGGTGACATTTTTGTGATCCTAGACAATCCACTTTGTACAGCAGAGGAATTGAAAGACAGGCGGGGATTCAGAGACCAGCTGTGGCACACACAGAACTGGAGTGCGGGCAGGATATTCACACAGAACACAATTTACATGAAATGGACACACACAGGAATGCTAGAAAATGACTGGACCTTGTTAAACCCTGAGGTCCCTGGTTCACTGCAGCCACGCTGGCTACTGGATGCATAATAAAGCCAATTTGTTTCAGCTTTCAGTTTGCTTGAGGTGGGTCGGGGTCTCGTCCGCCCTCCGGGCTTCATCAGGTTTAGTTCAAAATCCAGTTGAACCGAATTTACAAATAATGCCTCTTAACTGTACGGTGGAATGACAAATAAACATTTTAAAATTACGTTCCTATGTGGGTCCCACTCCTTACAATTTTTATTCAGTTGGTCTAATTGAATTCCTGGTGTAGCCGGGAATGAGAACCTCTGAGCCAAATTCATTAGTGTCCACAGCTAAATGGAGTTGAAAAATTTGGGATTGCAAATTGCTTCCTCAGTTATAAAAAGACGTTGCCACCCCCTTACCCTTGACTCTAGCTCTAGAAATGACTATTGTCTTGGGTTCGATATCAAATTTTAATTTAATGTAGGTAATATGAATGCATTCCACAGTTTAAAGGCTATAAGATAACTCTTTAAGTGAAGTAACTCACCATAATATATCCTCATGAATAGATGTTAGAACAACAGAGAATACCTGTGTTGTACAAGGCTGCTGGGAAAGCCTAATGTGTGAACATGACATTACGATCGCAGCCTTATTTGCCAAGTATTCAAGTGCACTTTATATATATTTAGACCAAAACATCCTCCCTCAGTGATTTGCTTGTCTACATGAGGCTCCCAAAAGCAGAGTGAGACGTATTAAAGCCTTGTTCCTGGCTGTTTCGGCCTTTGTTTTCCAACTAATCAATAAAGATAGACTTTTTTTCCTACTGACAGCACTCCTGAGGCTACTACTGTCTGTGACATTAGCAGATTGCTGTATATAGATTTATTTTAGTTCCACCCTACCAAATATATATTGATTGATTAGTTGATCGATCGATTGATTTATGGGCTTATTTACGCATTCATTCTATTCCATTTTCCAGTAAAAAGTGAAAACACGATGGCCTCTAACATACAGCCATGACCCCTCTTCCTTCACCTTCCCTCGCAGGGGTCCAACGTAGGTGGAAGTGGCCAGGGAGTGGCATGGTGGTTTGCCTGTTTAAACACTCGGAGTCTGTGTGATGACGAACAATCTGTTCGTTACTCATCCTTCCATATGGCCCATTGACAGCTGGTAGCAACTTTGCTCATCATTATAGTTGGGGGGTTGACAGATGACAGATGTCAGTTGGAGATGGCTCTCTCACACATGGCGGACCAATCACCAGGCACTCCCCAAAGGTGGGGACAAGATCCCAGCCAACAGATGGCTTGGCCTGTCTTGATTAGGCGGTAATTAAACATTTTGGCTAGAAACCTCCTTTTTTTAGGTTTTCCTTAAGAAGTTGTCACTCAATCCCATATGCGCTGATTTTTCCCATCCCTAAACATTCTTTCACACTGTCATTCAGACACTTGACAGAAGTTCACACAAGTACATTTTCGGTGATTCTGATCAAACAAACTCCAGAAAATCTAAAGACAAAACCGCTAATGTTTAAGACATCACAAAGAAACAATTGAATTCTAAATAGCAGCTTTATGCACATCAGAGGTGGTTTTAGTCCAAGACTCATTGCTTCCTTTTAGAAAATGATGTTCTAAAAGGCATTTATTTTTCTTACAGCTTTCCTCGTGTTCTCGCTAATGTTTACGTTTTAAGAAGATTGTTCTTTTTCCCAACTGGGTTTCTCCATCTGATTATTTGTGTAAAAAAGTCCCACGTATTTTGGCCAAAGGCATGCTATCTCAGATTGGGTCCTATAAGCCCCCTGCAGAACTCCCACCCGTGAGCGGAAGGAACAACTTCATTCATAATGAAAGGAAGCAGCTTTATCTGGGATAGTCGTCACCTGAACCCTTCATCCAGACCCACTTCTGGAGATTCTTTGCTTTGTAATGCCTTTTTCCGTTTTATAAAATTCTTCTTGTGTGTGACTGAGTCCTCTGTTGCACAAATATAGAAATTGTTTTTAAAATACCACATATGTAGCTAATGGAGGAATACAACACATAATTTTAAAAAGGCTGTACAATATTTTGACATCAAAATGCGAAAAGGGCTATAAAATGTAAAGTTCTGTTTATTTTGTTTTTCTCTGCTAGGAAGAGAACTGACTTTCCCCGGGACAAATGGTAATTTTTTTCAAAAATCATGTTGAGTATAACTTTTCCTAAGGGAAAGAAAAATATCTCTTCAAAAAATCGGAATATCTTTGACTCAGTGAGTATCCTACAGAAAAAATACATATTTAAAATAAATTCATACCCATGATTTATTGAAGGAAAATCCTGCAACATATTAAATTATGATGACCAACATGCTTGCTTTCATCAAACCTTGTGCCTTACAGAACTCTAATTCAACTTAATTGTTGTTGTTGTTGTTGTTGTTTCCTTAAAGAAACATTAAGCACACAGGATCACGAAATGCGCCTCCGGAATTGTGTTTGTGTATGTGCTGCCTCTTCACATGTTCACCCCCAGCGGCCACACCCCTCACATCTGTGGTCACCCACAGTTCGTTCATCCTGGACACCATGGGAGTGCATGGCATCCACAGTCATCACCGTGTGCAGCGAAGGTATGCGGTATGGGGGTCTCCATACGTGGCTCAGGGACAGGACAAGGAGAGATAGACCTTCCAAAATCTACATCGGACTGGAGCCTATTAATTGTGCGTTCCTGGTACCATTTCTTCCTTTTTTTAAATTATTTATGTTTAGAATTTTATTGAAATCCAAGTTTGTTAACATATAGTGTAATAATTGTTTCAGGGGGTAGAATGTAGTGATTCGTCACTTACATATAACACCCAATGCACATCTCAACAAGTGCCCTCCTTAATGCCCATCCCCCATCTAGCCCATCCCCCACCCACCTCCCCTCCAGCAATCCTCAGTTTGTTCTCTATATTGAAGAGTCTCTTATGGTTTGCCTCCCTCTGTTTTTTATCTTATTTTTCTTTCCCTTCCCTTATGTTCATCTGCTCTATGAGTGAAAATCATATGATGTTTATCTCTCTCTGACTAACTTATTTCACTTAACATAATGCATTCTAGTTCCATCCACGTGGTTGCAAATGGAAAGATTTCATTCTTTCTGATCTCAGAGTAATATTCCATTGTGTAATATTCCAATATTTTCCATTCACCAGTCGACGGACATTTGGACTCTTTCCATAATTTGTCTATTGTTGATAGTGCTGCTATAAACATTGGGGTACATGTACCTCTTTGAATCAGCATTTTTGTATCCTTTGGATAAATACCTAGTAGTGCAATTGTTGGGTCATAGAGTACTCCTATTTTTAATTTTTTTGAGGAACCTCCATACTGTTCTCCAGAGTGGCTGGACCAGTTTGCATTCCCACCAGCAGGGCAAAAGGGTTCCCCTTCCTCCGCATCCTCACCGGCATCTGTTGTTTCCTGAGGTGTTAATTTTAGCCATTCTGGCAGGTATGAGGTGGTATCTCATTGTGGTTTTGGTTTGTGCTTCCCTGATGATGAGTGACGTTGAGCATTTTTTCGTGTCTGTTAGCCATCTGGATGTCTTCTTTGGAAGTGTCCATTCTTGCCTTTTACCCATTTCTTCACTGGATTATTTGTTTTTGGGGGGTTGAGTTTGATAAGTTCTTTGCAGGTTTTGGATACTAACCTTTGTACAATTTATTTGCATATTTCTTTTAGATTTGCCCTCATTCATAATACAGAGGTTTACTCAAGAGGTCTCGCCTCTAGGCTTGTATCCGAAGCCTTTGGGAGTCCACACAATGTGTTTTAGTATGATCTGTGTAATCTACATATTTATAATCCCCACCTTTGAAAGACATTGGAAGTTATATATATTTTTTTTAAATGTTTGACTTTTGACTTTTTTTTTATTTTAGAGAAAGAGACAGTGTGAGCCGGGGAGAGGGGCAGAGGGAGAGAAAGACAGAATCCCAAGCAGACTGCATGCTCAGCCTGGAGTCTGATGTGGGACTGTGTCCCGCAACTGTGAGATTATGCCCTGAGCTGAAATCAAGAGTCAGATGCTATCTGACTTAGCCACCCAGGCACCCTTCCGGATGCTGATTCTTGATGATTCTGTAACTGCTGGCTTTTGTGCTGTAACGAAATCAGTAAAAGCAGATCAAATACAGGTTTGTTATCCTTTTAGTCTTACTGTTGGTATGAGCATCTAAGCTCTGGTTCTTCTAGAAACAGTGCCTGAGCAAAGGATCTGAGTGCCAGCAATTTATTAGGAAGTGCTCCAGGGAAAGCAGAACAGAGGAGGGGACGTAGCTAGGCAAGGATGGGATTTCAGCAGACCTAGACTCCCCAGGATTCTGCAGGGACCCTGAGAACGTGTCCAGACTCAAGGCCCAGTATCAGGTGTTTGCACTTCCATACCAGTCGTTGACTTTGAGCTGCTGCTGGTGGGGGTGGGGGTGGGGGTGGGCAAGAGGATTTCTGGCTGTTTTTACCAGGTGGGCAGTGAATTGGGTGGTCCACACCAGTCTCCGAAGGTGGCCAATGTGAACCGTTAGCAGCCAGTTCACAGAAGCTGGGAGAAGGATGCTCAGAGCTGGTGAAAGACGTAGACTCTACTAGCTGGGGAGGGAGGACACGAACACAAACTCTTCCTGCTACACCGACCTTGGGAAAATGACACTTTCAGAGGACGGGGTTCCTTCCCTGTATGAGAAGGGGTGTGTGCCTGTGGACGTGGGAGAGGGGTTGCCTGCAAAGACAGCACAGTGGAGGATAAAGGGACACACGACCGTGTGAAAGTGCCCGACACAGCACCTTGCGTGCCTCAGTTGCCCGCGGGAACTTTCTCTCTAAGCTTCGCAAACTAAGCGGCTCCTTCGTGTCGTTCCCTGTTGAGGAGCATCCAGTGTTCCTCGTTTCCCACAGAAGGCAACTCGTGCGGCATTTTTACCAACCAGCCCACAGATCGAAACTGCTGGATCCTGAAGTCCTGGAGACCCAGGACATCCACGAACCCTCTGAAATTGTGGGAAATGCAGAATGCAGCTCCCTCCCCACCCCTCCCCCCCCTTAGGAAAAGGGACTGTCTTAGACAGGCAGAGCGGTGCTGAGCTCAAATTCCAGGTCACCCACTTCCTGCTGAGGGACCTTTACACCATTTTGGTCTCGTTGCCTGGTATGAAGGGAAATGATGGAGTCGTGAGGATTAAATTAGTCAAGAGTGCCTGTCTGTGAAACAGCGCACAGCACATTGAAATTGTGGGGGGGGTGTGTGACTATTTATGTCGCTAGAGGTATCGTTACTGCTACTATTATCCTCGTCACATCAGTAGGTGCTTGAAGGGGTCCTGTGGCCAAAAAATGTCCGGGAACTATGGCCCCACGGCAGCTGTTGAGGCCGGAGCCTTGGTTTACTGTGCTGTTCCTGCATCTGGGCCTCTGCCTTCTTCCCTGAAGTTTGCTCTCCGAGTGACCCTCTTGCACCCATCCGCGGGCCAGCTCCCCCCTCAGCCCTCTTGCTCCCCTGCTGGAAGTCCTCATCTCCCCAAAGTTCACTTAGCCTGTCCAGGGTGATGCAACGCTTCCCAGACCACCATCCATCCTACAAGGCTAAGTTGCAAGAGCGGCCTTGCTCCTGTGACCCAATGTTCTACTCATCAGGGTCTCATCCAACCAGTCAATCCTAGGATGCAGAGTAGACCCTCATATACGGTGTGTTCAATGCATCATTTTTTTTTAAGTTTATTTTTAGAGAGACACAGAGAGAGAGAGAAAGAGAGAATCCCCAGCAGCCTCCATGCTGTCAGCATAGAGCCCGACACGGGGCTTGGTCTCACACACCATGAGATCATGACCTGAGCCAACATCAAGAGTCAGATGCTCAACAGGCAGAGCCACCCAGGCGCCCATCAATGCATCATTTCAAAGTAGCTCATCCCCATTGCCAAAATAAATATCAAACAAGGAGTTAGTTCCTCACTACCAGTGTTCAGGGACGTCGACGTTATGGGCGCCTCACTAAATACCTGGCACACAGTAGGTGCTCAATACATACTATTGAGTGGAAAACAATAATCAGTAGAAAGGTTTTCCTTAAATTACTGTGTTTGGCGTGGGTACCAACATCGATGAATTTACGGTATGTTTACATTTACAATTTATTAAGTAAGAGAGGGAAACTGTTATTTCCATCACAGCCGTGGAGATGTTCAAGTATCAAAACAGAGCTGGAAGGGAGAGAATGGACTTTTCCAGACACTACCGTTGTTGAAGTGTCACCAGCTACAGTAAGCTATTGCACGAGTCTAAAATAACTATTTCTTTGGGGCTGGTTAATGATACCTCATTACTGATAGAAGATAATGGGATGATAAGGGCAAGATTCATTGACCTTTCAAAGGCTTTTGATTTAGTAAATGACACTGTTGGATAAGCTAATTAATTTTGGCTTTCCTCCTGTAGTGATGGAGGAGTTCTGATCTCATTTGATTAGTAGGAAAAATCAGGGGCTGTTCTAAGGCTATCAGCCTGATTTATTACTCTTCCTATCTGATGGTGCCTGAGGGCTCAATAACTGATTGAATTTATTTTATTTATTTTAAAATTATCTTTCTGATGCTAGAGATAAGCCAAGGATTCACTTACAGAGCAATGATAATACCACTTCAAATAATGTTTCCCTTAGTGTCCCCGTACTTCATATGTTTTTGCTTCTGAGTCCCTACATTTGCCAACAAGGAAGATTCTGGAAGATAATGGGGAAAACATTGCTTGGTGACAACCCCCCCCGCAGGTGAGGGCAAACAGATCTGAATCTAAGAAAGGCAGGAAGGCAAGTGTAGTTGGTCAAAAGGTCTACCTAATTCTCAGTTTCTAGGTAACTTGAAGCATGGTTCTGCAGCTCCAAAAGCTTGGCATTTTTTCCAATAAATACATCTCTGGCCTCCCAACCCGGGTCCTCCTTTGCCCTACAGAGTACTTGGCAATGGGAAAAAAATGACTACATTTATTTATTAGACTGAAGCATATATTTAAAATGTTTGACACCTACAAAAAGCTTGTAATTCTATTCTTCATTGAGTTTGATTCTATTCTTTGCTGACTGAAGTTAAATGGAAGGAACATTAAAGCAATCCTCTTTTGAACTGAAATGGGTTTATTTTTCAGAACTTGCGAGTGTAGATTTATTTCCCTTAGACTTTCAAAGACATACCTATAAATAGTCATTCAAAAAGTTAAGCTGAACTCTAATGAAGAAATAAATCATAGTTCACAGCTAGAATTTATAGACGATGATACACCGGGCTTCTGACCTCTCGGTTACATATAATAGAGCACAGCACCGAGTTAAAAAGCCTATTAGCCACATACACTGACCACATGACCCCAAGCCATTCTCCTAGGCATTTATTCAAGAGAGCTGAAAGAAAATTTCTGTACACAAATGTTGGCAGAAAATTATGGTAAGAGCCCCAAACTGGAAACTACTGTCATGGCCAGTAACAGATGAATGGATAAAAAAAAAATAATAATAACGATTGTGGCTCCGGGGCACCTGAGTGCCTCAGTTGGTGAAGCGTCTGACTTCAGCTCAGGTCGTGGTCTTGCGGTTTGTGAGTTTGAGCCCCACGCGGGCTCCTTGCTGTCAGCCTGTCGGCGCGGAGCCCGCTTCACATCCTCTATCCCTGTCTCTATGCGCGCCCCCCACCCCAACTTGTACTCTCCCCATAATAGATATATATTTTAAAAAGTTGTGGCCTGTGCATACTATGCTATATGACTCAGCAATAAAAATACAAATTATCAGTATATACGGCATTGATGGAATGAAAAAACCAGACAATCAAAGAGCACACACTGTATTGTTTCATTTGTATAAAGTTCTTAAAAATCCAAATTAATCTCTAGTGACAGAGAACAGATCAGTGTGGCCTGGGGCCTGGGGCCTGGGGAGGGGAGTAGGCCGGGGCTAGTGGGGGGATCTATTAGTCATGGTTCTCCAGAGAATCAGGACCAACAGGATGTAGAGAGGGAGATTTATTTTCAGGAACAGACTCACAGGATTGTGTAGGTACAAGTCCAAAATCTGGAGGGAAGAGTCGTTGCTATAGCTCAAGCCCAAAGGCCATCTGGAGGCAGGATGTCTCCTCACTTGGGGACCCCATCTTTTCTCGTAAGGCCTTCAACTGATTGGGTGAGACCCACCTACATAATAGGGGACAATCTGTTTTAGTTGGCATCTACCAACTTAAATACTACTCATAAAAACACGGTCACAGAAATATCCAGAATAATGTTTCACCAAATATCTGGGCACTGTGGCCCAGACAAGTTAACCATAAAATGAACCATTACAGGGAGGGACAAGAGTGAGGATTATAAAGGCCATGAGGAAATTTGGGGGTTTTTGCACATGCTGATTGTCTTAATTGTGGTGACAGTTTTTATGTGTACGTAAGTTAAGGTTTATAAACCTGTACATTTGACATATGTACAGTTTATTATTTGTCAATCATATTTCAGTAAAGTTCTTAAAAAACAGAGTCAGTCTTACTCAAAAAGCAGTCACCGGGGCGCCTGGGTGGCTTGGTCAGTTGAGGATCCAGTTTCGGCTCAGCTCATGATCTCATGGTTTGTGAGTTCGAGCCCCGCATCAGGCTCTGTGCTGACAGCTCAGAGCCTAGAGCCCCCTTCGGGTTCTGTGTCTCCCTCTCTTCTGCCCCTCCCCTGCTCACATCTGTCTCTCTCTCTCTTCCTCAAAAATAAATAAACATTAAAAAAATATATATTTTTCAAAAGACAGTCACCGAGCAGGCTGGCTGGAACTATAAAAAAGGAACCTCCGAGGCCCCATCTCTGTGCCTTCTGACTTCTGTAAGCAAATGCTCATCGACAGATCAATGAAACGTTTACGTGTGAAAACAATCCGTGCACAATAATGGCCCATAAGTTCTACTATTAAAAAATGACGCGCTAAAAAAAATTCAGCAGGTACGGGATACTGCACTTTTGACAGTGCTCTGGGAGTAACGGCAGACTTCACACTCCTGGTATTAACTACTCTCTTTAAATACAGTAGTTTTAAAAAAGAGCCCATTCTTTGGGATGTGGTTATCTGGTTCTGTGAAACAGATAAGGGCATGTCACACCCGGCATACAAATCCATGTTGACAGGGGACACCATGTGCCAAAGGAGGACGACTTCTGGCAGGATAATTAACTCCTAAATGGAATGAACCACTTGTCTTTTCCTCTCTCTACCCCCCCTCCCAGTACCCCCCCCCCCCAGTAATTGGTGGATAATTATTTTAGAAGCAAAACAAACCTTCAAGTTATATACTCTTTCTTGTGGGAAAAAGAAATGAATTAAATTCATTTCATGGTTGTAAATGCTAACGAGAATCTGAGAGACGTGTTAAATGGAAATCCAAGGGCTAAGTTAATATCATTTAGGCCCAGTAGGTTCAAGGCCTTCAAAAAGAATGATGAGTTATTCTTGAAAGTCAAGAGACGTTTGAACATAAGAACGAAGTTGACATTTTTAAAAGCTTTTCTAGTCTTTCTTCTGCGTTTTGAGTTGGTGTGACCCCTATGTTGGGGATCACTCATTGATCTTCCTCTCTTATAATCAATTCAGTGAGTTGACTCAGGCCAACACCCCCCCCCCCCGCCCCCGCAAACTTGCCTCCCATCGCAGAATAAAGATAGGGGAGTCTTTGAGAGGCCATACAGGCTCAGAATCTTCCTCAACACAACGCTCCAGGAGGCGCTGACTGTTGCATGGGTACAAAGTGATGGAAACAAATTTATTCTCACTGGTGCACATGGCACGGAAGGTGTCGAAAGATCAACTCTGAGGACAGACAGCGGAACCACAGGTCGAAAATATAAGCATACCAAATGCCTCTTCCCCCTTCCAGCGACACCCCTTTCTTAGCCAAAAGGCCATACTCTCTCACCTCTAGAAAGCTGAGGTTGGAGAAAGAAGGACTGATTAAGGCAGAATATTCTCCTTTCCTGCGGGGAAAACAGGATTCTTTAGCCCCTGCTTCCGTTCAAGGCGTCTGCCCGATTCCGGGAGACGCGGCGCTAGACTGTGATCCCTCATTAGTATTCTCCAGGGGGTGGTGGAGTCACTGTCATTAATAACCCAAAGGGAATAGTCCCTCGTGAATCTTACAAACCTCTGCAGTTGTGGAATAATTGATATTTTTTCATAACACTGCTGTAAAGGAGTAAGGGGTGGTCAACCTGCTTGCTTCCACCCTACGTGTCAGAGAGCAGAGCCACAGGAGGGCTCAGGGCTGGGTGTTTGGGGACAGGTCCCGACACAGGGAGAGCAAGGCATTGCCTTTTCTTGTTGCAAGTGGGTTTCTTTCTCCTGGGGAGACTAATTCCCTTACACTCCCCCACCCACCCCCTCCTAGTTTATTACATAGAGGAGCCAGTGTTTCTCCCAGAAACATCTGTCTTCCCTCCTATAACACTGACTGGGAGTTACCGAAATGGAAATCAGGCGCTCTCTTTGTTTTCGTGGGACAACCCATTTATCGACCGCTGTGTCTCCGGCGGCACTAATAACCTCAGTAGGGTTGGGCCTCTCTGGTTTATATAAGAAGCATAAGTTTTCTGTGGATTCTGGGGGAAGCGACAGACAACAGGGGGCCCGGCCGGCCCTGGCTTCAAGTTCGTTTACTTTGCATCTCTACAGGGCAAAGGGATACTTTCTAAAATGCTCGTCTGATTTCCCCAAATTAAAACCCGTGTTTCTGAGCAAGCTTTTCCACTTTCACCCTGGATGCGTCTCCTGTGATCACTTCACATCCAGACAGGAGAAAACAACTTCGGTAATTGCCGACTTAATTGGCAAGCATGGGTCTCCAGGCAGCACTTACGTGTCTTGTCATGCCCGGATGCTGCGCGCTTCTTGGCTGTTCCAGAATCATGTTATTCCCAAGATGGGCACTGTGCATGCCTTTCATTTTCCAGCCACCGTGCTAAATCCCACCCTTGGCTCCTGCTGGTTTCAACGACCTAGACTGTGAGGAGGAGGGAGGGGACACACCTACAGCTGCTGCCATGTCACAAGGAGGCTTCTTTGTGTGCGTGGGGGTTTGTTTGCAAACCCTGTTCCTGAAACTCGCCCACTGGTGGCCCTCAGCCAGCGGGGATCGAAGGGTCCCTCGGGGGTCCTCACAGTACAGGCCCCGTGGGGCTGTGGCAGGGGGACGTGGGCGAAGAATTTCTCAGCAGGCTGACGATGAAATTGCTTATTGAAACTAGAAATAAAAATAATGAAACCACAAGATCACAGAAATCCAAGGATTGTAGACTTGAAAGCGACTGTGGAGAACATCTAGCTTAATTCCCTCTTCTAGGATAAAACGTGGTCTGAGACCCAGTGAGGTTAAAAGATTTTGAAAAGGATGATTTTGTGTTTCTCTTTGCTTTCTTCCTCGAGGGCTTTCAATACTTTTTGTTTGTTTTTGTCTATATGATGTCTTCTTTGAGAATCAACTCTTAATTACACCGGACGTGGGGTGGGAAAGGCAGATAAAAGGGGGGGTCACTCACATCTTTCTTTTTGGACTTCACGCGTGAGTGCACGATAGCCAAGAAATTCAGAGTGTTAAAGAATGAAGCTGTATCCCTCAGACCATCCTCATGTCAGAATGTAAACTTATTGGAAGGGGTCCAAATTTCTCATTTTGACTGCTGTCTATGTTTAAATCCAATCTCCTTTCTTCCTATTCCTCTGAACCCTAATTTAGAGGGATGAGAGCCAATGGTCTCCCTAAACCCTCTGAAATAACTATATATTTCTGCTCATGTGAAAAATTAGGTATTTATACATTTATCACCAATGCAGGCCACAGTAATGAATATAGGGCGTGAAGAGATCAGTAAAAATTCCAAAAATCTCAGAGTTCTCCTTGCTTCTGCTGCAGATTCAGCACTTATTTCTAGCATATTCACTATTCTTTTGGAGTCATAGACCTTTTGGGGGAATCTGACAAAGATATGGTTCCTCACCCAGGAAAAAAATATATCTACACACACCAAATTCTGTTTATAATTTTTAGGAAATAGAAAGATTGTGGGTCAAGAACCCCTATTATAGATTATCTGTAAGAAACTTAGTCCATTTTTCTTGTGATTTAATAGGTGAACTTGTGTTTGGGGTCAGGCTGAACTAGAGGTAGGTCAGCCAATGTTAAGAATTGGGATTTTTAGCTAGAACTGATGACTGAGTCTAGTGAAAAAGCCACGAGCCAGACCAAAGATATTGGAAATAATCAAGACTTCTTGCGAATTGGCATAATGGAGATTCATCCACGAAGAATTTTGGGAAACTCAATGATAATTACCTTACTGGTGAATGCGCATAAAAATACAAATGGGATGAAAAGCTGTTAATGAAATGTTTTTGTAAATTTTATTATTTCTATCGAACCAAAAGCATGGGGTGCAGATGTGGTTAAAGTAAAAGGTTTTTTTTTTAAACCACCCTCCCACCAAAGGTGAGCCAAAGGTCAAAATAATATAATCCCTGTAGCGTGTATATATTCCAAGAAAAGTAGATTACATGATGTAGTTGCAATGCACACAGAGTGAAAGAAAATAGATGTTGTGCACTGGACCTTGAGAATTCCTAAGTTTGTTCTTTGATGAAATTCCAGAAACAGTTAAGAGGGGGATCTGGAAGAGGAGAATCCACCCGTTGGATGGCTTTTAGGAATTGTAGAAATACCAGTTAGGAATGGTAAAAAACAGAGGGAAGACACATTTCTTTGAAAGCACACACGCTTTGGTAATTATACAATACAAGGACACACTGCAAGTTATGAATTTAAAAAGCCATAATTTAATGCAATTATTTATGGAAGTATATATATTATATGTATATAATATATATAATATATACCTTGTGGGGGGCATGGGACCAGACAAGGTAAATAAGGAGGACAGTAAACCCAGTTAAATATAGATAATTTCTACCATCAACTAGATATACAGAAAACCGTTAAATAATAACACAAGGCGGCATTTGAGTATTGGCACACGGAGTGATTTTAAAAATAGAACAAGAAATGTGAGGGAAGAAAGGGATCAGCGGAGACATATGTGAGGGAAATTGCTTGGTAGGAGCTGGGAGTTATGATGGATAGATCTGAGGTATGGAGAGGGTCTGGAAGAGAGTCGGGAAGCAAGGCCTGCTGTCTTCAGCTTTAGCAGAAGGCTGCACTTTCAGGGGTAGGCTGAAGGAGGTACTGTAGTCTGTTGCCAGTCACTGAGGGGCACTAAGGAGCTGAGGGCTTCACAGCTCAACTCCCAAAGCAGTAACTTCAAAGGCAGACCAGCGTGTCCGCTCCCCCTCCTCCCCGCCCCTGCCCCAGGGCTGCATGGGGGGCGGGTGCATTGCAAAATCAGGGCACGCCTGATGCTTGTCCAATTAATTTGGCGGAAATATTGGCCACCAGGATTGTTTGGTGCCATGTAGACAAAAAGAGAGAATGCAGTGGCCAAATCTGTCACGATTATCAAGCTATTCTTTTAAGATGTGCAATTACAGATCTCACCTCTTACTGTAGGGCTTTGAGGATGTTTACCTTAATGAGAGTGTGGGAGTAAGTTGTTCTGGGGATGGGAGGGGAAGGTTATATTTTTCCTCAAGGGAAAAGGATGGTCTTCTCCAATGGAGATTCTTACCTGGCGATTTCCAAGGAAGAAGTGAGGAAAGGAAAGACTATTATTTATTTCTGGGAGGTGGGGCTTGCAAGGGAGTGATTTATAGGAGGTATCCCAGAGTACACCACGGGACTTGCCCCAACAGTGTCAAACAAATAAATGTCATTGGCTACTGAGATGATTTATCTGAACTGAATTCTTTCAGGTGTCAAAATGCTTTCTAGTTTTTTTAAAAAACACAATTTGGACTTGAATACCTGCGGAACATGGTTTGGATTCTTCAGTGGCAGAAGGTCCCTGTCACCACGTCTCAGGTTTGCTTGTTTTCGTTTGTACTTTTGAACTACCTATTCTACCTTCTGATAAACAAACAAACAAACAAAAAATCCTTCTTTAATGTCACTAGACATGTACACAGTTATAAATGCAGCCAAAGACACCAATTAATGGTATTGAGTAGGCCTTTCCAACTACTCAATCCCTGGAGATTTGGAAGTGCCCTATTGGCCAACTGGACTCCTGATGGCCTTATTTGCCACTCCCTGAAGATAGCTGAAAAGATTTCAATGGCTACAACTTTGTGAATTTATTTTTAGTTCTATTTTTCATGCTCCTTATTTTAACAGCACGTTTTCAGATAGGCATTCATAAGTTCAAACATGCCACTTTGAAACAGGGATTAAACAAATAAGAAGAAAATGACACAAATAGCACTTAGATATGCAAAAAAGAATAAATAGGTCCAATCATTTCCATTTTCGCTTTTCCTCCTCAAGAATTGGTTACAGGGGTTTTTGCATGGGAGGCTGAGCTCTGTGTGTAATGTGGATTCAGAAACATCCGTTTAAGTTTGAAGGGCTAGAATCTGTCCATACATTTGTGTTGTGTGAAGCCACTCACCAAAGTTGAGTGATGGGCCCACTAGACCCAAGGGCTGTGTGTTAGGGTTAGAAAGAAGGGTAGAAAGAGAGGTGGTTGTGAGGAACCATATCAGCTGATCGACTTGCAACTGGGGACCTGTGAACCCACGCCAACGTCCTGGAGTGAGAACGCTTTTCAGAGAATGAGTCAAGAGAATAGATGTGGGCATGTAAGATCTCTGAAAGGTCCTGCAGCAGAGAAGCGTGGCCTTGTGTCCCGTGGAAAGAATGAAGCAGAGCAAGAAGGCAGCACCTGCACTCCCATGACCCTCACCATTCGTGAGGGGTCAACTGCACACATGAATGTGGAACAGAGCATGGGGCTCAGTTCAGAAGATGGAGCCCCCTGCCTCTTTCGGCAGTGAAGGAACAGGAAAGGAGGCAGACATCAAAGATCTTGGTGCTTTTCATGTTGAGGAAAACCCCACGAAAGTGGCCAGGAGGCACCTCATGTGACACTACAGTCAATCTCAAATCTCTGCCCCCTTTGGAAAGTTCTTGAGGGATTAGAGACAGTCTCTCAATTCTCCAACTGGGGATGGAGCCAGAAATACTGTTATTTTTACCCCAGGAGAACACGGGCCACTCGTATTCTCAGTTCAGGCCAAGAGTCTTAAGGAGAAAAATGTTTCTCATATCTCTGATTTCCACTGAATAATAAACCATTTCAGTGTCATTGAGTTCTGCCAGGACTAGACTCCCAGGGTTTGAATTCTCCAGCCATCTGGCTTGGGTCAGGTGATTTCAGCTTTCTGCACCTCAGTTTTGGTTTTCTTTTATCTGTAGAGCAGGGATAAAGTCGCTACCTTATCGGATTGCGGATCAAATGATATGAATGTAAAACGCTCCCATGATGCAGTTGGTGGTGCTGGCGACCCCTTTTGCTCACCTTGTGCTGCTGGCTGTTACACTGGACCCTTCCGCCTGACCAGCACCTCTGTGCTGATGGCTCACTTGCTTACACCTCCTGGCCCAACCTCAAGCCTGAATCCGAGGTTTGTTTATCCACAGTCTACATGGCCGTCGGAGGGATGCTTAAGAGGAGGGTGAGCATTGCCTAGATGCTTTCGTCTCCAATGCTATGTGCTACTGCAAAGTTACCCTCTGTGCCTCAACTGCCTCGTTTGTTAATTGGGTACTAGTAATACCTATTTCTGGTGTGTTACAAAGACTAAATGAGTCAAATACTGATAAAATGCTTAAACCATGCTCGGTCCATAGTAAGTGCTCAGTGCATTCTGGATCATATTATCTCTAGTGAATTTCTTATAGGTATCTTGTTTCCTGCCATGTCCAACCCCATTCACTCATACAGTGATTCAGCCAGCAGTTACAGAGCACCTGTTCAAATGCCACTGGAGACATGGTGGTTAAGAAGACAGGCTTTCTTTCCTCACAGAGCTAACCCTCCAGGGCAGAGGAGCAAAATAAATAAGTGAATACACACTGAAATCCGTTTCCTTCTCTCTGCCAGGCTCTGTCACATGGCTCTATCTCCTGCCTCATCTCGCTCATGGCCTCTTCCCCTCACACTGCTGCAGCCACACTATTTGTCTCTGTTTCTCCAGTGTCCTAGGGTTATTCCAGACCCTGAACACACTGCTTTCTCTGCTGGGGGCGTCCTTTCCCCATGGCTAATTTTCCCATGGTTGGTTCCACTGGGAGCTCACTCCCGATACACTTCCGGGAGGAGGCGTCCATGGCCTGACGTTGCCTAGTGCTCACCCTCAGCAACGTGCTGGGTCTTCATCCTACTGACTCTCTTTCTGGCATTTGCCTGCTCTGAAGTCATTAATGTTTTGCCTCTTTATTGTCTACTTGCCACCAGAAAAAAATGGCATGAGGACAAGAATCTTCATCTGGTGTGCTGCTTTGTCACTTGCCTTCTCAGCACTTGGCCTTGGGAAATGCTTACCAATATTTACGCATACGCGAATAAATGTATCCTCATGTGCAACCGTTCCCCACCGGTGAGGTCTAATCAACACATCTACTTGTTCCGGGTCCCATCTGAAAAGAGGGTCTCACATGGTCACAACTCAGGAGTGGCAGCAAAGCTGGCACCTGTCCGAGCTCCTGGGAGACCTTACCAGCAGCGCTAACCAGGAAACAGACCTGCTGAGGGACAAGAAGTGACTTGTCTAAAGCCACTGGGCAAGTCAGAAGCAGAACCAGGACGGGCCCAGCATGTCTGTGAACCCCCCGTCCAGGGTATACCGCCATATCGCACGTGGCCTTGTCACACCCAGTCCTGAGCAGAGACTTTCACTCTGTGCCACACACAGTCCGCTCGGCCCTACCTACGGGGACACTGCAGGCACCAGCTAATGGTGGGGCCCTGTGTGGCTCGTGTTTGCTGCAGTGATCATGGTGGGTGGGAGCTAACCTCAGCTTCCAGGGCACTGTCACTGTGGACACCGAAATGGCATAACTGAGTTAAGATGAGTAAGTGACAAATAAAAGCCAACTTTTTACAAACAAACAAAGGAGGGCCTCACATTCAGACTCTAAATGAGATAATGCGTTCATTAATGGTGTGTGTGAAAATATTATTAATGAGTATAAAAGGAAGCTTCAAAATGTTACAACTTTTATGATCTTGCTTGAGCATTTCCTCATTTAAAAAAATTTTTTTTAATGTTTTATTTAGCTTTGAGGGAGAGTGGGAGCAGGGAAGGGAAGAGACAGAGGGGGACAGATGATCCAAAGGGGGCTCTGAGCTGTCAGCACAGAGTCTGATGCAGGGCTCAAACTCACAAGCTGTGAGATCATGACCTGAGCTGAAGTTGGATGCTTAATTGACTGAGCCACACAGGCACCCCTGGCATCTCCTCATTTTTAAGTGTAGGTGGCCCTTGCTTTGCTGACTGTCTAAGAGGCTAGCATCAGCCATTTCTCAAGTGCTTTTTTTTTTTTTAATTTTTTTTTTCAACGTTTATTTATTTTTGGGACAGAGAGAGACAGAGCATGAACGGGGGAGGGGCAGAGAGAGAGGGAGACACAGAATCGGAAACAGGCTCCAGGCTCTGAGCCATCAGCCCAGAGCCCGACGCGGGGCTCGAACTCACGGACCGTGAGATCGTGACTTGGCTGAAGTCGGACGCTTAACCGACTGCGCCACCCAGGCGCCCCTCAAGTGCTTTTGAACTCTCTTCTTTCTCCAACTGCTGCAAACCCTCACTACGCTGTCTATTTTTAAGGAGACAGAGATACACCCCTTGTCAGCGGTTCCTCTTGAACCATATGTCCATAGAACAGTACAATCAGATACCACACATTCAAGTACAAGTAGTGAGGTCTGGTTCAACACGCACACTTTAATATTTTTAAATAATTACATATGAATATATTATATGTAAATGATTTATATGTGTTGTGTATAATGTCTAGAATCATTGTTATTATCTTACCTATCTAGTCATTTATCAAATACTACTGCGCTTTTGCTCTGTGATAAGTATCATGTTAATTTTTAGAGATGGAAAAGAAAATGACAAATGAAATTCAGGAGTGTGAAATGCAATGAAAAAGGTATGTATGAGAAACATATGATCGTATAGTCTGGGCATCACAAGTAGATGAATATACACAATGATATACAGATACAGAGGGGAGCCAAGTTTCTGCCTTCAGTCTGGGAAGCTCCACGGGGAGAGTGATTTGAACTGAGCCCACAGCAGGAGTTTTCCCAGCAAAGAATGTTGTGAATGGCAATCGTGAGGCACTCATGGCTTGTATGGTGGCCGAAGAAATCAACAAGTTTGTGTGGAGACACAGTACGTGGTGACAAGCAGAAGCAAATGTCAGAAAAAGGGTAGACTGTTGCTGAGTTGAAGGTCCTTGTTGCACTGAGTTTACATTTTATATTCTGGAAAGCCGACAGAATATTATAAGCTTTGGAGTTGCTTGATCACCCCCTTTGGGAAAGATTATGTTGACAGTGATATGATAAAAGGATTGACCTATGCATGTTTGGAAGTCGGGACTAAACTATGGTCAGTAAATCCTGATGGAAACTGTTTTAATACTTTGAAGAAAACATACCAGCATCACATAGTGTTAACGTAAAGGGAGAACCGTGCCAAAACCTTACAATGGATACCACTTGGTTATTATTGAGAAGTCAGAGGTTGCAAGTTTCCGAATTTAGAAAGCTAGATGACAACGAGGTTATTAGTTGAGGCCCAGAATATAGAAGGAAGAGCATGATTTAGGAGGAATAGAATACCTTCCATTCTGTACCAGTGGTTCCACATATTGTAGTTAGATATTGAGATCTAAATGGCAGAAGGGAGTAGGGCAAGTAATTTGGTATTCAGATAGATGGTACTTCCCAACACAAACAGAATGAGGCTATGCTGGGCAGTGGAAGAGGATCCAGGTTCAAAATGTGTCATGATAGACCCATGTTTTGAAGAAGGAAAAACTACAAGGGCCTGGGAGATGGAGAAATATACAGACGCAATGAAAGCACTAAGCAGCCAGCAGCAGAGAAAGTATTAAGTGGGAACTTCTAGAAAGGAGAATGCAGAAAATAATGGTGGAGAGGTATAATGAAAATTAAGGAGCATGTACAAGCCTGTGATTTTAATTTTTAGGGTCACTGAGAATATGGTCTCTTTATGGTCCTTGTCTTATTTGTTCTCTGATAATTTGGCTTTCTCCAGGCTCCCTTTCCTGTGTGTCTTCATATTACTCCCACCCCCTTCCTAGTACTTAAGAAACTTGAATGAGTCATTGTTCTTTTCAATTAAAAGAGGCTAGCCTTTATACTGCATGTGGGAGAATAAACTGATTTAAGAAAAAAAAAGCTTTGCATGAATATGTAACTATGTAAGTTATTGTAACTGTATGTACATATGGATCCAGGAATTCCAGAGGAAATAATCAGAGATGTGCAAAAGATTTGCCTATAAGGATGGATATTGATGAGAGCATTGCTTTCATTAACACAAGTCTGGGAAATATCTAACCATATACAATAAGGCTAAATACTTTAACATGCATGTACCATGTGGGAAGGAAGGTTACATTATGACATAATATGGTACTAGGCAAAATTAAAAAGGTTTCAAAACTGTGTGTATTGTAAGATTCAATTAAAAATACTGATCTATTCCTAGAGGCAGGCTGAGCCACACCAAATGTAAAACACATGGGTTATCCTATGAGGTTGGGACCTTTTCTTACTTATATACTCTAAAATTATGATTGTGCATCAAGGTTTTAGTGAGAGAATCATGAAGCAAAATCTAAAATGAAATGCAGAAAGGCAAAGACAGAGCTCATTGATGCCATGGCTGAGAGGGCTCAGGACGGGAGGGGATCTATGTTGCCTGATTAAAAACCGTAGCTTAGGGGTAGGGACAGAATGGTTCCATCGTATCCTGCCTTTAAACCCATCACTCTGCACTATATATTTCTTTCTGTTTATTTGTCTTTTCCAAGCAGCTTTCAAGTCTGTGGGAGCAGAGGTATTTTTCATGGAGAGTTCCTGGAACAGTGTCTGACATAAACCGGCAAATCACCAGATACTTGATGGAAAGATGAATAAAGAGGGTTACTCTAGGAGAAGAGCAGTGATACTTCTCCTTGACCAGAGACAAAGAGATAGGAATTGGTCTGAAATTGATTTATTCAAGTAGAAGGGGGTGGAAACTGAGGGCATTTCTCCAGGGGGAACCTTACATTCTTGTGGGTAGACATAAAGGTCATGTGCTGGGATGAGGGTGCTGGGGGATGGAGACAAAAGTGAAGGATAATCACCTTGAGTCAGGGTCCAGGATGCCAGTGGCTTTAAGGGACAGCGAGATGTCCTCCTGACCCGTGTGACTACTTGGGAAGGTGGGTCTGTGGGAGGGGTCAGGGGGTGATTTTAGCTTTGCTCTGATGAGAATACATCTACAGAGTTTGCGTATCCAGCGGAAGTTTGTGCTATGACCACCCTGTGTGTCCTGAGATGGAAAAATCCTTGAGCAAAGGGTGTTTCCTGGGAAGTGTCTAAGAGGGATATAGTCTGTCACTCATTTACATGTCTCCTTACTCACTTGGCAAGCGGCCCCTCTTGCATGTTACTTACATTCTTCCCTCTCCTGACATTGGCATTCACCTTTGTGTGTGTGCTCAGTTACTTGGAATTTGGAGCCCCCGGGTGTGTACACCTTTCTTTCTCAAAATAGGATCACATTAATTGTGACAGCTGGTTTGTTTGTGAATGTGGCTGTATTTGTTTTCCTGGGGCTACTATGATAAAACGCTACAAACTGAGTGGCTTAAAATGTCAGAAATGTTTGCCTCACAGTTCTGGAGAGTAAAAAATATGAAATCAAGCTGTCAGCAGGGCCATGGTCCCTTGAGACTCTGGGCAGAATTCTTCCTGCCTCTTCCTAGCTGCTGGAAGTTTGCCAGCAATCTTTGGCATTCCTTGGCTTGTAGAAGCCTCACCCTGATCCCTGTCTTCACCTTTACATGGCGTTCTTCTTGTGTGCTTGTCTGTATCTATTTCTGAACTGTTTTGATAAGGTCAGTGGTCATTTGGGGTTAAGGGGCACCCTAATAACCTCACTTTACACTTCCGTAAGAAACCCTCTCTCCAAATAAGGTCATATTCTGAAGTATTAGGGGTTAGGACTCCAACATACATTTTTGGGGGGTACACAATTCAAGGGCATTCAAGGCCCTTGGGTTGGTTCAAGTATTTTTGAGTTTCTCCCAGTCTTGCATGAAAGGATTCTAAGAATCTAGTAGAACCTTCGCTTTCTAACCGTGGGAATGCATCCTAGGCAGTAAACCCTGCGTGGCTTTCTGTTCTGTCACTGGTCAGAAGGTTCATGGTCACCTGATTCTAGGTGATCTTGTGAGGCCTCCTCCAACCTGACTCTGGTTGGTCGTGTGAAACCTGCCACTGTAACACTGCCATGTTTGCCCAAGATGTATCCTTAATGGAACATTTTTCAGATCACCAAAAGGAAAGAGCCAGAACCCCACAGCTCCCATTACAGGTGGCTGTCCATTTTGTTTGCCATCAACTGTCTACAAGTATGGCTGCATTTTGCTGAAATCAATGATCTTAATAACGAATGTGACCATAAGACCCGATTTGCCAGCACAGTCTCAGTTTATGCCTGTTGTCCACGTATAATTACTAAAGCTTTCCACTTCTGGTCCCAGGGGGGGGTCTGATTTGGTAGCAAGGTTGGGGAGACATCTCTAACACCCATCTACCTTTACGGCCTTGGCAGAACATGATGCTTGTGAATTAATTGTCCAGTTGTCTTAAGTGAAGGTATAACAGGGTACCCCATAGGATTCTGGTGGAGGGAACCCCAAACGAGCATATTGGAGCACCAGTGGAACAACCCTGCATCCTCGTTAGCTATGGAGAGAGAGAAATAGCCTGCTTTGAAGGGAAACTGGTGCTTGAATGAGTAGCTCTATGTACAATGCTGTCTTGATGCCTAAAGGACCTTTCTCCACATTACAGGGCTTAATAGCTACTCTAATCTCTACCAGCGGGCTCCTTGTAATGACAGATACCTGACAGATACCATGTCTCAAGGCTTCAAGCCAAGTTCAGTGTAATATGGTAAATTTTTGATGACTCTGATTCCCATATTTGTTGGTGTCACTTGTGTCCGTTACGGCAGTCTTAAGAGAAAGTAATTTGAATTATCCTAAATAAATGATGTACAATGATAGTGAATCAAAATGGAAAGACCTCATTATCTTTGGCCAACTTTCAGACTGATCAACCCAGACATCAGCTTAACCCGCTGTAGGTTCACTCGCTGATGATGAGATGCCTTCAACTCACTCTGCCCCTCAAGGTAGGTGTTCACAGCATTTGTGCCAATTTAGTTATAATTAATATTTACGTGGCCTTTAATACTTCATAGGGTAAAGAACTACCCCATTTCTTTTATCGCTATTGAAAGCTTAACGTCCTTTAGTTTCTTGATTGACATGTGGTAGGCATCCAATGTTTGCCAGACTGACTTTAGGCCTGAGCTTCCGTTCATCCACATTTAGGATAAATGCTGGTATTCCATTAGCCTCCTAAGTAGTCAACACCTCGTACGAATTGAACGTCGGGCTCTTAGAGGCTACCCACTCTTAGGCGGGTCACACATTAGATTACCTCATGTGTTTCCTGTGAACTGTCAACTGTGTCAGAATTCTGTGTACGTAACCTCGGAGCTGGCCAGTGGCCTAGGATAAAAGCTACCACCAACTTAGCACTTAAAACGTTGCTATCTTCTCCCAGTTTTCATGGGTGTGAAGTACAAACAAGATGCTGTGGGTCCTCATCCCGGGTTCTCATCAAGGTGCGGATCCAGGTGCCGGCTGGGTCTGTGGTCTCATCCGAGGCTGGTATCTCTGCCCCAGCTCGCAGGTGTTGTTGGCAGAATTCTGTTCTCTGTGGTCGTGGGCCTGCGGGCCTCAGCTCCTGGAGGCGGGCTGCCGCTCTCTGCCACATGGCCCTCTCCACATCATGGCTGTTTCCTTCTTCAAGGCCAGAAGGTGGGCGTTTGCTGCTGATGCTCTGATGTTTGTGGTCCATGGATTTGGGCCCTGTGTCAGGCTCTGTGTTGACAGTGTGGAGCCTGCCTGGGATTCTCTCTCTCCCTTTGTCACTGCCCCTCCCTTGCTCTCTCTGTCTCTCTCTCTCTCTCAATCTCTCTCATAAACGAATAAACATTAAAAAATTTGGGGGGGCGCCTGGGTGGCTCAGTCGGTTGAGCATCCAACTTCGGCTCAAGTCATGATCTTTCAGAGTTTAAACCCCACGTCGGGCTCTGTGCTGACAGCTTGGAGCTTGGAGCCTGCTTCAGATTCTGTGTCTCCCTCTCTCTCTGCCCCTCCCCTGCTCATGCTCTGTCTCTCTCTGTCTCTCAAAAATAAATAAATGTTGAAAAAAAATTTTTTTTAATTTTTTTCAAGTGCTTCCCTGATTGGTCAGATGCATTCAGATTAATCTCTCCTTTGATTAACTTGAAGTCAACTGATTGGAGACCTTAATGACACCTGCAAATCTCTTTCCCTTTGGCACATGTTCGGAGGTCTTACCCATGCCCAAAGGGATCTGTTGTAGAGAATGTGTACACGACGGGGCAGGGATCGCAGGGGCCATCGTAAACATGACATCCCCTGTGCCACCGAAGAGAGACAAAACTTTTGTACGCATCTGCACATTGTGCACTGTGTTACCTCCACCCGTGCCCGGATCGTGAGGATTAAGTGACACAGAACATTCATTCATCAAAGCACCTAGCAACATGGTCCGGCTCCGAGTGACTTGTTGAAAAGAGCCACACCGAACCTACCAGAGGCTTAGAATTGCTTCACATTCCTGCTGCAGCAGAATGTAACATATTTTAAGTGCCTTCCACTCTTCTTCCCAGGCTGCCCAGAGAGACGGATGCCTACACCAGGGAGGAAAAAGTGCCTGCATTCCTGTAGACTCCAACAGCATTCCAGTCTCTATTGGTGTGGGTAAAATATAACAATGTAATATTCGGGGGTTAAGGGGGACATTCAGACATCGTATCCCAAACGTATAACAACTAGTAAGGTACCAGAAACTTCCAGTAAGGACAGCCCAGATTGTTATGTGGAGCTGGACCTAAAGACTCTTTGTGGGGCCAGACATTAACTCTTCAGTTACTGGATAATGATGATGTTCCATCATCTAAGGTGGGGCCCAGGGCTTATGAGTAGTTTATTTACCTAAGTTGTAGAGATGTTTGGATATTTTATCGGTCGGTATGCAAGACATGCATACGGGCTAGAGATTGGCCCCGTTTGTAGTTTAAGAATATTTACCTCCAGGCACCTGGGTAGCTCAGTCGGTTAAGCATCTGACTCTTGACTTCAGCTCAGGTCCTGATCTCGTAGTTCGTGGGTTCGAGCCCCGCGTCGGGCTCTGTGTTGACAGCCCAGAGCCTGCTTCAGATTCTGTCTGTCTCTCTCTCTCTGTCCCTCCCCTGCTTGTGTTCTGTCTCTCTCTCTCAAACATAACAAAAATAAACATTAAAAAATAAGCAAAATAAAAAATAAAAAATAAAAGAATATTTACCCCCCAAGAGAATTCTCAGGAGAGGCAACCTGTTAAAACCATTTTCAGGGCTAGTGATTAAACCATGAGGTTCTGGGGGAAAGGTTGTCTTATGCAAATGCCTTGATGTGGTCCAGGTCTTTACGGTGGGGAAGAGAGAAAGACTTGCAGAGAACAAAAGGGGGCCGTTCCGGAGTCCAGCCAGCTCGTCTCCCGTGGGCCTTGTTCTGCCTCCAGGAAAACCTCTAACATCTGTTACACGCATCACTTACATTGCCACAGAGCCCCGGTATGCTCTCGCATACACGCGACCACGGGAAACTGGCTTTATTAATTAGAGTGCTTGCCCATTGGAACTATTTGCTCCCATTCATAATTCATCGACATCCTTGCTAAATAAATATTGGGGCATTCACTCATCCCGAGCAATTATCTAAAAGAAGCTACATCCATCAAAAGGGTTCATAAACTGGGAGACTAGAGTATGAAACATTCTGATTAAAGGAAGCCTACTTTGAATGGCAGGTGTGCCCATTCTCATCCATATGCGTTAAGTACTTACCAATACAGGAAATGAGGTGCCAGCTGGGACGACACATTGGGACACAGCAGCAGGCCCTCCCTGGCGGAACGCAGCTGGCACGGTGGTACATTCAGAAGCTCCTGTCACCTGTGATCAGTGAACAGCAGAGGTTCTGGGTGTCCGCACTGAGGCTCTTTCATTCTTCCCCTTGCGCCTTGGGGGAGAACAAGCCTGGGGTGCTGGCAGCGTGCCTGGACGACTCAGCCCTCTTGTCTTTGTCATAGATGGATGGATACCAGGGTTCCACGAACCGCTCCCACGACTTGGGCACCCAGCAGCCACGCTGGCCCGCTCTCAACACTCACTGAAAGTCAGGCAAGGTTGAAAATCAGGCTCAGCATATATTCCAGGATATCAGAGATCAGAGGGTCTGCACGGGAGATTTCTGCCCCCTTCCAGCTCTCAGAGCCTTGAAGGAAACCTTTGCACCAGCCTGGCCCTCTTCCTTCTTTCTGCTCTGAATGGCATGTCGTTAGGGCTTCTTCTAGGGCTTGAGTTGGCCCCTGAGCTACATCAATTATGCATGGAAACAGGCAGTTTCTTGCCCTTCTTTTGCTCTTGCAGGGTTACAGCAGCCTTCCACGTGAGGTCCGTGCCTTCTTGGGTATTGTAACAAGATCCTCCTGTTGACTTGATATAGAGGCTCGGGCAGCTGTCCAAATGGCTTCTCTGTACAATCTCCTTCCTGCTTTTATCCCTATGAAAATGGCCTCCTTATCATTATCCTCGAAAATATTATTGATTCTGGTACAGGTCTATGCACAAATATCCATGCCACAGTCGGTCCTGGAAACTGTTTTAGAAACCTCAGCTTCCCGCCGAACTGTTGCCTTCTCTGGTTCCACCATTTACTAATGGATTGATACAACCTCCATAATTAAGTCCTGATGTTCCGGAACACATTGCTCCTCCTCACTGCCTGATATTGTACCATACACTGAGGGGGCTGGGGAGGGATGAGGAATGAAACATTCCATATTCTTAAACATCAAATAAAAAACTCGTTTGTTTCTAACATTTCACAGGACCCTCTCACTAAAAGCAAGTTACTTTCCGTTTCCTGGTTTGAGCAAAGTGGTTTTGAGCCTCTGGGACCAGCTCTTGGGGAGGCGTGGGACGATCGCTTCTTGAGAAGTTCGTGACAATGAATGTTGATAATGAGGGTTTGAAAAGTCAGCACCGTTCTAACAAACTTGTGTGAAGGGTTTTTCAGAATAGAGGCTGACACGCAGGCACCAGGTGCCGGCCATTACTAGTCTGTTACTGGCTCCATATTGGAAGGCCCGCGTCGTTTGGCTTCCCACCTTGAACAGCAAAATAATACGGTCTGCCGGCCGCCTGCTTGTCACGATGGATGGTGGAACACTTGCTTGGCCCTTGGAAATTTTGTGTAAGATTCATTCTGAGGATTGAGCGGCTTTATTGTTTTATTTGTTTAAAAGGACACAGAATTGGAACATCGCTTCTGGGAGTGTGCTTACCAGTCGAGCACAGCAGCAAATTGTCAGTCACAATTAACGTCAGTGAAGGAACGATTACTGAATCTTTTCTGATGCACTGTGTCGCGTGACACAGCAGCGTCGCACGGCTAAATGACAAAACAGCAGGTCGCTGTCGTAAAGTGAAGGGTGCGCTGTTACTCTCCATTCTGAGAGCAGCTATCGCCTCCTCAGGAGGCTTTTTTCTGGAGAAAATAACAAGCCCAGCCCGTGTGAGGGTCTCTGTCCATCTTCAGAATTTCCAACAGCCTCTTCCAAAGAAAGTAATATAGCATTCATATTAGCAATGGTTTCTTTTTTTGAGAAATGTGTATTTTTGAGAAAGGGAGTCTTTCAGATTCCAGAAGATGGCCTACTGCTTTGTGATGAGTCATCGCGAGGTGTCAATTGCCTGCATAGCATGATTCAAAGTAATGTCAGCAAAATAAAATTATTATAATGATAACACCTTGAACTCATATATATAGAGACGGTCATATAATCACATTTACTTGTAAAGCCTCTGAAAGTCAGCGGGATGCTATATTCCAAAAGACGGTAGTACAAAGAAACGCTCTGTAATTCTAAAGTTGGCAATAAGTTGAGGGTAGACTCATACTTCCTATCTCCTACGAAATGACTCTCCGTCAATAATTGTTTACAAAATACTGGTGTGGAAAAAAATGATGAGTTTTTTCTAGTCAGGAAGTTGTTCATTCCTCCTCTTTCTTTCCTCCATTCTTTCTCTGCCTTCCGTGAACATCTGCTGCAGTTATTTATTCATTCAACAAGTATTTATTGAACACCTACTGCATGCCCTACATTGTACCAGGTCCTGGGGAGAATTTCCTCTTTCTCTTCTGGTCCCAGACACGTTGGGAGCCACCAGCTTCGGTGCCGACACAATCAAGTCCAAGAACCACACCGCGTGCAACTAGTCATGAAAATGGCACAGAAATGGCACCAAGAAACCTCATCACAAAGATAATAAATCTCCAAAGAGGGTAACTCCACGTTCCTGAGGAACATGTGCTTTACCAAGAATGCAAGAAGGGTCCAAACAAGATGTAGGCAGGCACAGCCCAGGCCATCAGGACCATCTTCAAGCCCAACGAGATCAAGCCCAAGATCCCAAAGGGTGGCAGCCAAAAGCTTAATCGACTTGCCTGCATGACTCATCCCAAGCTCAGGAAACCTGCCCATGCCCGTCTTGCCAAGGGTCTTGGGCTCCATTGGCCAGAGGCCAAGGCCAGGTCTCAAACCAAGTCCTGGGCTGTAGCTCCAGCTCCAGCTCAGGCTGCCAGAGATGCCCAGGGCCCTACGAAGGCTCCGGTGTCGAAACTTAAGTAGGCTGATATGAGGATAGAAGTACTGGTGTGACCCTGAGGTCTGTCAAAGAAAAAAAAATAGAGGAAAAAATTTCTACATCAATGAGGTGGTATCACAGGGGAGATCTATCTATCTATCTATCTATCTATCTATCCATCTATCCATCTATCTCTATGTAGAGAGAATATTAGATGTTAACAATTGCCATTGAAAAAAGAAGAAGCAGGAAAAGGGGTAAGGAGGCAAAGGTGGGAATAATTAATAATGTGATAACTTTAAAATAGGCTATTGGCAGAGGGACCCCTCAGACCATGAAGCCAGGCACGGGGATGGCCACAGGATGAAGAAGGCATGTTGGGCAGGTCTTTGCTGTGGAGCAGGCATGGTCCAGGGTGGGAGAGCCATAAGGGAGAATGGCTGGCATGTTAATGGATGAGCACGGCAGACACACACCGTGGATTTGCTCTCTGAAAGCCTATACAACCCCTTCCCCTTCAGCCTTCTTCTGCCGTAATGGCTGGGGAAGTCAAATCCTTACTATTTCTGCCTTCTTGCAATTGGGATAGTCACATGGCCCAGTTCTGGCCAGCAGGGGGCAAGCAGAAGTCCCTGAAGAAGGCTTCCCTTTCCAAAGAAGAAGACAAATGCAGTTGGGAGAACGTCCACCACCCTTCCCCACCTGCCCCCCAGAACATCGGTGTGGTGCCTGGAGGCTCCACAGGGAACTTGCCATCTTAAAGATGAGAAACAGAGGTCCTAGGAGAAGGGAGGGGAGAGATGTCACGTCCCGATGACACTGCGTGCAGCTTCCCACCCTGGACCACAGATTCCATATTTCTATGGGAGAAAAATAACTCCCTATTAGGAAAAAAATAAGGTGTTAATTTCACGGCTATTCATTAGCAATGGCCTGAACAAACCAGGATCTTTTCTACTGCAGTGAAAGCCTTAGCCAGGATCTGAGCAAGAGGGGGTCAGGAGAAGCTAGTCTTCCCAGAGAAGATGACGTGGGAGCTGGGTCCCTGAAATAGAAAAGACTTTTCTACGTGCAGAACCGGGGACCCTGGTGGGTCATGTCTCCATCTGGTGACCGACACCATCCTTGTATCACTCTGACAGGGGAGCACTTCTCAAAGGAAGGTGAGATTTACTGGGGGTCCCCAAGAACTTTTGTTTGTGTGGGTTATAACTATGGACATTTGTGATATTAGACTTTAAACTCATTAATATATTTAGTTATTAATTTTTTAAAGGGGCACCTTAGGTGCTCAGTCAGTTGAGCTGAGCATCTGACTCTTGATTTTGACTCAGGTCATGATCATGTCATGGTTCATGGGTTCAAGCCCCACATCTGGCTCTGCGCTGGCTCTCCTTTCTCTCTCTCTCCCTCCCCTGCTCACTTGCTCTCTCAAAATAAATAAATAAACTTTAAATTTTTTTTTACAAATAATAATAACAAAACCATTATATGCTCAGGAAGACAACATCTCTGTATGAAAATAACCATATTTTCCAACAAGTGAAAAAGTGAGAAGCATGACATTGGTTTGCGTTTTGCAAATCTCTCTAATGTCTGCCTTAACAGAAGATATCTGCTTTTGCATTCAATCTGTTGTAAGCTATTGTTTTGGCTTAGGCATAAGAGAAAAAATCTGGCCTCGCCCAAATATGAGGTTTGAGAAGAAAGGAGTATTATCTCAACGTTTTCAGGTAACTCTGATGTTCTGCTTTGTTACTTCAGCAAAATTCACTAAGTGGTTGTTTCAGGAAGGTCAGGTGACACACGGGACCTAAAATCACATCACGAACTTCCCATGTGCTTTTGCTTCAGAAGCACTTCAGTCTAGCTTGTGCTTTGGTTGGCTATTTTACCGGTGCACAATTTGATAAAGTATGCAGCTAACATATTCCTACATGATATTTTACAAATCACATTCGTTATTATCATAACTAATCTAATTAGAAAGCCTCTCAAACATTGGAAAACGGTTAAGCTTCACAATGACAAACACCAGTTGTCCAAAAATTCTAATTTTTGCTCCAAACTCAACGTTTGGCAACAAATACCGTCGATTGTTTTTCTTGTGGTGATGAATTCACTTTATTCATTTTGGAGAAAATGCCTGCCAGATACTCATATCTGAATAACCAGTTTCTCTGTCAGTTTTTCTTTCAAGTAAAAATATTGTTCCATGAATCAAAGCTGCCAGCTGTTAGTTCAGCTCGCAACTCAAGGAATATCGTTACTTTTCCTGCAGACAACCATCCTTCTCTGGTTTTGAAGCAAAGGGCTTTGCACATACTTCCCATTTCATCACAGAGAATAACAAAAAGTAGTCACCCGAGGGTCAAGTATTAGTAAAAGTGATTTTTTTTACTGTGTAATTAAGAATGTGTTTAAGTGATTTTAGCATTTCTTTTTAAAAATTGCATGCTCATGCTGGTAAAAAATATATTGACTATTAATAGAGTTTGGTGCCACCACTGCCTTGACTGGTATTGAAGAATCGGCAGTGTCATTCATCCTTGCTTTTACAGCAGGAGGGCAAATGCTAGCACAGTATAAAAGGCAAACAGCGGGGCGCCTGGGTGGCGCAGTTGGTTAAGCGTCCGACTTCAGCCAGGTCACGATCTCGCGGTCCGTGAGTTCGAGCCCCGCGTCGGGCTCTGGGCTGATGGCTCAGAGCCTGGAGCCTGTTTCCGATTCTGTGTCTCCCTCTCTCTCTGCCCTTCGCCCATTCATGCTCTGTCTCTCTCTGTCTCAAAAATAAATAAACATTAAAAAAAAAAATTTAAAAGGCAAACAGCATCTTAGTGTAATGACAAAGGTACATTTCCTTGCAGCTCAAAAAGGTCTCTGGGATCTGCAGAGACCTGCAGTCACTCTCTGAGAACCACTGCTACAGAGAACTGTGGTTCTCAGATCCGTGTGCATCAGATTGGCCTGCAGCGCTCAGTGAAATGCAGATTTCTAGGCCCTACCACCAGAGATCCTGACCAGGTAGGTCTGCGTGAGCTCAAGAGTCTGTACTTCTGACAACTTGCCAGGTGGCGCTGCTGATTCTGGAGAACTCAGTTTGAGAACCAGTGCTGCAGATGAAGGGAAATCCAGTCCTTTAAAGTACAACTTCTACAATATCTATCTCTTAACTTGGATGTTAAGATCCCTATCCGTGCAGTTATAAGCACGTCCTATATCCTTGCACCATCTAGCATTGCATTTTGTACCAAATTAACATGTCCATAATTTGGGAATCAAAATCACTTGAGTGATGTTATTGCTATCTCCTTTTCAGACTGCCAACTTGGAAGAGAATAGGATGTTAGAAATACGCCATGGACATGTTATCATAAGCCAGGATCGTGTTCAAGAACAACATAGCTTTTGCTCCCTGGGTGCTGCAATGTTTTCTGGAGCCAGAGAGAGGTGACAGCTTGGTTATGTCTATCTGACTCAGAAAAACGTTGTCTTTGAGGATCGGCTCTTTGAGTGTAGATCCCAGATTGCACTCGTGGCCTCAGTTTCCAGTGAAACTGAATGCGCTCTTGGTCTTATACAAGGAAATCTTACTGAAATAAGGAAGGGCTGCTTACCAAAGTTTCAGAACCGGTCTTCAAGGTTACCATGTCTAAATAACTCTAAGGTCACTTGAAGCTAAAAAAAAAAAAAAAAAGGTTGATGGATGAGGAATGGTAAGGTAGACAAGTTCTCATTTCAAATATCAAAATAACTCAAAATGTCCACGCTTTAATTACTTTTGTCAAACCACATATTTTAGATTCATTGAGTTCAGGAAAGGATGGTTAAACGTCATGAAAAATTGAAAATGTAGTTTTATTTCTGCAATGATGAAGTGACATTGCATTTCTCAGTACTCCGCTGTTAGCTGGTTCTTCAAAATTTATTGGCATGATATCCCAGTCAGCCTCAACGTCAATCAAACTTATTAAATATTTGTTTTCTGCGAAGGAAAAACAACACGGACGTGAGACATCCTCATAATCAAGTGCATGAATGAATATTGAAAGAAGCAATTTTTAGGTGGCTGGTACCAAATGTGTCACTTTTCATTGCACTTATAAACAATATTCCTTGATCTTTAACACATTTTCTTTTCTCATAGATACCATTTTATATTAGGATAGTGCAAATACATTTTTATGTATTGTGGTTAGGTTTTAAGACATTCATTACACAGTTCTGAATTACAGAAGGATTTAAGTATAAAACTTAATAGCATACCATCAAAGAAGGAGAATGAAATGCTGGAAAGAGAAGATGCTAAATCACACATTTTGGCTGTAGTGGCTGAATAATTCTCGGGAAAGAATAATGTCCAAGTTCTTAGGACCAATGAAGGTTTTATTTATCTAAAATTATCACCACCAACACTGACTTTCAGAAAGTCACAGAACTAGAATAGGTCATTCTGGCTACTCTTGCCTATCTTCAAACCAACGAGCTAAAGTACTTTAAATAATCGTGACCCATTACATGGTCACGTCCAATGTCAAGCTCGCCACTTGGTGGCTAACACAACTCATCCACCTTCAATAGATTTTGGTGTGCTTTGCCTTTCAAGTAAAGTTTTGTGCTAAGACATCAAGGCTCCCTCAGTAGCATAACTGAGGTTTTGCAAGCTGGTAAAATCCTGGCTTTCCCTGAAAGGGGCCTTTTAACATGGAGAAGTAATCAGAATATTGTATCCCTCGGTACTATTCTGATGAAGCATCACCACGTGGGGCTAGCCTGCTGCCTCTGGGATGCCCACGCAGTCTCCGTTCATCTGAAAGGTGGCTCATTTAAGGACACGTGGGAGGCTTCTGCTGCAGTTGAAAACCCATATTGAAATAGCCCCAAATAAGTGCTTAATGGCAGCAGCCGTGAACCGGAACGAATGGACCTATCACACCCCGTTATCAACTGCCCCTTCTTCACCAGCTGCTGTTCCATCTGAGGCTTCAGGACTTTGGGCAGGAGACAGCATGAGGAGGGCACAGAATAATTGCTTGGTGCTATTGGCTTCTCTGGATTAGCTTTGTATTTTTCTATCTTTGGAAGATTGCTTGTAAAGCATATGGCAAAGGAGAGGGAAAAAATAACGAATGTCTTCAAGAGGCAAATGTTCCAGAACTGTTGAGTGCGGTGAGTGCTGTGTGAATGGGTGCTCCAGGAATGTCCGTGGCCGAACCCCAACTTCCCAGATGTTTATGCTCCATGCTTCTCATTGCATTTCAGGGGAAAGATTGCTCAATAATTTTAAAAAATCAACTTCATAAAACAACTTTTACATTTTATTTTATGCATAAGCAACAGTAAGAATTTTTTGAGAAATATTGTATGTGTATGCGATTCAGAAAATGTAGTCAGGAGCACCTGGGTGTCTCAGTCGGTTAAGTGTCTGACTTCGGCTCAGGTCATGATCTTGTGGTTGTGAGTTCGAGCCCTACATGGGGCTCTCTGCTGTCAGCAAGGAGCCTGCTTTGGATTTTCTTTCTACCTCTCTCTGCCCCTCCCCTGCTCTCACTTTATCTCTGTTTCTCTCAAAAATAAATGAATGTTAAAAAAAAAAAAAGAAAAGAAAATGTTGTCAAAGTAGTTAATTCCATGAGGAAAAAGGTAGTCAGAGTTGACGCTTAGTATTGGGTAAACCAAAAATAGGTTATTGTCTGTGGTTTTCACTCTTTATTTGAATGTGTTATGATCTCACGGGTGGTGAGTTCGAGTCCCGCATCGGGCTCTGTGCTGACAGCTCAGAGCCTGGAACCTGCTTCGGATTCTGTGTCTCCCTCTCTCTCTGCCCCACCCCCCATTTGTGCTCTCTCTCTCTCTCTCTGTCTCTCAAAAATAAATACAAACATTTAAAAAACTTAAAAAAAAAGAAAATTAGAGGATGACAGTCTAAGGTTGGAATGATTAATTGTGAATTTTCTGTGATAGAATTAGCCTATTGACTATATGAAAAAAGGTCAATATCAACCAAAGAGGGAAAAAACTGTACAGAGCTCAGAAAAATGGAAGTCAGAAAGTACAAAATTATAGTATTCATTCAACTTTCTCTCATATTTGAATTATTGAATCACTAGAGTAGTGTGCTCAATTTCAAGACCTGCAGAGTCCACTAGGTTTATATATTATCTGGGACAATTATTTACTAACACTGTTGAACATTTGCTCTGATGCCCCCCTGTGCTGAAAACTGCAGAGTGAACCTGTAAATTCTGCACAGTAAGTTCAAGTATTTTGATCTCTGTAAAACACACGTTCTTCTTCAATATTATAACTTGGGTTACTGACCTATACATTGATCTCTTGTAAGTTGGTCCTCCAAATCTCCCCCCTTCTAATATACTGGTAAATATCAAGCTTCTGCACATGGAGTCTGAGAGCCCAAACCTTTCACATGGGGACCCCATTGAATCCTTTACGACCAGGGAAGTCCTAACGGAACAGCCAGTCATTATCCTCTTTGTTCTAACCACATCAATAAATTAAATGTTGCTCTGAAGTCACTATTGCCAACCCCTAATTATGCACCTGCATCCTATAATTTCTGGAACCTTGGACCGAGCATAAAGGTGAGCGCACACGTGTAACTGCGATGTCCTTTGTGTGTCCATACTTCTTGGGATAGGATTTGGGGTTTTGCCACACTTCCTAGAAACCTGTGTCATTGAAAGCCTCCTCTGTATTCTTGCTTCAAGGAGAGTCGAGGAAGGTGCGCACTGAAGATGATGCCCTGAGTCAGGCTCTGGACAAGGTTCATGCAGGAGCTTTTTGGCCACACAGCTACCATGTGGCAATCTGTTGTCATCTGTCCTCACAAGTTGTGGTAAAAAGCAACCCCTGGCAGCTTGGGTCCTACAGATCTACAAAAGTCACAGTTGAATATGTTGCTTCCAGTACAATGGCGGGAGTAACGGTTTTGTTCCGTTGTTGGAAGTATTTACAACCCACCAACTGTGTGCTCCTGATGCTCTTTGGAGTTACCACTGTGTGAGGGAGGTGGTGTGCCAGGTTAAGGTGAAGTCCCCGCTCAGAGAGCAAGGAGGTGTGGTTTTGAAAAAGGAACATGGCCTTAGAGAGTATCTTAGGGACTAGAAAATGGGTCTCAGCTCCCAAGTCATTTCCAGATGATTGGTTGTAGCCTCCAACCCAGTGGCTCAAGTTCTGTGTTAGGGCAAGACTGAAGTTCTATCCAGACTCAATGCTAAAAGGGCCCTGCTGATTGGTCATGTTGGCCATGTATGTCAAAGCACCTCTTGAAATATCTTCCAAGTGTAAGCCATTCCTAGGCTTGTTCGAGCCTCTCACTTTTCAGCTAGGGAAAGAGATTTGTAAAGTGCCTGCATTCTCCTTTACCAACCCAAAATAGATCAGAGGAAGAGAAAAGAATCATTGACTTCCTAACCTTGGGGATAGCTGCTCTTTCATTAGCCTTTTTGCTATGAACAATAAAAATAATCACTCCTCCCAGGGAATTCTTTTGGATCTGGAAGTTCAGCATCTCTGGTTTAGATATGCCATTGTGATAAAGACGTTGAGCTACAGTCTGCCCCCAAGTCTTAGTGAATATTTAGGAGTCGAGAGTTTTATGTCTAATAAACTGCTGTAATGTTTAATTGAGGTCCTACAGATTATTAAAAATTACATTGGCGAGACAGACTATATGAGGAGGAAATCAGGGACTTTTTTGAAGAGCCGGTGGTGTGCAGATAAGTATTTGATGAAGGGGTTGAATGCCATGCAGGATGCTGGAATCACTCAGTGTTTCTCATGCCTCAGATCAGGGTTTCTCCATCTCGACACTGTTGAAATTCGGGGCTGGGTCCTTCTTTGTAGTGGGGTTCGTCTTGGGTGCTGTAGGATAGTAAGCAACATCCCTGGCCCCTACTCATTAGATGTAAGGAGTACCCTTCCATCCAAGTTGTCAAGACTGAAAATGTTTCCACATATTGCCACACGTCCCTTGGGGGGCAAAATCATCCCAGTGAAGAGCCGTGCTGATCTAACTACATCAGTAGCTAGAAGCCTCTGGGAATTAGCAAGGAAGGAAGTACATGATGAAGACTTTAAGGGAGATTAATTTGTCATCTGTAGCAGATGGATTCTTTGTTTAAACTTTATAAACTATCTATTTATATGGTGTTTGAGAGTGTTTTCAATGGATGTTTGTAAAGGAATCTAGTAGAAGAAGAAATGACTTTTAAGAAGCCATTTCATTCATTATTTTGGTTGTTCATTCAAAAATATTTATTGGGTACCCAACATGTATCATACACGGGGACTAACATGGTGTTGGGAAGCGTGGTCTCTCCATACATGGGGCTGATGGTCTACACGGCATGCAAGTGACCAACGGTGACACAACAGTGGTTCTTGTGAGTTAGCAGAATCAGAATCACCCGGAAGGCTTGTTCAACCATAGATTGCTGGGTTCCCCTCCCAGTACTACCGATTCAGTAGGTCTGAGATGGGGCCAGAGAATCTGCGTTCTAATCTGATGCTGCTGCCCAAGGAGGTAAACTCTAAGGACCATGATGGTAGAGTGTGCAGGTCGACTGACGAGGGCATGGTCAGTTGCAGTGGAAGATGGCTTAAAGTATGGGGTGCGATTTAGCGAGGTGAATGGAGGAGGGTTCCAGGCATAAGTCTAGAACAGAGGCCCAACATGGCACATAAAAAATACATTTTCTGCATTTTTTTAATGTTTATTTTTGAGAGAGAGAGAGAGAGAGAGACAGAGCATGAATGGGGAGGGGCAGAGAGAGAGAGGGTGACACAGAATCCGAAGCAGGCTCCAGGCTCCGAGCTGTGAGCACAGAACCCGACGCGGGGCTCGAACTCACAGACCACAAGATCATGACCTGAGCTGAAGTCACCCGCATAACCGACGGAGCCACCCAGGTGCCCCATGTTTTTCACATTTCTTAACAGAAAGCTTTTACCAAAACTTGTGACATTATGTCGGTGTTATTCATAGATAGACTTTCAGTGCAGCAAATATAAAGCTGTGTCTTGTAGACATGAAAATACACACAGAAATATTAGGAAAAAGCATTTGTCATAATATTGATCACACTGTGATTTAATTGTCTATTTGCACGGCTTTCCAACTGGACTGGGAGCGGAGGTTTGGATGGGTTTATTGTAACCCGGCCCCAAGCCCAGTGCTCAGCACAGGGAGGTGTCCTCTCATCTGGACAGCACTAAACACATATTAATCACATGTTTTCCTTACATTTTTGTTTCCTAGACACCATACCCAGTGTTTTTATTTTCAGGCTGCAACTTGAAAATGCTAACACCACCATGATTTCCCCCAAATGTATCAATATGCACCTCTCTTCATTTCCCCTTCCCATTGTCATGGGAATCTTGTCCCCAGACAATGTTATAAACTGAAGAACTTAAGCCAGAAGAGCTCAGATGTATTGAGCTAGATGTTAGGTATATTGACTTTTAAACATGGAGCATCAGAGGTCACTTCAGCAATGGTCTCGTCCAGAACCTTCCCTGTGACAGCTGACGAGCAGGCTCCTTAGATTCAGCCATTTGACTCAGAGCACTTAACTAGGTACAGGAATCCCTGGGACACAAATCCAAGTCTCCAGAAGCCCATTCAAATGTTCTTATTTCTCTGTCAACGTGGTCATCTCCGATGGTACCATTAACTGTGTAGGATTTGATAAGATAGGTTAAGTACTACTGGCAACGGACTCCCCAAAAAGCTCTGCAATGTCTAAGGAGGGTTGGATCTGCTCTAAAAGGAGTCATCCTCATTCCCCTCTCTGTGAAGGCCCCTTGCATGTTCACTGAGGCACGTGCATACAGGTGAGACGAGAAGAGATCCATTTATCCCCGGAGAAGACGAATCACAGTCTCCATTGTCTGACATGTCTGCTTCTTGCGGAGTGCGTTCAGGATGGTGGGATCCAGGATTCTGTTCCTGCTCTGGACACAATCTTCAACAACCCCAGTCTTAGGAGAGTGTGGAGTTTCTGATGGCTCCCTTAAATCATTCTCTATTCCAAATGCTTTATAACTGCCTGGCAATTCCCCAAAAGGTTAATTTGGTAATATTTTGGTGGCGAGAGCAACCGGTCTTTTAAATGATTGCAGCTGAGGACGTCTCAAACTGTCATAACGCTTTGTGCTTACCAAGAGTTTTTCCTCGCCGGGGGTCACGGCGCTCCGCAGGACCCTCAGAACCACCCACTGCACTAGAATTTCAGCTTCTGTGTCTGAAAGTCTTTACTCAGAACCTGACCACAGTTTGCTTCCTAACCTTCTTCATTTGAAAGTGAAGCAGTTCTGTTAAATTTGTCATGGCCTTTTCTACACGCGAATACTAAAATCTGGTACTTTTGAAAATCGGGATGGTTGTTGGTAACATCCAATCGTACAGTCTGCTCTTAAAATGCAATACACATCACATTTCCCTCTTCCACCTTGGATTATCTTGTTCTTCCACGCATTATGTGAATTTCTTAAAATGCACTCAGTTCGGACAAATCTTATAAACATGCGCTATCAGTGCATTGTAAAACAATATGGCCCAAACGGTGAAAGGGGCCTTGAGAGAACAAAGTCCTTTTCTAGCTCTTCGCTTCATTAAACAGTCTGAAGGGCCCATCTAAAGGGCAGAGCCTTGAATGGTCAGGTTATCACAACGAAAACCACAGCCCCGCGGAACCTACTTCAGCCAAGAGACCCCTCGGTGCCTGCGCGTAGATGATAAAAAAGAACAAAGCCCCAGCCCATTCAAAAGGGAAGAATTCACTCAGCCAGGCTTCACTGTGAACGCAGAGTTTAGAACGTTCTTAAAGCGCAACAGAATGGAGGAAATGATTTACTCCCGTGTTATTCTAAACTTCGAAAAAAATCGCGTCCAACGGGGGGCCTCTGGTTTTGAGGGTGACTGCATCAAGGTGATTGATAGGCACATAGGTCCCAATCATGAAGGTGACCTATCCGATCTTGATTATAGGCACAGATACGGATAACAGGATGGGCTTTTGAATAGCAGCCGGCATTTTACTCTTGCCTGTGCCCCTGTTATGAATAAAATAAATTGTAAGGTGACCAATGGACGGCATCATATACATTACTGATAAATCCTGCTCAGAAAAGACGTTTTGATAAGTATTATGAGCTTTTGGAATTCTACTGACCCAAGCATGCAGTAAAAGAGATAAGGAGCCTTTATTGCTTACTTTTGCAGGTGGACATTTGACTAATTCTTTACCAAGTTAACATATATGATAAAACCTTTTGATCTTCTCTTGGTGAGATAGGAAGAAAATAAATTACAAATATTTATGTAGTGTCTAATGTCCCAGGCAGGGTGGTTGTAAAATATGGAGACCTACTTAACAAGTAGCAAAATAGTAGGAATTTTTTGAATAGAAGGGTTGCTGTCTGTCTCAGCATTGTTCAGTTCCTGCAGCAAACAAAACGGACGCTAGACAAGTAATTTAAATATATAAATAATGAATTTCTTACTAATGGGGAAGTTACCCTATTCGTGATATTTATTGTCAACTTAATAGTTACAAAGCTTTAACGATGCTTAAGAACTTCTGCTTTTGTTTATATAATAATCAGGGTAAGACTGTATGAGTTTCGTTAACGGATCCTGATGATTATTCTGTGTTACGTATTATATGCTTTGGAAGTATGGACAGGAGTCAGTCCGCCGCTAGGCACAAAGGCTTTCCTCAGTGATACTTGCTGTTAGGATACAGGATACGGCCTTTGAGAAGAAAAAAGAGAGTTGCTTCTGAGTCTCGCTCCCACATACAAATCTTCAAAAAATAAAACTTTATTTTTTTGTGGTGGGAAAAAGTGTTACAAAAGGAGGTGATACATAAATTGAAAGACAAGAAAATAAGCAAGTGTTATTTGTTTGTTTGCTTGATGTTAAACACACACACACACACACACACACACACACACACACACGCATGCAATTACCCTGCAAAAGCATTCTGCTTAATGCTAAAACGTCAATGCACCTGGCCCGCACACTCCATTCTCCTCTTCTATTCTTAAAGCTCCCCTAATCCCTTTATATTGTTCCCACTTCAGATGCTCTATATAGCTGAGAGTGATTTGAACTGAAATGGAATTCTTAGTAGGCATAATTTTCTCCACCTTTATAAAGAAGAATTCTGGGCCAGAATCTGATGAGCGGATCCTTTGCTTCTGCAACAGTTAGATAAGCTTAGGGCTGATTCACTCCTTGCTAGAAGAGACCGAGCCTGAGAAAATCAAGCCTTAGCCTATATCAAATGCCCTTAGCCCCTGTTTACATATATTTCTGTTTTCTTTAAGTCGAAACCCAATTTATAGAAACCATTGTTTTCCGGGTCATATATCGCAGTAATCATTAGGAAACTCGATCTGTGATGTTTGTTTAAAGTCCTCTCATGGGCCCAAATGTCTGTCTCGGGTTTTGTGCTCACATTTCCTGCACCTTTATGTGATCTTTATTGAGTCAGAGGATCTGTGTGTTGCCCGTGGGAGCAGGGACACGGCCTCTGGAGTCATCTCATCTGGCGGTTTAGCCATGCAGAGACTGCTTGCCCTGACATCCTGACATTCTGCTGTAAATATATCTAATCTTGTGGAAGCTCAGAAATCTGGCTGGGCCGGGGCGCCTCCAGCTTATGTCGGTGTCTTCCAGCAGCATCTTCCATATAGGTCACTTTCCTAATATCATCCATTCTGTGTAGAATGGGTTGGGGAAATATAGAAATGATGTTGAAAACCTGAGCACAGACATAATGAGGATATGATGAAGCAATTTGCGAGCACGGGGCCTGGCACAGAGCTGGAGACAAATTAATGTTGAATGGAAATGACCGGCCATTTGTGAGTTTCATTTTTTCTTGCAACTTCATGGGTTTTCTAGAGCAGGGCTCTATTATTTGACCCTTTTTTTCTTCATCAGAGTGCTATCATGAAATTAATTAAACAAAGTGTTAGCTTTGGTTTACCATACCCAGTAATGTAAAAAAGTCAGTCAATCAATCAATCAATCCTGTCTCATAGAGAATGATCTATAACTTATCTCAACATAGGTTCCCAAGAAAACTAAATTTTCGTGATGGAGAACACCCATCAGATTACTTTCATAGACTTTTGCTCTTTTTTTTCCCATCAGGGCTCAGTACCCGATTATCATTAATTCCACTCTATTTTCCTTAAAGCCAAAGGCATGTAGAATACGACTTACTTCCAAGTTTCACTGCAATACATTTAATTTTTGTATTTCATTAACAAAATGGCAATACAATTGACACTAAATTTATGTAGCCAGGCAGAGACTGTGTCTGAGATGTTTGATAGTGTTATGTCAGCAGGATGAAATATATTGTTTGACAAAATCCTCCTTATGATATATGACACTTAGATTTGCTGCCGCACATTTTATCATCGCTAAAACATGATTTATATAGTGTTCTCCATCACTGAAATAAAACCCTGAGCAAATCCCCCTCACTGTATATCTAGGTCTTTCACCTTATTAATGATCTTTTGTGGCTGAGAAGAGTGAGTGCTAATAAGAGCTCTATGCAGATTATAATATAGTCATAAATAATTGCCTTCTAAGGTTGTGTACATGGTGCTTTCCTCCCCACTTGAAGTTATAGGAGGATAAACATAAGAGAACACAAAGACGGCATTCTCAGTGCTTCATGTAGACAATTGGATGAATCGAATCAAATGAAAATCAGCAAAACCTTTTCCTCCCCGCTCCAGATGATCTTTGAGCGTCATAGAACACATCTTCCTTTCCCTTCTCCGTGGAGCCATCTTGGTGCTGTTTCCAAAATTCCTTTGCTCAGCCACATGATTCGCCATTTCCAAAATATTTTCGCGTTTATCCTAGCTGCCCCTGTGCCTGGGAGGGTTTTTGTGAGTTCTTCATCACGTAATGAAATTCTGCTCAACTCCAGTGAAACATCCTTCTTCTTGGAAGCCCTCCTTATGTCCTGCACACAGAACTGAGCACTCCATCTTGTGAATTCCTATAGCGATATCTGTATCATATCTTATCTATCTATCTATCTATCTATCAGCACATTCAGTAATGCTGTTTACATGCATTATTCTTCAAAGCACATGCTTGTCAAGCTTGTAGTCCTATCGGATCACAAAATGTCTGGCATTAGGCACTTAACAGGTAGTCTGATGAAGGAAGGAAGGAACGAAATGGAATAATTGTAAAGATATTTTAAGGAAAGAACTAGTAGTATTAGCATTTATTTCTAAGACTATTTCTGGATTTTAACACCCTTATATATGCTAGCTGTTTGCTCCTGGCTGCCTACTACGGCTATAGCTGTCAACCAGGGACTGTGCTCTTTTTGATTTCTTGCTTACTTTCTGTGTCCCTCATAAGAGCGGGAGTTCACTGGGGTTAGAGCCTTTGACTTAGGCTACCCTGTATCCACAGCCTACGCTGTATGCGGCATGGAACAGGTATTCTATAAAAATTTGTTGAATGAATGAACACTCAGTCTTGATTCCGTGGCGGTTCTATGGGTCCTTCTAGAGGGACAGCCCTCTCTGTCCATCTAAGTATTCCAAACATTTCAGTTATGGTAGCAGAATAGATATGTTCTTGCCCTCAGAGACCCTCCAGATCAGCTTTTCAGGATATCACCCATAGTCATCCTGGTGGTCCTTAGCCAGCAGGGCACAAAACTCACTTCCTCAACTTACGATGGGGTTACATCCCGAAAAACCTATTGTAGGTTGCAAATGTCGTAACAGCAAAAATGCATCTAAAACCCCTAGCCTACCCAACACCACATCTGACCCCTGCCTGCCTTGAATGTGCTCAGAACATTTATAGTAGCCTGCAGTTGGGCAGTTGTCTCACACAAAGCCTATTTGATAATAAGATGTGGGATATCTCATGTCATGTATTGAATACCGTACTGAAAGTAACAACCAGGGGATGCCTGGGTGACTCAGCTGGACAAGCTAGCCTGGGACAAGATTTGGACAAGATCCAAATTCCAAATTTGAGGTTCAGTTTCTCCTGAATGTGTGTTACTTTTGCAACATTGTAAAGTCTTGTCAAACCATCCTAAGTGGGGGACCATCTGTATACCCAACATTACCTGTTGATATTGAGTCAGCTCACATTTACATGAAATACGAATCAAATAATTTTTTAGCAATTGCTAACATTCCCAGTAGACTTTCGGGTACTTGGGGTGCAAGAGAACTAAAGCCATAACCTTTGCCAGCAAGCCCTGTAGGAAATGCTTTATGTAATCTCTTTATGTAAAAATGTGGATTGCTTTAGTAGTTTATAGTATTTTAAAAAATCACGAAGATTTGAAAAATCTGGAAGTACTTGGAAATTGACATTATTCTGATGCTCAACCCAAACATTTCAATTGATGAACTATTTAACCACATATCAGGAAATAGTTTGAAAGAGTTTGCATTAAATCTCCAGGATACTTGATCTACTTTACTGTGTATTTGTATGTCGTATAGACAAGGCTAAATTCTAATTTCAGGTTCACCAACTTCAGACAGATTTCAATCCTTCTTTCACATCTGAGGGGATAATACCGTGGATGTTTGTTGAGTGACATGAAGACACCAAAAATAACAAAAAAACATTGTCTTACTTTTTTAGAAGGTACAATCAAATTGGATTTCTTTTATAACACTCATGGTAATCTAAATTTTGGACTGAGGGAAAATGTGAGAGTTTCAGAAATAAAAGTTAACTTTAAAAACACACACCAGGGACACCTGGGTGGCTCAGTCGGTTGAGCGTCTGACTTCGGCTCAGGTCATGATCTCGCGGTTGGTGAGTTCAAGCCCCGCATCGAGCTCTGTGCTGACAGCTCGGAGCCTGGAGCCTGCTTCGGATTCTGTATCTCCCTCTCTCTCTGCCCCTCCCCTGCTCATGCTCTGTGTCTCTCTGTCTCAAAAATAAATAAAAACTTAAAAAAAAAAATTAAAACACACACACACCAAAATTGACCATTTAAGAGATGCCATGTAATGATTGTCCTCTAAAGGCTAAGTCTCGTTCTATCTTGGCTTAAGGCCCCCCCCCCCCCCCCCCAGCTACATATGCTCTTTAGTCGGTGGGTCCTTTCCTGCACATTGAGTGAGGTGTACAGTCAGTCTCAGCTCATGGCTGTCCTTCCTAGAGCCCGTGCAGAGCGCCTGAGCACTCCCCGTGCATCACGTTATAATCTTGCCCTACAACTCCCCGTGTTTGTTTAGTCTGGGGCTGAGTGTCTCTCTTGGTTTCCTGTCTTGTACCATTAGTCCCTTCTAAGAATGGAATTCTGCCCTGGATTCCAGCTGACTTGGTTTGGCTGGCCAAGCCCTTCTCCTCAGGGGCTGGATTGGTGCCCACCTCCCCAGCCACTCACTGCTTCAAAACCCAAGGCTGTGTCAGGTGGAAAGATCCTGCAGAGGACTCATTGTGTTTGTTCATCATTGTCTTCCCCATGCCTCGCATTCATCTACTACGGAGGAGATGACAATTATCTGGCCAATGGATGAAAGAATGCATTAAGTCCGTTTTCCCTTTGAAATAATGACCCCAACTCCATTGTCTATTCCTTGCCTTTACAGTCAAATTTTGCAAAGACTCATCCTTACTAACTCTCTCCTCTTCCCTTTACAAAATATAAGTCTCCTAGAAGTATTAGGCTTAAGATTTCTCTTAGGTGTCCATCTGGCAGATAAGGCTTCTGGTACATAGGGAGACCTGCAGATTGAAATCTATTTTGTGCCGTAACTTATGGAGTTGTAATTTGGACTGCTGGTCACCCACCTTGGGTCTCAGTTCTATAGCCCTATGCTCCCTAACACTACTTGGCTTCCTCATATTTTCCAATCACCTCAGTCTCTCACTCTTAGAATGGCAGACAATTATCCCAGGCTCTGGATCTGCCTCAAATGAGGATGAAGATACAAACCCAGTTTTCTCAGTGGTTTTCAGGCTTTAGAGGGATCTCTGGAGAAGTGGGTACTTCTCTTGTGCAAGGAGAAACATCAGAGATGAGACCAGGTAGAAAAAAGTTGAGACCTTTGGTAATAATTCATTAACCTTTGTAGGATCAATTTCCTCATCTTAAATACAGGTATTATAAAGTTCATCTTAAGCATTTGGGAACTGATATTTACTAAAGTACTAAGCAAAAATCACTGTAAAGTATTATTTAAATTAGGCAAATAATATCAAAAGTATGCCAGGGCTTCATATGAAGCTTACAAAATTCATTAATTTTATTACAGATTATAGTTGACCCTTAAATAATGTAGGCGTTAGGGGTGTTCAATCCCCAGGCAGTCAAAAATACATGTATAATTTTGACCCTCCCAACACTTCCCTACTAGTAGCCTACTGTTAACCGGAAGCCTTCCCGATAATATAAACAGTTGATTAACGTGTGTTATGTTTTACATTATATTTATGTTGTACTATCTTACAATAAAGTAATCTAGAGAAAAGAAAATGTTCTCAAGAAAATCATTAAAAAGAGAAAATACATTCATAGTATGAACTGTAAAAAGTCCACGTGTAAGTGGACCCATGCAGTTCAAACCTGTATTGTTCAAGTCAACTGTATATTAAATATGGGCTACAAAATATTCTTATTAAAAACTCTCTCAAAGTTTGTTCTGTAGGATGAAATGATCTTAGAGCAATTGAAGTAGTGTTAACTATTAATTCCCTAAGACCTTGAAACTTTAATTTATGTACTTAACAATTAGGGGAAAAGAGTTCACAATTGTCTTATATTCATATTGACTTAATCATAGGATAGAATCCTTTTTCCTTATCTATTATTAATTTTGAAGTGAAAGTCCTTTTTCTTCAAATGATAGTAAAGAGAGTTATTTACGATTAAGAAAAAAAAAATCTTGCTGTCTTCTCCTTTAGCATAAAAGCACCTAGAGTGAAAAAAACCAACATTGCGTTGGATGACAACTGGTTGAGCAGACATACAAGCAAGGTCTGGTTCTTGATGGTACATTCCCTCACACGAAGCAATGGGCTATCTCATGGCTTCAACTTGACCCTATAGTTTGTCACATGGACAAGAACTTGCGGTCGATTTAGGCCAGGATAGAGCTGAGTGTTGACCACCATAGCTTTCAAAACACAGATCTACATTCCAAGAGGATTGGGAGGTGAGGCGATAGGGCAGCAAATGTTGAGAGGCTGAGATGTGACGGGCACCCACACCACCATGTGCACGCCTCTGTTTCATTTCCGCTGTATCTCAATCCTGAAGGGGGATGTTAATTTCGTCATTTTAAAAACAACAGAACTGACTCTCAAAGAGAGTAAATTAACTATAACAGGATTACCTAAGTAGCTAAGAAGGATTGAATAGAGGGTTGAACCCAGGCTTGTCTGTCCCTACATCGAATGTTCTGTCTACAAATGTGTTCCTGTCCATGTCTTATCCTTACAATGTAACCTAAAATCCTAAAATTTCTGCTCACACTTCATCACCGAGACAGCCTCTCCAAGGACACCAATGCCCTGCACACTCCAAAACAAGCGGCCTCCTGTCAGCTTGCACTGTCTGTGATTGCCGAGCATCATGGCATCCTGTTGACCTGACTTCTCCTTCCTCTTCGGACTCCTCTGTCTTCAGGTCCTCAGGAAAATATTTTCCCCTCTATTATCCTCTTGTGTCTTGGGTCACACCTTTGGTGACTTCCACATGCTTCTGTTTTCGAAAGTGGGCATATTCCGGAACTTGACACTGAAATTCATAATTTTTTTTTCTTCTAATTTCTTCCTAGACAAGTCAACCTCATAGAATTAGTCATCCAATTGGTATAGATAACTCCATAATATCAACCTGTGATATATCTACTTCACATTATCTCTGCCTGGATGCCCTCTTCACTCGTCTGCCACTTGTTTTGATTGGCTGACACAACATTTACTTTCAGGGTTTTGAATTTAAATTTCATCACGTGTAACATATGCTTTTCATTTTGCTGCAGACCCCACCATTCTTTAGTACTTATTTTGAACTGATTCACACAGTTGGGGGAGCTGGTAGGTACTATAGGCATTTAAGTTTATGATTTCTCAAAATTCAACCTTTCCCATGTCAACTCATCTAGTTTAGGGGTCAGCAAATTACCATCCATCCAAGGCCCAAATCTGGCCTACTGCCTGTTTTAATAAATAAAGTTTTATTAGAACTCATCCATGGCCATTTGCTTACATGTTGTCTACCATTGTGCTTTTTTTTTTTTAAATTTTTTTTTTTTCAACGTTTATTTATTTTTGGGACAGAGAGAGACAGAGCATGAACGGGGGAGGGGCAGCGAGAGAGGGAGTCACAGAATCGGAAACAGGCTCCAGGCTCTGAGCCATCAGCCCAGAGCCCGACGCGGGGCTCGAACTCACGGACCGCGAGATCGTGACCTGGCTGAAGTCGGACGCTTAACCGACTGCGCCACCCAGGCGCCCCTTTTTTTTTTTTTTTTATTTTTTTTTTTTTCAACGTTTATTTATTTTTGGGACAGAGAGAGACAGAGCATGAACGGGGGAGGGGCAGCGAGAGAGGGAGTCACAGAATCGGAAACAGGCTCCAGGCTCTGAGCCATCAGCCCAGAGTCTACCATTGTGCTTTAACAGCAGAATTAAGCAGTGCTGACAGAGACAATAGGGCCACAAAAATTTTTTACCATCTGGCTTTTTATAGAAAACATTTGCCAACCCCACGTCTCATTTCTATTTCAAATTTCTTAATTTTGAGTGATGACAATATCATTCTTGCTATAGCTCAGTTAAAAACTATGTCATTATGGCTTTTCACCTCTTCCATTTCTAATTACAAAGACATTCTGTAAATTTCCTTCTTTTTAAAGACTCTCATATTCTATTCTGTTTTCTTAGACTCACTACACTAGTCCACACCATAATTATAAAGGACCTTTGGCTAATTCCCTACTGTTACATTTCTGTCCCATTGATCATCATGTGATGGACTCCTTATTAATTTTCCTCACTTCACGACATCGTCTTTCCTTCAGAACTCTTATAGAGTCCCTCATTAGAATATCTCACAGAGTCACCTTATTATATAGTGCTTTTTCACAAAAAGCAATATGGGTCACATGTACACACACCTTAACACCTAAAACCTGAATTAAATGAGGTCACTGGGGCATAAATAACTTCTCTAAAATTATACATCCTGGCCAAGGCAGAGCTGGGATTATAATCTAAATCTCTTGGCTGTCAATGGAAACTTCTTTTTACTACTTAGCTTGGTGTACACCCCTGTCCGACCTCAGTGACGTCTCTGAAGATTTGTTATGATCATCCTAAATGAAACCTACAGTTCTGCAAGATGTCCCCATTTTCCACCTTTGCATTTTAATCTTAGCCCTTGTTCCTACATTCTACGACCCCCTCTCTACTTTGTATTTGTTGTTAGCCCCCCTCAGAACACTTACCTCTATGGGTCTACCACGAATTTCCTCCCTTCCCATGTGCCCTGCTTCCCTTGTTGTGAGATTCCTTGTTTGTAGCAATACTATAACCATTACTGACTCATATTACGTTCCGCCAAATGTAAGTCTTTCTAACCGTATTGTGAGCCTGCTCTTTCACGGAGTTATGAGTGGGGTGGTAGGGCTTGTGGGACACGCTGAAGCCTGGAATCCAAAGCCGGGGATTCCAGTGGGGGGAAGAAGCTGGGCCTGCAAGGGCTGCGTGCTGCGAAGAGCAAAGCTGAGCACCCTTGGGGAGGGTGACCAGAAGTCCACTCTGGTTTCCTTCTGGTGAATGTGTCTGTGTACACAGCTTCCATCTTGGTTGAGAAGCACACTGACAGACCCCATGTGTGCAGAATGCCAGGGTCAGGTGGTACACAAGAAGGCCCCTGGCCCCTGGCTTCAGGATGCAGTTGGAGGTCAAGCATAGAAGGTGGAGCTGATGAGACATGGCTTTGATGGTGGGACAGGTTTGATGGTGGGACACTAGCTCCCAGGGCTTGGAGGCATGTTAAGACCTTAATCCCAACAAGGAAAAAGAAAGCTGAGAGGGAAACAGTGGATTCTGAACTGAAGACAGTTACGAAGGCTGGTCCAGTGTGCCAGGGACGGTGAGAGGCCATGACTGTATGAGCACGGGGGTTCTCAACCTCAAGGACAGTTAGACCCGTAGGCACGTGGTCCAAGAAGACTGACCCACAAGCTCCTTAGTCAGTTTGGGCTGGTGGATCAGTGGGGCTAAACCTTTGTTGAAGCTGAGAGTGTTCTCTGATGAAAGGTTCTGGGGACACACAGGAACCGGTGTCTTTCTACAATGCCTCTTGTGATCCCGAGCACTTAGTTCTGTGCTTTGGCTCCCATCGGCCTCTCAACACATTTGCTGCTGCTCCTGATGAGAATGGCCAAGTCATCTTGGGTTTACTTAACACCTTACAAGAGGAGAGGGATGTGTGGAGGACGGGGGGACAGAGATGAAACAACAGAGGGGAAAGTGAGGGGACAGAGACAGAGAGACAGAGAGGGGACAGATGGAGACACAGGGTAATGGAGGGGGGACGGGATGGGGACAGAGATGGAGAAACAGACTGGGGGACAGGAAGACAGAGACGCAGTGACAAATAATAGCCTGGAGACAAAATGTCCGTGCTCTGAAACTCCCCGTGTTGGGATGAGCAGTGAGTGGCAGAAATCAGCTCTTTATTTTTTGCACTAAAATGCAAACGCTGTTAACACTGAAAATGAGGGCCACCTGGGTGGCTCAGTCAGTTGAGCGTCCGACTTCAGCTCAGGTCATGATCTTGCTGTTCGTGGGTTCGAGCCCCGTGTTGGGCTCTGTGCTGACAGCTCAGAGCCTGGAGCCCGCTTCAGATTCTGTGTCTCCCTCTCTCTGTGCCTCCTACCCTGCTCATGCTCTGTCTCTCTCTCAAAAATAAGTAAACATTAAAAAATACTTTAAAAAAACTACTGAAAATGAAAGACCAAGAAGAAAGGACACAGAAGAAGACGGTGAAGGACCCCTGAGACCAGAGCAATCACTTAGTCCTGTCCAGCACAGGCCTGGCCCGTGCGTGCAGGATGCCTGGGAATATGATCGTTAACCAATGGAAAGAGAAAAGCAACATTTTTGAGACGGAAAAAGGATATTCAGAAGCAAGTGGCGGTGTGGAAGTTGACCGCTGGAGGAAACGTGTTGAAGAAATGTCTGCCCCGAGTGTCCAACCCAGCCACTCCCCAGCCACTTAAAGACAGAGCAAGGATGCTGTGGGCAGAAAGTGTGACAACCTCATCCGTCTGACGACATCTATTCAAACAGGCCAATGGCATCACCGAGAGGCTACGTGTCCTGATTACAGCCACCCACCAAGCCCTAGGTGGATCCAAGACCACATTTCATCTGATCTTGGCTCCTACTCACCTGTTAGCACTCCTCCCTGTGACAGGAGCATAAGGACTGTAGGGTCAGACAGGAAAGCGATAGCCCTTACCTAAAGAAATGGCGCTTAACCAAATAATGGATTGACATTTAAGGTGCGGGTGGAAATGTCCTGCTTGGTTTAAAAATCCTACTTTTAAGGCAATTTTAAGGTCTGTTAATATTTAAATTCCTCTGACATTTTCTGAGCAAAACGGAGCCCAAATTCAGCCCCCATGGAGTCCCCTGCCAGGCCTCCCACCCCAAAACCCTACCCCACAGAAAGCTCACAAGAGTGTTTATTTAAACTATATTCTTTTATAACAAACCGGAATTTATTCCTAGACCAGCTGATTGAATGCTTTAATTTACAAACGGGTTTCACCAAGCTCGGCAAAGCCACCAGATGCAAAGAGAGTGGCCGCACGGCCGTGCTCAGCCTGTTTAATGCAGGCAATATTGTAAACAGTTCTCCGGGGGCAGGTTTTAGAAGTGCATTTAATTGCATTTTCCACTTCTCGTAACAGCAAGGGATTAAGCCGAGATGGGGCGTAATGGAACCTGCTCCATCCTGTCACCTTCGAGAGGGAAAAGGAGAGGAATACACAATGGTGAGCTTGTCGGGAAAGAAATGCCATCATCTTTACTCGAATAAGTTCATGAACCAGCAAGAGCAAACGCATCAGTTTAGATTTTACGGTTTCTGGTGGTCCGTTTGCAGGGACAAAGGCCCCAAGGGAACTCAGCTTTATTAGAAACGCCGTCGGACTCTCACAACGGAACCGTGATTTCAGGAACAAATTCTCATATGCATTTCATATGCAGCATCATTTGAGTTATTGACGTCATACTGATTCCATACAATATATAACAGGAATACGTGGCCTGGAGAAGCCGCTGGGTCCTATTGGTTAAGCCCTCCATATACCCGGGCCGTTGGAACGCTGGGAGGCAGAAGCCCCTCCAGGTGGATCAAGGTGAGTCAGGCATTCGTTCCCACCGGCACCACACCCCCCCTTAGTGCAACACTCGTGTCACGTGCAGAGATCCGGCCTGTGCTGCCCTTGATATTGACTGGTGCTATTTTTATTCTCCTGGTTAGTCTCAGAAAGCCTGGACCTCGACGACCGGGGATTAGACCTGAGGCAGCTTTTTCCAAAATGGAGTTCACCCTTAACCATCCACGTCAGAATCACTCGGATGATTATTAGAAGGAAAAACCATCAGGCCTCAAACCTTGTGAGTTAGAATCTGAATTTTTCCCCAGGTGCTATTTGTACACAGTCAATTTGAGAGCTGGTGTTCTACAAGAATACTAAAGGTCCTCTTTGGTCGGTTTATAGGTTTTTGTGGGGCCAGTTAGAAATCGTTTTGACAAGAATTGGCAAGCCGTCCCAAAGTGGAGTGTTTTTCCCCCATAGTTTGTCACAAGCATCAGTTCTTGCCAAGCAGCAGACGCTTCAGATTCATCTTCAAAACACATACTGTCTCCGTGTCTAAAACCAAACTCACATCCAAGTTACTCAGGGCAAGCTCGTGGCTGTAACGAGCTGTGACCCCCCCCAGCCGCTGAGCGCCCCGGAGGATGATTTGTCTCTCCCGCCATTGTTCAGAGACCTTCTTCCATATGGCGGCTCTACTGTGCCCTGTGGCGCAGGGTCGGCATGGGGTGCTCTGTTTCCAGCTGGCAGAGGAGGGAAGGGAGAAGGGGCAGGTGGCACTTGCAGAGGCCAAGCCCGGAAGCGGGCAGTCTCACTCAAGCTCACATTCCACTGGCCAGAAATCCGTCCCAGGAGCCCACTCGGTTCAAGGAAGGCTGGGAAATGGGTCTGGCTGTGTGCCCACCTGGAATGAGTCCTGGTGCTTGATGAACCCATAGCGGGCTTCACCACGTGGAAGACACACTTAGTGTCCATTCCACGAAGACAGAAGCCTCTCCAGTCTGCTCCCTGGCCATCCCCAGCCACCACTCCTGACACTCATTGGTCCTCTGCATCTCGTAGCTTCTTTAGAAATTTAACTCGATCATGAAATGACATAACATATTCAAGGTGCCCGGAGTGGTGGAATGCACGTCGTAGGGACTTAATGTAAGAGAATCCCCCTCCCGTGACATTTAGTAAATAACAGTATTTTGAAACTGATCATAGTATAATTCTTTTGTTTACATATCATCTTCTAACTTTTTTCCACATGGCACGAGCTGGCTTTGATTTTTACATTGCTAGGGTCCGAGCGAAACACTTAGCGAAAGTTCAGACGTGAAGGCTCTGGGCTAAAATCTAACACCTGCCATTTACCAGCTGTTCCATATCTCTTGGTCTCAATCTTCCGACTTTTAGCCTGGACATAACAGTAGTCCTCCCATCGTGGGGTTGTATAAAGAGCACAAACACACGACTGCTCAGCACAGCGTCTGGCATAAATAATCGACAATAAATTTTAGTGAGCATAAATCTTAACTCCACGGCATGTGGCTCAAAGTTTGTGAGGGAACGTGTGAGAGCAAAAAGGCTGGTGAAAACTTGCACAACTCAGCACAGCCATTCCGTTCCGAGAAAGCCCCGTGAAATAACCTGTAGATGATAGCACGTGAAACAATTTACCGCAAAATTTAGAAGGGCGCAGAGGCATGCACACACAGGAGTTTTTTATTTTGCTGGCAAGACTGGAAGTGCTCCCAGTAAGACCATATGTGCTCCCAATTTAATAGAGAGATTTTACATTCCTTTTCCTACAGAACAAAATTTACCTTCCAGTTAGGAATGAATGAACCTGAACGCTTCCATGTTGAAGTGGGAGTTGGTGGGGAAGCTTCTAAAATATACATGAGTCAGCCATGGACAGAAAGAATACAGTTCTCTGGGAAACCATAGCTCTGATTCATCATCCGGATCTCAAATCTAAACAGCGGTTAATACTGAATTTAAAAGATCAGAAAACATAAAGTAGTGTAACTATCAACAAATGAATGCACTTTAGTATCAGTAATTATTAATACTTCAAAGTACATTTGAATTTGTTTCTGCCTGGTTAATAAGAAAGCCGTCTTTCTTTTTGCTCTTTACAAAATTAAGCATTAACCAGGCGTTTCTCGTAACAAAATGCTGGGTGAGCCATACTGTGGACTTTCATCCCAACACAGACAATTTTCTCAGTCCTGTGTATGTATGACCCCAGCCACAAGACAATAATGAATTAAGTACATGATTCAGTGAGATGTGTGGAGGGTTAGCTCAGGTAACATCCACCTGCTTTCTCTGCCACCTTCCCCAGTCCACCCCTGAGATGATCTATAATCCCGAGGGGGAAAAGAATTCATGTTAATAGTTTAGATAGATGGTCTTTTAAAATGTCATATGGACCAGGGCACCTGTGTGGCTCAGTCAGTTAAGCGTCCAGCTTTGGCCTAGGTCATGATCTGGCGGTCTGTGAGTTTGAACCCTGCATCGGGCTCTGGGCTGACAGCTCGGAGCCTGGAGCCTGCTTCGGATTCTGTGTCTCCCTCTCTCTCTGCCCCTCCCCTGCTCATGCTCTGTCTCTGTCTCTCTCTCTTTCTTTCTCAAAAATAAATAAACATTAAAAAAAAGTTTAAAGATGCTCATAGGGACCATCCTTCATTTAGAAGAATCAACACTTGGGGCCCAGGATGCTCCCAAACCCTTGCTCTGAAAGAGACAGAAGTCCCCAAGGGTTAACAATTGCTGCAAAAGAGAAAAGATGTGCCTAAGAAGAGAAAAAGAGGTCAGATCTTAAATTGCCAGTCAGGTTGGAAGACCGGGCTTCTGGTCTACCGGCTACCTGAATTGAACGGCGTGGATTGGCAAGTAACGCTAACGGGGCTTCTTCCGGGCCCTGGGGGAATATGACAGGGTAAGTCCTGTAATAAGAGGTCGGGTCTAAAGCACAGGACTAGATGAACAGTCACGGACTTAAAAGAACAAACCTCCCACGTCGTCTGAGCCTGGCTGGAACAACCTCTCTTGAAGCTCTAGAATTTCCATACTGCTTCAGCTGGGGTCCCACATCTCCCTCAAAGCTCCCCCTCTCTTGCTGCCTCATTCTGAACTTCAACTTGCCCTTTCTTAACTACTCTTCATGTTCAACCCTTTTCTTAACTATGTTTTTTCTTTTTATTTGAGAGAGAGAGAGAGAGAGAGAGAGAGCGCACAAGTGGGGAAGACGGGAAGAGGGAGAGGGAAAGAGAATCTCAAGAGCAGACTCCATGCCAACCACAGAGCCCAATGTGGGGCTCGATCCCACAACTCTGGGATCATGACCTGAGCTGAAATCAAGAGTCAGACACTTACCTGACAGAGCCACCCGGGTGCCCCTCTCATGTTCAACCCTGACACCATGGGGCCCAGCTTGGTTTTGTCTGCTTCCTACGTTGCCTACCCACATGCATTTCCAACTACACCTTGCTCACTGCTCAGATACATCGCTGGTCCAAGAGCACCTCAGACAAGCATCCCGGGTTCTGAGTCAGAATGTTGCTGAGGTGCTGGAAGGCTGCTTTCATGCCAAAAGAATTATTCGCGTAAATATACGCACATCACTGGGGCAACTGGGTGGCTCAGTCGGTTAAACGTCCGACTTCGGCTCAGGTCATGATCTCGCCGTTCGTGGGTTCGAGCCCCACGTCGGGCTCTGTGCTGATGGCTCGGAGCCTGGAGCCTGCTTTGGGTTCTGTCTCCCTCTCTTTGCCCCTGCCCTGCTCATGCTCTCTCTCTCCCTCTCCCTCTCTCTCAAAAATAAATAAATGTTACAAAAGTTTTTTTTTTTTTTTTTTTTAATTAAGACCTGAAGTAAAAAGAGATAGAATATGTACCTCATGTGGTACGGCCGGGTGGAAATACTGCTCTCTGAACATTTTGGTGTCATGGCCCCGGACTCTGTCATTATGCCAGACACCAACGAACAGTCATGTCTTGGGCGTGTATAATTTCCAGGCACTGTTGCAGGCTCCAAAGACACAGGAAGGAACAAAAAGGGACACAGGAGGTTGTCTCTAGGAAGGGCATTCTGATGATATTGCAAATCCTGAAAATAGCCGACACGTCCCGAGCATTTCCCGTGGGCTGGTTCTATGGTCATCTCATGAATTCTAGAAGCTGTTCTTCTGGCATAGGTAACATTTTCATTCCACTTTATAAATAAGGAATGTTATTTCTCAGTTGCAAGTGTTTGGTATAAACAAATGGAATAGTGGTAGTAAGAGTAGGGAGAAAAAGGCATCACGTCTCTGCTTTTTTAAAGACTGAATCAGAGCACTAGAATCAAGTGAGACGTTGGCTTGGATCACTTTGGGTTTTGATGGCTCTATGTCTCCTCCCGCAGTTTTAGTAAATTAAGCATATTTAACCTGGGCTACTCACTACTGGGTGTTCATTCTGGATGTGAAACACAATGTGTTTTCCATTTGTGGTTCAACCAAATCGGTGCAGGATGTGGCAGGGTTATTTCCCAGGTCACTTTTTGTTGGTTGGGCTTCCTGATCTCCATCGCTAATTAATTCCCCTAATTAACTTCGGAGTATTGTTTTGAATATGAAAAGTTCACGTAAAGCCGGGCTGACCTAGCTGCCTGGTAGGTATCACGTGGCCCCTATGTAGTGGTTACTAAATGTCCCCTCAGAGATGGCCTAAAAGGCCATTTGGAGGGTGCTTTAGGGGGCCTGGCTTGTATCCTCAAGGGATGGGCACAGGGATCAAAAGAGAATTACTGAAGACCTTCCAAGGCCGTGGGATTTCATGATCCCCCTGGGCACTGATGGACAAAGAGAGGTAGCTCGGATAAGAGACCCTGTGCAGGGGATCAAGGGCAGAAGAGATGAGGTGAACAGAAGCTCGGCCCCTGTGTCTAAACAAGAGGCAGGTGCAATAGACCAAGCCTGGCTTTTCTTGCTCACAGTGAAGAGCTCGTATATCCTGAGAACATCGATGTGCATGTTTTGGGGAAAGGACATTTGGGAAGGGGAGGGGCATTTTGACGGGTGCGGTACAGGGAGGCTTTAACAGCAGCTCAGCATCTGAACGCAACTGCTGCTGCCCCTGACTCACCGGCAGTCACCTAGCAAAGTGGAACAAGGATCAATCTATTCTACACTTTCCTTTCCTGTAGACTATACCCGTTTGTGAGACTCAGAAACCAGCAGAGTATTCAGATCCATGGACCAATTGCAACTTGAAAGGAAAGGGAAACCCACTGAGTATCTCTTCAAACGTTGGCTCTAGAATGGCACCCAAGTAGGATTTGGGGCGCGATAAAGACACCAGGGTCCATGGAGCCCGCCATTTGCACATAGTAGATGTCCGACAAATATGTATTGACTCTGCAGCATTCTAGATTTGCAAACTGACTTAAAGACATGCCACTTCAACTTCATTGGCTCCTTCAGTCTTTAATCGCCAAGTCATTTCTCATGGAAACCATTATCTCATTCACTGGCCCTGATTGTTATAAAGTTCAGTCCAAGTTGACCCAAAATCTGCTTCATGGTAGTTTCCATCCAGTGCTCTTGGCTCTGCTAAATTTGGCTTGAACTAGGGGGTATTGGTGCCCAAATGGATGAGAGTGCCCCACTCAAGTGAGATAGTTGCTTACTTGAGAATTTTGCCTGGAGCTCCACTGCTCTTCACGGTCGCTAAGAATGTTACTCCTCCCGCATCAACGTGCTATTCCGCTGATACATCTTATGTTCCAATTCACTGCACTCCGTCTCCAAGACTGAGAAAGTCATGATTCACATGTACACATGGTCACATTCACCCAACCAGAGAGGTCAGGACCTATGCCAAATCCACGATGTTTAGTTTTCCTGAATACGTGAAACCATAAGGAAGGTATCTGGTTGACAAAAACAAAATTCACTGCTTCGTTCTGTTTCATTTCTCTAAGTAAATGTAAGTGTCCTTGCTGAGAAATGCAGAAGGTACGAAAACATAGTAATCTCATTGGAAGTGATCTAAGTTTTAGGAATAATAAATCAAATATTTGAATTAAACTATAATGCATGGAATTTAATCCATGAAGGATAGTGGTAGCTACTCTTTGTCCCTCCAATGATATTCCATTTAAAGATGAAGAGTGAAACCAAGAAGAAGCAAGCAGTTCCAGAGCATACAATGCTAATTTTACATGTAATTAGAACTAACAATTTCTTTTCATTTATAGAACATACTCTGATGCCCTTTGAGGCTGGTGGCAGAATAGGACATTAGCTTATAATTATGCTTTGATTTGCAATGAAAAATTGAAATGACTATTCCTGTCCAAGCTAAGAAAGAGCAGGCTGTGAAAGTATGAAGCATGACTGCCCTCTCCTGGTAATATTTGGTCTAACATTTCTAAAAAAGATTTCAAAAAGAAACCAAATTTTAGAAATCATTTTGCACACTAGAAACAGTCTCCTGTGTGAATTTACATACAATCTCTTTCAAAATTGTTATTTCATTTGGCTTTTTAGAATTAAAAGTGGTGCATAAATCTTTTGAAATCTGGATATAAATTAATGAGCCAGAAAACGTAGGAAAAATAATGATGGTTGTTAATATCATGCGCTGATACGACATTTTCAAAGAGCCCTTAATACATGTTTTCTCATTTAGTCTCACATTATCCCCAGGAGGAAACAAATTATTATATTTTATTTGTTCAACTTCTTAGGTCTGTCGTGGCAGCTCGTAATTGATTTTTCAAATGCAAGTTGTAGACATTTAATTGCTTTTGTGATTCAGTTATGCTTTCTTTTTCTTACCATAGCAGCAAAAGACTGTGCAAATACATGGACAAAAATGATGACGTCTCTTGGAATAACCCCGATCCTTATGCAGAACCAAAGGGACAAATCCACATTTCCAAGGAAACATAACTTGTTTAGGGATTTCTGCCATTTCATTTTGTCTTTAAAAAGAAGAACTAAGATCAAGAGATGAGATAAGGCACCATTTAGGTATAATTATGATTTATGATCCACTTAAGCATTGACACCCACTCCAAATCAGAGTTTACTTCATATTTTTGTCCCCAGAAGAGAAAATTGCATTTATCCTTCACTTAAGGACTCGAGAGATTATGGAATGATTGCCATACTCTGGTTTATATCCACGGTTGCACAAAGGGAAACCCAGATGGGGAATATTTGCTTTGGATTTGTGCAAGACATTTCCAGGGTTTTGTTTATGTTTGTCTTCTCTTCTGTCTTCTGGAAACGTCGCGTTTTTGGGGTCTGCAACCATGCTTACAGGATATTCCTGGCTGTACATTTGGGTCATCTCATTAATAAGGTTCACCTGGGTAATGCGGCAACCAAATCTGAAAGCTTTATCCTAATTGTTCTGCTAAATAAAAACCAATGGCCTTTTCCATGTCTTATTTTATAAAGCCCTGGAGTGTTCTCATGTTAAAGTGTTTTACAGCAAGTTTGTTTTAGTACTTAAGAACCGAAAGTCTAATGGCGAAAAGCAAAGTTGGCCGTCTTTTACTTCCTTGTAGCCTATAGCAACCAACGTTCTGTTACTACCATGCAGTGAGCTCCCCAAAGGAGGTTTTCATCCACTGATTCAGCAAACCCACAAATATGTAGTGAAAGCCCATCAGGAACCAGTCATTCTGTTGGCAGAATGTATCCTGGGTGAACCAAACTGATGGGGTTTTGTCTTCAAAGACCCCAGTTGAGGAAATAGTTACACAGCAGATAAAGAGACAGACAAATTTAGGATCGGGATAAGCACCTGGAAGAGAAAAGAATTCTGGTTGGGGAGAAGAGCATGCATTTCTGGGTGACCAGTGAGGGTGTCTGTGTGTCTGTGGCACAGCATTTCATCACAACTCAGATGCACCGATTATAAGACACTTTGATATTCTATGTTCCACTGAGGAAAAAAAAATGTGGCCAATTAAACTGTAACCCTAAGCTGTCCTTTAATTAGAATCTCTATTTGTACTTATCAGCAGATATTGTTCTAAACATATTCAGACATAGACTTTTTTCAAATCACATGTCACCTTCGAGTGAACAGAAAAAAAGAGATGTGACCAAAATAAATGGAAGCAATTTAAAAACTTACACCTGCTCAGAGTTCAGTTGGAAGAAGGGGAAATAAAGAGGAAGACCTGGGATGGGAAGTGTTGAGAAACCTGGCTGTCAGCAGAGCAGAGAAGTGGAGCCATAGCTGTAGACGGACAGGAAGACAAGAATGTGCCTGGGAGGGGAGGGGCGGAATATCCAGAATGCTCGCAAGAGTGATCAGCGGAGGGCGAGGTGGACAGAGGCAGGATGGACAGAGAGCTAACGGAGCCACATCCCTGGGAAGGGGCAAGGGTGTGGGAGCCTGGACTGGTTGTGTATTGTTCTTGGATGAGATAAGTGTCGCCCCACTCTTCGGAAGGGCAGGCAGAAGTAGGCGCTGACTCAGGTAGGGTTTTAGATTTGAGAGGAGACGGTCACAGGGTTTCAGTCTGACGTTTTCCGGTCTCTCAACTGAACATGAGGCAAAGTCATCAGCTGAAGACGAGGATTTGTGGGGAGGAGGTGATAGGAGGCTTGAGAATTGGAAAAGGTATCCACAAATCTTTTCGTTATGGCAAGGAAACCTGGTGTTTTGTTGGACAGTGTTGCAAGGAGCCTAGGGCTTATGTAATTGGGCTACCTGTGTGCTGGAGGGATCTGGCCACTTTCTGTAGGGGACAGGCCAGAGGTGTATACATTTGTATTTTTCCTGTGTTAGAGTTCGCCCAGCAAAGAGCTTAGGAGACTAGCCTCAAGGGAGTCTGAGTAGTTGCAAGGAAATGACTGTAATAAAATAGTGGGCCACACCTTCAGGGCACTGACTATGTGCCGAGCTCTTTTTAAACTACTTTGCAGGAATCACCGATGCAACCCTAAAAATAGTACCTTGAGGTAGTTATGGTAGAATTATTACTAACATCCCCATTATAGGTGAGGAAACTGAGACACAGGTAGGTTAAAAAAAAAAAAAAAACTTGCCCAAGGTCACATCTAATAATTAGAAAAGCCCAGAACGAAACATGGCTGTGTTTGGAAACCCCTACGTGATGGTTTTTCCAATTGTAACGCTTGCTTAATCCCGTGATTTCAATGCAAAGCAGTCATAAACAAGAAAAAGAAGACACTGGTGGGTGAAAAGAAAATTATAGGGTTGACGAATTAGAGGATTTGATAAATCCTTAGTAGCCATGGTAAGGGTGATTTTTGCCAGTGTGTGACCAAAAAACTTAATGAGAATGTTATACAAAAGGAAAAGATAATCAGATTTGTTTTTTTTAAAAAAAGTCATGCTGCCACTGTGGATAAGGGGCTGAAGATAATCAAGACTGGAATATAAAGTCCCTTAGAAAACTCTTCCCACAATTTACTAGAAAAGGTAGTATCATCCTAGGGGATTGACTGTTGGAATGAAAAACAATGAACACATAAGAGAGACATTTAAGAGATAGAATCAATAAGACTGTAGGTTTGTTTGAAGGAGGAAGGGTAATGAAGAGTCTCAACTTTTTGGGTAATTTAACCAGATGTTGGAACCACCTATCAAGGTAGAAACAGAAGTTTGAGGACCATACAGATGAAGGTTCTCAATTTTGGATATTTTGAGTTTGAGATGCCTTTTGTTGGATGGAGAGTTTTGTTGGGATTTTGTTGGGACCATGGAACACAACAGAAACCCAGCCTGGATTTCTGTTGTGCTGAAAGTTGGCAGCTTGTTGGTTGTAAATGAAGTCACGGAGAGGACGAGCTCACCAAGGGGCATTGTGACAAGGAGGCAGAATTAAGAGAAGCTGAAAATGGGTCAGGAGGATGGAGGAAGTAGGAGGGAAGGCAAAGAGGACTGGCTAAAAGAGGCAGGAGAGCAATCAGAAGAGTTTGTGGTCATGGAGCCATGAGAGGAAACATTTTAAGAAGCAGGGAGTGACTGAGAACTGCAGGAAGGTCAAGAATGATAAAGCTAGAAGTGTCCACTGGATTTATTGACACGGAAGTCATGGTGATCTCAACGAGAGGCATTGCATTGAAGCAAAAGGGTGGATGGTGGATTTCGGGGGTGAGAGGAGGGCAGGAAGGGGAAGAGCTAGAGATAGCAAGTATAAACAAGTTTTTGAAAAAGTTAGTTGAAGTGGAGGAAAGAGCTACAGCTGTAGCTAGTGGGGTCAAGTGTTTGTTTTAGGATGAATGATGAAGAATGTTTAAGTAGTGCTTGGAAGAATCCAATAGAGAGAAAAAAAGCTAAAGATGTAAGGGAAAAATCATCAAGAGAAAGAAGTCCTTGAAGATGTCAGGAGGGAACAGTGTCCTAAGGCAGATGGAGGGATTATTCTAGGCGGGGACAAACATATCTCCTGTTGCAAGCAGAGGAAGAGTCAATGTGCATGGCACGTGTGTGTGTGTGTGTGTGTGTGTGTGTGTGTGTGTGTGTTTAGACAGTCATCACTAGAGACAGAAAATGAAAACATCTCCTGTGATGGCTTGTCTTTTCTTTGAGAAGGGGAAGGTGAGGTCATCTGCTTAAATTAAGTGGGTAATAAGAAAGTCAGTGATCTGAAACAGGACAAGATGGTTGGAAATAACCAGTGCAGAGCACAGGATAGAGAGAGCAAATTTAGCACGGGACCAGTGTTTGTTGTCATTGTTAGACATCCTGTATTTGTAATGGCGGCATCTGACAGTATCACTGTACCTTTTTTTCTTCTGGAGTTCTTAGCATCCTGGGTGAAAACGTGGAGAAACATTGATCAAGGGTGGGATTTTGACAGGGAAGAGTAATAGACAATACCTGAGTTAAAGGTGTGGGATTACCCCAAACCAGTGAGAGACAGGGATCGTACATGGCTACTTTAAGAGTATTTCTGGAGTACCTGGGTGGCTCAGTCGGTTAAGCATCTCACTCCTGATTTCAGCTCAGGTCACGATCTCACAGTTTGTGAGTTCGAACCCCACATTGGGCTCTGCACTGACAGCAAGAGCCTGCTTGTGATTCTCTCTCTCCCCCTCTCCTTCTGCCCCTCCCCTGTTCATGTTGTCTCTTTCTCTCTCTCAAAATGAATATAAATAAAACCTGAAAAAAAGTTTCAGAAGAGTATTTCTACCACGCTTCCCTTTTCTGAATGGTCTTTGGTTTCTATCTGGTTGCAGCCTATTAATTAACTTATTTATGGGGATTTGGTTCAGCTTATTTGTATTTCATAAGCCAGATTGTTGAGTTTCCATTTTCTGTTACCTGGTCCCTTCAAAGAAGAATACAGTTAGGTGTTACTCCATCATAGCCAACTCAACAGACTAGGTTTTCTTATCTTTCCTTTTTTGCCGTGTCTCATTACTTTCTCTCCACTGTCAAGAAATTTCTGCATCAGCTCTAGACGCATAAAGGTCCTTGGAAGGCGCGAGAATCAGGTTGAGTCGAGAATTAGGACATGGAGTTGTAATGGGGAGATTTAGGTCACATGAAATTTTGTAGCACTTGGCAAAAGGAATTCTCCAAAGGAATCTGGAATACTCCTTCATCACCAAGCTGGTGCTCTCTCCATGTGGCAAATATTGACAGCTGTCATTGTTCTGCTGTTTAAACGACACTTCCAGGAATTATCCGCGCTGATACAAAAGCACGTGTTGAGATTCAAGGACAGCTTTTCTCAAGCTGTTTCTGAATGACTTCTCCCTACCATCATTTGTTAGTGCCTAGGAAATATCATTTTTTAAATTAATTGAATGTAATTGTTAAGGTGAGCAGGATGCCAAGAACACATAGAGTGCATACCAAAGCCAGACAAAAATGACTTGGGGGTATTCATGCTTTTGCAACGTCTCTACTTATCTTCCCCATTAGCAAGGAAAACTAATCGTTGATTGAAATTTCAAAGCAGCATTTGTATAAAAAACTGCCCAACTCCTAGTATTCAATAGTGATTGCTGCGTTCCCTACTTTGAAAATATCCTCTTAACTAATTTGCTTTGTAATCTCTCCAAGATGTGTCCCTTCTGATTTGAGTAACCTGGAATAAAGTGGCCCATTTGGCTCAATCTAATATTTCTTTTGGCTCATAATCTTGTAACATAGCACTACAATTGACTTTACTTTTAGAGCAGAAAAATTGTTCTGCCAACATTTGCTAATAACACTATCTCTCTTTACCGTTGGGCAGCTAATTGTGCTCTAGGTACAACCAGGAACATAAAGAAAGGTTCCTCATTTTTTATAAACTTGTTTATGAACTAAGAGCTTGTATAGAAAACAGAACAATTTTTTAAATAAAGGAATTCTTGAGCTTTCCGAAAAAGAACTGGTTATGATCCAACAGTTGATATTAAAGTTGTTTGGCTGGAATATTGAAATGCATTTTCCTGTAGATGCAGTGATACGGGCTGTGGTTAGATTTCTAGCTCAGTAATAATAACAATCATTTATCAACAGCCTACTATTTGTTAAATACCACCTATGATTTGTGTCCTGCTTACCTCATCAGTGCCTCATTTTTCCACTCTTCCCTGAATTTGTGTTTTATCTCTTTCAGAGGTTGGCAAACATTTTCTGCAATGATGCGGATGGTACAGACTTCAGGCTTTGTAGGTCCCTGATCTCTGGTGCGAGCACTCAAACCCGCCACCCATAATGTAGACGCAGTCACAGCCGATAAGTAAATGGATGAGACTGCGTTCTAATAAAACCTTATGGAACCTGCAATTTGAATCTCACATCTTTCTCATGTGTCTGTGTCACAAAATAGTCTCTTTTTTAACTATTTCATTTTATGTTATTGTGGTAAGAGGACAACATGAGATCTAACATTTTTTAACCATTTAACAACGCACGAATTGGTCTTAGCTCACTGGCTGTATAGAAACAGGGGGGCAGCGGGATTGGGTTCACGGCCATCATTTGCTGACCTCCATGAGTTTTCTCCCAGTTTTTGGAAACTACCAAACTCCTCCACACCACCTCCCCATGTCCATGCCTTTCCCTCTACCTGGTAGGCTCCATAGTTTTCCACTTTTCCCTTTGTTTGTTTTCTCCTCATTGTATCAACACACCCCTCAGAGCCCACCTTGATTGCTGTGTAGGAAGTCTACGGGAACCCCAACACCAGTTCTGAGTTCATCCCTACCCACGATCTGCTGTCACAGCACATCCCGCCCTTCTCCCTGGAAGAGTTACCGCAACTATAAGAAATGACAAATGGTAAGGTTAGCCATGTAATATCTGTCTATACTGCCATAGTCTATGTCCTAAGCTTCTTGAAAGGTGATTATATTTGTGTCGTTCACAGCTGTATGCCCTGGGCGTAGCACGATGATGCCCACAGAGTAGGGGCTCAATACACGTCTGTGAAATTAACCAATCATCGCACTTAACGCAACTCTGCAACATAAATATCCCCACTTTACATGTGAATACACTGGAGCTTCCATCAGATAGATTCTTTTCTGGAGGTCATAGGTTAAAAAGGTCATGTCTGCTGAACTCCAAAGGTCTTGCGATTTCCACCATGCTGCTACTGTAATAAAATATTACATTAATTTGTATTGAAACACTGCATTTTCACTAAATGATGAAATCCACTGATTGTATTTAAAACAGTAGCAAGCATTGTGCAAAGCCTAAAAATAACAGCATAAGAGCTTGTTTTCGTATGTCTGTATAGGTTCGTAAGGAGTTTTGTTTCATCCTTGAAATATGGAGATTTTGGACCAAGTCTACACTTAGATATTTGTCTTTTCTCTTCAATCCCGTCTGGAAATCAATTCCAGACATACTTCAATAATTTCAATTTCCAGACATAATTCCTCCTCGGAGGGAAATTTTCTTTTATTATTTGTTTAATTGGCTATCTTCTACTCATTACATTTTTCCGGTAAGTCTTATGAATCGCTCCCGAAAGTTCCCTAGCTTTGCCTTCACAATTTCTATCTTCGCCTATAGTTTTCGACGACTTGAAATAATTTTCCTGTTTGACCTTCTAGACCTCCACAACATTCAATTTAGCACCTGACTCTTTACTTCAAAAATCAGATTAAAAAACAACAACAACAACAACAACATCCCTCCAAACATGTGTTTTCCGACGTGCCTTAACATCCTGGAGTGCTCTCATTTAATTTTTAAAGAGTTGTCACTGAACTCTTCCATCTGCTTGAATTCACCAGGGAGCTGTTCTGTTTCCTCACTCCTCCCTGGCTGCTGAGGCCTCTCAGACCGACAGTTCTTGGGTACGTTAAGTGCAGATGTGAGGTGCCTCAGCCTCCTATGGGCTGGCATTTCAGGGTGATGGAAAGGACAGCATTTTCTGCTCTTGGGGCCTGTAGTGTGTCACAATAGAACTGGGCAGAAGTTTCTCATTGAGACTACAGAAAAATACTATTTCTGTTCCCATATTTTCTTGTCTTTCTCCACCCAGATGTTGAGCTCCCTATTTCCACGGTGGGGGGTGGGTGGCGAGTGACAGGCACACTCACACAGCCTGTGGACCCTTTTTCCTGGAGGGAATAAAGGGTCACTGAAGTCCAGGGTCCTGCCTGCATCTCTGCCCTTCCTCACCCAACACTGGGTGCAGGTGCCCGTAAAAACACCTCTCCCCCTCAAGGGGGAAAACACCTTCCTCGTATGAATGTCTTCCTGAAATTTAGAGGAAGCTCCTTGAGTCAGGTACTTCCTCTTAGATAGCTCAGTGTTGGAATCTAGGTCACTGATGGTCTTTTATATTATTTTGGACGGCATAGTTCTGTATCCGATGCTGTGAATTTCTCTTCTCAGTGAACTGAGTAGTAGATGAAAAATTCAAAACTATATTTTGATGAACTCTGAAAGCACCAGTCTCCTTCTTCCTAGATTGTATCAAGCAATAGTGTAACCCCAGGCCCGCTTCACAGCCCTGGTTGTGAGAGGGTCCCCAGCATTGGAGTGGTGGGATAGGAACTAAGGAGTTGCCCCTGTTAAGATGATTCCAGGCACACTTTCCACCATAGAGCACAAGAAAGTCATCCTATGTCTCTTCTAGAGGGCGTCATTCAATTATAAGCGCTTATTCAAAAGATCCCCACAATCTTATTATTTAAAATTAATCTGCAGAAAGATGTTAATTTTCACTAAGAACCAAAAACTTAGTTTCCAGCATTGGGAATCTTTTAGATTAGGTGAGATGTTTTGTTTTGTTTTGTTTTGTTTATATCACGGAGACGAGGCACACAATGGTTGGAGTATGTTATTTGCTTTCACCTTATCATTTTGTTGATGTTTTGGCTTCGGATTCACAAATAAGTCTTTATGATTTCATAATAGCCTTACGTTTTTTTTCTTTTTACACTCCACTTCCCTGAAATTGTTTTTTTATTGAAGTACAAGTGACATACAACATTATAGTAGTTTCAGGTGAACAACATAGTGATTATTTACTTTATTATTTTTTAACATTTATTCATTTTTGAGAGAGAGAGAGAGAGAGAGAGAGAGAGCAGGGGAAGGGCAGAGAGAGAGAGGGAGACAGAATCCGAAGCAGGCGCCAGGCTCCGAGCTGTCAGCACAGAGCCTGACGCGGGGCTTGAACCCACAAACCATGAGATCATGATCTGAGCTGAAGTCGGACGCTTAACCAACTGAGCCACCCAGGCGCCCCAATGATTTGATATTTATATACATAATGAAATGATCTCTATGATAAGTCTATGTACAATATTATCTACTATATTCCCTATGCTGTACATTATATCCCTGGGTATTATTTATTTTCTAACCGGAAGATTGTACCTCTCAACCCCCTTCACTTATTCACCCCTGAAATTCTTTTCTTTCTTTTTTTTTTTATTGTGAATTGTTCTGGTAGTGTTTTGGTTTTCGTACTGTTTTCAGTTTGTTGTGTGAGACTGTTACAATACCTACCTGTCTTTTTTAGGGTTACAACTTCCTTCTTTAAAATAATGCTTTATTACCTACCTTAATTATTTGTGTTTACTCAGAATTCAGCCGTAGTTAAATATTTATGATCACAAGTATTTGCGAACATAAATACGAATTTCAGGGGATAGGCCTTGTAAATGGCCCATAATATTAGGTAAGATTCTCTTAGGTTTGGGTGGCTAAGATTGATTCTTTATATAGGAAACAGTGGCCCCATGACTCAGAATGGTATTGGTTTCTTTTGTTAATGAATATGGACATCACTTCCACTGCACCACATAGTAATCTGAATAGTACAGAGTTTGTAACGGATTTTTCATCAATGTATGAAGAAGTAAAATTGTATACCTGTTGTATAAAAACAAAACAATAAATAATGAGCTGTCACAACGAGGTCAGCTATTTTATTCCTTCCAAATGGGTTTCCTTACCTGAAAGAAAATAAAAGAAAGCAGAAACAATGTTTAAAACATTTGGAAGCCTCTGCCCCTTCTAAAGTTCATTTCCTTCAGCCCTCTGCTTGTTCATTTCACCTGTAGCTGTTGGGCGAATGATTTTAATTAGGGCACAACTATGGCTACTTAAATTGAATTCCAAACTGGTGTGAGAGAATGAAGAGTTCAGATTTAAAAATTTTTTTTTTTTAACGTTTATTTATTTTTGGGACAGAGAGAGACAGAGCATGAACGGGGGAGGGGCAGAGAGAGAGGGAGACACAGAATCGGAAACAGGCTCCAGGCTCTGAGCCATCAGCCCAGAGCCCGACGCGGGGCTCGAACTCACGGACCGTGAGATCGTGACCTGGCTGAAGTCGGACGCTTAACCGACTGCGCCACCCAGGCGCCCCGAAGAGTTCAGATTTTAATCACAAAACACCTCCAAACAAAACTCCTTCAAAGTGACTCCACATAAAATGTTTATCAATAAATAATGCCAACACTCACTGCATGTATTTTTAAAGATTCGTTCTTAGAAAACTAAAGACCTTAAGAGCTATAAGATTGTGTCCAACATTTTAGCATTTCTGTATAAGTGAGAGCCCATTCAGTTTCGTTCAATGAGGTCATAATCCAATATAGGGCGGGAGTTGATTTTGCCCCTCTTAGGTTATTTGGCAATGTCTGAGATGTTTTGCTTGTCATAACACAACAGGAGTGGGGACGCTTCTGGCATCTAGTGGTAGAGACCAGGGATGCAGAGGAATATTCTGCAATGCTCAAGGACAGCCCCGCTCCGTGACAAAGAGTTATTGACCCTAGAGTGTCAACAGTGCAAAGGTTGGAAATACCTAGAGACATTACCCCTGAAGAGCGGCCACAGGATGTTTTCCTTCAATACACAGAGTGCTGTTAAGCCCAGTGATATAAAATGCCTCAGGATCGGTCTGCAATATAAACCTATAAAAAAAAAAAAATCAGGAATCTGGATATCCAGGAAGAAAAATCTTACTTTAAGAGTCAACTTGAGGGGCGCCTGGGTGGCGCAGTCGGTTAAGCGTCCGACTTCAGCCAGGTCACGATCTCGCGGTCCATGAGTTCGAGCCCTGCATCAGGCTCTGGGCTGATGGCTCGGAGCCTGGAGCCTGTTTCCGATTCTGTGTCTCCCTCTCTCTCTGCCCCTCCCCCGTTCATGCTCTGTCTCTCTCTGTCCCAAAAATAAATAAACGTTGAAAAAAAAATTTAAAAAAAAAAGAGTCAACTTGAGCATGGAGGAAAGAATGAGGACCCAAATAATGTTTCTCAGAAAGTCGATTCATATTTAAATGAGGGTCAGAACTAGGGGAGCTGAGATTCCAGAATGCTCCCTCCTCATGTGTAACACAGTCAGGCAGTTCGTGCAGTCAGTCCAGTTTGATGAAACAAGTATGTCTGAGGGAATTATGGTTCCTCCTTGGACACAAATCTCATTGATATTAAATATTTGAATAATTAACAGGCCAAGTCAGTATTAAATGGCATTGCCAATGAGAGCTACTTTGTAGATATTGTTCCTATTGATGAACAAGTGCTCCTTGTTGAATTCAACACAATTATACTTAAATCTATTGATTAGGTCTTAGATACCAAGCAGCCAATGCACAAATATGCACAGGAGAAAGAGAGGGAAAATGCTACCAGTTCAAATTATTTTGAATTATAGAAAATTAATGCAACGTGTTTGATCCACTTATTAATAATGATCAGCATTGATCCTGCAGGCAAATATTATTTGTTATGGGTTGAATCATGTCCCCCCGCCCCGACCCATAAAAGATATGTTAAAATCCTAACCCCCAGTACTTGTGAATATGACCTTATTTAGCAATTGGATCTTGGCAGATATAATCAAGGTAAGATGAAGTGATTAGGATGGACCCTAATCCAATATAACTGGTGTCCTTCCAAGCAGAGGAGGAAGAGAAGGGAACACCTTGTGTTCAAAGACACAAGCAAAGAGGATGGCCATGTAAAGACAGAGGCAGAGGCTGAAAAGATGCTGTCACAAACCAAGGAACACCTGGGGCTACCGGAGCTGAAAGAGGCAGGAAGGATTCTCCCCCAGAGGTTTCAGCGGCAGCATGGCCCTGCCAACATCTTGATACATACATTGTGTCCGTAAGTAGTACACTATTTGCCAAAGAATCAAAATAGATCAACGTTTACAGCCAGAAAGTCGTTTTATAATCTTATGAAAGTGTACAGGAGATGAAAAACAACATGTGTAAATATTTAAATGCTTTTTATAATGTTAGATTTAATCAGGATGCTTTACTCATTAAATATAAAAAGTACACATATATCCACATCTATATACACACATATATTAAAAACTATTCCACATAATTCTTTTTGGTTTATTTGGTATTTTGGGGGGATGTCAAATATATATATTTGGGGATGACTGTCCTTTATTTCTGATGTATTTGTAACTTTTTTTTTAAACATTTTGCTCTTTTTAAAAAAAAATTTTTTTTTAACGTGTATTTATTTTTGAGACAGAGAGAGACAGAACGTGAACGGGGGAGGGTCAGAGAGAGAGAGGGAGACACAGAATCTGAAACAGGCTCCAGGCTCTGAGCAGTCAGCACAAGCCCGACGCGGGGCTTGAACTCACGAACCGCAAGATCATGACCTGAGCCGAAGTCGGACGCTTATCCGACTGAGCCATCCAGGCGCCCCTATTTGTAGCTTTTTAAGTCATTAGGATACTTATTAACATGGTGAAAAACCATTAAAATTTTTATTTCATTTTCTGCTATCTCAACACCCACAAAATCCTATAGGCACATAACTAAATTTATAAATTGTGCACCTGAATCGATCTTGTTAATAAAACTTCAATTTTTGATGGAAAATCAATCCAAACAAGTAGAAAAAGATTAAACTCTCTTTAATTTGTTGGCATCTACATGTTAGACGTTACAAAGGAAAGGAGCTAGAAATTGTCTATGAGACTACCATAAAGTGTTCAACCATTCTGACTGATAAGACCCCTAGATTTTTCAGCCATATTCATGAAAGATATAATGTTCATAACTTCATTTTTTCTTATAAAATCAGATGGTTTTGATAGGGTAATGCTGTTCCCATAAAATAAGTTAGTTAATGGTCCCTCTTGTTATATTTTATGAAAGACTTTGTATGGAATTAGTATTATTATTTTCTTAAATGTTTGAAACATTGACTAATGAAGCTACTTTGTACTGGAGTTTCTTTTTGAAAGGTTTGGACTGTGAATTCAATTTTCTTTACTAGATACAGGGCTATTTAAGTTATCGATTTCTTCTTGGGTGAGATTTTGTTGTTTGTGAGATCTTTCAGGGATTTTTAAAATTTCATCTAACTTTCTGAAATTATTGGCAAAAGGTTGTTTGTAACATCATCATAGTATCTTTTTCATTCTGTAGGATCTGTAGTAATAACCCTTTAGTTATTTGTTATATTGGTGATTTGTGTTCTTTCCTTTTTAGAAGAGTCTAATTAGAGTGTTGTCTATGTCAATCACTTCTAAAAGCAAATTTTTGGATTGGCTACTTTTCTCTGTGTTATTTCACAATCTTACTGATTCCTGTCCTAATCAGTTTGGGTTGCTATAACAAATTATCATACAATGAGTGACTTAAATAAGAGACATTTATTATTCAAAGTTATGGAGGCTGGGAAGTCCATGATTAAGGTGTCAGCAGATTCAATGTCTAGTGAGTCTTCTATCTAGTTTGTACTGGCAATTTTCTTGCTGTGTTCTCATTGTGTCTTTTATAAGGGCAATACTTCCATCAGGAAAGCTCTACTTTTATGACCTAATTACCTTTTAAAGTTTCCATCTCCAAATACCATAACATTGGGGATTAGGGTTTTAACATATGAATTTTGAGAGGACACAAACATTAAGTCCACAGCAACAATTCCTCTCGTTTTTAATATTTTCTTCTTTCTACATGCTTTGAGCATATTTTGCCCTTCTTTTCCTGCTATCTTGCAGTAGAATCTTAGAATATTGATGTTAAACCTTCCTTATTACCTGAAATAAGCATCTGAATGTATATATATTTGTCTGAATACTACTTTAGCTGTACCTTACAAATTGTTATACATTGTATTTTTGGTATCATGAATTCAAACATTTTCTAATTTCTTTTGTGATTTCTTTGAATGTATTTAATTTTAAAATATTAAAAAAATAATTTCCAAATATATGAGTTTTCCCAGATATATTATTATTTTTGGCTGTTTATTTAATACACTTGTGATCACGTAACACATTCTGTATTACTTTGATCCTTGAAAAATTTTAAAGACATGTTTTATGGCCGTGTATAAATCCTATTTTTTATACTATTGTTTTTTGTTTACATTATACTATCAGCACTTGGAAAGAACTTGCACTCTACCGTTAAATTCTACCATTGTTCTATAAGTATCAAATATGATTAAGTCATTGTTAGTGCTCTGATCTTTTATATCTTTGCTGATTTTTTTGTTCTGTTCTGTCAATTGCTGAAAGAGAAGTATTAAAGCCTCCTGCTATCACCTGGAATTTCTCACTTTAAGTCTGTCAATTTTTGCTTTATCAATTTTGAATGCGAATGTGATACATTCACATTTATGATTGCTATAAATTATCATTATGCCTATCATTATGTTACAGCCATTTCGTTATGAAAACTCCCTTTTTAACTGATAATACTAGATTCTTAAAGTCTGTTTTAATGGATATTGAAATTTCGGGTTTCTTATGCTGATTGTTTGCATAGTATATATTTTTTACATCTATTTGCTTTCAGTCTGGTTGTACTTTTTATTTAAAGTGCCCTTTCTTGTAGACAGCAGATAGTTGGGTCTTGTGATTGTACCACTCTGTCTGACCATCTCTGTGTTTTAATTGGAATATGAATTGCATTAACATTTAACGTAATTATTGATATAGTTGGATTTAGATCTAATATTTTAATATGTATTTTCTGTTTGTCTCTCTGTGTTTTGTTCCTTTGTTCTCCCCTCTCTGTCCTCTTTCGGATTCTTTGAATACTTTCAGAATTTCACTTTATATTGTCTCCTTATCTGTTTTTCTCTGTACTTGGTGTGTAATTTTTTGTAATTGTTCTTTGGATTATAATATGCATCTTTATATTTTCATAATACTTAGAGTTAATATTGTACCAATTTATGTAAAATGTAGAAATCTTGAACCTGTGTGGATCCATTTCCCCACCACCATTATGGTTGTCTTGTTATTGTTGTTTGGCGCATTACACCCAAGAGCATTATAAATCACGTGATGCAATATTATACTTTCTGTTTTCAACAGTAATTTTTAAAAGAAATTAAGAAATATTATTTTTTATATTTACACATATGTATTTACCTTTCCCAATGCTCCTCATTCATTCCTGACAATCCCAGTTTCCCACTACCATTTTGTTACCAAAAAGGCTGCCCTTTTTCTCAGTCTCAAAAACTTCTCTTAACATTTTTTACAGTACATGTCTGGTTTGTAGAAGTTCTCTCAGTTTGATTTAAGCTGAAAATTATTTTGCTTCACCTTAACTCTTGAAGGATATTTTCACTAGTTATGGAGTTTTTGAGAGACAGCTAATTAGTTTCTCTCAGCATTAAAAAAATGTTGTTCTGGTCCCCTCAGTTCTGATGAAGTGTTGGCAGCACTTTGCTTGATTGTTCCCTGTATATAAAGTGTTGTTTTGGGGCACCTGGGTGGCTCAGTCAGTTGAGCATCCGACTTTAGCTCAGGTCATGATTGTGTGGTTCATGAGTTTGAGCCCCGCATTGACAGCTCACAGCCTGGAGCCTGCTTCAGATTTTGTGCCTCCCTCTCTCTCTCTCTCTGCCCCTTCCCCGCTTGTGTTCTGTCTCTCTCTCTCTCAAAAATAAATAAACATTAAAAAAAAAGTAAAGCGTTGTTTTGTTCTGGCTACTTTTACAACTTTCCTCTTTATTTGAATTTATTTTGGTTTTTCTCTTTATCTTGGTTTTTTACTATGATGTCTTCAAGCATGGGAGTGGTGATGTTTTCATCATGGAGTCAAAGTGAAGATCATCATTAATGGGACAGGTTGAAATCATGTTTTGCATGATAGGATAAACCTTTCTGATATTCCCTCAATATAATACTGTGAAAAGATCAGAAAAACCCAAATGGAGGGACGTGTAAAAAAATAACTGGCTTATGGGCCACCTGGGTGGCTCAGCTGGTTAAGCATCTGACTTCATCTTAGCTCATGATCTCCTGTTTCGTGAGTTCGAGCCCAGCATCAGGCTCTATGCTGACAGCTCGGAGCCTGGAGCCTGCTTTGGATTCGGTGTCTCCCTCTCCCTCTGCCTCTCCCCTGATTGTGTTCTCTCTCTCTCTCTCTCTCTCTCTCTCTCAAAAATAAATAATAAACACTAGAATTTTTTTTAAAACACTGGCTTATGACTTTCAAAACATCAAGGTCATAAAAGTAAGGGACATACGAAAGAACTCTCTCAGGTCACATTTGGGACAGTGGGTGAAATTTTAAATAGGATCCAAGGATGGGATGGCATTAAATTTCAATATTAGCTTTCTGATTTTGAAGATAGAATTTAGTTATAAAGGAGATTTTTATTCATAGGAAATACCCCCTTAAAATATTCAGAGAAGATGAGGTTCAGGTTAGCAATTTATTCTCAAATGGTTTGGAAAAGAGGGGAAAAGTTGATTGGACTATTCTTGCACCTGTTCTGTAGGTGTGTGATTGTTTCCGTGTAACAAAAAAGACTACAAAGTTTTCCATAATCAGAAATACATGTTTTTAAAATAACAGAAACTCTAAATTAAAAGGACAACGTTGGCTAAGAACACCACCAAATCATTATGTTTAGAAGTCTCACACCACAAATTTTGGTAAAACTGGAATATTTAGATTAGTGAACAGGTGACCCGGCTTTCTCTTTTGTATTTGATGATGAAATAAGAATTTTAGTTCATATATTCAGTACGTAACGCAAATTTACAGTTTTGACTTTATAACCTAAGATATCAGGCAGCGTTTCATTTTCATTGCAATCCTGATATGTCTATATTGTTTTATCATACTTTTCTTACATAGTTAAATTTGACAGTGGCCCAGTGAGATTTTGGGATCTTTTTTGGGTATGTGAGTGATAAGTATGTACATGTGCATTCATGGTATTAAGTAACTGATACGTTAGGTATCTGTTAGTTACTAATGTGACAGGTACGTAAGGTTACTCTAATGATTAATTTTATAATGCTAAGTAATATTGAAATATATTGCCGTTAATTGTTTTCTTAAATTTCACTATATATAATTAAATCACTGGTCCTTAAATGTACACTCAAAGAGAGAGATTCCATTAAGAAGAAATGCATTAATATTTATCTGGGAATTGAGTTCTGACCTTCATACAGGTAACCCCAGATAATCTAAATACAGGTTTATTAATTTAACCCTTCCAAATGTATTTTCCCTCAACCAGATTTATGTTGAACAACTTCTTTTTTTTTTTTTTTTTCAACGTTTTTAATTATTTTTGGGACAGAGAGAGACAGAGCATGAACGGGGGAGGGGCAGAGAGAGAGGGAGACACAGAATCAGAAACAGGCTCCAGGCTCTGAGCCATCAGCCCAGAGCCCGACGCGGGGCTCGAACTCACGGACCGCGAGATCGTGACCTGGCTGAAGTCGGACGCTTAACCGACTGCTGCCACCCAGGCGCCCCTGAACAACTTCTTATAAGAACAACTATATATAGATTCTTTAATTTCTAGTGAGTTCTTGTTCTGTGTGTTAGCTCACAAATAAGCTTGGGATTTACATAATAGTCCCATTACCATATTGAATAATGCAAATAACTTGTAATTTCTGCACATGAAACCTAGCAGATGTTATGAAGATACTTAATTTTGGCTTATTATCAGAAAGTAGGCTAAACACCAGCATAGTCTATTATATCCAGAATCTCCTATTTGTTCACATATGCAATTGCACTCATTAATATCATCTAACTGAAAGTGAGTACAATGCATACTTCTTCTCTTACCAACTACCCAGTGCTTTCCAAACTTACTTATTACATGCTATTTTTATGTATGCATATATTTATTATTTTTAAAAATTTATTACTTATTTTTTCAGAAGCAGAGAGAGACAGAGCACCAGCAGAAGAAGGGCAGAGAGAGAGGGAGACTCCGAATCCGAAGCAGGCTCCAGGCTCTGAGCTGTCAGCACAGAGCCTGACGTGGGGCTTGAACTTACGAACCAGGAGATCATGACCTGAACCAAAGTCCGACGCTTAACTGACTGAGCCACCCTGGTGCCCCTGTTTTTTTGTTTTTTATTTTAGAGAGAGAAAGAAAGAGAGAGAGCAGGGGAGAGGCAGAAAGGGAGAGAGAGACAATCTTAAACAGGTTCTACACTCAGCATGGAGCCTGATGTGAGGCTTGATCCCACGACCCTGGGATCATGACCTGAGCTGAAATCATTAGTCAGATGTTAAGCTCCAGTATATGGTTTTTTTTGAATATAGAGGTTTTAAAGATTTCACAAGTTAGAAGGACCAAGTTTAAAACAATAACATCCAGAACATATATATATTTTTAATGTTTATTTATTTTTGAAGGACAGAGAGCATGAGTAGGATAGGGACAGGGAGAGAGGGAGAGAGAGGATCCAAAGTGGGCTCCATGCTGATGGGGCTCACACTCCCAAACCGTGAGATCATGACCTGAGCCAAAGTCAGAAGCTTAACCAACTGAGCCACCCAGGGCCCCAAGAATATACCTTTTTAAAAAATTTATATATCATGCTATTTTTGATTCTGAAAGTCAAGTAAACACCAGATTAAAGAGTCACTTAAAAATGAAATATTTTCTTGAAAAATAGGTTTTTATGAAATTATAGGAGTTTTCCTGGGCACCCTAACATGTGTACACTTCGTGAAGAATGTCCAACCTTGTCCAATGGTCATTGTTGTCACTAATTTGGATGCAGTGTTGGGTTTATAATGAGCCACTCTTTAATTTTATATGTCCTTGGTAATACCACTTATTTTCTCCCTTTTGATATATTTCCTTCTGAAAAACAGTAATTTTCACTACCAATTTTGAAAGAGCGAATCCCAGCCACTAAATCATTGGGTACAAAGATAATTTGCTCATTTGCCAACAACAGACCTAGAATGTAAATGTAGCTGCCCGTTCTCTTTAAGGCGTGTGCCTGGAGCCTTCACTAAGTCATAAAGTTGTCAACATTGAAGATAGTGTCTATTATTCATCTTGACCGTCGACCTGAACGCTATGGTACTCTATTTCAATTAGTGTCAACTAATTTTCTTTGGAGTTCCACAGGCATGTGATACGATCATACTTTTAGTCAATACTGAAGCCAAACCCTCATTCTAAGACCAGAGATTTGACAAGGAGAAATCTGTGCATCGAACATTCTGCAAATTCACTAACCTTGAGGACCAAAAGGCAACAGTGGAAAAATGGGGTCACTTTCCCCAGACAATGTCACTGAATTTTTCCCACGTATTTTACAATTAAAAATGCAGTTTGTGGGGCGCCTGGGTGGCTCAGTTGGTAAGTGTCTGACTTCGACTCAGGTCATGATCTTGCAGTTCACGGGTTTGAGCTCCGCATCAGGCTCTGTGCCGACAGCTCGGAGCCTGCAGCCTGCTTCGGATTCTGTGTCTCCCTCTCTCTCTGCCCCTCCCCCATTCTCTCTGTCTCAAAAATAAACATTTTTCCAAAAATTTTAAAAATGCGATTTGTTTTTATTATTTAAGGCTAAAATTGAATTTTAACTAGTTTTATTTATTCTAGTCGCTTCCCAGATGAAAGAGAGCAGGGTTATATGCAGATTTCTGTGACAGAAGCAGAAGGACCTGGCATTAGAAAAATCATACTTGAGTGCAAACACAGGTGTTCACTACTTGTGTGACCTTGACCTGCTTCCATGCTCTCTCTGAGACTTGCACCTCCTCCAAATATTTAGGATGAAAAACACCATTTGTGCAGGTTTGTTGTGAACGCCAGAAATGAAGTGCGAAGAGTGCCTGACCTTGACAGACGCCTGAAGAAAAAGTTCCGTCTCCTTTCAGCCTTCCGTGTGCTTTTAGCCAATACACCTGGCGCCACTCATTTACCCCCAAGAGCTCTGATCTCCGAAGCTTTAGTCGCTGTCACGTTTAGAAAGTGGATGCACCTTTCCCACACTGTCCCCTTCACCTGGATTGATAGAGGGTCAGACAAGGCTTCAGACACAACGCAAGAAGTCTGGGCCTTGGAAGTCGCCACAGCAGAGGTGGCCACGGGGGGTTAAAGGAAGCAGAAAGTAAAGTCCGCTGTGCTGAGCTATTTGCAGTTTTGTTCTCTTCTTTGGAGAGGAGGTAGCTTTATCCTAACAGTCTATGCTATGCTGCCATGACACAGTCCCCCCGGACGACCGCAACGTCTCTAAATGTGCACGGGTTGTCCACGGCCGCGAATCTATTCTTCTTCCTGGATATATTTAATGAAAGCCCACACTGGAGAACTGAGATTCCTTTTCATGTCTTTGTTTTCATTTTTTTTGTTGTTGTTGGTTTTTTTTTTTTTTTTTTTTTGTCTTTCACTTGTCTTTAACACTCATATTCAGATTATCAGGATTCAGATCGTGCGGTTTCACCCCTCTTCTCTGTCTCATTCACTGCCGCACTTCCTCCAACTCTCATTATTTTTCACTGATGTTACAGTCCCCTTCCTTCATTCGTTCGTTTCTTCCTTCCTTCCTTTCCTCAATCGATGCCCTACACTCCTGCCCAGGAAAAAATTTTAAATGCATGAAGTTCCTTATGCGGCATAATTTTTAAAATATTCTCTGATGGCTTTGTCTTATGTTGAGGGTCAAATCCAAACTTCTTTTTTGTTTGTTTGTTTAAATGTTTATTTATTTTTGAGAGAGAGAGGGAGAGAGAGAGAGAGAGAGAGAGAATCCCAAACAGGCTCCCTGCTTTCAATGCAAAGCCCAAAGCAGGGCTCGATCCCGTGAACTGAGATCATGACCTGAGCCACCCAGGCGCCCCTCAAATCCCAACTTCTAAGCTGGATTATCAGAGCAGCCTCTTGTCTCTCCAACCATGAGGCTCTCTTGGCACGTTTCTGTGCCCTGTACACAGAGGTCCCTTTGGCTTTGGTCTTCTGCACATAACCACATACTCCATCTGTCCTTTGCTTGCTAACCTCCTAGTTGATGATGAAGATGCCACTTTACCTGTGAACCTTTAACCACTGCCAATCAGAGTTAAGTGCTCCCAGAGTCCTCTAAGTTTGCCGCACTCCTGACTTTCTCTTTCCATCATTGTTATATGCCCTTTTCCCACACTGGTCCAGAAACTTCGGAGAGATCAAAATTACTTCTTTTGTATCTGTTTCTTCAAAGCCTAGCTTAGTCCCAGTGATGTAGAAGCCTTCTCAATAATTTTTTTTCAATAAAGGATTGAAAGTCACGAATGTGGGCAGTTTATGGGTATGTTTAAAAGAAACTAATATATGGAGATGTAAGATATCCATACTTTTCTCAAAATGAGAGGCATTAAGTATTGATTTTAAACCCCAATCCCCCCCCAACCCTTTCTGGAAACATTAATAAAATAAAAACAGAGGAAAAGAAATTTATATAATGCTTTCTTTGAATCCTGTAAGACACGTCTTTATTGCCCAGAGATTTTATTGGTGTTCGTGATAGGATTTTTAAAAAAATTTTTTAATGTTTATTTATTTTTTTTTTAATTTTTTTTTCAACGTTTATTTATTTTTGGGACAGAGAGAGACAGAGCATGAACGGGGGAGGGGCAGAGAGAGAGGGAGACACAGAATCGGAAACAGGCCCCAGGCTCTGAGCCATCAGCCCAGAGCCTGACGCGGGGCTCGAACTCACGGACCGCGAGATCATGACCTGGCTGAAGTCGGACGCTTAACCGACTGCGCCACCCAGGCGCCCCAATGTTTATTTATTTTTGAGAGAGAGAGAGACAGAACGCAAGTGTGGGAAAGGCAGAGAGGGGAAGACAGACTCTGAAACAGGTTCCCAGCTCTAAGCTGTCAGCACAGAGCCTGAAGTGTGGGCTTGAACCCATGAACCAAGAGATCATGACCTGATAATCGGACACTCAACTGAATGAGCCACCCAGGCGCCCCCATCATATGATTTAAAAAAGAAATGTACCCCCTTCCTCCACATCTTGTTCTGATTCGAACTTGCTTGCCACTTCAGGACGGGTTCCCAGTCCTCTCCGGAAGAGTTTAGTCAACAGGGGTGTGTGCTTCCTGGACGATACAGTGCTGTCTCCTCAGATGATGAGCACTGAGCATACTGGGGACTTTGTGACAGGAGTACAAATAATATTGTGCCTGAACTTCATCCTGCTCCCTCTAATGGCACAAGAAATAAATTTTCACTCTACACTCACCTTTGAGAAAAGCTTGAGGGAGAAATAGATTGATTGGCCAAGTTCACAAGGAAAAGAAGGAAGAATCTGGTGTTGATCTGTTTCTGTGAATGAGATCGCATGCGGATTTGATACATTAAATAAAAATTCTGCAGGATTTGACTGTGGTTTGTCATTGCACGGGGTTATAAAGTTCAAGATGGATTACTCTTAAAGAATTGCTGAAGGTATTTTCTCTAGTCTTGAATCTTTCAAAATATATCTGCCCTTTTGAAGGAGTAATGTTAGTATAGTTCTAGTTCTAGTTAGTGTATAGTTCGCAAATTATTCAGAAACATACAAAATCAGTGGTGTCATGAGGTGTTGTGGGCATTGTCAGAGGGTGAGGCTCTTGTTCAGATGCTACTTCTCCTTAAAAGTATAAAAATGAAAATTTCTCAATAGCTTAAAAAATGTATGCAATAAAATTGGATGGCTAGGGAGGCTAAATTTCCATTTCAGTTGGAGCGTATTTTTTCCAAAATCAAATGTTGAAAGTAAATTTTCTGTATTTTATTATAACATATGTAAATCCAAATGTCTAACCTTGAAAAAGTCAAAGTCATCGTTTGCAAATGCCTTCTTATAAGGGTATTATATTAGTGCTTTTCACATGCTTTGACAGTTCACCTAACTCATTTTGAAAACAATACTTCTTTGTGAGGCATTGTAATAAATTAGAGCACCAAAGTTCTCACTACAAAATTAAAGGGTCTTGGTTGCACAACCAAAGTTATTCTAATTATAAAGCATTTAATGTATTTCACATCTTTTAATTTCATGTTTTTCTGATAAGATCATTTAATTCTCTTTTCAATTCTAAGAATCATAGGACAGTCCACGTGGTTCAACAATGCCATTGACAGAGATTGAGATAGCTCATTTCAAAATCCTGAAGTTGAGCGACAGAGACGGAGAGGCAAAGACAGAGACAAAGACAGAGAGGAGAGAGAGCAGTAGAAATTAGGAAGGAGTAAGAAAAGGGGAAAGAGGTCAGAATCAAAGCAAGTAATTAAATCTACTTGTAACAACTTGTAACAATATAAAGACTTTGATATATACTGGGCCTAACAGGTGCGTAAAGAGTTTAATTTCAAATGTCTTACTGAACAGAAGTATGAAATTTGAAGAGATTCAGAAAGCTATGGAAAGACATTTTCTGAAAAACCACATAAATTAAGAAAAAAAACTTACATTGTTTTAAGGGGAAAGAAAAACTACACTAAAAAGAAAACTACGAAATTTTAGACTCTATGGTAAAAATACCTGAGAACACTTAAAATATATTTTATTATTTATTAATCATACTGTATGTTTTGTGAATCCAAATCTTTATTTCATTGTATTGCGTTTTAGAAGAAGGAGAATTGCGTTAAATCAAAATGCTTTGGCTCAACCAATGCAGCAAATGTTTTCCAAGATTTTCATCAAAATTGAATCATTACTTAAAGGCTTAGAAGCAAATTTTGTTGCTGTTTTATTTCATTTACTGATAACTTTTGTGTGCCCTTTGAATTGAGGGGAAGGAAAAAATACATAGACATGTTATTTCTGGTGTTATAATGACTTTCTAGGCAATTGCCTCAGCAGGAGCCAAGGTTATATGGCTACATCATCACACGGTTTATCTGGAGACATTATGACAGAGGATGTTGACCTTGGAAGCAAGATTGCAGCTAGACAGACCAAGTCATTTACGTCACCTTCAATCCATGGTGGTGGTTCCCTGGTCTTTTCCACAGTTCGAGATTGCAGCTGGACGGACCAAGTCATTTAGGTCACTTTCAATCCACGGCTGTGGTCCCCTGGTCTTATCCAAAGATCAACAAAGTCAGCAGAAATTATTATCTTAACTGTGCCACTCTATTTTTTCATACCATATAAAGAGATAGCCAAGAATAAAAAGATAAAATGAAGACACAAAAGAAAGAAGCTAAATAAAACGCTGAAACCTTTATATTTAACTAGATAATTTTTTTAAGTCTCCATTGGCAAATGGTCAAGCTTAATAACCTATTTGCATAGAGAAATTTGGCCAATTCTATTCTGAGAGGAGTCACTTGGGGTCAGCAACATAATGATAGTGAGAGAAAAAGCAAATTGACCTGAAATGAGCAAGCTAGCTGACCAAAGAAACAAGGTATAAACAAACCTTACCAGTGGCTTAAAAAAAAAAAATCTTCAGTATGTTTAATTTTTAATATTTTAATGATTTAAGAATTTGCAATTTAAGAAAGAAAGCATCCTGGGGCATCTGGGTGGCTCAATCAGTTAAGTGTCTGACTTCCGTGCAGGTCACAATCTCAACGGTTTCTGAGTTTCAGCCCTGGGGCGAGCTCCGTGCTGACAGCTCAGAGCCTGGAGCCTGCTTTGGATTCTGTGTCTCCCTCTCTCTGTCCCTTCCCCGCTCACACTCTGTTTCTGTCTCTCTCTCTCTCTCTCTTTCAAAAATGAATAAACATTTAAAATTTTTTTAAAAAAGAAAGAAAGCATCCATCCAGCTGCCAGCATACTACATATCGTTTAGTGAGATTGGTTTGTTTTTACTTCATTCTTAGTCTTTCAGAATTGATTGGTCTGAGTACTTCTATGTTTCTACTTAAGAGTACGTTAGTGAATTTAGAAAAAAAATTAAATAATATAGGCATTTGTAGAGTTGTTCCTATTTTTTGATCTATCATACATCAATAAATCTATGAAAAAATGGAAATATGGCCCATTAAGTTGCAGTGCAAACATTCAGATGCTTATCATGATATGAAAATAAAAGTCACAGGGAGGAAAAGGAAGAAAAGTACAAAGAACAAGTAACAGAGATAATAGTCTTCCTTTCAGCCTTTTCCTAATGGCCACAGAGAACTTTAACTTTTGCTTGAACGTTCACTTTCCTTCCAGCACAGTCCATGAGAAATGGACACACATTGAAACTTGCTTTTCGAAACAAATGCCCTTGTAGATATCCAGCATTCAGACAGTTGGTAACTCTGGGCAGTCGGTGTTACAGGAGCTGAAAGTTTTCGGAGAAATAGTTACTGTTTCTGTAGCAGCCTCTATCTATAGATCAATATCCACAGTCTGGCTTTCAATGACAGTTGTCAATATGAAAGCATTTGAAGATGTCAGTTATAGTCAGAAGTAGGGAGTGGGTCAAGCATGCAAATACATTAAAATATCTGGGGGGGGGGGGGGAGGCGATAGGCTCCCCCGAGACTACAATTAGTGAAATAAGAAATGTTACTCAAGAGTCCTGCTTAATCCATTTACTTAGACTTTATCAAAAACTTTGCAGGCTTCCTAGTTTTTTTCACTGCAATTTCATTCCATGGAAATTATAGTATTATTTTAAGACAAACAGATATCAATTCAGTTTAGATACATGTTCATGCTGAGTAAGTTTAAATTTACTGTAGTGTTTTTGCTTATGGAATCCAGAGGTGTCAAAGATTTGTACTTAAAACAAAAAAATCCACGAGCACTTTCAAAACCACTTGGAGGCTGCATCAGTATTTCTATGACCACCTTAATTCATACTTGTACTTGGAGCCCCCTCTCAATTCTTATGGGTTTCTTCTACTTTCTGTTGTTTTGTTGGTGGGGGTGGGGGTTGGGGTGGTGGGGAGGGGAAGACATATAAAGAAACAATAGCTGATTACATTAAAAGCCATTAGAGCTCACTTTTTTTTTTTTTTTAACATTTTTATTTATTTATTTTGAGGGGGAGAGAGAGAGAGAGAGAATCCCAAGCAAGCTCCATGCTGTCAGGGAAAAACACAATATGGGGCTCGATCTCACAAACGGTGAGATCATGACCTGAGCCAAAATCAAGAGTCAAACATTCAACACACTGACCCATCTAGGCACCCCTAGAGTTCACTTTAATTCTATAATATATATAAATTTTTAAAAAATGTTGAAAACTCATCTGTGGTCAGTTTGCTAGACTAAAGGTGTGAAATGTTTCTAAAAACATGTTATTAAGACAAACACCAATGCAATCTGGCAACTCTGAATGACTTCCAGGAGCAGTCCCCATAAGTAAGCAGTGAGTTTCCCTTCACCAACGAGTAATCATAACTGTTACTGAGGACGCCATTTTGTCCAGGCACATTTATTCCGTTTATCTCACTTATGCCTCAGGTAGTCCCATGTGTGTGATCTCGTGTTCAAAATCATTGGCTTCCTTGTGCCACATGTTAAGAGGTGCTAAGTAGGTACCCAAACAATGGCTTTGCCCCTGAGATCCTGTCCTTCTTTACAGTAAAAAATGAATTTGAAAAGCACATAATACTACTACTTCTTGGCTAGGTGTTTCATCAGGATGTTCCCCTTGACCTCTTCTCCTTTACTTCAAATCAGTGAGCAGGGTAGCAGTCCAGGGGACAAAAAAATGAAATGTGGGCAGATGTGGCTTATGACATCAGATAGCTCTTTTTTTTTTTTTTTTTTTACAGTTTTTAACTTTTTAAGTTTAAAACTTAGGAATTTTATAAGTATCTTAGAATTTGGAGAAAATAACTTATACTCCCAAAGCATGTGTGAGACCTAAGAATCTCACTAGGCTCCAGGGACAGTGTTTGGAATTTGCTCTCAGAGGTGGTTTGAGCTCTAGGCTGGTGCTATTCCACTCACTTTTTTTTCCTTCCTCCCATTTAAAGACTTATTATTCACCGTTGCTCAATACCTGCATGCCATATTCCATTTTTTTTTCCTAAACATCATTCATGCTTAAAAGATAGAGAAGATTCTGGTTACCTAAAAATTGGTATTCTTTCATTAACGGAGACATTCTGAGAGTCTGTTTTCTACCCCAAAGTAGGTATAGTTTTTAAATGAGCGCACTGTTCAACCTTTAGCAAATAAATAGGAATCACTTATCACAATGTGATGTGTGTGTTGTCATGGACTGAATAATTTTGTGGTTCAAGTTTTACTTGAAAGCTATGTCTATACATATATTATACACTTATAAAGGTATGCTAATAGCTGTATAGCCTGTCTCCTTATGTATATGTTTGCATGTGTGTATAATTAAATACCTGTCTGCAGTTCTGGTAAAAATGAGATGCGCCTTTTGTAACTGAATGCTTCCACTAACAAGTTTAGCTGTTACCTGGAAAGAACACAAGCCTCAGATCTACCAGGGTTTTAATCTTGTCCAGGTATCAGATGCCACCTCCTTGGCACACAGAGCTGATTCCCAACTACACCATTCACTTAGTTTTTTCCTGGCAAAAATAATGTTCTTATTCATTCATATAAATATCCATTTTTATTTTCTTTCCTTCCTTCCTTGTTTTCTTTCTTTCTTCTTTCTTTCTCTCTTTCTTTCTTTCTCTTTCTTTCTTTCTTTTTCTTTCTTTCTTGTCTTCCTTTTTTCCCTTGCTGCCTGCCTCCTTTTATTTTAATGACTACGGGTTCTAGTACTTAAATGGCACCAATTCATTGGTGAGGAGCTACATTCCTTTGTTTCTAATGATGCCATTTAAATGAACAATTTTCACTTACCATATGGTGGGAGAGGAGAACGCTACAGCTACTATCTTTTTAGTATATGTGCTGCCGAAGCGAGCACGCTACTATCTTTTTAATGAAAGAACAGTCAATGTAAAGCTTCGCCGAATGCAAACGTAATAAGGAGTAACACTGTGTTACTTGACGTTCGGCTTTGCAGAATCAAAATCTTCCACAAGCTGGGCTTTCCCTATTGCAGAAATAAAGACAGTAATAAACCTGGGGAAATCTGTTCTACCCATTTGCGGATCAAGTAGTATTTTCTTGATTTGCAATTTGCTTTCAGAAATAATTGTTTTAATATGTAATTCATTATCCACTATGCAGTGGATATCTACTACAAGAAAAATAGAATGGGATGATGATTGCCAAGGTGCCAGGTCTGAACTTTTTGTGTCAGAATTAATCAACGGGCAAGTTGATCAAGTAGAAAAACCACTTCGAATGGCCCATGAGTGTGATGAGACTTGCATCTTCAATGGCTGTTTCTTGACTTTGTGAAGGAGCCATTGCCCATTTGGACCCTTTGGCTGACCCCTGAAAAGCCACTTTAGTTCCCTGTGTCCATGGAAACACAGGGATGTGCGTTTACGGTAATAAATAGGAGGCACTGAGATGATTCTCACAGGATAAGGATAAACGTATATGGCAAGAAAAGAATTCTACCGGAATGAGAGACAATTCCCACACTGGTTGACGGGTGGTAAATAACTGGTTCTCCTTCTTTCCCCGCCATCCTGTCCTCACTATAGTTTCATAGTATGATTAGATACTGTGCTGTTTCTCCCAACTCTTGAGATTGTCTTCTGGAGGGCTTACCTGTCGGGTAAGGTACTGCTGGGTTTTGGTCTCCCTCTCTCCGCTGCCATTCTCCCCAAACTAAAGCTCAAACATGGCGCAGTGGAATCTTCCAATCCCTCTATATTTGAAAAGAATTTTAACCAGTTGCAAAAGATACAAAGAGAAAATGAAACCCTGTTTGTTATGGGCTATTTTTTTTTTTAAATCATTTTGCCCAGCGTCTTGAAATAGTAACTTTTTATCAGGAGAGTGGGTGGAGCTTGCATCTGTGTCGATCTGTCATTTCCCCACAGAATGGAAATTCCCAGGGCACAAACAAGAGCATGAGGAACAAGGAAGAAATGGACCATGGCATGGCCTTTGCACAGAAGAGGTAGATGAAGGTGAGAACACAGTTTTTCCTGGCCATATATCTTTTTAAAAAAAAAACTTTTTTAATGTTTATTTATTCTTGAGAGAGAAACAGAGCGTGAGCAGTGGGGGCGGGGGGGGGGGGGTCGGGCAGAGAGAGAGGGAGACACAGAATCTGAAGCAGGCTCCAGGCTCCGAGCTGTCAGCATGGAGCCAGACACAGGGCTCGAACCCACAAACCATTAGATCATGACCTGAGCGGAAGTCGGACACTCAACTGACTGAGTCACCCAAGTGCCCCTTCTGGCCATATATCTTAAAGCCTTTAAGGGGTCAGTTGAAAAAGAACTCACCTCCTAAATCTTTTCTCATGAGTCAGCCCCCCTGTATCCTTCCCCCACTGCTCCCCTACTTTAGTCATCCCTCAACTCCCCTGAAATCTGTGGTCCACCACTAGATGGTCTTTAAACATGCACAGTTCTCCCAGTGTTTAACACTTGCAGCAACTCAGTGTCCCCCAAGCACCTCTTCCCACCCTCTTGTGGCCCCAGAAATAGCATGGTATTTCTGTAATTATAATTCTGTACCGTGTGTGTGTGTGTGTGTGTGTGTGTGTGTGCACGCATGCGTGAATGTGTGTTGGCATTTGCATAAAAAACAATTTTTAAAAAAGGAACAAAAACTGGAGAGTTTTGCATTTTGGCGGGTTTTTTTTTTTTTTTGTATTTGCGCAGACCATTTTAGGATTTTCAGTCTCAACAAAACACTATTAAAACGAAGAATCTAGTAAAATATTTGTGCATGTACTGCTAAACAATTCTAGCAATTTTATTAAGCAATACCTTTATTATTTTTTGAATATTCTTAACAGACTGGAACAAAACATTTTTTTTATTCAAAACAAAATATGCATACTGTACGCATGTCGCAGGGTTAAGTATGATGCAGAGATTAAAGTTTGTTTGAACAAAAACAAATGCCTGGGGGAATTTCATAGCTATAAAGTTAATAACTAAATTTTGTTCGCTACGAGGACCTTTTCTATGGTTTTCCTTCATCTCCCAGCTACACAGCAAACATATCTGAAGTGCACTTCCCAAGTGTAGTTAGAGTATAGGAAGGAATGTAAAGTGTTTTTTTTAATTATTTGTTTTGTTTGTTTGTTTTTTTAAAAACAGCCCTTATGAACTCTTCCTTCCACTGATTCTACTGTAAACTCATAAAAGCCTTTTTTAGAAAGCAAATTCATGTACACTCAGCAGGTGAAATGTTCCCACGAAAAGAAAAAATACAAACAGAGCGATCTGATTTCTTCTCTTTTTGTCAACTACCTAGAGCGTGTTCCAGTGACAGAGTTTTTGCACTTGAATGAAAATGGCTAACCTATTTGTTTTTTAAACAAGTTCTTCTTTTGTGATAATGCAGAATTGCATACACTTTATACCTGGAATAATTTAAAAATCATAGGTGGGGGAATACGGGGGTAAAATTGTATATATTCTGTATTCTGCCGGTGTTGGAGCATCTCTGCGGTCTCCTCCACGACCACAAAGGAGGAGAAAGAAACCCAGATTTGTGTCCTCAGTCCCTTTGCTGCCCTTGCAAGGGCCCGAGCGAGCCGAGACCCGCACGAGAGCACGCCCGCAGTCCCGCAGGAGGGGCATCCAGCCGCGCCCGTCCTGACTCTGGGCGGGCTCGCGGCCACCTGACCACCCGCGACGGCGACGAGGGACGGGGCCTCGGGGGATGGGAGCTGGAGCAACGTAGTTCATGGTGGTTTTCTTTGCTTTTGTTTTGTTTTCAACATAAAAATGTGTTAACTGTCTGATTCCGCCTACCATGGAGAGCACTTGTTTGTTCAGCTAAAAAGGAACCCCTTGTTCTGCTCCCGGCGGGGTCGGCGACAGCGGCCCGAGGACCGCGGAGCGTGCGCGCCCGCACTGCGGCTGCACAGACAGAAGCAAGCGATGTTGTCTGCTGGGGGCGGGGCTGGGGCTGAAAGGGGGCGGGGAGAGGGCGGGGCTGGCGGGGACCAGGCGGGGGCGGGGCCTGGGAAGAGGCTGGCGGGGGCCGGGCGGGGGCGGGGCCTGGGAAGAGGTTGGCGGGGGCGGGGCCTGGGAAGGGGCTAGAGAGGGGTGGGGCGGGGATGGGAAGGTTGGGGGGAAGGGGATTGGGAAATGGGGGGTGGGGATGGGATGATTGGGGGCAGGCATGGGATAGGGAGGGTTTTGAGGAGGGGACTGGGAGGGGCTGGGGATGGGAGGGGGCGGGGAAGGCAGTCGCTTTCCGAAGCGGGAGGGAAGAGTTAGGGGGTTTTTTATTTTTATTTTTTGTTGTTTTCTTTTTTTTGTCTTTTTTTATTTTTTTATGATTTTTTTTTGTTGTTGTTGTATTTTGCTATATACCGCGAGGTCATAGCAATCATTCCGCTAATAGAAACTGACAGGACATAGAGACAGAACTATCTGATGAACACACACAATGACTAGAAATATATATAGAGAGAGAGAGAAAGAGAGAAAGAGACAGTGAAGACTTAGTTTACCTCTGAGAAACCATCCCCAAAAAATAAATCCTGTATTAACAAGTGCAAAAAAATAAAAGAACAAATAAACCCAAAATCAAAGGAAAGCAAATAAAACCTCCAAACATTAAAACACAGTGTATAAAATGGTGTGAGAAATTTAAGTCACTTTACAGCCTTTTAGTCAATAAAAAGCTGTGTTTGTGTCCTCGTTTGGATCCAGGCCCATCTTCTGAGATTTTACCCTAAAGGCCCTGCGAGAAGCGGTTGGAGGGTAAAAGCACCCAGTGTGTCCGAGCGGCAGCGGGCGGGTGCTGGGTGCGCCCTGGCGGGGCCCTGGTGGCCCTGGTGGCCCTGGGGTGGCCCTCCCGGCTACTCCTCGCGCGCCGAGCTGTCTTCCAGCGCGTTGATGCCCCCTACGCTCAACGCCGTGCTGTTCTGCGCCGCGGAGGCCGTGAGCACTGTGTGCAGGAGAATCAGTACGAGCACACACAGTTTGAGTCTGCTGTTGCACAGTCTGGTTGCTGATGACACTGTGAGTGACGTCCTGTGACAGGGGCCGCTGGTCCCCACCGTCCCTCTGGAGGGCTTGCTGGGGCGCTCTTCTCTCCTGACATCACAGCATTCGGGTTCATCATTGGTTAGGAAGGTTTCGTAGAGCCCTGGAGGGTGAAGACAGGACAGGGCCCGGTTAAAAGGCGCCAAGAGCCACGGGCAGGAGCTCACACAGTACAGTGAAGCTGTTACTCTAACGTTCTGATCCACAAAATCTTACAGGCAGTTAAGCATTTTGTAAAGGAAAGGCAAGTCAATGCAATGTGGACACATAGTCAACCGGTACTTTTAAGTTCCTCACTGCGCTCTCTTTACATTCCCGGAGGCCACACCAGGGAAGCTCTGGGTTGTGATGAATACAGAGTGAAAGGTTCCATTAGGTCCAAAATCAGAACCTGAGGTTCTGGATCAGCTTGGTGACCAAGGCTGTACAACCATCCTTTTTCTTTAGAAGGAATGCGATTAACTGATGTAACAGGTAAAGTAACAGTAACTACTTGTGCTAAGAGAAACAACCGACCAATTGTAACATCATAGCTCTAGGAACCAGCTTTAGTAATCATTCCTCTCGACCTCACCCTGTCCTTAGCTCGCCTTCTTGGTGAATGGGCAGAGCCTTCTAAGCATCCAATGGGGACATTTCCGTTGGATTTATTTTGTAAATATTGTTCTTTTTCTTCCATTTGCTGTTCTACTGCAGAAGACCTATCTTATGCCTGGACCATTGCAGGAAGAGGCTCTCTGTTGTTCTATTTCCAACCTCCCTTGCCTTTCCAGGAATGCCTGCCCCCTCTCTTTTATCTTCCCTCCTCCCGGAATCTCTTCCCTTCCTCCCTTCTCCTTTCCCTGCTTCCTCTATAATAATGCATTGTTCTTATTTTTAAATTGATACATGGATATTTTAGAAACTTTCAAATTGGTGAAAAGAATAAAATACTTGGCTACCTCAAATCTTTCCAATCTTGTTTCTTGCTCTGTTATATAAAATTTTGTTAAGTAGCTACAGAACCCATTTTGTATCTTTTTTTTTTTTTTTTACCTGACGGCAACATTTTCGCAAGAGTGTTAGCAAAAACTTTCTACACAGATTTTATTATACTATCCTCAAGCTTGAAACTTTAAAAGCGAGGACAGAGTAGTTACAAGGATTAAATCAAGATTTTGTATGTAAAGAGCTTGGCTTAGTGCCTAGTATACAGAAGCATGAAAAATTTGGCTCCTCTTAATAATAATAGCTAGTAGTAGTATCTCATTGTCTCCACCTAACTAATACAATCTAAAATACCTTTTCCCGTCTCTGCAGACTCATTGGCCAATGTTCCAGACAGCCTGAACTGCTGGTTCTTCCAGAGCACACGATACCTTCACCACTTCTCAAGCTGCTTTTTCTTCCTGGACTTTTTTCCATCAACTCATAGACCTTACTCTCATTTATCTTCAAGGTCAGCTTTCCTGACATTGCCTGTGTGAAGTCTATACTCTCTCCTGGGCTGCTAGCGTATTCTGTGGAACTCTTCAATTGTTATCTGTCCTTTTCACCGTAATTCCTAGTTTTATGTCAATTTCCTTATTCATGTGTCACCTTAAAAGCAGGAACTATGTATTTCAGCTTTGTGTTCCCACTGTGTAAGAATGCCTGAACAAAACAGATACTTAACAAGCACTTATTACATGAATA